>NC_081405.1:670956176-671573676 GCF_030272615.1 Cryptomeria japonica
CTATGTTCAATACTTATACATTTGACAATATATTGTTTAAATGATGCAAACCTGAAATATATGTAAACTTTGTTTTATGTAATCTATGTAAAAGCTTAGTATGTTTGTGTTAATAAAATTAGTCATTAAGTTGCATTAGAACCTTATAGAAGTCCACTTTACTTTAGAACGAGGCAATAAATATAATTTAAAAATTAGAGATTCTTCCATGGTGTCTTCCATGGTGTTAACAATTCTCGAAAGAGAAAGTAGACTTCATGGGGTATATGAGTTGATAAGGGTGAAGACTGAGATATGCATATAAATATATTTTTAGATTAGAACTTTTTATGAAAATTCTTAAGTATGAGTGAGCCCTAAAAGAGAAAGGTTGAATGTTTCAATTAAGGAAAGATACAATATATGCCAAAATGCTAGAAATTATTAATCTTCATTAATAGGGAATATGGGGTAGGAAATTGTCTTCGGGCATGCAGTGTCGTGGTTAAAACACTTCGTCAATGAAGCGGCCACCAAGGCTAAAATCTCTATTGGTCCATTGTGCTCGCAAGCTCACGTGGCTTTGTTGGGTCATTGTGCTCACGGATTTGAGCAAGTGAAGTGTGGGGATGAGGTCCCCAATTTGTGGCCTCACCAGTTCATAGTTTTGGGTCAAAAGTGTTCACGTGGAGCTTGAGGGAGTGTTGTGCTAGCGTCACCAATCACATTAAAAAGTTTACTAGGCATAGTTTTAAAAATATATATATATGGGGTAGGAAATTAAGTTGAGATATCTTATTTTGATGATGATAAAAGTTTTGGTACTCATGTGCTTATATTAAGATATGTGACCTGATAGCCTTTGCTTCATGATTATGTAATAGTTCATGATGTATCGTGTGACTGAAGTATTCTTTGATTATAAGTATAAATGCATAGTGCATTCTTGTGTCACTGATATATGTATCACTTCTATTTATGTTTATCATATGTGTTCGTGTGCACAATTGTCATATATATATATATATATATATATATATATATATATATATATATATATATTTATATATATATATATATATATATATATATATATATATATGAGAGTAATTGATAAATAGATACTACATGGATTGATGGTTTGCATGCTTATGTATGCTTGTTGCATATTGTGTAATTATTGTTTGAGTTATATGAGTTGGACGGGTGTTGAATATGGATTAAAGAGAAGGGTAGGTTTCCAAAGAATATTTGATCTCTACTTTAACTTATTTGCCAATAGTCGGCTCAAAAGGAACTTTGGCCAAAGAAATTGTTGATCTTTTAGTACATGATACTATTTGAATCACTTTGTTTTTCACTCTCTTCCATAACATAGTTTCGATACAATATTCCATCACCCTACCAATTTTGAGTTGCTAGGCATCCTCATGTAGGGTTGGAGGTTCTTCGTGTCATTAGGAAATTCAAGCAAACATAGTGTGTTCATGGGAGATAGATGTCAAGAGCTCCTACTAGGATTATCATCAGTTTTTTAAATTATGTATTGTTGCATTTGACTGTATGGTCATTTGTAAAGGTATTTGATGTATTACGTGAACTTATTTTTGAGCTTATATAATTGATACTGTATCAAAATCTATTATCATGTTCCTATCCTTATCAAACGAAAAAAATATTTGATGTGTGCTTAATTATGCATGAGATTAAGTCTAATTATGTAATTTAATATTTAAATAATATGAAAGTCCTTACAACATAATTTTGTTGATTGTATAGTACAGACTTCAATCTACTTGGAATTTATCTAAAATTGATTGACTTCTTTACGTAATTTGCATGCCTAATGGATGAGTTATAAGAAGCTACCTCTCTTACATTATCTTTGATAAAACTTCTTATTCCTTCAAAAGACTTTGAGATATTAACTCTTGATGTATTCACATGATAAATGATTACTGTCATTGGAGTGGGAGCCAAAAATTATTAATTTGAGATATTATGGCTCTAAGAGGTATAGGATTGGAAAACTACTTTGGAAGATTTTGCAGAAAAGTAGAGATCTTGTGTGGTTGTAAACTTATGCCTTTATTTCATGGAAATTTACTCATATTTGATGGTGTGTAATGTGTGCCAAAATACCCTAAATTAAATAACTAAACTAACTAACAAATAGAGATTGTTTTTTTTAGAAAATATGGGCGGCAGAGCATTAGGAAGCTTTGCTAGGGTTTTGGGGGATCACGGCTCTACAGAGACAGCAGAAGATGGTGGGGAAAATGAAGATGCTGATGGCGATGGGCGGAAATGGAGGGTTGTTTGTAGTAGGGAGTGGTTGCTAGAGGTTCTTTGGCACTCGGGGCCGCCTCTTCCCCTCCCTGCCATTCTCTCGAGTGCTTGCAGGGGCTGCTCTAGTGTGTGCTCTACCGTTGGAGACCTTGTAATGGAGGCTTTGTCTCCTGTTGGTGCCTGTTAGGTTGAGGCTTGTTTGGTGTGGCCTGGTCCTTTTATGGGTCCTCTGTTCTGTGGGGTTTGTTTTGTGCGGTTTGGGTCTTTCGTGGGTCCTTTGTTCAGCCTCTCTGTCACTATCTTTTCTTGGATATTTACCCCTGCTTCTCTTTATTAGTTGTTCTACTTTCCTATGGAGGTGGATTGGACTCAGGTGGATTTTCCTAAGGTTACAGTGTCTTTTTGGCTTCCTTTTTTGCTTTCTATGCCTATAATGGTGGTGTTATCTCCTATTGAGGTGGAGATATTCTCTAGGGCTAGAGCTGGAGTTTCCTTTCCAGAGGTTTTTTTACCTGACAAAGGCTGGTTGGATCTCAGGTTGTGGTTGGTGTGGCTTCTCCTTTTGATGAACCATTTTCCCCCTTGTGAGGTGGGGTTTGTTCCTTTGGTGATGGAGTTGAACACTTGTGGTAGACCTGATTCTTCAGTGTGCACCCTCAATGCTTCTCCTATTGGTAGCTTTCTGAGGGCTTGTTTTCTTGTTGCCAATTTCCATGGTTTTCCTCTTGAGGTAATGTGCCCTCCTATGGAGGTGAAGTGGTTGCATGGTGATTGAGTGGTTAAGGGGCTTCTTGGTCTTTTGGCCAGTATTGTGGAGGGTGGGTTGGATTTGTGTAGGGTTGTCGATGCTCGGTTTTGTCTCTGCAGGAGAACCAAGGATGGTAGGTTGGTTGCCTTTCTTTATCTTTCCTCTATTAAGGTGGGGTTTCTAAAGGATCTTTTGTGGTTTTCTTTGTTCAATTTGATGGTTTTGGGATCCATTTTAAAACCCATTTGGAAGGTTAGGGGATCCTTTCAAAACCCTCTTTTTTATTTTTTATGTTTGGCTGGATGTTGATAGTTTTGAAGGGCCCAACTTAGTTTTTGCTGGTTTTTGGTTAAGGGACAAGTTAGCCTTTTGCTGCATGATTTTTATGTATAAGGGGAGGGGAACTCGGAAAATACTTGATGTATGGATGATGGAGTTCATCAACTTCACTAATAAGCTTAGGTTGTATTGCCAATAGAATTTATAATGATTTTCTTTTAGTTTGGATGGCTTTTTCCTGATTGTGGTAGTGCAAGATTTTGGCTAGCACTTACCAAATTGGATGATATGGTCTGCTGAGTTTATGTGCCTATCTTTATTGGTAGAATATTCTTTGTAGGTTCCAGATCCTAGCAAAATCTGAGGGTTTTGTGTCCCTTCAAAACCTGGTGTATGGGGTTTCTGGTCCCCTCAAAAGGTGTTTTCCCTTAATAAAAAACAAATAGAGATTTTTTTTTAAATCACTTACTAATGCAACATAGTAAACTATCATAACTTCAATTCATAGATTAATCTTCACAAGAATGCATAAAACATCATAAACATAACCATAACTAAATACAACATGTAACACAAGCAAAAATGACATCATAACCATAAACATATATCCATTAATTCTTTCCCTAGGGTATCTTGATGCCACTACTTGCTAGAAACATAACAATAATGCATCCATACCATGAAACCTTAACATTCATTCCATCTAAGATCTCCTCAATACTTTTTCCTATCATGAGATTATGAGCTATCAATGCATATCATCATACCCCCATCAACTATCTAAGTTCATTTTAAAGCACCAAAGCAAATATTCCTAATTATCATAATGTTTCATTATTCACCTATCACTTCATGAGACTAAAAATGCATATATCCTTCTCCTACATATGGAACTAGATTATTTCATTAATGATAATCTTTACACATTATATCAAGTTTACTTCCCATACACATTTGCAAGATTACAACAACAACACTTATCTACTTTCAAATAGGATTCATTCTACCAAACAAATTCAAGAGTCATATGACACTACAAGAATAAACATAATCTAACCATTCAATCTCCTAGTTCAACATAGGATCTCATTCCAAACATAATGAACATTTCTACAACATGAACCATATAATAATACATCATCTTATTACAAGATCATGTTCGAATCCAAGAATTGGGGGGGGGGGGGTGAATCAGTGTTTTGCGTGTATAATCAATTTTAACCTTATTAACAATGCAATTTAGTAACCGATAAACATGAAAGAATGTAACAACAAATAGAAATGAAGCAACCACAAGAGAATACACCATAACACAAAGATTTATACCTGGAAAACCTCAAAGAGGAAAAACCACGGTGGGATTGGAGACCCACAATATCTATCCACTGGCCAGATGAATCAATATTATAATAGGGGCCTACATATTTAGGAAGTCCAATAGCCTAGAGCACACTACCCATTACATATGGAGTTACAAACAAAATTTTGAACTCTAAGAGTGCATTTTCTATGCTGGATGAGTTCCGGTTAAAGCACACTATGTACCGATTTACACTGTGTCCTTCTTTATCGGTATCTTGCTTTGCTTCCCAAACCTCTAAACCAAATCCAAGACTGACTACAGAATATTACATTCACATTTTGTCGATCAAGATTTTTCATGTACAACATTACATTACTATATTCCATTACCTTCTTATGCATCCGTATACATCACCAAAATAACCTAACCAGACTAACTTAAATACCCTTCCCAAACACAAACATAAATGCCTTATGTCGACTTAAAAATATATTACAATTTATTTACATGTTGGCCTAAGCAAAAATAAATTCATTAAACTTCAAGATCGATGCCTTTGATTGTTTCCGTGTAGACCTGCCAAATCAATATCCTATGTTGGCCTCATATACCAATTCTTAGATTGTCGTTTTCCCTTTCCTACCGATGTTGGTTCCTTGTGTGTCGGATGACTGAATGCTGGTCGCCAAACAATGAATCCTAGTGAGTACCAGTTAAGTGACCAACCCAAAATGGTGTGTGTTGCCATCAATGACAACACAACTAATCTGGATGAGTGTTAATTTCCAACAGATCATAGTTTCTACATCACCAAGTCCTAATACGTAAGATTACATGGTATGAGTACATAATCCTCTTTTACATTTACAATGGCATCATAAATACATTATACAATCTCAATACATGGAAATCAGCTCCACAACTATCCACATAATGAAAAATCATAGAATCCATAGCCATGCACGCTAGCAACCAATGAAGAACATCCCAATGGAAGAAGGTATCAAACCACCCAACCATGTGGAACCAAATTTGTACCACCCCCCAAGCTAGGAGATGACATGGGGTTCCAACTCACACTCAAGTCCTAGGCTAACACCTAACAACCAAGGGACTCAACATGACAACCACAAGATAACAACCAAGAACAATGAATCAAATCACATCACAAGGATAATCATAAATCAATAAACTCCCAAAGGCATAATAAACAATGAAGGCATATGGATAATTGATACATGTAGGAAAGAGTTTCATCACATGTTATCCTAAAAAAGAAGGGGAAATGCCATAGCTTGATAAACATGTTGAGCCATCTCAACTTATGAGCAATCAAGGGAGTTTGGCTTACCACTCCAACGGTCTTCCCATTCCCATCCCGAGTCTTTCCTCAAGGGCTATGAGTGGGGAATAACAACAACATATTCATTATCTTGGTTATGTGAATTCCTAATTACCCAAACCCACTAATCAATTATTATAGTTATCACTTGCAATTAATCATAAACTCTTCATGGGGTTCCATGACAGTTCTAGACCCCTAAGCATCCTCTCTAGGAACCTCTTAGAAGCCCATTGCTCTCGACCCCAGTCCTACACATGCAAGAGCCCACTCTCCCAACCATGGACCATAACCTTAAGGTGAAATGTGGATCAAAACTACATCACAACAATATCATGAAAGATCATAAATGACATAATCACAGTCACAACAACAACAAAGCAAATTGAAACATAACAAGATTCATATACCCAAATACAAATAAGACCCTTCACCAACATAATGCAACAATTAACCAAGGAAAAATAACAAATTCAAGGCTAATCTAGAACCAATTCCAATCCTCAACAATGAGGCAATAACATCCCATTGGAACTCTCATAAACATTTCCTCAACAACGAGGCAATCTTCCTCTCGCTAGAGAAACTCAACATATGAACATTATCCTCAACGGTAAGACACAAATCCTCTTACTGGAGCAAAAAAACACATGTAATGATCAAGATGACATCATGAACACCTCTGAGGAACTCAATGCAATCACAAAATGTCTTTGGTATTTATGCCCAAAATCAGACAAATCAAACACAGTGACCAAAAATGACAAAACCTTGCACCCTGGAGCAATTCAACACAACCAAAACCTAGTTTAGCCTTCTTGGGAACCATATTAGCATGTTGGGATGGAGAGAATTAGTGTTTTGGATACTTACTTTAGTGTTTTGGTTTTACAAGGCAAAAATAAATGGAAACAGACAAAACAGGTAACAGAACTTGCCTAGTTCGCACATAGGCTAGTAAAATGATAAAAGGAATCTCCCAGAAGGTGCAAGAGGACAAAACACATCCAATAAAATTATAAAAAGATATCTATAGTATCTCATAATCGAACACAACATCATTTTCCAATACATCCTTTACACAAAATCACCCAGATCTGCCCAGAACTCAAAATATAGTCCCAAATAATGAAATACGACTCAATAGAGACTCAATGAACCCCCAAAAATGATTAAACATGGTTCCCATGAAAAACAAGGTGAAGGAAATACCATATTAACAATCACAGTTAAAGCAACATAAAGCGACCCATAGCATAGGAGTCACATAAAATCTTTTCACAACATTTGCATAAGAAATCATCAACAATCCTTTCCCCATTCAAATAAAAACAATATAATATCAATATCAAATCCCAAGCAACCCTTAAAAACAATCTTTGAGAGAAAATACAGTGAATACAGAGCTTCCTGGAAACCAAAACGCAAAATGATGTTGAAGCTCCTACCTGGAAAAATCAAATAATGGCAAGAAAATTTGAAGTAGAACAATACCTATCCAACAATCAAAGAAAACAATCTTCAATCTGGAAGCTCCAACAAAATCCAATCTTCAATGCAAACCAAAAATCTCCCGGAAGCTTGCATACACAAAAAATTCAATAAATAAACAAATAGTTCAAAACTATAGAAGCACATCAACCAATAAAAATATTCCATAAAACTATATAATATACCTACCATGCATGATATCAAGGCAAGTAATATTTTATAATATTATTTACTTACCTCTCATAACTCAACCAATAACGTAAAAGGGTAGGTAATAGATATAATATCCTTAAAGGTTAAATAATAAACTAAGGCGAAAAGGGAAATAAATTAAATTAAAATCAATATAAGTAAATTCCACATTAATAATTAAATTAAAAATAAATAAATCATAAATCATAATTAAACAAAAAATTATTGAACCAATTAAATTAAATAAATAAATAAAATAAGCATTAGATCAATAAGTAAATAATTCCAACTAATGGATGAATATAAAATAAATAATAAATCATCGAGTAATATTAATACCTTAATCTAACCACTTAATAAATTATACAATAAAGTCAATTATTATTTAATTGAATAATCATATTCACAAGACCACACGAAAAGGATTCTAACGACCTTAATGCATTGTAAGACAATTCTAATATGACTCAACTGACAAGGCGACAACTTAAGCCTAGAGTGTGCGAGGGAAACATGTGCCATCTCCAACAACTTGCCATTGGGATAAAGACATGCTCAAACCTGTGAGACCAAGTGGAATTGATGTCTAGTACCTATAATCCTACAACCACTACCAAACACAATACGACATATATACAACATATATACATCATAAATGATCAGGCAAGTGATACAGAATTGCAACATCATATCATGCTCACAATGAGTGACATGACATCGTCTCTCATCATGAATAGACTAGAAGACATTCTCATACACTGTAATATCAAATTAATCATCATGATCATAGAATAGGGTTAGCGTAGCCAAGATATCATCAAATCCCATAACCAATATGATGCATCATGACTATTGAGCACATATAAACCATCAAATATAATTCCATCATCAATAAAGTCTAAAATGTATCAACCATCCACATGAATCATCAAATAGCATATGTCCACATAAGGTATCTAGCATCTACAATATCATCGGAGATAAAGTTAGAGTCATAAGTAATCATCAAAGTATCAATCACATGTCTTAATAAGTCTATCGATGCATATATCAAAAAGAAAATCTAGGAGGGACAATACATGGTGATGCATAGTTATAGGAAGTAGGAAAGATGCATAGGTGTTGTGAAACATACATGGAAAGTCATATTTTGTATTGAAATTGCTAGCTAGAGAATTTTGATTGCATGATAGTAATAGTCAGATGAGAATTGAGAATAATGGGTGGGAGTAAATAAGCTTGATAGCTTGGAAATGTTACTTGTCTAGGCAGGAGTGAGATATTAATGTAAATGTACTAACTTTCACATAGTGATAGCATGGCATCATCATAGAACTAGATTCTCTTATTTGTTGTTTTGTCCACATATATAGACTCAAAATTGGGCCAATTATCTTTATTTTATCTAGCATCATTTTGGTGTGTGGGTTGGTCTTGTATACACCATTCATTCTATTCAATCTATGTTATACTGTAGCATTCTATTTTCCTAGGCTATCACCCAATTTATTTTCACTCTTCCTTAACAAACTTGCATATTTAAGCTTCTGATTTGTTTGAACTCTATTCTTTATATTGCAAATTTATTTGAATAATTTAGAAATCTTGCATTTAGATGATTTGACCTGCATTATATTTTTCATTGCTTTTATCAGGATTAGTATGAACAACCATTTTTAGCTTCTCTCATGCCTCACAAACGTACTTCCATGGCCATTGGAGAGAATAACAAGTATCAAGATGAATATGATATTTTCAATGCTCATTAACATGCATAAGACAGTGTGTTGGTATTTGAAGCATTCAACTCATGTGTGCACAAATATTGAATCTTAGATAAGGAGGCACATATATGTGTGTGTGTGTGTGTGTGTGTGTGTGTGTGTGTGTGTGTGTGTGTGTGTGTGTGTGTGTGTGTGTGTGTGTGTGTGTGTGTGTGTGTGTGTGTGTGTGTGTGTGTGTGTGTGTGAAATATGTAATTTGCATCGGAGAATATGAGAGAACCACATGCCGCAACTATATCTCTCTATTCTTAAAAGTTTGAATTGAACACCAGTACTACTATCATAAGCCTACATCTTGATATATCAAGAAGAGAACAAAATTGCACCTTCATTCCTCTTGAAGCGTGATAGATAAAAGTTTCTAAATTTTTCATTTCATAAAAGCCAATAATAGATCTTCTTTTTAAAGGAGAGAAGAATGACCTATACACAGAAAAAAAAATGAAGCCTTTAAAGAAATTTAATTGCTCTATGGTTGTATGTAAAAGCATTTTCCTTGCAACAAATATAGAGGTTTTTGATCTAAGAATGATGTGAGGTTTTTGAAATGTTCATTTATTACATCATTGTTCCAATAATCATTCTTCCTCACAAAAAATTTGGGGAGAGGGTTTGATATTGGTATTTTTATTTGTAATTATTAAAAAAATAAATCAAATTAATATTAATTACATTTAAAATTACAAATTAATTTTATTTTTAAATAAGTTTTTAATTTTTTTATAAGTTTGATTAATTGGTAATTTTTTATATAAAAGTTAAAATTTTAAACTAATAAATATGTTACAATAAACCTAAATTATTTGAAACATAAATAGATAAGGTCACTCATACTAAATGCACATTTTATAATTCTCAATCTTATTAGCACATATTCATATTCCATTTGAAATTTTTTATCTTAGAAGTTATACCAATAAACTTAAATCTCACTTTCTAAAGTATGGAATATTACAACTCTAAACCTTATTATTCTTTATATGTATAAACAAAAATTACTTTTAAATTGTATTCTAGCGCACAACAATATATTAACACCCAAGCAAATTAACATTAGAATAAGAAGTTTCAATAACTAATAATAACTCTTTTTTTAAGAAAATTAACATCATACCAAATGCTTTTCTATTTTATACTCTGAAATAACCACACTATTGGTAGAAACTTGATGCATTGCATCTCTTGTTTGTTTTTGTTAGAATCATGGTTTGACCCACATTCTAGGTACCTAGTTATAGAAATATATAGCAATCTAATTGTTGAGCATGAAAGGAATGGTAGTTATCCAAATATTTAACTCATCATGCATGATTATGATCGCTATGATCTCATCAAAGATATTAGGCCAAGGAATTTGATGCAAGATGCTCAATGCATGGCAAACCTAGGTCGTAGGAATCTATTATGGCAAGTACAATGGTGGTAGTAATTGCATGAAAAAATCAACATGTTAGGAGGTCAAATCCTTAATGGCCACAAAATGTTTTGAGTGGTATATTGGAGAGACATGCTAGTGACAGAGTCAACACAAACAAAGAGGGCAAGCTAGACAGAATATGAAACACAAGATGAAGTGGATTTGAAGTCATGGATGCAAAACACATGAATTTTCACCTTGCAAGGTAAAATTAAGAGAACGTCATATTAAGCCTGTACATTATGTTGTTGCTAGTGAAAATCTCTAGCCAAGGGACATAGCATTTACTATTCCAAGTTCTCTCATGTTTTTTTTTTTTGAGATAGATATGATATTTATATTTTAAATTATTTCTTTTATATTCACAATTTTTTCTATAATGTCTTTCATTATTTTATTTTATAATTGTAAAAAAGTAGTACTAAGAAGTTGGCGCAGCGTTGCATTTCTCTGTTAATGTTTGCATGGGATTGCATGTTTTATCTCTAGATTTAGCTCAATCACATTTTTGCTTCTGGGTTCTCTTTTTTGCAATGGCTGCTTCCAATGGAATTTTGGGGGGTTCTATACCTCGATCTTTTGTGAAAGTTGTAGGCAATGGATATGCATCGACATCTGCGCATCAAGAGGTTGTGCAATTTTTTTTGCGTGATGGGAATGGTGTTCATCTAGTGCACACTGACAATTTTCCTCAACGGTCGAATGGGTGTCTGCCAAAGAGTGATTCTCGCCATGTTGTGGTTATTAACCCGGAGGTTCTTGCAAATGATGTTTATTATTACACCTAATATGATTTGATTTGTAATTTTATAGGATTTCGTGCCTCTCTAGTGTTTTACGAGAATTGGGTTCATCGAACTTGGCAGCCCCAAGGTGATGTGGATATTCTTCTTGTTTCAAATGGCTACTTCTTTGTGGTTTTTTTGTGCCTGGAAAATCATGAAAAAGTTTGTGAAGGTGGATCGTATTTCTATAATCAAGTAGGTCATTTTTTTAAACCATGGCATGTGGGTTTTGATCCTTGAAAAGAGTTACCCTCCAGGGTTCTTGTTTGGGTTCATCTTCTTCACCTTCCAAAGGAGTTTTGGCATTTCGATGTTCTTCATTCTATTGATGCAGTCCTTAGGAAACCATTGGGTCCTTTTAGCATACTCTGGATCATAAGGTACTCGCTTATGCATGTGTTTGTGTAGAGATAGATCTTAATCAACCATTAGATGTTTGTGTCTATCTAGGTGATCCATGTAAGGAAGGAGAATGAGAACACCATTAGTTCCACCCAACCTCATGCATGTGTGTGCAAGTGAGGTTAAAAGTGCCTCATAGGAGTCTATGCTCGAGTACGCTACAACCTGTATAGAATGTATATGTAAGGAAACTCAGGTGCGGAAACAGCTTCCTACACTAATCTCTAGAGGAAAGTATTGTGCAAATTCTTTTAAATCCTTACAATTTCAGATTCGTTAACTACTTTAACAAAGATATTGCAGCCATATACTATGCATATAGAAAATAGAGAATGACACAATGATTTACCCTGGGGAAAACCTTTCGGTAAAAAAACCCCAACACTCCAAAACCTGCACAATGTATTATCTTCAACACAACGGTTACAACACACTTGCAATGCAAGTTCTTTCAGGAGACAATCGACACTTAAAGACAAATCCAGTAGCACGATATCATACCAACAATACACTCTTTTCGTATCACAGTTTGTAACCCTAAAAAATGCTTATGTGCTTTCCTTTTTAGGGCAACTTCCAAAGATAGTTGTATTAGGGTTTTACCATTCTCTGAGAAAATAGGAACCCTAAAAAAAATTTCGGGGCGACGCCCCCAACCCCACAATTGAGGAAGAGTGTATAGTACTCAACTTTATCAGTTGCCACATGTCTTGCATGTCTTCACTTGTCATTGAAATCTCCTAGAAATAGCTCTTACGTGTCATAGGAATTCGTCATAACCGTTTCAGCCATGATCTCCCTACACACAATTCAAGATGCCGACACATCAAGTGGAGTGACACATCAACATGCCAACTAGACATGTACACTCACACTTAATTACATTATTTGCAAGAAATACATTTTACAAAACAAATAATAAGAATAGGAATTATCCAAGGTTGAGACACCTTATTCCTAATAGTATAGTACAAGTGTCAAGAAAGGTGTGACATATTTCTCTAAGAGTTTGTGCTCTGGTTCTGAGAATAATCACCTTGCATAAGAGAAAAGTGATGTCATCTCGCTCTAAGAGTCTGTGTTGTGGTTCTGAGAATAACCCACTATACAAGGAAAAAGAAGTGTCATCTTTCTCTAAGAGTTTGTGCTCTGGTTCCGAGAATGACCCACTATACAATAGAAAAGTGATGACATCTTTCTCTAAGAGGCTGCCCTCTGGTTCCAAGAATGTCACACTATACAAGATAAAAGTGATGACATCTTTCTCTAAGAGGCTTCCCTCTAGTTCCAAGAATGTCCCACTATACAATTCAGGAGAGAAGTATAATACAAAGGAGCGATTTGGGTGCCCTCCCCTTAAGATGTCAACATAGGTTGATGTTGATATCTTAAGGAAAGTAGAACAAGGATACCTACTTTCATCACAAAGAAGATATTTGTTATGTAACAATGTCATAAATCAAAGCAAGAGAGGGAATACTCTTCAAGCGAGGATAGGATAGTTGAAACTAGATATCTTGATGTAAGTGTAAAGGGTATCCCTGGAGGAGAAGAGATCTTTGTTCAAAATACATCTCCCTCCAAGGGGAGTTGTCTTAGACAAATATAACATCTTCTAGAACAAAGCAAAGGAGAGAACAAGAATGCAATCCTTCCTCCTATTCCTAGGTAAAAGGGATTCTTGATGAGGGATGACTCACTTTTAGCCCCAAGAATGATGGGTGAATTTATCATAAATGTACATTACCAAGTGTGAAAGAGGTTGTAGTCAAGGACTTACACCTCTTATATAAGAGAGAACCCTTGAGAAAACTACCAACAATTTCGCACAAGGAATGACATCAAGTAATATAACTCACACCATTCACAAAATAGAGAAAAGTGAGTCCCTAGAGAAAGAGAGAGAGAGAGAGAGGGATCATTGCGCCCCAAGCAAAGGGATAATGAGAATAACTTACACAATCTTCTAGAGATAGATTAAACATAATCAAATGCACAATGCACTTTCATGAATGCATGGAAGGAAAGACATTAGTATATCTAAAAGGCATGTCTCAAGAAGTGGTAATCTTCAAAGAGAAGAGAGAAAGAGCATCACATATTCCCCAAGGGATATTAATCATAAAAACATACCATTGTAAGAAATGATAAGCACATATGAAAAACACAGCCCCTAAAGGAAACAATGATACATGAGATATAAAAAGAAGAAAAGAAGGAGTGAAAATCCTTGCCCCCCAGTGAGGAGGACAAGGAGAAACATTACAGATATTCTTATGTTGATTATTGGCAAGTTATATTCCTTCCTAGTGGAACAAATTCTCACAAGGAAGGGGTACATACTTCTCAAGAGATCATTCTATGCTGAGGGGCATATCATACTTGCAAATAATTGAGACCATAGAAGAGGTAATTTTTCCAAGAGAATGAAGGGAAGAGAAGAAGTGCACTATTCATTAAAGAAAATACTCTCAAGCAAAGAGGAAAACCCAAGAACAATTATATGCTCACATAGGAATGATTCTTATGCAAGAAAAGAGATCTAATAATGTATAATGCACCAAGATAGAGATGAATATATAGAAAGAATTAGGAAAAATGAATTTCATGTTGCTGCCCCAAAGTATGTAAAGTTGAAACAAAACCATCACAAATGATAAAAATCCCCCAACTAAGTTGACTATTTATGTGATAAAGGTGAGGAGCAACATGAAGAGAAAAGAAGCGCTAAGGCACTATTTTGATGTCAAGGAAAACATATAGATCTATCGTAAGAGAAATTCGTGCAAGATCATATTGCTTTTGAACAAATTTTTTAAATGCAAAATATTTCCCTAGAGAATGTGAATATACATCATGAAAAATGCAATATTCAATACCCTTCACTTTCTTAATATTCTTGTTCTTTTGAGGAGGAAAGGAGATGTTCCTATCATATTTCAATTTCCAATAAATTCTTGCAGCTAGTCTTTCAGGATAATAGATATCTTCTTGACATGAAGGAGAAGGATTGTTAGAAGAAGAAGGATTATTATCCACAACTCTAATTTTTCCACTGTCTATGCCATCTTGAATAGATTTTTGAAAATCAGGGCAATCATCAACATTATGGTTATGGGTTTGATGAAATGAACAAAAAGGACATTTTGAAGAAGAATCATTCTTGTGGGATCTTTTAATTTGTTGTCTTTGAAGATAATTTTTAAAATTTTGGAGCCTAAGGAATACATCCATAGAAAGAGGAGCATAATTTCCTAGTCCTTTTGTAGTAGTTTGTGTACAAGGGATTATAGGGACACAAATTCCTTGCTCAAATTTCCCAATTCTTTGTCCTTTAAAACCTTGTTTTGTTATTATATGAAAGCCACGACTATAAGAATGTTGCAATTGACTAGATGGAGGAATAGGATCGTGAATTTCTTTGAAACCTGATGTGTAAGGGGGAAGAAAAGGATTTGTAGATGAAGGAGTATCATGTGAAATGACAATCTCCTTTCCTTTATCAAGCTTATCCTTTGTGGGCGATTGGCGATGAACATCTTCATCATCTAGAAGCTCATTTTTAGTTATTTCTATGTGAGGGGAAAGATCATGAATAAAATGCATGACATCATCCTCCCTACATATACTTTGACATTGAAGATAGGTCTTAGGAGAATAAGGAGGATCTAAAGATGTAAGAATGTTAATGTTTTGATTTTTCCCCCCTACTCAAGATTATGTGTATGAAAAGAATATGGATCCATGTTAATTTCCAATGCTTGCTCTTTTTTAAAGAAATCATTAGTTAAAGCATTAGGTCTCATCTCATCCAAACAAGATACCCTAGGAGAGGTACAAGGGTTAGGATCTCTAGGTTTAGGGTCTACAAAAGCTTTGAGGTGATTAACATAGGAAATACATTTTGTTAACATCACCATAATGCAACACAAATGATACATGAAAGCTTTGAGATCTAATTGAAAAGGAAATAATTTTAAAATCCTAACAACACAATATGACCAAGTGTTATGAATGAAGAGAAGTAACATGAAATGAAAGAAACCCTTATCTAACACATGATTATAGTAAATATATGTGAAAAATAATATAATCATATGTGAAAGAGCAAGTAAATCCAACTTATTAATTGCCATTGAAAGTCTCTTAATTAAAATCTTTAGTTTGTTGGAAAAGAAGATATAAAATTAGGACCTTTTTATGAAAATTAATTTAAAATTTGAAAGTGGTGAAATTTGAATTTGTTTTTGACCTTAGGAGGTGATAAAATTAATAAAGTACACCAATTTTCTGGATTTAAGTCGAAAAATATGATCAATTCCGTCTCTTGAAATTTCGGGAAAAAAGCGAGGGACCATGATGAAAGTGCACACAGTCTAACCAAGTTTTTTTTAAATTTTCAGGGATGATAGATATTATGATTTTATTGCAAAATCCAAAAAAATAGTTGATTTGGAGATGTCTAGATCGGTCAAATTGGCAGTCAAAGGTCGAAAATAAAAGGATTTGAAAAATTAGGGTTTTGTTGTTTAACCACCGAATTTTTAGAATAAAAAAGCAGATTTGAATTGCAATTTTGAAATAAAAACCAGATCTGAAACAAGCAATCAAAAATTTTGTACTTCACAAGCTTAATTTCCTCAAAATGAAAAATTAGGGTTTCAATGCAATTAACCTCTTAAATTTGCAAATAGATCAAACTTGGAAATTAAATTTTGAAATTCAAATTGCACTTAATCAGATCTAATAATGAGAATTCAGAATTAATGTGTAAGACGTCAAGTTCACCAAAATGTAAAAGTGGAAAATTGAACCCTAGTGACTCCCCACCTAGGAGAGAGAAAGGAAGTCACTAGGATGATTTTCGCTTGGAGGAACTTTACATTCAAAAGAGGGGCTTGAATCCACTAGATCCAAATCCAAAGGAAACAAGGATGTGAATTCCAAGTGAATTGCAATAGTTGAAGTGTGATTTGCCCTCTTTTGTAAATGGGAAAGTTGAGTTGTTGACTATGTAGGAAAGAGAGATAAAATGAGTGAAATGGGGAGCTACCGGTTCTAGATTGCGCTGTAACTTCGGATCTCAGATATTTAGACTGATACGGATCTGCCTTACAAATTTAGAGAAAAGTCATCAGGACCGTGTTGAAAGTGCACATGGTCCTCCGAAAAATCCGTGAAACGAAAAGGTTTTTTCTGCCTTTGTAAATGGAGTCCAAATATGAAAATACAACTGTGCACTTGCAACCTACAAACAAAAAAGAAGGGAAGAAGGGTTGTGGATAGGGGTTTGCCTCAATCAAACCATAGTTGAGGAACCGACCTTGAAAGAAAGTAATTGCAAATGCTTGAATGTAAACAATAGAAATGTATACCTTGTAGATCTGCAATTTGTTGATGATGATTGCTTTGCTTCTTGAATGAAATCACAAGTGTTGCATGAAATGACATGTAACATGACAAAACCCTAACAAACACATATGCTTGCAAATGAATGTTGTAATGTTGATCCAAGGGATGAATGAAGAAGACTTGAATGCTTGAATGCTTGATGATAATAATGAAGACATTCTACTTGAATTCCTGTATTGTGCTCCCATATCCCCCTGTTGTTGTCGAATGAGGGAATTGAATCTCCTTTTATACATGCCTAAAGGATTAAGTCTCATCCACTGAAGGCCGACAAAGAAGAATGCAAACCCCGAAGAACAAATAAGCTTATCTTAATATGGGCCATAGGATTTACAAGTTGGTGATCACAACAGGAAGAGAACCGAAACTACTACGTCAAAGGAGTAATGCATTTCTCCTACCTATGCCCTTGTAGAACCCATACTCCACTCATTATAATTTATGATGAAATTTCTTTTGTTGAAATGTTATTGTCAGTTGCGCTTGAACTACACCGATTGGATCATACTGCCAGAGACCCTCATCACCAAAGTTAAAAACTGTCAAAAAATCATGTGCCACATTGAATGCTTTTCTCTTAAATGTGAACCCTCCAAATGAGAAAGGAAAGGAAGGAAATATGCTCTTCTTTTGCTGACCATGGAAGTGCTTATCTGTGCTCTCCAATTTTCATACATACTCCAATGCAAATACCCTCTCTGTCACATGTATTGGAAGTCTGTATGGTTTTACTGTTGATCCGTAAAACCTTAACACAGTGAATTATTCCATGAAGAACTAGTCAGCCAATTCTATTTGACTTCCGAGTTGAATGCAATCTCTACAAGACACAGGCAACCTAGGCATTGGAGCGCTTGTAATTTCATTATACATTGGTGTCAAAAAGAAGTCTACAAAATGGTTGTAGTTCTTTCTGTTATCATGCATCCTTATCTTTGGTGTCCATTCATATATTGGACACTCTGTTCTCTTCCCAGTCTTCTCATTAATCTTATAGTTCACAATTTGAAGCTTGTTGGTCTCAAATATTGCATGATACTTAGATAGAAGGAGATAGCACAAGTAGGATGAGAACCTAAATGTCTTACAGGAACCTTTTTTTATCATTAGTAATTATTTTTGTATGGATTGAACAATGTGCTCAATAAAATTATATCTTATTGGTTGACCTACACAGTGGATATTATAAATCATTTCAAGAAGGCTTGCACCCACTTCCCTATCATTTTCCAATCCCAGGAAAAACGATAGCAAGGAAATAGTATCCCCAACCCATGGAACAAAAATGTTAGAATCATAAGGAGGCTTATGATTTTGATCCAACACAATACCAGTACCACTCTTTTTTAGAGCTTTGATAAATGAATCTATGCGACTTGGATCGAGTCTCTCATAATTCCCTGCTAGTTTTTCAAGGTCAATTTGGACGTTTGACTTTTGGGCTTCAAATCCTAGGTTCAACAAACGAGCAAATTCTCCCTCATTTATGGATAGAATTTCCTCTTTTGTATTTTTATTGACAATTGCTTTTTTATCTTCATCATAATTTTTGGCACAGACCATGACAAAATCAGGGCAAGGGAATACTTCAGTAACACCATGCTTCCCAATCCAGCATCCCACGATGCAATTTTATATGTTCTTTGTTTTAACATTGGGTTGAAAACAGTAAATTTTGCCCTGCATGCATCTCTCGACTTACTAGACAATGCATATCTAATATCTATGATACGCTTTTCACCATGGATAGCAAGGTCATAAATATCATGGTATTCATCAGTGAAATCTGGTGTTTTAACCAGTTCAGTTAGGTACATTTTGTTTTTCACTTGGCTTCCTGTTGAACTACTGCTTCTCATTTTCCCCATCGTTGTTATTGTTAATAATTCAAAATAATGCTAGATAAAAACCTAAAAATGCTAACCCTCAAATTGGACCACGAAATTAAAAAAAGCAAAAAAGGCGGGATGTAGGTCTTCTAGATTTTACTCGGAATTTCTATTTCACTAGATTGGCGCAGACAGTCTCTGTTGCAACTTGCATTCCTCAATCTAGTAGTTGTTTCTGAATCTCCCTCGATTTACAAGTTTGTCCATGAAATGAAATACGATTATGATTTACGAGTCTCTTATTTTGAAAACTCTGAAAAGTACAAAAGTAATACCTAAAGGGAAAAATATCTAGAATCATGTTGTAATTTTATTAATTACTATTTGTAGACACCTAAAATTGTCATGTCTAATTAAATAAATATCTTTATTTATTTAATTATTTTAGCCTAATTCTTCTATTAATTAAATAAATATTTATTTATTTAATTAATTCATTTATCCTCTTCTAGCCTTATTTCTCATTTAAATAAATACATATATTTATTTAAATTATCCTTTTCCTAAATTAAATAAATATCTTATTTATTTAATTGATCTCACTCCTTCTATTAATTAAATAAATCTTTATTTATTTAATTAATTCATTAACCTTTTCTACCCATGACACATGCCATTCATCTCTTAATTCATACACTACCTACCCCTTTCATTATTTTATTATTTCTTTTACCTACCCTCTAATCATAGTCGACCTCCTTTTACACCTCTCAATCTTATCCCTTCATTTCATATAGTGTCTTCTATATAAGGAGATGTTTCCTTCATTATCAAACCCCCCCCCCCCCCCCGTTGACTACTTGACTACACTACGCTTTTGAATATAGGCAATCCTACTTGCAACCACATTTCCGTTCTTTGTTGAGCTCTTGTGCACACATAAAATCTGAGAGCAAATATATCAAGCAAGATCAACGGAGATAGGAAGAATGGAGATCCAAACCCTATTGGACATGTGATGGTATAATCTTTGTGATTTCATTTGATTTGCATTGTCTTAGGTAATCTTCATATGTTATGGTGGATCTTTGTTGTTGTTAGGCTAGGGTTTTGTGGTTGAATTCATTTAGCCTTTCAATATCGTTATTATTGTTTCCATTTTCACCATATACACTATTAATAACTATTCGATGTCGAAGGACAAAAGATTCATTACTTCAGTATAAATTCTGAGGACATTAAGAATCATGTTGTAATTTTATTAATTATTATTAATAACTATTCAATGTCGAAGGACAAAACATTCATTACTTCAGTATAAATTCTAAGGACATTAAATGTAAAACTTTCAATTCTGGGCGAAGTTCTCACAAATGTGTTCACTTCCCACATTCGGGCCAAAATCCACCTTAAGTCGTTAATCTTTGCTCATCCAATGGACGAGGGTACCTATTGTCAGATGTCGTGGGTCCCATGACTTCTGCCATTTTTCGGGCACGTCACCATACTCGTGTGACTTTACGGGTCTGTTTTTTAAATTTGTTTAATAATTTTAAACTTTCGCCCGAAAAAGAGCTTTATAGACTTAATTATATTTAATTAAATTTAAAACGTTTCAATTCCGGGTGAAGTTCTCACAAATGTGTTCACTTCCCACATTCGAGCAACCCTAAGTCGTTGATCTTTGCTCATCCAACGGACGATGGTACCTGTTGTCAGTCGTCATGGGTCCCATGACTCCTACCAGTTTTCGGGCACGTCACCATACTCGTGTCACTTTTCAAGTCTATTTTTTAAGTATGTTTAATCATTTTAAACTTCCACCCAAAAAAAGAGCTTTATACTTATAGACTTAATTATATTTAATTAAATTTAAAATGTTCAATTCCGGGCGAAGTTCTCACAAATGTGTTCACTTCCCACATTCGGGCCGAAATCCACCCTAAGTCGTTGATCTTTGTTCATCCAACGGATGATGGTACCTGTTTTCAAATGTCGTGGGTCCCATGACTTGAGACTTCTGCCATTTTTCTGGCACGTCACCATACTCATGTCACTTTTTGGGTTTGTTTTTTAAGTCTATTTAATCATTTTAAACTTCCGCCTGAAAAAGAGCTTTATAGACTTAATTATATTTAATTAAATTTAAAATGTTCAATTCTGGGTGAAATTCTCACAAATGTGTTCACTTCCCACATTAGGGCTGAAATCCACCCTAAGTCGTTGATCTATGTTCATCCAACGGATGATGGTACCTATTTTTAGATGTAGTGGGTCCCACGACTTCTGCCATTTTTCTGACATGTCACCATACTTGTGTCACTTTTCGGGTCTGTTTTTTAAGTCTATTTAATCATTTTAAACTTCCACCCGAAAAAGAGCTTTATAGACTTAATTATATTTAATTAAATTTAAAATATTCAATTCCGGGCAAAGTTCTCACAAATGTGTTCACTTCCCACATTTGGGCCGAAATCCACCCTAAGTCGTTGATCTTTGCTCATCCAATAGACGATGATACCTGTTAAGTGTTATCAGATGTCATCGCTCCCATAATAAGAGACATTTAAATTTTAAAGATGTGCAATAGTTTGAGATAACTATTAAATATAATGTTAATATTATTTGTAAAAATTTGAAATTCAAAAATAGTATAAAACATGAAAGTTAGTTTCTAAAATATGTTTACGATATATAATTTTAAAAAATAGTTTAAAAATATATATATAAGTTCAACATAAATTTAGTGTAATATAAATTTTAATTTAAAAAAATAAATACTGACTAAAAATATATATATAAGTTCAACATAAATTTAATTTAATATAAATTTTAATTTAATATAAATAAAATAAGTAAGTTTAATATAATTAAAATAAGTAAATTTAATATAATTAAAATAAGTAAATTTAATATAATTAAATTTAGTTTAATATAAGTAAGTTGGAGTATTAGTTCAAATCTTAACTATATATTTATAAAATTATAATCAACCATAATCAATGTACAAATAATTAATGGAACGAATTGAATTTTTTTTTATATATTAAATATAGAGGAAGAAGCATTACATAAAAAAGATCACAGTATTAAATTTATTTCCACTTTTTAACAAATAATTGAAATAACGTAGCTCATATACAAAAAGCATTTGAAAAAATTAATTAATAAAAATGAAATAGAATTATAGAAAGCATTTTTATATCCATAAGACTCTAAGAGGCAAACTGAACCAAACTGGAATTTGAAAAATTATCATTAATATTTATGCTTTGGAAATTTACAATTTTTACGTCTGAAGTCTAAGACTTGAGTCCCTCAAAAACTTAAAAGCCAAAATGAGTGAGCCACCGAGTCTATTAGGTTTCGAGGACAGAGGGAAAAAAAATATACTAGGGGCCTAGGGGGGTGGGGCTAGGGCACGGGTAGTGGATGGTTTACAACTTTGCCCTAAGAATCTAGCCCTCCTTCCATGTAGAATTCTTCAGATAGCATAAGCTGAGAGAATTCTTCAAGCCACGTGTAGTTTGGAAAGTCATCCAGGAGCAACCATTTCCAGAGGAAGTCCCTGCCAATCCCCGCCCATTTCCTGTGACACGTCAAGTGCTCCGCATTCAGATTCAGGAGAAACGGTTGCCTGGCCACTAACATTGTTTGGTCAGGGAGGGGAAGCTTGGATAATTCACTCACCTAAGGGTTCCCCAACCCTACTTTTGCAAGGATGATAACAATAATGTCATCTCCAAGGAAGTCTTCCTTAAAAACCTTCCTCAACAGCATCAGCATATCCACCTTGTCTCCTCCGAGGTCTAGAAGAGACGCTAAGAAACGAGATGTAATGTCCGTGTTAACACGGTATCTATTTTCATTTCGCAGAAACTCTCTGCCCAGCACCATCCGCACAACCTCATTGGTGAATGACCCGACCTCCTTGCAGACTGATTGGAGGATTTGGTCCTTAACGGAGCCCAGAATGGCCCTCTGGTCCTCTGCAGAAATGCTTCTCAAGTGGATGGGAGTGTCCATCTTGAGAAAATAGATTAACAAATTAAACAACCTAAGCCTATAAACCTAAACCAGAGGAAGAATTTAAGTACCGCGAGCTCTGGCGATTTATCTACCAAATGACAAAGGCTAATTGAAGATGAAAGAAGCAGAGATCGTATATAAATAAATCTCTTGATTGTAATAATTACTTCTCTAACCGTACTAATTGCTTTAAATTTTTTTAAATTTTTCGTATCTCTACAAATCTTTCCCATAAATGCACAAGTGTGTGAAATTGGAAATGGCTATAAACCAATACCAAGTTGGCAAGTACCACATTGGAATTCATGGGGACAGAGTCGACTGTAGTAAGTGAATAGATATATATTAAATAACTGAAATTATCGATCATGATTCATGACATTTGATACGTGTTTATTGAATCCAATTTCATTTCGGGCACTTTCTGGTGAGCTATGTTCTCTTCAAAAAATTGGGTCGAAATAAAACTTCAGCCATTGATCTACGATCATCGAATGATTTAAAATCATTGATGGATTTTAGGTATGTGTCACCCTTCACGTGTCAAAGAGGCCATGCTTATTGATACATCATGCAGAGTCCAGAATCAATGTGATGTACTGATGTGATGTGATGTGCCTTGTCTATTAATGGCAATGAATTCATGAAATCGCCAATAAATTATATATTTTTTCATAAATAACAAAATATTCGCCAAAACAAATTCAATAATTTTCAAGCGGTCGATAAAAATCGCCAATACATTTAAATAATTTTTCTTTCGAAGTAAAATTTTTTGCCCATACAATTATATATTTGTTCCTTTTAACAAAAATTATTCACGTCCTACAATATATATTTTCCCCATAGAACAAGGTATAATTCGCCAAAAATTTATGGAATTTTCGTACCCTAGAAAAAAATCACCAATACAAAATAATTTTTTTCCCTATTTTGAAAAAAAAATTCACCATCCCTATGAAAATTTTCCCCCGAAAATAATGTCTGATTCGCCAGGATTTTACATAGTTGCCCAGGGGGTGGTTTCTTAAAGTTATCCTTGTTTAGTTGTTGTTTCCTAAGGAAAGGTTAATCAAATTGTGCCTATGGCCTTTGTGATGCCTCTTTTCAGTATGCTTTGATAGTTTTCTGTGTTTTTCATGTAATTCTTATGACTTTAGAAATATATATCTAAGACTCTATCGATTAAACTATGTTTTGCACTTGTTATCTAGTAGATGCATGATTGATATTTATTTATGTCGTGAAGGAATCTTAACTATGTCTCAACTGTGGGTCTATTTGGATGTGTAGATTGTTGAATGGGCTTTAAAATTGCATGTTTTTGGGTTTTATATGTCATTAATGCTTTTACAAAAAATTTTGGCGCATCGCCTAAATAGTTTAGATCATTTTGCTTTAAGTTTCTTCTTTCCCTTTTCCCAAAACTATAAGGAAGAGTCGGCTTCTTAAATCCGGAGGTCATTCAATGAGTCCCGTGCAATAGGTCCCCCATCACTGAATTTCCCATAAGGTTGTCTGCTTTCAAAGTAAAATTTAGAGTCAACAGTTCTTTTTCTGGCACGCCCGGTGGGACCCAAATTTTGAATAAACTCTGAGTCATTTTATGAGTCACAAACCCATTACCAGGAGTCAAACAACCTTAAATCCTAGTTTACTCTTACCACCCCTAGTAAACGTTCATTCGGTTGTATCTTCGTCTTCTCAGAGCTTGCATGTCTTCCCTACAGTCACTGTTGCAGCAATAGCACTCATTCCCCCTAGAAATTTTGTGACCTGGAATAACGAGAGCCCTCTCATTCCCCCTACTCCTCCTATGGTCTGGGGGCCAATCCTCGTAGTCGCGCTAAAAGTTGTGCCTAAGTTTACTGAAGAATGTCATAAGACCCACGGGGAACATTTACAAGATATAGCCAATGCCTACACTGTCCATGGTATTACTGAACAACATGTAGCCTTGAGATTGCTAGTAGCCTCTTTCAAAGGAAGAGCTTTAGATTGGTTCAGATCCTTGGGTCCTAATACTATAGGAGATTGGGATTAGCTGGGTGACAGTTTCTTTCAGAGATTCTTCGACAAGGCCGACAGATCATCTTTGATGCACCAGTTGATCACAATAAAGAGGGCCCCTCAGGAAGCACTAACGGAATTCAACTTAAGATTCTAGAGGATCTGGCAAAGAATACCTCTATCTGCCCTCCCTCCTGTAGATATGGCATTTTTCTTCTAATTAAAGGCTTTCAATTCTGATATATCAGTGATGATCATATCTCTAGGAGGCAATACCCTCCTGCAAGCATTCGACATAGCAGTCCAAGCAGAAAATAATTTAATTGATGCCAGGAAGCTCGCCCCTCGTACCATCATGCCATTTTTTCCTGAGATATCTCACCAAACTCCTAAAGAGACCACTCCTAGCACATCTACTCCACAATCTTTGTATATGTATCCCAGTCCCCAACAAATACATGTTTCCCCACCATCGTCTTTGGCCGCAGAGGTTAGCAACATGAAGAATTTGTTGAGATCCTTCTCGAACGAGATTGTCAATCTAAAAAGAGCCCAAATTTCACCCGCTAGACCCCCTTTCCAACAGAACTTCCAAGGGAACAAACCCCCATACCAGCATAACCAGCATGCAAATCACTGTGCCGATAAACCCACCTAGTCAAACAATCAAATAGTCTCAATCCCAAATCCTTTGCAGACCATCTATCCAAACACCGATAACAAGTTGGTAGTAGGTCAAAATAATCTTGCAAATGATACCAACTCCTGATGCTTTCCATGCAATAACACTCACACTCCAAGAAATTGTCTGAGATGGAATTTATAACAAAAAATTGCAGAGCAATGGAGTTTGGGCATAACACCGGATGAGTCTATTTATGCATCCCCCAGTATGGTTAACGCATCTCTCGTCGCTCAAATGCAGGGCATGTCGATGCAAAAAGAGATGGAGATAGCCCTAGATCATGCATTATTCTCTTGGATAAAGGACAAAGATGCGATGCTCACCAATGGTGCAACTACTTCAAAGGAGGGAGTCCCCTTCGTGCAATCAGATTACAACATTTGCTCCAAAAGGCATTTCACTGCAGAAAATACATACACATCAAGAAGAACGCCCACAAATAAAGATTTTGAACAACCTGTGGTTGTCCCTACATATCCAAGGAAAGAGTTTGTCCCCTATAAGCCAAAGGAGTCGAAAGCATCGATCCCTGCAATAGTGGACGTGGTGGAACAGTTGAAGAAAGCTCCATCTCATGTTTCTTTGTGGGATCTTCTTAGCATCCCTAAGCAAAAGAATCGGCTGAAAGAGGCCTTGTCCGACGATGGGAGAAGTGAAAGTGGAAGTAGCACCAAAGCTCCACAGACTAATGAAATGGGTTTCCAGCCCGCTACAGACAAGTCACGCTCTTTGACTATGTTGACCAATGAGGCTTCGCCTCTCAAGTCTCAAATGGAAGGTAAGCCCAAGTCGAACCCATTCTATCCGACCCTTCTAGTCAAGGATAAACTCTTGCATAATTCTATGATAGATTCCAGAGCTAGCACCACCGTTATGCCTAAACAGATCATCGAGGTCTTGAATATAAAGTATGAACCTTTAAGTAGAGGAGTCATGCAACTGGACGGGAACAAGGTTCAAACCATAGGTCTTATCAAAAGCATCCCTCTGACTTTATTCGCATGTCCCAGTGTTATTGTATCCCAAGAAGTAGTGATCATTGACATCCCGCCTGTTTTCGAGCTCTGCCTTTCCTAGGATTTCACTATGAAAATAGGAGGCTACCTGTCTTTAGATTTGTCCCACCTCATCCTCCGCACTCACCATGGTGCCAATCTCAAAATCCTTTTAGAGCCCCTTCATGCTAAACATGTAGCATATCAGGCCATGATTAATTTTGAACCCACTCACACTTCCATCTCAAATGAAGAAAGGAAAGTCATAGAACTCCTAGAGGATGAGGAAGTGACCGGGGAAATCCCACCTAATCATGAGTTTTATTGAATGAATTCATAGACTCTGATCCCTTCTCCAACTACCACACCACTAGCCTGAGTACCTACTGCATCTTTGACGAAAACCAGGTCATCCCAAAGCTTACCAAAGAACCATTTTCTAAAGGAGTTGCCAGTGACACTCTGGACCCTGCACTTTAACAATGCGAGATGCAAGGTAGGTTCTGGGGTCGGGATTTTCCTTCACCTTCAAGCGAGCAAATATTGAAGTCTTTATGTCTACAATTCGCATGCTCTAACAATGAAGTAGAGTATGAAGGAATGATCTAGGGTTTGAGCTTGGCAGAAAGAATGGGTATTACGCAATTGAGGGTCTTAGGTGATTCTGAACTGGCGGTCCACTAGGTTCGAGGAACTTCTAGTTGCAAACATATCCGCATGAGATCCTATTGTTCCTGAATGTGGGATTTAATTGAAATTTTTTATGCTTTCAATATCCAGAGCATCCCTCAGAAAATAAATGTTGCTGTTGATTAGATGGCTACAATTGGATCATAATTTGAACCTGCCACGAACTTGCTTGCCACTTCCCAATCAATCTATGTGGTCATCCAGTCAGCTATCCCTGATAATGACACTCACTAGCAAGTTTTCAAAAGTGATGAGCATATTGCACTATTCATTCAAAACTCAAAAGAGTTTGCAGATCAACTGCAACCTAAGGTGAAGGAGGCTTACGAAGACCAAATCATCCAGCTGAAATCCAACAAGCTTCCTAATGGTCTAATCATTCTAGAGAATCTGTTCGACCATTATGACACCAAAAATGATAAGCGAAAGCTTACAGCCAATAAAGGAGATTATATCGAAATGTCGGTGGGAAATGGGAGGATACTCAAAGTAGGAAAAGATGTTTCTCTGGAGGACCGAAGAAGAGTAACCCAATATTGTGATGAATACACGGGTGTCCTGGCATGGTCTTACAAGGATTTGAAAGGTTATGACCCCAACGTCATTCAGCATACTATTGGACTCACTGATGGAGCTAAACCAGTCTGACAGAAGAAAAGGTTGGTCAACCCGAAAATTGAGTCCCTCATGGCTCAAGAGTTGAGGAAGCTGATCGAATCAAGGATTATCTACCCCATTAAACACAGCATGTGGGTGTCCAATTTTGTGCTCGTAAGGAAAAAGAATGGAGACGTCCAACTTTGTGTAGATTTCAGAGATTTAAATCAAGCATCTCTCAAAGATCACTACCCCTTGTCGTCAATGGAATAGTTGTTGAGAACGGTGGTGGGATCAAAAATATTCTTGATGCTCGATGGTTTCTCGGGATCTAATCAAGTCCTAGTAAAGCTGGAAGACCAACACAAGACGACTTTCACCACCAAGTGGAGGACGTTCGCATACCAAAAGATTCCTTTCGGGTTGTCAAATGTTGGAGCAACTTTCCAAAGAGATATGGATTTGGCCTTTAAAGAGATCATCAATTAAATTATTTTGATATACTTGGATGACCTAACAATGTTTTCTAAACACCGAGAGGATCATTTTGATCATCTCGAGCTGGTTTTCCAAAAGTGCCTCGAGTTTGGGATTTCCTTAAACCCAAAGAAATGTATCTTCAATGCCCCTCAAGGTAAGCTACTAGGGCATATAGTTTCCAAGGAAGGTGTCTCCATCGACCCTGACCGAGTTAAAGCAATAAAAGATCTCCCCCTTCCGGTCAATAAAAAGGGAGTCTAGTCTTTCCTAGGAAAGGTCAACTTTGTCAGTCATTTCATTTCTAATTTTTTTAGAATAATAAGGCCCATCACCCTAATTCTCAAGAAGGAGATACATTTCAAATCAACTCCCGAAGCCAAAGGAGCTTTTGAAAAAATCAAAGATGTTGTTTGTTTGGCCCCCATGCTATCTAACTCAGATATGTCAAAGGACTTCATAATGTATGTTTTTTCAGGTCAGTATAGCATTGCCATGGTCCTGACCCAGAAGGACGATGAAAAGGGGAGTGAGTATCCTATAGCCTTCCATTCAAAGACTCTCAAAGAATATGAGGCTAAATATAAATTTGTCAAAAAATAAGCCTTGGTCGTGGTGAAGGGATTGAAGAAATTCAGGCACTTCATTGCCTGCAACAAGACCACCATGTATGTAGCCCACCCTGCAGTTTGAGAATACATCATGGAAGGTGACATCATTGAAAAGAGGGCTAACTAGATTACTAAGATCCTGGATATGAACCTCGTGAAGACGAGATGGCCAAAGAGGAAGTCATGATGGTTTCCCCTGAGTCTCCAAACACATGCTAGATGGAGGTCTGAAAGCACTTCATGAAGATGGGGATTTTCCCTGAAGGTCTCCCTCCAGAAAAGAAAAGGCTCTATAGATTTCAAAATAGCAATTTTCGCTTGGTGGATGGCATACTTTTCAAAAGGAATTTTGATGGGGTCTTGCTTCATTGTGTAGATCAATGCCAAGCTGATAAAATCCTACATGAATTTCACTATGGCTCATCAAGAGGTCATTTCTCAGCACAGACAACTATCATCAAAATCACTCATGCTGGATATTTTTGGCCTTTAATGTTCAAAGATGTGCACATGTTGGTGAGAGAATGCAAGGAGTGTCAGTATTCCACTGGTAGGGGCAGAAAAGCAGCAATGCCACTCACACCTGTGATGGTAGAAGATCCTTTTGCCCAATGGGGAATCAACTTCATAGGGATGATCAACCCCCAAGCTCAGTCAGACACAAGTGGATCCTGACCGCTACTGATTATTTCACCAGATGGTCTGAAGTTATCCCCTTAAAGAATTCATCATAGAGCGAAGTGCTGATATTCCTGGAAGATCTGGTGTGCCGATATGGTTTGCCTAAGACCATTACATCAGACAATGTGTGTGCATTCACCGGTTTGTGAATCACCCAATTTTCCCTCAGCAAAGGTTTTTATCTCAAAACCTCCTCTAACTACTACCTTTAGGGGAATGGGCTTGCCGAGTCCACTAATAAGAACCTTATCAGGCTCATTAAGAGGATAGGCTTAGAATACAAGAGGGAATCGCACCACCACTTGAGGAGTGTGTTTTGGGCAGACCAAATAACGCCCAAGCAGGTCTTAAAAAACTCCCCATACAAGCTGGTCTATGGGAAGGATGCATTGTTTCCCATCTCTTTAGAGGTCCCAGCCCTATAGCTACTTAAGTCCATCGTAGTGGCAGAGAATGGCCCCATGGCCGTGAGGTTGGCGGAAATTATGGAGCTGGAAGAAGCTAGAGAGATAGCTTTCGCATCTCTCAAGGACCGATAGCAAACCGTCAAGAGGTGGTTTGACAGCAAAAAGAGTTCCAATCTAGTTTTCAGACCAGGGGACCTCATGCTGAAATATAATGAAAGAGCGGCCAAGCTTGGTCAACACGCTAAGTTCGATGGCTTGTGGGAGGAGCCTTTCTGCATCGTAAATTGCAAGGGTTTTAATTCATTCGACCTCGAGGATATGCATGGAGACTCTCTTTGGATCCCAGTCAATGGGTTCCACCTCAAATCATTCCATTAAGGTTTTTTCCCTCTCTAAATGTATATATTGTAAATATTTCTTTTGTGTGCCTTATTTATTTTAATTATTCTTGGTCATAATCCAAGCGAAGGTAATTGAAATCACAAGATATGTCATGATTAAGCAAAAGGAAAAAACAATCATATTATAGACATTTTGTTTTTTCTTTTACATTTCGAGGGTGGGCCTTTGGCCCTATTTTATAAAAAGTAATAAGACAAAGCACTACAAGATGGGCTACCACTTTCTCATTGATCCTCCTCATCTTCATCGTCCTCCATCAGGAAATTCAGGTCTCCACTATCATCTGGAGTGTCATCTCCCTCTGACCACTCGTGGCCATGATCGCCACCAAGCACCCTAGCCATATAAATAACAACCAGATTCGATTGTATGTGCGATTTCAAAACCCGAGGGAATATGTAGTCCCTAAAATCAGAATACCAAGGGTTGGAAAATTTATTTGCAACAAGAAGCCATAATTGTATCAAAATTATATTCTTAATATACATCACCAAGTTGGAGCTTGGTGCAGGGGTTGGTGCTCCTTGGGTTGGTGCCCTAAAATCAGTAGGGTTTGGTGCTCCTTGGGTTGGTGCCCTAAATCTTTGTAATCCAGTGTGTCACTTGTGAGGTTGGATTAGAACAGTAGTCTCTAGCAGCATTTCTCACCGTGGTTTTTCCCATATTGGGTTTTCCTCGTATATCCGATGTTGTGGATTACATTTGTGTGATTGATCTCTTTGGTTTACCTTTTGCTTTACCGACTTGATTGTTTAGTGCTTAAGACAATAACCAGTATTCTGAAGTTTCTTTGAAAGTCTGAAAGGTTTAGGAACCACTAATTCACCCCCCTCTTAGTGGTACTCTATGTTCAACAATTGGTATTAGAGCCTAGGTTCCCAGTTTTTTTTTACACCTTGAGTAGATTCTGGACTTAGAACACAATGACAAGAAATGAGTATGCTTCCTCAAAAGCCCCCATGTTTGATGGATCCAACTATGCCTTCTGGAGTAGAAGAATGGAGACCTATATTTCCTATATTGGTTTTGATGTGTGGATGTCTGTCAAGAATGGGTATGTTATTCCTAGTGTTCCTCTCATTGATCCGGATGCCAAAAGGGAGTATGAGAACAATGCAAAGGTAAAACATGCTATCTTGAGTGGGTTGTCTGATAATGAGTTTGTCAAAGTCATGCACTGTGTATCAGCCAAGGAGACTTAGGATAAATTGCAAAGGTTATTTGAAGGAGATGCAAAAGTCAAAGAAGCCAAGTTGCAATCACTAAGGGGCCAACTTGAAGGCATCAAGATGAAAGATGATGAAAAGATTGTAGACTACCTTTAGAGGTTTGATGAAACTATGAACACCATCAGAAGATTTGGAGAATAAATTGTGGATGAGATTCTTGTCAAGAAGGTACTTAGATCTCTCACACCCAAGTATGATACTAAGGTGTCTTCCATAGAGGAAGCCAAGGATTTGAAGACTTACAATGCATGAGTTATTTGTCTCACTGAAAGCCTATGAAATGAGAATAACTGGTGATACTTCTTTAAAGAAAGAAGCAATGTCCAATACCACCAAAAAGGGAAAAGAAGTATCTACTCATAAAGAATCCAATGAAGACTCTGATGCAAAAGTAGAAAATTTTGTCAGGAAGCTCAAAAGAGGATCCGACAGGTATAAAGGAAAGCTACCACTTAAATGTTTCAATTGTGGTAAGGTCAGACACTTTGTTGCAAAATGTCCCCACAAAGAAACCGGTGGAGATGAGTCAAGAGAGTTCAACAAATCTATTGGCAAAAATAGAGAAAGAAACGTCTACCGGCAAGGAAGGAGAGGCTACCGAAGTCAGAATAACCTATATACTATTGAGGATGATACAACAGATGAAGAAAATACATCAGAAGATGATCACCATGAGAATGCCAAAAAATTCAATCTCTTCATGGCACTTGGTGAATCAATTGATGAAGATGAGGAAGAGGAGGATATTGAAGCTGAAGTAGATTGGGAAGGTGAGCTTATCAGTGTTCATGAGGAACTGAGTAAAACAAGAAAAGAAATAAAAAAGGTCAAGCTTGCTACAGAAGAAGAAGTAGTTCTCTTGAGGCAATCCCTAGATGAGTTAAGTCAAGATATATCTAACTTGAAATTGCAGTTGGAAGAAACTAAGAGGATATGTGAAGATAAATCCTTTGATCTGACAAAGAAAGAAAAGAAGCATTAAGATTTGGAAGTAGAAATAGCGAAGCTCAGAAAGGATCTTGAAGAAAGTAAGGAAGAAATAAAAGTAAGGAGCAAATATGAAGGCAACATCGAGGCCTTAGACAAGATGTTGAGCAAATAGAAGCAATCTAAAGACACCAGTGGCTTATGCTTTGAAGAAGGACAAAAGTTCAACCAACAAAGATACATCTAACAAAGAAATAAAGTTCACCTCTTCAAATGAAGTTGAAGAAAAGAAGACATTCACTGTAGGCAAGGATACCGACAAAAGGACATATGCAGATGTTGTTGGAAATCGCCACACAAACTGGTATACACAAGCAATGAACTGAAGGCCACACTCTTTGCACCGACATGCAGATCCAAGGAGAAATGCAAGAGTTGACCATAAAGGATTCACCAGAATCAACAACATGAAGTGAAAACCTCCAATGAGGCAGTCATTTGCAGGACCAAGGCAACCTAACTGGTATGTTTCAAACTTTCATGGTTACTCTTATTGGTGTAACAAATTTGGGCATAGAATAGTTGACTATAGATTAATCAATAAGCCCTCTATGAGTTATGAAAGTAGAAATCCATTTAATGCACTCTAGGATATGAATATTGTCTATTATTAGTGCAATGGATATGGTCATAAGAGTTTTGAGTGTAGGAAGAATAAACCTATACCCCACAATAATTTTAAAGATTTTTCTTTAAATGAAAATGTAAAATTCTATAATTGTCAAGAGTTTGGGCACATAGAAAGGTTGTGTAAAAATAGGAAGATCAAGCAGAAGAAGATAAATCTTGATCAAGAACCGATAACTCAACCTGAGCACAATATAGCAGCTAACAAGAAGAAGGAAGCCAAATCGATATGGGTTGAGAAAGAAAAGGAAAAGGCAGAATCAAGTCTCATAGTACAGACTGCCTTACATGTTGAAAGGAAAAATCTATGGGTTATAGATAGTGGTTGCTCCAACCACATGACCAGTGACAAAAAGAAATCCATCAAACTTGAAGAGTGGAATGGTGGTTCAGTAAGATTTTGAGATAGCTCATCCATCAAAATAAAGGGAAAAGGCACTCTAAGTATTGATGAAAAATTGAAGGCACGTGATGTATATTATGTGGAAGGCCTAAAGCTCAATCTACTGAGTGTGAGTCAGATGTGTGACAAAGCTTATAAATTCACCTTTGACTCAACCGATTACCAGATAAAGAAAGACATTACCGGTCAAGTTGTGGTAGAAGGAAAGAGAATGGATGGCAATGTTTATAATCTGAAAGAATTCTATGAGTCCCAATGCATGTTAGGATAGGTTAATGAAATTTGATTGTGGCACCGAAGATTAGGCCACATAAACTTTGATAACATAGTTGCAGTAAGCAAAAAGGGGCGTGTGAGGAATGTTCCACCCATCATCAAACCGGTAAGCACATTTTGTGATGAATGTGTGAAAGGTAAGCAAACTAAGGTGAGCTTCAGAACAAAAGAGCACAACACCTCAAGACCACTTGAAATTGTGCTTACAGATATGTGTCATCCAACTAGGACAAGAGCACTTGTAGGTGAAAGATACTTTATGCTCTTTATTGATGACTACTCAAGAATGACATGGGTCACCTTCCTGCAAGATAAGTCACAAGAATTTGAAAGATTCAAGATCTTCAGGAAGATGGTGGAGAAAGAAAGTGGGTGCAAGTTAAAATGCCTAAGATCATACTGGGGTGGAGAGTTTACATCAAATGAATTTGAAGATTATTGTGAAAAACATGGAATCAAAAGGCAATACTCAGCTCCTAGGACACCACAGCAAAATGGTGTGGTAGAAAGGAAGAACGTGATAGTTAAGGAAATGGCTAAAAACATGTTAAATGAGGCCAGTTTTCCAGACACATATTGAAAGGAAGTTGTTCATACTGCTACATATACCCTGAACTGGGTTCAATTAAGAACAAACAGCAGAATGACACCTTATGAGTTGTGGTATGACCAGAAGCCATCAGTCAAATACTTCAAAGTATTTGGAAGCAAGTGCTTTATCAAGAAAAATATGGATGGTCTAGGAAGTTTTGACTCTAGGAGTGATGAAGGAATCTTCCTTGGTTACTCATCTAACAACAAGGCCTACAAATGCTACAATAAAAAACTAAGAAGAGTCATTGAGAGTGTGCATGTAAAAGTTGATGAGGATACGCACAAAGGATGTCAACCACAAGTTAACCAGTATGATGATTCTAGTGATGAAGGTGATGAAGCTCAGTTGAACAATGAACCAGAAGAAGTATCCAAGAAGACTCCCAACCGGTATGTATAGCTAAATCACCTGGAAGAGCAAATTCTGGGAAATAAGAGTGATGGTGTGCATACTAGAAGAAGACTTGCCCGAAATGATGAACAAGTCAACTTTTGTCTCATAACTGAAGTTGAACCTAAAAAATTCAATGAGGCTAACAAAATAAAATAATGGATGGATGCCATGGAAGAAGAACTGCAATAGATTGAGAAGAATGAGACTTGGGAATTATTCCCTAGACCAGAGGACAAGAACATCATTGGCACAAAATGGGTCTACTGGAATAAGATGAATAAAGAAGATAGAAATTGTTAGGCATAAAGCTAGACTAGTGTGCAAAGGATACTCTCGGGTAGAGGGGATTGAATTTGAAGGGACATTTGCACCTGTAGCTAGATTAGAAGCAATTAGAATGTTTATAGCCTTCTCTACCAACAAGGGCTATAAAGTATATCAAATGGATGTAAAATCTACCTTCCTAAATGGATATTTAGAAGAAGTATACATGGAGCAACTAGAAGGGTTTTTGATGCATGATGATGAATCATTCATGTGCCGGTTGAAGAAGGCTTGGTATGGTCTAAAGCAAGCTCCTAGAGCATGGTACTCAAGATTATATCTGTACCTGAAGGAGCAAGGATTCAAAAAGGGAAGTGTTGATAGCAATCTATACATAAAGAAAGATGGGACTCACATGATCATTGTGGTTGTGTACATAGATGACATTATCTTTGGAGGCAACAAGGACACCCTCTACAAAGAATTTGCTAATTAGATGCAGTTGGAATTTGAGATTCAATGCTTGGTGAATTGACATACTTCCTTGGTTTGCAGATATTACAGCAAGATAAGGGAATCTTTATCTCACAAATTAAGTATGCAAAGGAAAAGTTGAAGAAATTCCAACTAGAGGATTGTAAACTGGTAAGTACGCCTATGGTGACTGGAAGTAAATTGAGCAAGAATGATGAATCACCGATAGTGGATCAGACTCTGTATAGATCCATGATAGGCAGTCTATTGTATCTAACTACTTCTAGACCAGATATAGTACAGGCAATATGCATGGTGGCCAGATTCCAAGCCGCACCTAAGTAGTCACATCTGAATGTTGTAAGCAGAATCTTTAGGTACCTACAAGGAACACTCAGTTATGGGTTGTGGTATCCTAAGCAAGGAGATTTTATCTTGGAAGCATACATTGATGCTGATTGGGAAGGTTGCATCAATGATCGGAAGAGCACAAGTGGTGGTGCATTCTTTCTAGGTGACCAGTTGGTCTCATGGCATAGCAAGAAGCAAGACTCGGTCTCTCTATCTACTGCTGAAGATGAATACATTGTTGTTGCTACATGCTTCTCTCAGGTGCTTTGGATGAAGCAGACCCTCAAAGAAATACAAGTGGACATCACTGATCCCATTCTCATCCGGTGTGACAATTCGAGTGCAATCAACATAGCAAAGAATCTGGTGATGCATTCTAGAACAAAGCATATTGCTATCAAGTATCATTTTCTTAGAGAGAAGGTTGAAGGACAGGAGGTGAGGATGGATTATGTCCCTACCAGAGAACAAGTAGCAAACATTTTCACCAAACCATTACCGGTAAGCACTTTCGAGTACCTTCGACACAAGTTGGGAGTTGTGTCATCTACCTAGGAAGGATTTGTGTGGCTCAGGGGGAGCTCATAGCAGTCAAAGGCGGAGCTCGGTATGGATCAAAGGGGAGTGTACCATACCCTTTGTCATTGTGTCAAAGGGGGAGAAATGTACCGATATGAAGTATCTTGCGATAAGTTAACATCAATGTCAAAGGGGAAGATTATTGGCCTTTTGGCATTTAGTTGTCATTGATGTCAACCAGTTTGGCAAGGTCACCGACACGTAAGAAGGGGTGACCGATCTAATGGCACTTTACATGAGACTGAGCAGACATAAGGAAGGTTTATCGGTAAGGCATAAACTAGGATTATTGTTGTATGTTAGCATGATGTTTGATAACCGGTAGAGAAATAAACTGGTTTGGAGGTTGGCTGCCTATTTTTTATGAAGAGGCAGAATGCTAAAATCATCACAAACCACTGGAGGTGAAGATGTATTACCATTATAGAAAGCACTATCGGTTAGCAGAAGGAGAAGGTCTCACTAGTAAAGGCATGTATCGGTATGAGTTTGCTAAATGTTCAAGTATGAATCGACTATGTGTCGGTGAGCTAAGTGATTGACTGTTGCGATGCCATGTGGAGCTAAGGTGGCAAACATGCAAAAGTCAGTGAAGTCGCCATCGACATGGTTGTTGAAACAGCTAGTCGACATTAATTAAACAACCACAAATCACGTGATTGTAATTGACTGATGCGGCTCAAGGAAGAAAGAACAATAGATGAAGATTAAGGAGTAGTTGGCACCTAGATCAATGCAAAGGAAATTAGATTGCAAGAAGACCTTGAAAAGAAAACAACTGAGCGCCCTTTTTGAGTTGACTGTTTTCAAGGTAGAGAATCATGTATGAGATTGCTATCTTTAGAAAGTATGCATTGGATAATGGAAAACATGTACAAATGAATTCCTGGAGTACAACTGATCGATCCAAGACAAACTAGATCGGATCTCATGAAGATTGTGTAGGGTAAAGGAAACCCCAATCGCTCACTGTTTGAATGCATTCTTGGTGGGAAACCATGGTGATAAATAGATGAGCTTGAAATAGAGGAATGTGATGTTGCAGATAAGAAAAAGAATAAGAGAGAGCTTAGCACAGAGAAGGATCACTCTGCCTTTGAATTTATTCTAAGAAGGTTGCAGAGCAAGCGAGAAAGAAAATCGGTGAGAGGGTTTAACCGGCAGTGTTTGAGTACCGGTTTAACTATATCAGGTCCAACAGCTAAGCAAACCGATGAGGTGTGGTAGAGAAAGACAACATCCAAGTGTGACATATCAAGTTGTGAGACTATGAGAAAGAGAGAGTGATCTCGCATCCAATAGTGTGAGATCTTGTGGAGAAGAAAAGACTATCAACTGGCAATAAGTTATTTGATCAAGGGTTGCAAAATTCATTTGCAAAAGGAAGCCATAACTGTATCAAAATTGTATTCTCAATATACATCACCAAGTTGGAGCTTGGTGTAGGGGTTGGTGCCCTAAAATTAGTAGGGGTTGGTGCCCTAAATCTTTGTAATCCAATGTGTTACTTGTGAGGCTGGATTGGAGCAGTAGTCTCTAGCAGCATTTCTCACTGAAGTTTTTCCCATATTAGGTTTTCCTCATATATCTGGTGTTGTGGGTTGCATTTGTGTGATTGATGTCTTTGGTTTACCTTTTTCTTTACTGGATTGATTGCTTAGTGCTTAAGACAATAACCCGTATTTTGAAGTTTCTTTGAAAGTCTGAAATGTTTAGGAACCACTTATTCACCCCCCTCTCAATGGTACTCTGAGTTCAACATGATTATCTTGGCATAATAAATGATCTACCTATCAAGAACTACAAGAAGGATACATCATAGAACTTGATAGCACGTCATATCTTGGAGAGAACACCAAATCTTCTAGTCGCAAAAGTATTAAAAAAAAATTACAAGTCTTATGGTGAAAACCACATTGTGGCGTTGTCTGACCCTAAAAAGGTAAAAAGAAAGGATATATCTGGGGTGAAAACCTCTCTGAGGTACCCAGGGATGGAAGGTTTGACACTCTCTCTATGACATCATATGAAGAGAAATCAACAATTCTAGTAGAAGAGACTATTAAGATAAATATTGGCATAGAGGAAACACCACACAACATATTCTTAGCACAATCTCTTATAGAAAAAGAAAGACCGAAGTTCATAAGTTTCTTCATAGAATGACAAATCAATTTATCATGGTCATATGTGGATATGTTTGGATTGGACACTGATCTAGTAATGCATCATTTGACAACTACTCCAGGAGCTAAGCCTGTAAAATAGAAATTAAAAAAGATGCATCTGCGGGTCGCACTATTAGTCAAAGTAGAGCTAGAGGAATTATTATATGTGGGATTCATTAGACCAAATGACTACCCCAAATGGATCTCTAATTTAGTACCTGTTAGTAAACCAGATTGCAGTATTATAATATGTATAGATTTCAGAGATATCAATAAATATTTTTCTAAAGACAATTTCTCGTTGCCAAACATTGATTTAATAGTAGATCGTATAGTTGGTCATGCAATGTTATCATTGCTGGATTGATTCTTTGGGTATAACCAAATAAAAATAGCATTTGAGGACCAACACAAAACAACATTTACTTGTCCTTGGGGTACTTTATGTTGGAATGTTATGCCCTTTGGATTAAAGAATGTAGATGCTACATATCAAAGAGCAATGATGATAATATTTCATGATCTTATGCATGTCATTGTGGAAGATTATGTGGATGATCTCCTCGAAAAGTCGATAACAAGAGAAAAGTGTCTAGATATTCTATTAGTGGTTTTTGAATGTTTAGAAAAATACAAAGTTAGGCTAAATCCTAAGAAATGTGTCTTCAGGGTGACATCTAGGAAGCTCCTTGGATACATTGTCTCATAGCGAGGAACTGAAGCAGATCTAGCCAAAGTCGGAGCTATATTAGAGATGCCACCACCAAAGAATATTAGTCAACTTTGGTCTCTAAAAGGAATACTTCAATCGATACGCAAAATCATCGCACAACTTGCAGATAAATGTCATCCTTTTCAACATCTCCTTCATAAGAATATCAAGTTCAAATGGGATGATAAGTGCCAACAGGATTTTCAAATTCTCAAAGCCTATCTTTTGAATCCACCAGTATTGATGCCACCTATCCTAGGAAAACCCCTACTACTATACATATCTATGACACAAACAATATTGGAGGCACTCTTGGCGTAAAAGGACAATGAAGGCAAGGAAAGAGCAGTATATTATATCGGTCACATATTAATTGGTTACGAGCTTAACTACACACCGATTGAGTGTGCATGTCTTACTATGGATTTTGCCTCACAAAAACTACGACATTACATGCTAACTCATAAAACAAAGCTCATTGCAAGGATAGATCCATTGAAATATCTTCCCAATAAGGAAACACTCATTGGTAGCTTAGCTAAATGGGTTATGATTTTGAGCGAGTTTGACATCAAATACATGGATAGAAAAGCAATTAAAAGACAATCTATTTCAAATCAACTAGAAAATGCACCTATGATTGATGACACTCCTATTGTCTCAGAATTATTGGATGAATCCATTTTGATGGTGACAAAAGCAAAGCCTTGGCAGTTATACTTTGATGGTTCATACATGCAGCATGGCACAAGACTTGTCATCCTCTTCATCACACCTCAAGGGGACTCCATTCCTAAGTCATATTGATTGTCATTTCCTTGCACCAATAACATAGTAGAATATGAAGCATTAACAATAGGTCTACGAATTGCAATTCAGTGGAAAATCCAAGAACTTCATGTTTATGGGGACTCTCAACTTGTAATTCATCAAGCAAATGTTGATTATGAAACTAAAGATGAAAATTTAATTCCTTACAAGAAAATGGTGGATTACTTCAAGCGATATTTCACGCAGATAATCTTTGAACGCATTCCAAGAGATAACCTATTCTTGGTCAAGTTGAGGTTGTGCGGGCGAATAAAGAGCTAATTTCTTAGTGGAATTCCCATCTGAAATGGTCATATCTCCTAGTTGACACCCAATGTATGCATCAACTGTAGCAAGCCAAGGCCTTCCTGAGATGATTGGATATCCTCCCAATATGGCCTTAAGAGATAATATCATGAAATATGTTGGATATTCCCAAGAATCCAAAGTAACTACAACATCTTCTACCATACCATTGGGTTGGACAATAGAGCTATCAACAAGTTGTCGAACTGTGGGAGTAGATCGAAGATTGGTTATATTAAGTTGTTGCATTATGTCCTTAGTCATGAAATTAATGGTGAATCTTAGATCTATTAGAACATTCTTAATCTGAGTACCATTAATGACTATTCCCACAATAGGGCTACTTGGATTAGAGTACTTAGGTATTGTAACCTTTCCCAACATAATATCAACTAGTTGTCCCATCACATGGACTCTTTGTGGATCCTTCTTTTTCCTGCCAGATTTCTTCAAACATGCTTCCTTAATGACCTTACTATATATGGGAACATCCTTGATAGCTTGAAACAATGGAATCTTAACACATATGTGTTTTAGCTAATCAATGCGATCAAAAGTCACATCTTCACTTTGCTCAGTCTCCCTAGCTTGTAACCTCTGAGGAAGTGGAGGTATTTTATTCACTGAAGGTGAACTTATAGGTTGTTGGGCTTGGGTAGACTGAGTTGGCTGATATGGTGGGTTATCTGATACTACTTGCTCTGATTGTACTTCAGTACTGACTAGAGAAGATGGATTAGGAAAAGTAGTCCTTGATCTAAGATGAATATCACTTATATTAAGAGAATATGTAGGGTACTGGTTGGGATCAACAAAATATACTTGTTGTTATGACTCGGGTTTACTATTTGGATTTTGTATGGGTTGAGATGGCAACTGAGTAGCTTTAGGTGGAGTAGCATTAGGAGTAGGGGGTGGCATTATAGGAGGCTATTGTGGTTGTTGTGGTGGTTGTAGATAAGCAGAAGGTTGATTTAACCATTGTTGGCCCCCTCTCCATTGAGAAGTTGGTTGCCAATTTCCATGTGGAGGTTGTCATGACCCTTGAGGTTGAGACCAATTTCCTTGTGGCTACTGCCATTGGGATGAAGGATTGGAATAATTTGACCATGAACTTTGGGGGTTATACCAATATTGAGGTGGAAAATTTCTAAAGTTTTGAGCATATGGAGGTTGCCACTAATTATTTAGTGCATAAGAATTCCCATAAGAACTAGCAAAAGATAATGGATTAGGAGGCATACCTTGTCTTGGGGCCCATGGCCTTCTTTGAGCAACTTAGAAGAGTTGTAACTCATCATCTCCATGTACTGGTTTGAACTTAGGGACATGGTGATTATCAAGATTGGCAACTAACTTAAATCTGTAGTCCTTCTTCTTTTGCCTATAGTGTAGACAAAATTCTACAAGCATTGCTTCAACTTCTTCATGCTTCTTCTTAGCTTGAAGTGTATCCAATTGAGCGGCCATATTGTTTATAATATCTTCCTTGAAATCCTTCAGGAGATGGCTTAATTCCATCTGAGAAACTCCACTGTTTGTTGATGATGAAGACATTCCAGGCCTATAATGCCTATTCCTCTTGGCAGTGGCTTTGGAATATTTTTGACAAATTTGGCTGATCTCATTCCATGATGGATGAGTTGTATCTCCTCCTCCCATAAGGTCTAGAGCATATGTGAATTAATCATTGATACCCCTAAAAAATATCAACTTGAGAGATTGTTCTTTGAAATTACTGTGTTTAGACTTCTTAACAAAAAAAGAAATCTCTCAAGATAGTCTTCTAGACTCTCATCATCATTATGTGTCATCATGAAGATATCATCTCCGTGGTGGTCAGTTCCCCTACAATAATCCTTATATTTCTCAAGAAACAATCATTTCATCTCATCCCATGTTGCTATTGAGTTACTCCCTAAGCCATAAACCATCTCAGGGCAGACTCTTTCAAAGTGGTTGGGAATCTTATAAGTCTATGTGCATCTGTACTGTAATAATAGCTCCTATAAAGGACATCAAATTCGAACGGAAAAGTGTATGGGTCCTTTGTAACTAGCCCATAAAACTTAGGCAAAGAGTAAGCTGGAATGTTCTTGAGGTTAGCACTATCATGCATATTAGAGATGGGAAATTCAAATGTTGAGTTAACAGGTGGATTGCCCCCTCTTGGAGGTGGAAGATTACCTCCACCTCCTGGTGGATTAGCTCTACCTCCATGTCCCACCATTGGTCCTTGGTAAACAACTAAAGGGTAGTGATCCTCTTTAGGTGGTCCAAAAAGAAAATGAAGGCCATTTTTTGGAAGTTCAAATGCAGGATAGTCCAAATTATCTGGGACTTAATAAAGTGCAACAAAATGATTTACATATGGTGCTTCATAAGGGTTGAGTCTTCTAATATCGGGGTGATTAGGAAGAAATCTTCCACGGTCATATCTTCTTCTTCTATGCATGCAGATTCAAAAAAATTATCTGACAACTTATCTTAGACTACCAAAACACTAAATAACTAAAAATTGAAAGCTCATGGCTGTGACAGGTTCCTAAATTGGCACTGTCCCTGGGAACGATGCCAAAAATATTGACCTTCCCAATTAAAACAATAACTCGGCTTCAAATTTGAACTCAGGGATTGGACATCTATTCTAAATAGCTATCATTTCTATGGTGAAGGTTTCATTTACTTGTCAACCCAGGGAAGTATTACTTGAAATGGGCTAGTATAGTTTGTGCACTAAGTTCCAATAAAAGTCATTCTATTCTACTACAACAAAGGAAATTACTGAAATAAACATATAGAAATGTAATGACTAAAATGCTACAAGAAATCTTAATGTTGAAAGGTAATTTAAGCAACTAACTACCACTAATACTCAAAGCTAACAAACAAGAACTACTCTATTCACCTTGGCTATAGAACAATCACAGGTTCTAGTTCCAGTGGCTGCAAGAACAGTCAAATGCTAGAACAATAACTATAGCAAAAGAAAACTAACGTAACAAATACATAGGATTTGTCACCAAGTGGGACCCCTTGGATGAGCATGTCCAGAACTCAAATAGCCTTATATGTTCAAAACACCATCACTTATTTATCATTCCAAAAGCTATTACATTTTATGAAAGCAGAGAGAATACTGTCTAACTTCAAAAACTCTATCTCCCCTCCATGAGGAGGTCCAGATCTTTATTTATAAGAAAGCTACAACAAACTACTAACTACCTAAACCATTCCCAAAAAAATAGGCAAAATTTTTATTACAACAAAGAAAGAGTCAACCACAAAGATTGTGGGACATTCATCATTTCATAACTAAGAATACAGCACAACAGTTCTTGCTAGATTGTCGCTTACTGGAGACAATCATAAATAAGTTTTGAACTGCTTCGCTATTCTTCAACTGCTTGGTTATCGCCTTGCTCATTGCTTTTAATGCTTCCAACTGCCTTGACTCTGGCTTTAACGGCTTGAATGGCATGATCCTTCTTTCTGGCATGGTTCGACTGCTTCTGCAGCTACCTAAGTATTCCTACATCATGAATTAAAGAACACAAACACATACGTGTCCATTTTCTGTTAACCGTAACATTCATTCATCCATATATAAAATTATCATAGTAATTCGCATAGCTGCAGGAATATATTTAGCCAAAACAATACAAAGTTTGATAGGTTCGATTAATGTTCAGCATGCATAGGATCAAAACCTCTAACACATCCTATACCCTCAACATTGTCTAATTACGCAACTTAAACCATGAAAGACGTAACAAACATGAACACAAAAAGAGCTATTATTTCAGCTCACCAGGGAGAAATACTATTGAAAGTAGAATATTGATATAGTGTCATTTATATTATATAGTTTGGGGGAAAATGTTTGTATATGTGTATTTTATTTAATTGTTGGTGTGTCCCCATGAATGGCTTTGTGGCTATTTTGTGATTGTCATGGCTTTCTATGAATCTTCATCTTGGTCTAAGAGGTATGGAATTGAATTATCACTCAACTATGTGTGTAAGGGATGATTGTTTTCCTGGATTGAAGCCTTCATTTGGTAGTTGAATGTCGACTATCTATGTCTTGTTGTGAGTTACCTATGGCATTTGGGAATGAATTTATATACTTCAGTTGAGTTGTTGAGATTTCCTCTTGTTCCTTGTGATGTATTTGTCATTGCGTTCCTTCGGGGTTGATTTTGAGTCTTTTTATAAGCTTTGTGTATTTTTCTAGGTAGTGTTGAAGTCTTTACTTTTGTTTTCTCGAGTTTTCTGAGTTTTTGAGACTCTATTTTAAATGTGCCATAATTTATGTCGAATGCACCAACACAATATCATATGTGCCATTCTAGAAATTAAAGGCACTAGAGAATTGGTTGGATGTGCCATAGAATCTGTTGAATGTGCCATTTTGATCTGTTTTTATGTTTGAGACTATTTTGACCTTCTGAGTTGGATTTTTGGATTTTGTCTTTTGTACCAGAGGCTTATGATGGTATTTCTTATATTTTCTAGTATTGTTATAGTTTATATTTGAATATTTGATGAGTTTATGGCTCAGACATGATGATTAGTGCTTTGTCGTAGAGGTTGTCATGTTTTCTCTAGCAAGTTGATAAGCCTTACTGTTAAGGTGGATTTCATGTCTAGCTCCAGCATGATGGTTGTGCCTCGCTATTGAGGATTTGATGTGGCTATGGTTGAGTAAGTGGATATTGCCTTACTCTTGTTATTTTATATGTTGATGTTTGTTGAGGGTCTTGTTTATGCATTAGCATTATGACTTTTGGTGATTGTGCTTGTTGCATATGGATATATGGATTCTTTCATGATGATGCCATTGAGCCTCCTTGTTATTTATTTTTTTTACCCTAAGATCTTGGAACATGGTTAGGGGGAGTATACTTTCATGTGATGACTAAGGTTGTGAGAGATAGGCTAATAAGAGGTTCCTAGTAAGTATGTTTGAAGTATAGACCACCAAGGCACATTGAAAGTTTTCCTTGTATAAATAAGTGAAAATAATAATAATTGATTAGAACGGTTGGGTAATTAGGATTCACCCAAACAAGATAATAATGGTTGTTGTGAGCCCCAAAAATTAGTCCTAGGAAGGTTATTTTAGTATAAGCTTGGGAAGGCCATTGTGATAGCAAACCAAAATCCCTTCATCTCTCATAGGTTGAGATGGTTCCACGTGTCTATCAGGGTTGATATTCCCCTTCTTTGTGAGGATAGAATGCAATGACATGTCTATCAGGGTGTGGCTTTTTCCCTCTATGTGAGGATAACATGTTTTAAAACTCCACTTCTACATGTGTCCTCGGTCCTTGTTTCTTATGCCATGGTTTTTGGTATGCCTCTAGGAGTTTTTCTATTCACGATCAGCCTTGTGATATAAATTAGCTCATTGCATTTGGTTCTTCTTGGTTGTGGTTCTTGAGTTGTTGAGTCTCTTTGGTCATTAGGTGTTAGCCTAGGTCTAGATTGTGTGTGTGGGACCTTGTGTCATCTCCTAGAACGAGGGGTGACTCCTTTGGTTCCACATGGTCAGGTGGTTTGATGCCTTCTTCCTTTGGGATGTTCTTCATTGGATGCTATTGAGTCTAGATGTGGATTCGTATCTCTTTAGTTTATGGATGGATATTGTAGCAGCTGGATGTACTTGATTCATATGGCACATGCATTTGTAGAGTTTGTGGGATCATTGTACTTGTAGTTGAGAGCTATGAACCTTGAAGCAAATGGACAATGTATATGTAATGTTAGTTGATGTATATGACTCTTGTAGAAGGACATATTGATATATCATGTTGTATATTGAATATTGAATTGTTAATGAGAATAATGTGATTGGTTCCATTGATATGCACTTAGTATCATATGGTTGTTGTTGTGTTAAAATGGAGTTAGTAATGTGATAGATCATCTTGGTAATGGATTAATGATGTTAGGTAATGATTAAGTAACTGGGATTAGGAACATTGGATTGGTGTTTTAAAATGAACCTAATGAGGTTTAAATGGGTTATATTATTAATGCAATAATTCATGATAGATAGATTAAAGGTTGATCTCATATTTATGCATGAAAGAAGTAATTGTTAGATGAGTAGATTGCATTGGATTATAGTAGCATTCATGATGTTATTGCTTAAGGTGTTGTTATAAGTAATGACGTTCAGATACCCTAGGGAAGATGAATGTCAATTTGTGTTTATCTTTGCTTGCATTATGAGATTATATAATTATTCTTTATATGTATGTTCATGATGGAAACAAAAATTCTCCATTTGTATTTTAGCTTTATTTCTCTAGGGTATTTTGGTGGGCATTACATGGAGTGATAAGAGAGGACTTTAGATTAAATTAAATGCTTAAAGGAATATTTAAAATGCAAAATACAACACACTAAGGGGGGTGCTAACCTAAGTGTGGAATTGTAGAACACTAATTAAGGGTGTACAATTTACAATGCTACATTTAGCCCCCACTTTAGTGGTCATATGACACTACGTGTACATGCAAGCTAAAGTACATAAAAGTAAACATTCATGGGAAAAAGGATATGTCCATAAGATGTTGAATGAAGCCCCCAGTGGTATCTGCAATACAACGCCAGGAACCACATCCTACGAAACCACATTGTTAGATGAAATCACAAAATCACCTAAATGATTGCTAAGAGTGATGAAATTTAAGAGTAGCTATATGTCCCCCCTATTTCTACTTGCTAATTAGTGATTTTAAATAGGATATCATGTTTACCACATCGAATTGTGAAGGAAAATTCATGACCAAAACTAATAGAGAATCATTTGGTAAGAAATAGATCTAAACCACAATTCCAACACAACCAAGAGTGTGAGAATCGAAGTTGTCTAACACAAGATGTGAAAGATCGAGAGTTTTGAAAAGAAACTGCCCTTTAAATAATAAAAAAGGAGGAAGAGATCATTGATCAAAGACATTCACCTTGGAGAATAAAGATCTTTGATAAAGATAACATCTTTAGAAAAGAGGAGAGGGAAAATAAGAATAGACACCTTCTCCAATATTTAGGAAAGAGTGGATTCTTAGTAAAGGATTGCACACTTTTACTAAGGAGAGATTTTTCATGAAAGATGTATCATTTCAAATAGAGAATAGGTCCTAAACAAGCAACACACATATTCTACACAAGAAATGACATCAAATTAAAAATGCAACTCAACAAAGGAAAGTTGAATCATTGGAAAAAGAGATAGAAGATTGAAATATCATTCTTTCCCCCCAAGTATAGAGATAAGAATAGAAAAGTGAGATCATTTATAAATGAAATACTCTTATAAAAGAAGGAGGGAGATCCTCATCAGGGATACTTTTTCCAATATGAGAGAGAGGAGTCATGATCCTCTTGCACACAAGAAACCTTAGGAGAGGGACAAGTATTATTTATTAGGGCCTTTTTTCTATAAGAGAGGGTATGAATAGAAGGTAAAGCCTCATAAGTAGGATTTTCAATCTCTTGGGGAGATTCATAGAGAGACTTGGAAATCACCATAATTTCCTTATGAGTGGGATGAGTTTTGAGAGATGTAGAGGATGATTTAATTGAGATGAAGTCATCATCACTACTAAATTGTAAAATTCCCTAACTAGGTCCTCAGTGCAGTTATTTCATAACCAAAATTTAATAGACACTTGTTTACACAGTACAACCAATGATAATGAATGTCTTTTATACAACTTAAATTGGGAAACTTACTTGTTTATTCAACGCACAATATCTTAAATTCTATTTTTGTAAACACAGATTACATGTAGCAAAATTCACTAACATTGATATCGGTTTAATAAATATTCCTTCAAAAAGAGCAGAAAAGAGTATAGCTATTCTAGTGCACCTGATGGTTGAACTGTGCCTGTCGTTGAAGGTTACATATACTGTCAACTTGTTGTAGATACCTTACAAATACATCAATGAATAAGTCATGATAAGATGGTTCCTGTTGCAAATAATTCACCGGCGTTTAGGACTATCGGAACTCCCATCCGATCAAATACTCTAAATTTATGTGGTGTGCAAGATTCTATCAACTATGTTTCCATCCCTCCATGCAATTTTGTTGATCTCCATCTTGCAACAAGTTTGAATTACTTCCTTCACATTTCTGTTAGCGTGGCACCATGCTGCGGAAATAACAATCACATGCCACAACCCATTGTTGGGTTACCAAAGCATGGAGGGTAGAAATTGCGAGACTCAGAAACGTAGATTGGTGATGTGCCTTGACGCCATATCCAATCCTCCACTCCTTTGTATTAGCTCTCACAGACTTGCGTGATGTATATGGTGAAAATGGATAACAATAATAACAATATTGAAAGGCTAAATGAATCCAACCACAAAACCCTAGCCTAACAACAACAAAGATCCACCATAACATATGAAGATTACCTAAGACAATGCAAATCACATGAAATCACAAAGATTATACCATCACATGTCCAATAGGGTTTTGATCTCCATTCTTCCTATCTCCATTGATCTTGCTTGATATATTTGCTCTCAGATTTTGTGTGCACAAGAGCTCAACAAAGAACGGAATGTGGTTGCAAGTAGGATCGTAGTGTAGTCAATTGATCAAGTAGTTAGCTCCTTAGGATCATTAGGGTTTGATAATGAAGGAAGCATCTCCTTATATAGAAGACACTATATGAAATGGAGGGATAAGATTGAGAGGTGTAAAAGGAGGTCGGCTATGATTAGAGGGTAGGTAAAAGAAGTAATAAAATAATGAAAAGGGTAGGTAGTGTATGAATTAAGAGATGAATGACATGTGTCATGGGTAGAAAAGGCTAATGAATTAATTAAATAAATAAAGATTTATTTAATTAATAGAAGAAGTGGGATGATTAAATAAATAAAAATATTTATTCAATTTAGGAAAAAGGATAATTTAAATAAATAAAAGTATTTATTTAAATGAGAAATAAGGCTAGAAGAGGATAAATGAATTAATTAAATAAATACAGATTTATTTAATTAATAGAAGAATTAAGCTTAGATAATTAAATAAATAAAATATTTATTTAATTAGACATGACAATTTTGGGTGTCTACATTTTGCCCCTCTTTGAGACAATGCGGCTTGTCGCGTTGTTTCAAAAAAGATAAGATGAACTGATACAAATTTGCCCCAAGATGGGAATGATATGCCCCCTCGAGAGATTGGATGAAAATGTTTGAAAAGATTGCAGACAATCTCTCGATAAGAAAGACAGGATAGAATGGACTAGCCGGATAAAGTGGCAGAGTCACGGGATAATGAAGACTGACTTGGGAGGCGAGGGCTAGGGCTAGGGTAGTCTATAAGATAGACCACAGGGGAAAATACATCCTCATTGTCATCTACACATCCACGAGATTAGAGTGTAGAGAGAGAAAAGAGCAGCAGCAGTCAGCAGCGATGGCTTTTGTTCACAGATTCGACCGCGTTCGCCGATTCCAAAGGCCAGCAGAGGCAGGAGAGCTGGTGAGTACCACAAAACCTCCTCGTACTTTGATGCATTTATTGTTGTCATTAATGCAAACTAGGTAATGTAATAAATGCGCATTTATGTCAGGAAAGCACGTTTGTGTCCAAAAATGTGAATTTTTGTCTTCTAGGTCAAATCGGCAGTTTTGTGATGAACATATGCTGTCGATTGGATAAGCTGCTGAGGGGATACACTCAAGAAGGTCCTCTAGGAAGACTAGGATAGATCAAGGCACTTTGTGATGAACAGTGAGTACCAAGATAGAGTACTTTGTGATGAACAGGGAGTACTGAAATATGAGCAGCACTTTGTGATGAACAGGGAGTGCAAATGTGAGCAGCACTTTGTGATGAACAGGGAGTGCAACACACGTAGTACTTTGTGATGAACAAGGAGTACCACTAGGATAATCAGCAACACTTTGTGATGAATAGTGAGTGTCACTAGGATAGAATGTCATATGCACTTAGATAAAAAGTAGCATTTTGTGATGAACAGTGAATGTCACGATGACTGACAGGATTGATTTGCTTGACTGCAGGAGTATTTGCCGATGCTAGAGTCATGGGAGAGATTCCCGTCGACACAGAGGTTGTGACCTGAGTTGTCGCTCGAGGACAGAGCTGCCATCGAGGAGATGGGTTTGAGACATGTGTTGTATGTGCCTGAGTTTCGGGCAAACATGGGTTTGCTGACTGTGCTGGTTGAGAGATGGCACTATGAGACGTGCACATTCTATTTGCCTATGGGGGAGATGACAGTCACCCTAGAGGATGTATATAGGATTTTGCGGGTGCCGATTGATGGGAAGTTGATCCCATACAATCGAGATGGAGATAGGGAGGCATTGAGACGGGTATTTCAGGACCCTGGATTAGAGATGAGGGTAGGACACGTGGCATGGAACACCATGACAGCCACAGAGTTAGCATTGCCGGCAGTGATCGGAGGAGCTATCAGTGGGTTCTTGTGTCCGGACAGGGCGACACGGGGTTTGGCTGTGGGCTGGGGGGGAGCACTGGAGATACTGGTGACACAGCACATCAGATATGCCTGGGGACCATGTGTGCTGACGTATTTGTATTATGAGCTTCATCAGTTTGTTTATCATGGATCGGTGGGATTGGGCTGTGGAGTGACACTGCTACAGGTATGGGCCTACGAGCATCTACCGGTTACCCGACCGATACACTTCAGGGGCAGAGGTCATGGACGCAACTTTGTACATTTGTATGATATGATCACATCGCAGCCACAGATTGGCATGCTAGAGTACTGGCGGCGAGTGATTGATGACATTGATGAGGTCATATGGCGACCATATCTGGGTTGTGAGCAGTGGGAGGATGATGCAATCGAGCTACCATACACCTTCTGAAGCAGGTATCTGATTGGGTGGATGCCCTATGTGCTGGAGAGGCAGCTGGTAGACAGGATTGGCTGACAGTTTGGCCGGATTCAAAGGATGCCCCGGGGATCAGGCATGTATGCCCGCACAATCAGGGATCAGGCACAGTTTGGGCCGTTACTGTCATATGATCAGACAGTGACTCAGCTGGTGGAGATGATACCTCTACCTTGGGACATGTAGCCCGAGATCGAGCATGTTGGGATGGATGCGGAGTATACAGCGTATTGGGCAGAGCATCCATTCCCCCGATTGACAGATCCAGGTGAGGCACTGGAGGGAGATGGTGGTGGTGACGAGGATGATGGTGGAGGTGATGGGGGCAGAGGCCGACGGAGGAGGAGGGGAGCAGTTGGAGAGAGGAGGGTTGCACCTCAGAGGGAGGGTGGTGAGGAGAGGCAGGCTCGGGTGGTGAGGGGTCGCGGTGGATTGCCTTTACAGGTGCCAGCAGCACATGGTCCCAGGTAGGTGCAGATACAGGGACAGGGATAGAGACAGGTACCAGTATAGGCATAGGGGCAGGCACCCGCAGAGGATGAGCCACAGGTAGGGGCAGAGGTAGAGGGGGTTGACCCAGTGGAGGTTGAGCTACTAGATCTGAGGGAGATCTACCAGGGCCAGGAAGATGAGATTCAGGATCTAGAGAGGAAGAGGGATCGGCTCAGGACGAGGCTCAGGGATACTGAGCGAGAGCGGGATCAGGCTATCTAGCGCTACACAGAGGCTGAGACAGCACTGAGGGCTGGGAGGCAGGCAGCAGAGGACACAGGGGCCGGATATGCTTATGTCCTGTGGGTAGGAGAGGAGATAGCCTACTGGAGGGACCTCTACTATGGTGCAGTGCCAGTAGATCAGCGGGTGAGGAGCTTCCATAGACCGTCGCGTACAGCGACAGCTATGGGGGGGAGCTGGAGGAGACAGGCATCGAGTGGTGGGGTCATGGGTCCTCCACCACCACCAGATAGAGGAGACAGGCAGGATGATCCTGGGGCGGGTCCTTCAGGGGCTCAGATTTAACTGAGGCCAGGCAGCTCTGAGGGAGGGAGTTCATCATAGCCTTAGAGGGCTCCCTTTGTATCAGTTTTGTACCATTTTTGTATTGTAGACACCTGCGGGTGCTTTTGTAGCCATATGATTTTGACATCATTGTATCATGACACTTTTGATTATATATATGAGATGATTCATCTTTGCGGCAGCTATATGCATGTGTACCTATGTGATGCTTATGATATGGATGCAAATATGTATATGATGCAATGCGATATTTTTTTGTTCTTTTATGTTTTATATGTTTATGCATGATGCAAATGTGAATGTATGAAATGCAAATGAATATGATAATAAAAATGTGCTAATATGTGTTGTGTGTAGGATGTGATATCTATATGTGTGTATGAAATGCTTATATGTGGTAATGTAGGTGTAGCTTCATGAAATGCAAATGTTTTTGGTATGTCATTATACTCAGTCATGTGATAGCAAGCTACGCGGACTCGAGAAGGACGATGGAAGTCAATCAAGAAAGGGGGATGGAAGACAGAAGATATGAAAGTGAAAGAGCTTCTTGTGTGTTATCATCATTGAGCTTTATTATGGCAAAATAGGTTATGACAATCGAGGCCTATGTTTGACCCAGAAAGTCATTGTACCCATTTGCATGGAGATAAGACAGTTGCAAACAAGGAATGCCCCAGTTCACACTAGACTCTCAGTGTCCTCATATCCTTGGACAAGTCATAGCATTACTAAGAGACAATCCACAGACATCCTGGAGATAGAATCTCTAGTCAAAGACATCTTGGAAAAGCTAAAAGACATGTCACCAGAAAGATAAAATCAAAAGAAAACCAAGACTCGACACCAACACCCACTGTAGTCCTCAAGTTTAGTGTCTCTTGTCACTTGTATAAGTCTTATTTGATTGTGGTCACAATGTTTACTTTCACAGAAAGCATAGATAGCACTGAACCATAATGTTGTCTGAGTCTGTTGAAAGATTTGATTTGTTGAAGCCCATTGTTGTTGCTGTGTCTCATCTGAAACTGACTGAATCCATGAAATTGATACTTTATTGCAGAGAAGATGAAACTTTATTGCGGATCTGTGATGCAAATGTTGCTTTATTATGGATTGTGCGCGGATAGATTGAAGAAACTAGAAGAAACTGTACTCCTCAGAACATGTGATGTTCTCAGTTCCACACCCATCACTACATGTAGGATTTGCCTTAGCCATAGATAGGATCTGATTTATTATGAATGGAAAGGGGTTATTTATTATGAATGGCCAACCAATCTTAGGTAGATCGATAACAAGCCATGATGGGAATGGGTAAGTTTATTATGAATGAATAGGTCGTGAGTGTGTGCAAAGTGAAAGGATGAAAGTGAATCCTGAAAGAGGGAGGAGCGATGTCTCTACGCATGGCGCTGGTGACCCAGTTTTCACCACAGTACTTGCCCAGGGCGCCACCGAAGTGGTTTTCACCGTTGGACGAAATTATTTCTCTTTACTTTTTTCGATTTTTCAATGTTTTTGTGTCACAAGGCACCTGTTTGCCAGGTTTTCACCAAGTAACGATTTTTTTGCTTTATAATTTTTTTTGTATTTTTGAAATTTTTTGATTTTTTTGTATTTTTGAATTTTGGATATTCTGAAGAGCTTATGTGTAGAACCTGCGAAGGTGCATGTTGTTGATAGGATCTTCCAAAGGTTCACCCTCGGTAGTTGAGAGCTGATATGCACCGGATCCATATGCTGTTGTAATAATGTAAGGACCAAGCCAGTTTGGTTCGAACTTGCCCTTCTTCTCTCTGTCTTGTTGATTTTTAGGATTTTCCCTGAGAACTAAGTCACCCACCTCAAATGTGCGAGGCTTGACTTTGTGATTGTAGCTGCGACTCATTCATTGTTGGTAAGCTTTGAGATGACTAAAAGCAATTTGTCTTCGTTCATCCAATAGTTCCAGTTCTTGTAAGTGAGAAACCCTGTAGTCTTCATCACTGATGATGTTTTGCAAAGAGACCCGTAAAGAGGGTAGCTCGACCTCAATAGGCAAGATGGCTTCAGAACCATAGACTAGTGAATAGGGTGTAGCTCCTATGGGTGTACGGACACTTGTGCAGTAGGCCCAAAGTGCAGGATTAAGTTGAATATGCCAATTACGGCCAGCATCGTCGACTGTCTTCTTTAGGATTTTAAGGATTGTCTTATTAGACGCCTTAGCTTGGCCATTGCCTTGGGGGTAATATGGTGTGGAGAAACGATGGGAGATATGGAAGCGGTCACAGAGTTCAAGAACATCCTGATTTTTGAAGGGACGCTCGTTATCAGTGATAATGGAAACAGGAATACCGTATCAGCAAATGATATAGTTGAGGATGACTGTAGCAATTTGTTTTCCAGTAACTTGTGTGAGAGGCACAGCTTCAATCCATTTTGTAAAATACTCTGTGGCAGTGATAATGAATTTATGACCATTGGAAGAAGGAGGATGAATCTTGCCTATGAGATTAAGTCCCCATTGACAAAAGGGCCAAGGAGACGCAAGCAGTTGAAGTTCTTGTGCTGGCGCATGTATGAGATCTCCATGAATTTGACATTGCTTACATTTCTTGACAAACTGATATGAGTCTTTCTCCATATTGAGCCAGTAATATCCAGTCCTGATGAGTTTCTTGGCCAAGGTAGGACCACTAGCATGTGGACCACATATCCCTTCATGCACTTCTCGTAACACAATCTAAGCTTCGTCACTTTCTAAACATCTAAGAAGAGTGCCATCTAGACCTCATCGGTATAGGATATTAGCTAAAATGACATATCGAGAGGATTGGCGAATGAAAGTGTGACGTTGGTTATTTGATAGATCAAGAGGTAAAGTATTGTCTCGTAGGTATGTGAAAATGGAACCATATAACTGTGATTCGGGACTGACAATGCATAACGTCTCAGTAGGCATGATCTCATATGAAGGGACCAAAAGGTTATCCACCAAGAACTCATAGCGGGTCTCGTTTGGAGGTAGATCGATCAGTGAAGCAATTGTAGCCATGGCATCTACGGCACGATTCTGCTCTCTTGGTATCTGCTCAAAGTCTATCTTTAATTTTGTTTCAGACCATCCACCATTTGTTTATAAGGCATTAGCTTCTCATCTTTTGTTTGGTAATCACCAGTTGCTTGACGGATAACAAGTTGGGAATCCCCAAAAACATGAAGTTCCTGGATCTTCCATTGAACTGCAATTCGTAATCCTGTTGTTAATGCCTCATATTCTACTATATTGTTAGTGCAAGGAAATGATAAGCGGTATGATTTTGGTATAGAATCTCCTTGAGGAATTATAAAGAGGATGTCAACTCTTGCCCCATACTGTGTGTATGAGCCGTCAAAGTATAGTTGTCATGGCTTTGCATGTGACATTATCAAAATGGATTCATCTAGAAATTCTGAACTTAGAGGAACATCATCTATCATGGGAGCATCTGCTAATTGATCTGTGATGGCTTGTCCTTTTATTGCTTTTCTGTCCACATACTCGATGTCGAATTCACTCAATATCATTACCCATTTGGCCAGTCGCCCAGTAAGTGTTGCCTTATTGAGAAGGTATTTCAATGGGTCTATCCTTGCAACTAACTTTGTCTTATGAGTAAGCATGTAATGTCATAATTTCTGTGAAGCAAAGACCACAGCGAGGCATGCGCTCTCAATTGGTGTGTAGTTTAGCTCATATCCCACCAATGTGCGACTAATATAATATACTACTTTTTCCTTGCCTTCAGCAATTTGTTGCGCTAAGAGTGCCCCCAATACTATTGGAGTAGCTGAAATGTATAATAACAGTGGTTGATCTGGAACTGGTGGCATCAGAACTGGTGGATTTAGAAGATAATCTTTGAGCGTCTGGAAAGCCTGTTGACAGTTGTCATCCCATTTGAATTTGATGTTTTTATGTAGCAGGTGCTGAAACGGATTACACTTATCTGCCAGTTGTGCTATGAATCTTCGAATGGACTGGAGTCTGCCTTGTAAGGATCAAAGTTGACTGATATTTCTTGGTGGTTGCATTTCCAAAATAGCTTTGACTTTTGTTGGATCCGCTTCAATTCTTATTTTGGATACAATGAATCCTAGGAGCTTCCCAGAGGTTACTCCAAAGACACATTTCTTAGGGTTTAATCTTACTTTGTATTTTTCCAACCGATCAAAGGCAACTGAAAGTATGTCCAAATGTGTATTTCTATCTATTGATTTGACCAAGAGGTCGTCAACATAATCTTCCACTGTTACATGCATGAGATCATGAAAGATGGTAGTCATGGCTCTTTGATATGTAGCACCTGCATTCTTTAGCCCGAAAGGCATGACATTCCAGCAAAAAGTTCCCCATGGACAAGTAAATGATGTTTTGTGTTGATCCTCGGTTGCGATCCTTATCTGATTATAACCAGAGAATCCATCCATTAATGATAGCATTTCATGACCTGCTGTGAGATCAACAATCAAGTCAATATTTGGTAATGGGAAGTCATCCTTTGGACAAGCTTTGTTGATGTCTCTGAAATCTGTACATATTCTGATGCTGCGATCTAGTTTACTGACAGGTACCAAGTTGGCGATCCATTCAGGGTAATCAATTGGGCGTATGAATCTGACATCGAGTAATTTCTCAAGTTCTACTTTGACTAGTAATGCCACTTGTGGATGCATTTTTCTTAATTTCTGTTTCACTGGTTTTGCCCCGGGTTTGATTGTCAGATGATGCATTACCAAATCTGGATCCAATCCAGGCATATCAGCGTATGACCAGGCAAAATTAATTTGTTGTTCTTTGAAGAAACTTATGAATTTTGACCTTTCGGACTCTGTCAGTGATTGAGCTAGGAATATGTTGTGTGGAATCTCTTCTATACCAATGTTTGTTTTGATAGTCTCCTCTACCAACATGGATGACTTTTCTTCATATGATGCTGGGAGAATGTCGAGCCTTCCATCTTTGGGTGCCTCAGAGAGATTTTCACCCTCAGATACATCCTTTCTTTTTACTTTTTTGGAGTCAGATAGCGCCACAATGTGGTTTTCACCATAAGACCCTTGATTTGTTCTTATTTTCACATTTTTGCTACTGGAAGGTCCGACACCCTCACCAAAATATGCCACGCTATTGAGTTCAATAGTGTATCCTGCTTTATGGTCTCCAGGGGGAAGATCATCTCGTATGCCTAGATAGTCAATAAAAGCTTCATCGTTTTGGAATGTATCCAACTGTGCAAGTCCTTCATGATCCCAGTCAATGAGTTGATGGTGAACAAGGGGAAGGTCGTTAATGCCCTCGAAGTTAGCGGGGCTAAGAGTGAAGCTGTGGTTATATTCAGGTATGTCAAGGTAATTATCGAGGTCATCGATGGCACTTTCCTCATCAGTCTCGATCACGAGCGAATCCAAATTATCGTCACTAGTAGCGCGTTTCGGAACAGGTGTTCTCATCCTATGTGATTTCAACCTAGAACCTTGAGACAAGGACTATGTAGACTCCTCATAGGTTGTTTCTTGACCAACTCTGAATTTGTTATAAAACTCCTCCTCTTCTGTGGGTTCACCTGGCTCTCTGAATGTCTCAGTGAGCTTGTAGTCACTGGAAGACTTGTCGGAACCCCATTCCCATTCATTGGAATCTATGGAATAGCGATTCTCTTGTTGAATTTTGGCAGCTTTGATTTGTAAGGCTTCTTCTGTCCTTTGGGTGTGGACCTTGGAAGTTAAGAATCCCAGTCCTTTCGAGCGTTCTTTCTTGAAAGTCAATTCAGGTTGTAAAGGTTCAATGATGCCTTCCTTTCATAACCCCAGAGGGCTTTTTCCATCATACCCGAATTTTTGTAGAATTTTGAAGCCTTTGCCATATTTCTCACATGGAAGATTGATGTGGTCTTGTGTTTCCTCTTCATTGTCCCTGAAAAGCACTTGGTATAAATCTTCCTCTTCTAGTTCGCCCCATCTTTGAAAGGTAGCGGGATCCCATTTGAGTTTCATGATGGAGATTTGCTTGTTAGGATGTGGTCTTCCATATTCTTTTGGGGAACTCATGACTTGTCTTAAGTACATGGTCTGATTGAAAGTATATTCCCCCATGCCTTTGTCCTGAAACTTGCCTTTAAGTTCACCTTGTTTGGATGTTGAAGGTTTTAATGACTCAGGATCAATATATGCCGACAAAGGAACAGCTTCCCGATTACTAGGAATGATGGTCTCAGTCTTTGATTTCAGGTTATTGCAATATATGAATGGATTAGGATCGCCGTTAACTGTTACTTCCACTCCATTATGAGGAAACTTAATGCATTGGTGATATGTGGATGGGACTGCCCTCATTTCATGGATCCAAGGACGTCCTAACAATATGTTATAAGTGAGATTTAAATCCAGGACTTGACAGACCACATCCTTTGTAACTGGCCCAACTCTGAGAGGTAAGATGACTGTACCCTTGGATGAACGCTCTTCATCATCATATGCCTTAATGGTGATCTTGTTTGTAGAATTTACAACTTTATCAGAATATCCCAATTGTGTGATAGTGCTTAATGTGCAAATGTTTAGGCCTGCTCCTCCATCTATCGGGACTCATTTTATTCGATGTTTGTGTATGAAGGCTTCAATGTGTAATGGCGCATTATGTGGCTGACTTACAGAGGCGTCATCGGCTTCTATGAAAGTAAGTGAATGTGGAATGGAAAGGTATCCCACCATGGCTTGAAACTAGTCCACGTTTAGATCAGTAGGAACAGCAGTATCTCTCAAGATTTTATCAAGAATGGCTTTATGTGCGGAAGATATGCGTAATAGTTCAAGGATTGAAATGAGCGCAGGTGTCTTCCCTAATTGTTCTACAAGGTCATACTCAGATGAAGAAGTGGTGTTTTTAGTTGGAGCACCTTGCAAAGTTATTTTACCTCGACGGTAACATGACATTCAGAGGTAGGTTCGGAAGAAGATCCAACACCTTTTAGGACAATCTTGGGTCTCTGAGTAGAATTCTCGGACGTTTTGTCCTTGATGATAATAGTAGAGACATAATTGTCCATCGAGATGTGATTGATAGTTGAATCATAGTTGTAGGATGCTCTGGTATAGTTGGTTTCGTCATCTGTGGCTTTAGCTTTTCCTTTGTCATGTTTTGGGAATGGTTCCTGAAACATCTCATGTTCTTGATTGGAGGAATGTCCCTCAATCTAAATGTCACCTCTATCAATGAGATCTTGTATGATGTTCTTTAGTCGATGACAATTTCCTATCTTATGACCCTTGCTCTTATGAAATTCACAATACTCATCATCATTCCACCAATTTGGTTTGACCTTTGGTTCATATGGAGGAAAATCTGGAACTGTGATCACCTTGTTTGCCACTAGCTTCTTGAAGACTGACTCAAGTGGTTCTCCCAATGGAGTGTACTTCCTTCATGATCTAGAAGTTGTTTGAGTATTCACTTGATTGTTTCTAGAACTTGATCCCGAAAAGATGACTTTAGGCCGCACTGTGTTGGCATCAACAACACCATCATTGACTGTGTTCTTGTTTTTATTCCAAAATCTTGGCTTGTCTTTTCCTTTAAAGTCATATTTGTTTTCCTTGAATATCTTGATGACTCCTTGTTCAATTAGGACCTTCTCTGTTGCTAAGCCTTTTTCAATGACATCCTTGAAGGTGGACAAACAAGCTTTCCTTAAGTCATAACTAATCTCTTTGTTAACATTTTGGGTGAACATTTCTACCATTTATTTTTGTGGAATTTCACAAGAGCATCTGCTAGCTAGATTTCTCCATCTTTGTAAAAATGATGCAAAAGATTCTCCCTCTTTTTGCTTAGTATTGCACAAAGTAGTGACTGATATGTCTGTCTCTATGTTGTAGGAGAAATGTTGAATAAATGCCTCTGCTAAGTCACCCCATGACTTAAGTCCAGGTGGAAGTTGGGAGAACCATTCCATAGCTTGATCACCTAAGCTTTGTGGGAATAATCTCATCAAATATGTCTCTTCTGCTGCTACCTCAATGCAAGTTGTGAAAAATTGTCTTATGTGTGCCTTAGGATCCCCTTTTCCTCTATACTTATCAAATTTAGGCATCACAAAGTGTGTAGGAAAAGGAGGCATTGGAATGCTCTTGTCAAATGGATAAGGACATATGTCTCTCATTGTGTAGGTTGGATTTGGTGTATTTATGTCCTCCATTTTCTTTTGTAAGTCCCTGATTTGTTGCTCCAAATTGCTCTTAGGTGGAGATCGACTTCTTGGACCATACCCCATGCTTGAGGCACCAATTGGAGGAGAAGCATGTTGCATATATGGATGATATTGATCATACACATGTTCATATGGAGGAGGTCTATAATGATGCTGCATATATAGACCACTTGGTATAGATTCATGTTGAGGAACACCATATCTATTTTGTGCATGTATACCATATTCTACAGGCATGTCATGTTCCATTGTGTTGCCCCCAAATTTGACATGAGGTTTCCTTGTGTCCAAATTTTGAGCATGCCTTTGAACATCCAATTGTTTTGGTGGTTGATCCTTAGCATTAGTATGTGATTGAGCATATTTGTCTGCATAAGACTTCCATAATGGTCTACGAAGGTAAGTATCATATGTTTGACCATGTGTATGTGGGACCTCTGGTTTTTGAAGCAAAGCTGATGGTGATTCAGGTACCATGTGTGGTCTTCTATTTCCTCCACTATTAGGTCTCCGTTGATCCATATTGGAGTGAGGTTGTTGCAAAGGTCTTTGTTCCATTATTTGAGACGTCAAAATCATGAGGTATCTTGGCTCCACTTTGTGCCATCATTTGTAAGAAGTATTGTCTATCCCTACTCATTATTTCCTCAACCAATCGATTGAAATGGGGATTCATAATGGATTCTTCCACATCTGCTGAATGTACTGAAAAGTTGTCCACATTGTCATTTTGTGTAGCATTGTTGTTTATAGTGTCCATGTTCTCAACATTTGGAATGTTTCTATAGGCATCCATGTCAGGTAATGTTGTATGATCAGAATTGAAAAAGATATCATTGTCATACTCATAAGAACTCATGTTTGCGGACTCTTGAGCCTCTTTAGTTTCTCTCCTAGATTTTTGAAGATGGGTTTCAACCATGAACTAGGTATTGACCAAGATGTGTGAGACTAGATGAAAAAAATGGAAAGAGTATGGAAGACTAAGAGTTGGATGGAATGTAAATGAATCTGAAGTGTACTTGCAATGTCCAAAGTGTAAGACCAAGTATGTATGTAGTAGAGTAGGTGTGACTTCCAAAGAGAGGATAGTTTCTCTTGATGAGGTAAGTTGACCTTGACTCTAAGTAAGACCAAATGAGACCCAAAGGTAAGAAACCTTGATGAGGGACCACTTAGCAAAGTGTTGTTGTATGTAGTGTGTTGACAAAGTATGATGAGGACAAGCAAGTGACCTTTTGACTCAAGTTTAGACAATTGTGAATGTAATGTGAGATGTAAAGCAATGATGGACTTTGTGAGACCCAAGGACAGGTTGAATGCTAAATGAAACCCTAGAGAGATGACCTAGGAAGCTCAAGAATTCCGAAACTGACTGTGTTTGCTTGCTGGACTGTAACAGTTTTTTCAATTCTGGACACAGACGCGTCTGTATACTTCACAGACGCTGCTTCCTGACACAGACGCTACTATGTTTAACACAGACGCACCTCTGCGATTTTCTATCAAATGTAATGTTTTCTGTTGGAGCATAGACGCGATTATGCCCTTCACAAATGCGGCTAGACAACACATATGCTATTATGCCTGACACAGACGCGTTTCTGCAAATTTTGTGCAATCTTTTCCAATCTGTGAAGTTGTTTTGTTGTGACCAAATCTGACTATTTGACTGTTTTTTCATGACAAGAGGACACAGTGTTGATGACGACTCAATGTTTGCAAGTGTCTAGACTCCAAAATGACTCCAAGAAAAGTGTGTTGTTTGATGTGAAAATGTTTTTGCATACACTTGAAGACACAAAAGACACAATGTTTTGCTGTTTGGTCTTGAATGTTTTGAATGTTTAAAATAAGTCAAGCACAATTCTTATGGCTGGCCAAGACAATAGTTGTTGATCCCACATGGGGTTTTACCCCCGAGGCTACGCTATTCAGAGCGGATACTTAGATGCTTGACCTCACTGGCTCCACCCTCGGCACTCACTTCTTAGGTCAGCCAAGCATCAGTCCCCATTAAAACTCCCCATGGTGAACTTTGTATCTCTACTAAGAATCGTATGTGTGTGGGCCGCTACCAGAGGTCCGACCTCCTGCCCCAACAACTAGAAGGATTTGGGCTTCTAAAACAAAAAGGTGTTAGTAAGGGCATCCGCTCGTGTGGCCATACATGCGGCACTTTCAGCTCTGTAAATACAAAAGGCTCCCAGCCGGTAGGGGTTATGCCCTACAAATGATCAAATAAATTTGATCAAACGGGTTTATGGGGAGACATAGTGTCGATATGAACTAATCAGCACACGTTATCCATAGTTTTCACCATGAATACATTTGTTTATAGTGGTTTGGAAGAGGTGGGTTTTCCTCGCTACCACTTGGGTCATTCTCTTCTCACTAGTAGTCCTAATGACCACACAGAAAGACAGGCCCTCTAAAGATTAAACAAAAAGAGCCTATTGCTCAAGACACAAAAGACAATGATTCAATTTTAGTGCACCAATTGAAGTGTTTGCTAGTCTATGAAAATAAGGCACACAATAAAAATCCAAAAACCCTTGCCAAGGACCTGCAACAAAGATTCATTAGTAGTTTGGGTTGTTTCAAATGATCACCCCTTCCTGCAAGCACACAAGTTAGGTAAATTTTAAAACCCAAAAGACTTTGTGAAAATAGGGGCCTTCAACCAAACGATTTTGCTTCCAAGACAAGCTGCACCAATTTTGTTAGTCTAGATCTGAAAATGTTAGTCCAAAAATAAACTAGATCTGAAACCTCAAATGCAAAATCCGAAAACTGAATCAATAAAACTTCAAAATTTTGAAACAAGTGATACACAGGCGCGATTACCCTCGACACAAACACGACTTTGCGACACAGACACGGTTCTGTGAGACACAGACGTGGATAAAAACCACAGACGCGCTTTCCAGACACAGATGCGGATAAAAATGACGCAGACGCGTTTTCGTAACACAGACACGCCTTTCGGAAACCTGCAAAATAAAATTTTGTCGAAAACACGGACGCGATTCAAGATGTCGCAGACGCACCAGAAAATCAAAAACGCGATCCGAAAGTATGGAGACGTGAAAATGTCAAAAATGTTGTCGGAAATGCCAGATCTGCAACTTCAAACACAAAATCTGCAACAAAAGGTTAAATGCAAAAGGGACAAGAGTCCCACCGGACGTGCCAAAATGTATATGGTGAAAATGGATAACAATAATAACAATATTGAAAGGCTAAATGAATCCAACCACAAAACCCTAGCCTAACAACAACAAAGATCCACCATAACATATGAAGATTACCTAAAACAATGCAAATCACATGAAATCACAAAGATTATACCATCACATGTCCAATAGGGTTTTGATCTCCATTCTTCCTATCTCCATTGATCTTGCTTGATATATTTGCTCTCAGATTTTGTGTGCACAAGAGCTCAACAAAGAAAGGAATGTGGTTGCAAGTAGGATCGTAGTGTAGTCAATTGATCAAGTAGTTAGCTCCTTAGGATCATTAGGGTTTGATAATGAAGGAAGCATCTCCTTATATAGAAGACACTATATGAAATGGAGGGATAAGATTGAGATGTGTAAAAGGAGGTCGGCTATGATTAGAGGGTAGGTAAAAGAAATAATAAAATAATGAAAGGGGTAGGTAGTGTATGAATTAAGAGATGAATGACATGTATCATGGGTAGAAAAGGCTAATGAATTAATTAAATAAATAAAGATTTATTTAATTAATAGAAGAAGTGGGATAATTAAATAAATAAAAATATTTATTTAATTTAGGAAAAAGGATAATTTAAATAAATAAAAGTATTTATTTAAATGAGAAATAAAGCTAGAAGAGGATAAATGAATTAATTAAATAAATACAGATTTATTTAATTAATAGAAGAATTAAGCTTAGATAATTAAATAAATAAAATATTTATTTAATTAGACATGACAATTTTGGGTGTCTACAACTGTCAACTTGTTGTAGATACCTTACAAATACATCAATGAATAAGTCATGATAAGATGGTTCCTGTTGCAAATAATTCACCGACGTTTAGGACTATCGGAACTCCCATTCGATCAAATACTCTAAATTTATGTGGTGTGCAAGATTCTATCAACTGCGTTTCCGTCCCTCCTTGCAATTTTGTCGATCTCCATCTTGCAACAAGTTCGAATTACTTCCTTCACATTTCTGTTAGCGTGGCACCATGCTGCGGAAATAACAGTCACATGCCACAACCCATTGTTGGGTTACCAAAGCATGGAGGGTTGAAATTGCGAGACTCAGAAACGTAGATTGGTGATGTGCCTTGACACCATATCCAATCCTCCACTCCTTTGTATTAGCTCTCACAAACTTGCGTGAATGAACATGCATACCTGCAACATTTACACACAGCTCCTCCTGTCGAACTACCTCAGTATCCTTCATAAATGATTCTTCTCCAGATCGGAAGACCAATAGGCCAACCAATGATTGACGAAAGGTTAGTTACTTCATGATGTGTAAAACACACACACACAGGTGTTGAATCTTCTTCTCCAAGCATGATGCTTCAAACTTCCGCCATGCCTTTTTATTCTTCAAACAAGTTAGTTCTATCAACTACCTTAAGAATTAACTTTATTCATCAACGCGTTAACAATATGTGTTAACAATATTAATTATTTATATTAATCCAAAGCTTAGAATATTAATATAAAATATATTATGTCATATTTACTTTCACAATTTTAATTATTGGGGAACATTACAGTTTCCCCTGCCCAATGTTGCTTGCCCACAAGCAACTGCAATCTAGAATGTTGAAGGACCTACTCATTTTCCCAAGTAGCATCATCTAGTGGTAAATTCTGCCATTTAATAAGATATTACCTGATTGTCCTATTCCGCAAATGCATGTCTCGGGTTTCCAAAATCACTTCGGGTATCATTGCTAATTTTCCCTCCTCATCCAGTGGTGGTAGATTCTCTAAAACCTTCACCTATTGACCCAAAGCACTTTTGAGACAAGATACATGGAACACATTATGTATTATGCTTTCGGCCGGTAAGTCTAATTCATATGCCACTGCACCAACCTTCCGAATTACCTGGTACGACCCATAAAACCGAGGCTTTAATTTCTCCGCCCCACTACGCTTGAGAGATGACTGCCTATAAGGTTGTAGTCTGAGATACACCAAATCTCCTATGTCAAAGTGACGCTCAACATGCTTCTTATCAGTATAAATTTTCTGTTGGTTTTGTGCACATTGCAAATTTTCCTTAAGTGCTTTCAATATATCTTGGCATTCCTGAAGTGCATCATGAGATTTGGGTACATTACTCTAATCGAAAGCAAGATCGATAAAAGATAGTGCATCATACCCATATAATGCTTTGAAGGGAGTCATACTGATAGATATATGATTTGTAGTATTATAGCAGTAGTCACCCAAATATAACCAACAGACCCATGCTTTATGATGTCCAGACACATAATTACGAAGGTATCCCTCAATCCACTTGTTTACTATTTCTATCTGTCCATCGGTTTGCGAATGATAACTCATACTATGATTTAACTATGTACCTATCAATCTGAAAAGTTCCCCCCAAAATATACTCAAAAATGTGCTATCTCGGTCACTGATTATATTTTTTGGTAAACCATGTAAACGGAACACCTCCTGAAAGAATAGTTCTGTGAGCTGAACAACTGTGAATTTTGTAGTGATAGATAAGAAATGTGCAAATTTAGCTAATCTATCAACCACAACAAAAAATGCAATCTTTACCCTGAGATTGTGGTAGGCTTGTAATGAAATCCATAGATATACTTTCCCATTTCTATTCTGGTATAGGCAATGGTTGTAATAGACCCACAGGATAAGTATGTTTTGCTTTATTTTGTTGACAAGTGATGCATTCTTTGACATAATGGAGGACATCATTATTTAGTCCTTTCCAAGTGAATCTTTTTCTTATCTACTGATAAGTTTTGAAGTAGCCAGGATGCCCTGCTAAAGGAACATCATGGACTGATTGGAGGATTTTCTCTTTCAACTTTAAACCTGGAATCAAATTAATCTTGTCTTTGTAATAAACAACATCATTTACAACATTATATTTATCATCTTGTGTATTACCATCTAGCAAGTCACATGCAAAAGAATCCTTAGAATATTCAACCAGCAATAAATATTTCCAATCAGTTGTTACTACAGATAATGCATTAATTTCATGCCTTCTAGATAGTGCATCTGCAACAACATTGTTTTTTCCTTTCACATATTCAATTTCGAAATCATAAGCTTGGATCTTACTGATCCATTTTTGCTGCCTTTCATTCAAGTCTTTCAATCCCAAGAAATATCTCAAACTGTTATGGTCAGTTCTGAATACAAATTTGCCACCAACCAAATATTGTCTAAATTTTGCCAATGAATGCATGATTGCCAACATTTCTTTGTCATAAATAGAATACAATCTCTCTAGATTATTAAGTTTCCTGCTTTCATATGCTATAGGATGTTTGTTTTGCATTAAAACTGCTCCTATTCCTTCACCAGATGCATCACATTCCAAGACAAAAGGCTGATTAAAATTTGGAAGTGCAAGTACTATGCAAGAACTCATTACCTCTTTCAGTTTCTCAAAAACTTGTTGTGCCTCCTCCGTCCAACAGAATGCCCCCTTTTTGGTAAGATTTGTCAATGGTGCCCCAAGTTGTGAAAAGCCTCTGACAAATCTTCTATAATAACTGCATAATCCAAAGAATCCTCATAAATCTGTAAGATTTCATGGCGGTGGCCAATCCAAAATGGCTCTTATTTTTTCCTGATGAACATGTACACCTGTAGCACTGATCATATGCCCTAAATACAAAATTTTTGTCATTCCAAATTCACATTTAGAGGCCTTTGCATAAATTGATTGAGATTCCATAATATCAAGAACAATATCAATATGTTTCAAGTGATCTTCCCAAGTTTTGTTGTAAATCAATATATCATCAAAGAAAACTAGCAGATATTTCCTCAATTGTTTGTTAAAAGTATGATTCATGCAAGACTGAAATGTTGTCGGAGCATTTGTTAACCCAAGTGGCATAACCAAGAATTCATAATGACCATAATAACAACGAAAATCAGTTTTATGGATATCTTTATCTCTTAACTTAATTTGATGATATCCTGACCTCAAATTAATTTTAGAAAAATAAACAACACCATGTAATTCATCTAACAACTCATCAATTCGAGGAATTGGATACCTATTTTTGATTGTCTTTTTGTTAAGAGCATGATAATCTATACACATGAGAAGATACCCATCCTTCTTTTGACTAGTACTACTGATGATGCAAAAGGACTAGAACTGGGCCTGATATGCCCCATATCCAACAATTCCTTAATTGCCTTTTCTATTTCATCTCTGAATGTTTTAGGATTTCTATAAGGATTTGTGATAACGGGTTTTGCACCTTCCTCTGATTCAATGGTATGTTCAAATCCTTTGTCAAGCGGAACTCCAGGAGGTATATCACTGAAAACTAGATTATGTACTTTCAACAGATCATCTTGATAATTTTTAGATTCAAATTCTGATACCTTGTTGGAAATTAAACATTGTGACGACCATGCCACATCACCATGTCTGAAAATAGCCTCCATCCTTTTAGCACTAACGATCCTGGGACCACCGTTAGACATACCCCGAAGCACTACTTTCTTATCATCAATCTTAAAAGAAAATTCCAATCTTTTAAAACTCTCAGTGTACTCATTTAATGTTTCCATCCATTGAATGCCCAAAACAACATTTGTATCAACCAAGTCAATTAAATAAAAATCATCAGTAACAATATAATTGCCAAGAGCAATACTCAATTTAGGGACTTTATGAGTACTGGACAAATTAGTTCCACTTGCTACTCTAACATCAAACCCTTCATGTTTTTTCAGTTTGCAATCCACACTTTTCCACAAGAGTTGCATCTATAAAATTATGAGTAGAACCACTATCAAGCATGACAACCACATGTTGCCCATTCAAAACTCCTAACTCTGAAAATATTATAATGAGGTGTTCCTATCATAGATGCTATTACCCCATCTCCATGTTTAGTACCTGTTCCTGATTCTGTGTTCTGTGGTACAGATTCTACATTAGGTTCAACATTCTCTTCATCGTCACTATCTGACGTAACCTCAATGTAATGAATTTTTCCCTTTCCCAAACATCTATGTCCTGACTGCCATGACTCTCTACAGCTGAAACATAATTTTTTTCCTTCTGAGTTCTTCCCTCTCTTCTTTATCTAACTTGTTTTTAGGGAAATTTTCTTTATTGAGAGATTGTTTGTCATTTTCAAGTTTAGGTGGTGGTGCTTTATTAAAAACCTCCCCTTTTGAAGATGGTTCCAATTATGTTGCTCTTTTAATAGTTGTTTGTAAAGTAGGAGGGTTCAAGGACTTAACCCAACCTTTGAGCGAATTAGACAATCCATCTATGAATATCACAATTTTGTGTCTTCTGAAATTTTAGTTACTAAAACTACCAATTTTTCAAATTCAAAAATGTATTGTTCAAAAGTTTCAGATTGCTTAAGTTGAGTTAAATCTTTAAGATGAAGTTCAAGATCTTAAGAGTCAAATCTATCAATAAGTTTCTCAGTGAATTCAACATATGCAATAATCTGATTATGACCCAATGTTACTTGCCCATGGTGCCACCATTCATGTGCTACATCGTTAAGATGTAATGTTGCATATTTGATTGCTTCATCTTCCAACATAGGATTTAATTGGAAGTATGTGTCAAGTTTCTGCACCCAAGCTCTACCTGTTGTTTTCCCTGGCCCATCAAAATAAGGGATAGACATCTTACCTATTTTCCTCTGCAATTCACTATTATTCCCTTGCTATCCCCTTGGCCTATGTTTCATTCTGACATCCAAGTACTCTCCAAATGTCATGGTTGATCTAAAATCATCCCCTGATAATAACCAATCTTGGTGTATCTCATCCTGTAATTCTCTAATTGTCGGTTCATTTTCTGGTTGCACATTTCTGACAGTGAACGTTGGCATAAAAGGTCTGGTTGTTCCTGTTCTTTCCGGTTGATTATTATTGACAGAATGCTCATCTCTACCCCCATTGTTTGCCCCAACATTATGGTGTTGATTATTTCCATTATTTTGATGTTGATTAATAAATTGGGTCATTAAATTAGTCATTCTATTGACGTTGTCCTAGATATCTTGTTGACTTCTAATTAAAGCTATTATGAGATCCCTATTATTTTTCGGTTCCCCCATACTGTTTGTTTCAAAAATAATTTCTATTTCAAACTGAATAGAAGAACTACTTTTGCTAAAGGAGAATTTGGATATCTATTTTGTTGGACCCTAGTATTCCGAAAATTATAATTTCCTTGGCGCATACTCAGCTGTGCATAGATTTTACATGAATTTCCAACTCAGGAACACCCTACAGGCTGGCAAGAATTCTAATCTCTGATACCACTGTAAAATTCCCTAACTAGGTCCTCATTGTAGTTATTTCATAACCAGAATTTAATAGACACTTGTTTACACACTACAGCCAATGATAATGAATGTCTTTTATACAACTTAAATTGGGAAAATTCCTTGTTTATTCAATGCACAGTATCTTAAATTCTATTTTTGTAAACATAGATTACGTAGCAAAATTCACAACATTGATATCGGTTTAATAAATATTCCTTCAAAAAGAGCAAAAAAGAGTATAGTTGTTATAGTGCACCTGATGGTTGAACTGTGCCTGCCGTTGAAGGTTACATCTACTACCAACTTGTTGTAGATACCTTAAAAATACATCAATGAATAAGTCATGATAAGATGGTTTTGGTTGCAGATAATTCACCGACATTTAGGACTATCGGAACTCCCATCCGATCAAATACTCTAAGTTTCTGTGGTGTGCAAGATTCTATCAACTGCATTTCTGTCCCTCCACGCAATGTCGTTGATCTCCATTCTGCAACAAGTTTGAATTAATTCCTTTCGCATTTCTGCTAGTGCGACACCATGTTGCGGAAATAGCAGTCACACTCCACAACCCATTGTCGGGTTACTAAAGCACAGAGGGTGGAAATCGCAAGACTCAGAAATGTGGATTGGTGATGTGCCTCAATGCCATATCCAATCCTCCACTCCATCGTATTAGCTCTCACAGACTTGCATGAATGAGCACACATACCCGCAACATTTACACACAGGTCCTCCCATCTAACTACCTCAGTATCCTTCAGAAAAGATTCTTCTCCAGATCGGAAGACCAATAGGTCAGCCAATGACTGACGAAAGGTCAATTACTTCACGTGTAAAACACACACACACAGGTGTTGAATCTTCTTCTCCGGGCATGATGCTTCAAACTTCCGCCATGCCTTTTTATTCTTCGAACTAGTTAGTTCTATCAACTGCCCTAAGAATTAATTTTATTCATCAACATGTTAACAATATGTGTTAACAATATTAATTATTTATATTAATCCAAAGCTTAAAATATTAATATAAAATAATTAATATTTTGTCATATTTACTTTCACAATTTTAATTATTGGGGAACATTACATAACTATAGCATTCCAATTGAGAGATGGTCTATTAGATGCTTTGGTGGGCTTTGAGGGATTATCTCCAAGTCCAAATGAAGCTTCACGTATGTTATTTTATAAAGGAACCTCAATCCCTTATTCATTTCTGCCACAACCATTGCTATTATACCCACTCTTAGCTAAGATGTGAAAACCAAAACCATAAATGGATGCCATATCAAAAAGAGATGGCGGGGCCTCATAGGTCTCAAAGTCATAATTAGATGAGTTAGAAGAAGATTTTGAAGAATTATTTGAATTAGAAGAGGCAACAAAATTGTTACTAAGTTGTTTAGACAAAGTAGGTTGCTTTTTTGTTTCCACCATATCATCTTCATTTTTAGTCTTAGGCTCTCTTGAGGGGATTTTATATTCTCCTATAAAGGTAGGTATTAAATCTATGGACCCCCAATCATCTTCTAAGAGCACTGCTTCTAGTGAAGAAGTATCTTTAGGAGGAGATGGTGTTTCAACTTGGGTGGAAGAAGAATCAAGAGTACTTGAATAAGTAGGAGTATTTGGAGAATAATTACAAGTAGTTGAAGAAGATTTATAAGTTTGCATACATGCTTGTAGATTTGTATCAGCAAACAATGTATAAATCTTTTGTTATAAATTAATTTCATGCTATGATGAAGAGTAGAAGGGACAACTTGCATATTATGAAGCCAAGGTCGTCCTAATAGAAGATTATAGGTAAGCTTATTGGGCGTGACATGAATAGGTGTAGATAAAGTAACAAGTCCCACCTTAATAGGCGAGGTTATAATACTTAAATATTGTTTAGCAACATTGTCAAAGCCACAAATAGAAAGAGAATAAGGTTGAATAAGAGAAGGATCCACTTTAATCTTATGCAATAAATCAATGCTACAAATGTTAAGGCCAAATCCATTGTCCACTAAGGTTCTTCTTATAGAATTACCATTGAGAAGAACAACAATCATAAGAGGGTCATATTGATATTGGATCTCATGAGAGGGTAACTAATCTTGTGTGAACACAATTTGAGCTTTAGATTATTTCATAGGATCAATCAAAGAAGCCATATTATTAGGTGTGCAGGTGGGATGTCTAATTTGTTTAAATCATCTTGTAACATTACATGATATGTAGATGAGGTTTGAATCAAATCCCAAAGAGATATCTTAGCAGGAGTTGCCTTAAGTTGTTCAATATGATCATACTCTTTACCAAGATGTTGTGATAGACGAGGTGATGGTGGAAGAATAGGTTGAGAAGCAAGAAGTGAAGAAGGAATAGCTAGAGGAGGATTGGGTTTCTTATTGTTCTGCATGTTATATGTGTGGGAAACTAAATTGTAAGTCTCTCGGGTAATCTGTTTAGCATACTCATAAGGACTCTTAGTGGGATATCCTCCTTGCACAGTAATAACTAGTTTGTTAGGAGTGCAATAGGCATCATTAATATAACCACCTTGAACCACTAAGAGATGTTTTTTGGGAGGTTGAGAATTTTGAGGAGGACTAACACCTTGAATCATGAAGAGGGGTTTATTAGGCATTTCATAATCATTCACATGTATCATATTGATAAAAGATGGTTTGGGAACATGTGAGGAAATAGGATTATCAACCTTAAACATTTCTTCATGAATAGGTTTTCTTTTAGATTGGATGAAAGGGATATCCTCATAGAGGGGAGTATTAATAATATCAAACCCTTGTAACCTAAGATAATTCTCTTGTTCCAAAGTATCCTTACAAGGGGTACATACATTTTAGGAGAAGGATCAACATCATTCATATGATGGGAAGTATTGATAGAAGTGTTGATAGTCTCTTCTTACACCAAAATGTTATCATGGATATGATTAATTTTGGGAGAGGGACTATAACTAGGCATTAATGCTTCATCCCTAGAGGGAAGGTCTTTAAAAGAAGGCATAGTGTCACTAAGAAAGGTAGCCATCATATCATCCTTTATCACCAAAGGATCCACATGGGGGAGGTACTCTCTAGGAGAAGGATCAACATTACTCTTCAAAGCTTCATCCTTAAGAGGGAGATATGAAATTAACAATCTCTTCTTGAACTAGGGTATCCTCATGAGTAGAGCCAATTTGGGGAGACGATGTGTTATTAAGGGAATTGTCAATCATTTCACCTGCTTTTACCATAATTTCATCTTTTTTCACCGAGGTGCTATCATCATGGAGGAATAGATTAAGAGAATTATCACCACAATCTTCCAATGGTTTATCCCAAATAGGGAAATCATTTAGAGAAGTGTTAAAAATATATTCTTTCACTATGATGTCCTCATGGGTAGGGACAATTTTGGGAGAGGTAATATCACTATTTCTTAATGCTTCATCTTTAGAAGAGAGAGCATTAGTAAAGGTGTTATTGAAATCATCCTCTTCCCTCAAAATGTTCTTAATAGGATTGTTAGGAAGGGGGTAAAGTATTAAAATAAGATCTAAGAAATTATTATGATGCAAAGACAAGTCAACCAAAGTCTGAAGTGTCACCTTAAGATTGATGACATGGAATGGGGTTTGGGGCAGCGCCTCATTTATTTATTTTTTGCAACATGAAAAGATTTGAAATCATCCTTTTCTTTTCTTTATTTAAAAAAAAAAAAAAAAATCAATGAAAGAAACAATGCAAGTAAAGAAAGTAAACTAAATGTCTAAGCAATGAAGCAATCACGTGATTATGTAAGTGCAAGAATAAAAGTGCATGAGTTAATGTTGCAAAATGAATGTTTAAGTGCATACAAATAAAATCTAAAGATTAAAATCAATATTTTAAGGTGTTTATATTTTTGATAGGAAAGAAACATGCAATAACAAGATCTAATCAGAAAATGCAAATGTAAGAATGTCAGGTTCACCAAAATGTGATGGTGAAAAATGGGATCGTATTGACTAAGATCTAATCCCACTTTCCTCCATACATTAGAATATGAAAGATCCTAAGTAAGTGATTCACTTTGACTTTCTCTTATGAAAGAGGGACAAGGAATACTGTTAGGGTTTCTATTCCTTTGTTGCTATGAAGAGGGAATGACCTAAATGTAAACAAATGATAAAGTAAGCTAGGGAGATGAACAAAAGTGATGATAAAAACTAAAATAATAAAGAAATGCAAAACTAAAATGGGATATAAACTACAAAATAGGAAATGAAACTCAAATGTGCACCTATCCCAAAAAATTAAGCTTGATTGAGTTGGACCGGGGCATTAGGTGCTATGATCCCTGTTACAATGTTGACCTGAGATTCTAGAATCTACAGATTGAATTCTAGGAGGCTGAACTGCCAGAAAATGCCCAAAAACACAGAGGACCAGGGCATTGGGCACCTTGGTCCTGGAGCAGGGCGTTGGGTGCTCTGGTCTCAGAAAACTGAGACCTTCCTTTTCATCTGGACCTTTACCTACAAATTTTGTTTTTTCAGAAGTTCACAACTCCACCAAATCTTTGTGCCTGTTGTATCTGGTGAAAATGGATAATAATAATAATGATATTGAAAGGCTAAATGAATTCAACCATAGAACCCTAGCCTAACAACAACAAAGATCCACCATAACATATGAAGATAACCTAAGACAATGCAAATCAAATGAAATCACAAAGATTATACCATCACATGTCCAATAGGGTTTTGGATCTCCATTCTTCCTATCTCCATTGATCTTGCTTGATATATTTGCTCTCAGATTTTATGTGCACAAGAGCTCAACAAAGAACAGAATGTGGTTGCAAGTAGGATCGCATATGAAAAGCGTAGTGTAGTCAAGTAGTCAAATTGATCAAGTGATTAGCCAGGGTTTGATAATGAAGAAAGCATCTCCTTATATAGAAGACACTATATGAAATGAAGGGATAAGATTGAGAGGTGTAAAAGGAGGTCGACTATGATTAGAGGGAAGGTAAAAGAAATAATAAAATAATGAAAGGGGTAGGTAGTGTATGAATTAAGAGATGAATGACATGTGTCATGGGTAGAAAAGGTTAATGAATTAATTAAATAAATAAAGATTTATTTAATTAATAGAAGGATTGAGATCAATTAAATAAATAAGATATTTATTTAATTTTAGGAAAAGGATAATTTAAATAAATAAATGTATTTATTTAAATGAGAAATAAGGCTAGAAGGGGATATATGAATTAATTAAATAAATAAGAATTTATTTAATTAATAGAAGAATTAGGCTTAAATAATTAAATAAATAAAATATTTATTTAATTAGACAAGACAATTTTAGGTGTCTACATTTTGCCCCTCTTTGAGACAATGCAGCCTGTCGTGTTGTTTCAAAGAAGATAATATGAACTGATACAGAGTTGCCCCAAGATGGGAATGATATGCCCCCTTGAGAGATTGGATGAAAATGTCTAGAAAGATCGCAAACAATCTCTCGATAAGAAAGAAAGGCTAGAATGGACTGACCGGATAGAATAGAGTGACAAAGTCACGGGATAAAGAAGACTGACTTGAGAGACGAGGGCTAGGACAAGAGCTAGGACTAGGGCTAGGGCAGTCTATAAGATAGACCATGAGGGGAATACATCCTCATTGTCATCCACACATCCATGAGAGTAGAGTGCAGAGCGAAAATAGAGCAACAGCAGTCAACAGCGATGGCTTTCGTTTATAGATTCGATCGCGTTCGCCGATTTCAGAGGTTAGCAGATGCAGGAGAGTCGGTAAGTACCACAAAACCTCCTCATACTTTGTTGCATTTATTGTTGTCATTAATGCATGCTAGATAGAGAAATAAATGCGCTTAGAATAGGGTCCAAAAAAATGTCAAAAACGTTCAAGCACGTCTGCGTTGGTGCCAGACATGTCTATGCTCATTAGGTGCGTCTGTGTTTGTGCCAAGCGCGTCTGTGCGGAAAAAGGCATTTGTGCAGAATGCGGTCACGTCTGTGTTGTGTAGGCGCGTCTATGTCAGGCAGGCACGTTTGTGTCGCCCAGGTGCGTCTATGCAGAGCATAGGCACATCTGTGTGCTTCAGGTGCGTCTATGTAAAACAGGCACGTTTATGCAGTCTCCAAGCGCGTTTATGTCATGAAAGTGCGTTTCTGTCCAAAAATGTGAATTTGTGTCTTCTAGGTCAAATCGACAGTTATGTGATGAACATACGCTGTTGATTGGATAAGTTGCTGAGAGGATACACTCAAGCAGGTCCTCTAAGGAAGACTAGGATTGCAAATAGGGCTAGGATTGACAATTCTATGATAGAACATACGTTGCCAATTAGGAAACTACTCAAGAAGATTCACTCAAGCAGAGGCCCCAGGATAGGATAGATCAAGGCACTTTGTGATGAACAGTGAGTACCAAGATATAGTACTTTGTGATGAACAGGGAGTACTAAAATATGAGTAGCACTTTATGATGAACAGTGAGTGCAAATGCAAGCAGCACTTTGTGATGAACAGGGAGTGCAAATGTGAGCAGCACTTTGTGATGAACAGTGAGTGCCAAACACGTAGTACTTTGTGATGAAAAGGGAGTACCACTAGGATAGAAGCAACACTTTGTGATGAATGGGGAGTGTCACTAGGATAGAATACCATATGCACTTAGATAAAAAGTAGCATTTTGTGATGAACAGTGAATGCCACTATGACTGACATGATTGATTTGGTTGACTGCAGGAGTATTTGCCTATGTTGGAGTCACGGGAGAGATTCCCGTCGACGCAGAGATTGCGACCTGAGCTGACCTTCGAGGACCGAGCGGCTATTGAGGCTATGGGTCTGAGACATATTCTATATGTGCCTGAGTTTCAAGTGAACATGGGACTGCTGACTGCACTGGCGAAGAGGTGGCATTCCGAGACTTGCACCTTTCATTTACCGATGGGGGAGATGATAGTCACCCTCGAGGATGTATACAGGATTTTGAGGATACTGATCAATGGGGAGCTGATTCCCTACGATTGAGATGGAGACAAGGAGGCCTTGAGACGAGTGTTCCAGGACCCAGGACTGGAGATGAGGGCAGGGCATGTGGCATGGGATACCATGACATAGACAGGATTGGCACTACCAGCAGTGATAGGAGGAGCGATCAGTGGGTTCTTGTGTCCGGATAGTACAACACGAGGGTTGGCTGTGGGCTGGGGAGGTGCATTGGAGACACTGGTGACACAGCACACCAGATATGCCTAGGGTGCTGGCGCACCTATATTACGAGTTGCATCAGTTTGTGTACCATGGGTCAGTGGGATTGGGCTGCGGGGTCACATTGTTATAGGTGTGGGCCTATGAGCATCTACCGATGACGAGACCGATACACTTCAGGGGTAGAGGTCATGGACGCAGTTTCATGCATTTGTACGATATGATCACCTCACAGCCACGGATTGGCAGGCTAGAGCACTGGCGGCGGGTTATTGATAACATTGATATGGTTATATGGAGACCATACCTATGATGTGAGCAGTGGGAGGATGATGTGGTAGAGCTACCCTACACCTTTCGGAGTAGGTACCTAATTGGGCAGATGCCCTATGTACTAGAGAGGCAGCTAGTGGACAGGGTGGGTAGGCAGTTCGATAGGATCCAACGGATGCCATGGGGTTCAGGCATGTATGCACAGACTGTCAGGGATCAGGCGCAGTTTGGGCCGCTACTATCATATGATCATGCTGTGACACAGCTAGTAGAGATGATGCCCCTACCCTGGGACATATGGCTAGAGATCGAGGATGTCGGCATGGATGCCGAGTACACAACATACTGGGCCGAGCATCCATTCCCACGCCTGACGGATCCAGGAGAGCTACTAGATGGAGATGGTGGTGGGGATAGTGATGATGATGGAGATGATGGGGGTAGAGGCCGACGGAGGAGGAGGGGGTAGTTGGAGAGAGGAGGGTGGCACCACGGAGGGAGGGTGGAGAGGACAGGTAGGCTCGGGTGGTGAGGGGTCGCGGTGGATTACTGCTACAGGTGCTAGCAGCATAGGGTCCCAAACAGGTGTAGGGACAGGGACAGGTATAGGGATAGGTATAGGTACCGCCACTAGTACAGGCACAGGCATAGGGGTAGGCACCCATACAGGAGGAGCCACAGGTAGAGCCATAGAGGGCTGAGGTAGAGGAGGATGAGCTGACTGAGCTGAGGGAGATCTGCCAGGGATAAGCAAATGAGATCCAGGACCTGGAGAGGGAGAGGGACAGACTCAGGAGGTGGCTCAGAGATACTGAGCGAGAGCAGGACCAGGCCATTCAACGCTACACAGAGGCTGAGGCAACACTGAGGGCTGGGAGGCAGGTGGCAGAGGACACAGGGGTTGGATACGCCTACGTCTTGCGGGCAGGGGAGGAGATTGGCTACTAGCGAGATCTCTATTATGGTGCAGTGCCAGCTGATCAGCGGGCGAGGAGCTTCCATAGACCATCGCGGACAACGACAGTTATGGGAGGAAGCCGAAGGAGACAGGTGTCTAGTGGTGGGGTTATGGGTCCTCCACCACCACCAGATAGAGGGGACAAGAGGGATGATCCCGGGGCGGGTCCTTCAGGGGCTCAAATTCCATCAAGGCCAGGTGGCTCCGAGGGAGGGAGTTCATCATAGCCGTAGAGGGCTCCCTATGTATCAATATTGTATCATTTTTGTATGATGATGTAGACACCTACAGGTGATTGTAGCCATATGATTTTGACATCATTGTATCATGACACTTTTTATTTATATATATAAGATGATTCTTCTTTGCGGTAGCTATATGCATGTGTACCTATGTGGTGCTTCTATGTGTTTCTATGATGTTTCTATGTGATGCTTATGATATGGATGCAAATATGTACATGATGAAATGCAATATTTTTGTGTTCTTTTATATTTTATATGTGTATGCAAAATGTAAATGTGAATGTATGTAATGCAGATGAATATGGTAATGCAAATGTAAATTGTGCTAACAGTTGTTGTGTGTAGGATGTGATGTAGTTGTGATATCTACATGTATGTATGAAATTTTTATATGTGGTAATGCAGGTGCAACTACATGAAATGCAAATGTTTTTGGTGTGTCATTATACTCAATCATGTGATAGCAAGCTACGCGGACTCGAGAAGGACGATGGAAGTCAATCAAGAAAGGGGGATGAAAGATAGAAGATATGAAAGTGAAAAGAGCTTCTTGTGCGTTATCATCATTGAGCTTTATTATGGCAAGTAGGTTATGACAATCGAGGCATATGTTTGACCCAGAAAGTCATTATACCTGTTTGCATGGAGATAAGACAGTTGCAAATAAGGAATGCCCCAGTTCACACTAGACTCATAGTGTCCTCATATCCTTAGACAAGTCATAGCATTACTAAGAGACAATCCACAGACAACAAATACAAATAGGTGATGATACCCCATCCTCGCCTTTCTAGTCAAAGACATCCTAGAGATAAAATCTCTAGTCAGCGACATCCTGAAAAAGCTAAAAGACGTGTCACCAAAAGATAAAATCAAAAGAAAACCAAGACTCGACACCAACATCCACTGTAGTCCTCAAGTTTAGTGTCTCTTGTCACTTGTATAAGTCTTATTTGATTGTGGTCACAATGTTTACTTTCACAAAAGGATAAATAGCACTGAACCATATGTTGTCTGAGTCTATTGAAAGATTTGATTTGTTGAAGCCCATTGTTGCTGATGTCTTATCTGAAATGGACTGAATCCATGAAACTGATACTTTATTGCGGAGAAGATGGAACTTTATTGTGGATCTGTGATGCAAATGTTGCTTCATTGTAGATTGTGCACGGATAGACTGAAGGAAGTTGGAAGAAACTGTACTCCTCGAAACATGTGATGTTCTCAGTTCCACACCCATCACTAGACATAGGATTTGCCTTAGCCACAGATAGGATCTGATTTATTATGGATGGAAAGGAATGAAAAGGGAGGTTATTATGAATGGCTAACCAATCTTGGGTAGATCAATAACAAGCCATGATGGGAATGGGTAAGTTTATTATGGATGAATAGGTTGTGAGTGTGTGCAAAGTGAAGGATGAAATAGAATCCTGAAGGAGGGAGGAGCAATGTCTCTATGCATGGCGCTGGTGACCTAGTTTTCACCATGGTACTTGCCCAGGGCACCACCGAAGTGGTTTTTACCATTGGACAAAATTATTTCTCTTTACTTTTTTCGATTTTTCAATGTTTTTTTTTTTTTTTTTTTTAAATTTTTGAATTTTTTTTTTTGTATTTTTTGAAATTTTTTATTTTTTTGTATTTTTTGAAATTTTTGATTTTTTTGTATTTTTTGAATTAGGATACTCTGAAGAGCTATGTGTAAAACTTGCGAAGGTGCATGCTGTTGATAGAATCCTCCAAAGGTTCACCTTCTGTAGTTGAGAGCTGATATGCACCAGATCTATATGCTGTTGTAATGATGTAACGACTAAGCCAGTTTGGTTCGAACTTGCCTTTCTTCTCTCTGTCTTGCTGATTTTTGGGGTTTTCTCTGAGAACCAAATCACCTACCTCAAATGTGCGAGGCTTAACCTTGTGATTGTAGCTGCGACTCATTCATTGTTGGTAAGCCTTGAGATGATTAAAAGCAGTTTGTCTTCATTCATCTAGTAGTTCAAATTTTTGTAAGCGAGAGACCCTATAGTCTTCATCACTAATAATGTTTTGCAAAGAGACTCGTAAAGAGGGTAGCTTGACCTTAATAGGCAAGATGGCTTCAGTGCCATAGACAAGTGAATAGGGTGTAGCTCCTGTAGGTGTGCGGACATTTGTGCGGTATGCCCAAAGTGCAGGATTAAGTTGGATATGCCAATTACGACCAGCATCGTCGACTGTCTTTTTTAGGATCTTAAGGATTGTCTTATTAGATGCCTCAGCTTGACCATTACCTTGGGGGTAATATGGCATGGAGAAACGATGGGAAATATGGAAGTGGTCACAGAGTTCACGAACATCCTGATTTTTGAATGGACGCCCGTTATCAGTGATAATGGAAATAGGAATACCGTATCAGCAAATGATATAGTTGAGGATGAACGTAGCAATCTATTTTCCAATGACCTGTGTGAGAGGCACGACTTCAATCCATTTTGTGAAATACTTTGTGGTAGTGATAATGAATTTATGACCATTGGAAGAAGGAGGGTGAATCTTGCCTATGAGATCGAGTCCCCATTGACAAAAGGGCCAAGGAGACGCAATTGGTTGAAGTTCCTGTGCTGGCGCATGTATGAGGTCTCCACGAATTTGACATTGCTTACATTTCTTGACAAACTGATATGAGTCTTTTTCCATATTGGGCCAGTAATATCTAGTCCTAATGAGTTTCTTGGCTAAGGTAGGACCACTAGCATGTGGACCACATATCCCTTCATGTATTTCACGTAACGCAATTTGAGTTTCATCACTTTCTAAACATCTAAGAAGAGTGCCATCTAGACCTCGTCGATATAGGATATCAGCTAAAATGACATATTGAGAGGATTGGCGAATGAAAGTGCGACATTGGTTATTTGATAGATCAGGAGGTAAGGTATTGTCACGAAGGTATGTGAAAATGGAACCACATAACTAGGACTCGAGACCGACAACACATATCATCTCAGTAGGAATGATTTCATATGAAGGAACCAAAAGGTTATCCACCAAGAACTCATAGCGGGTCTCATTTGGAGGTAGATTGATCAATGAAGCAATTGTAGCCATGGCATCTGTGGCTCGATTCTGCTCTCTTGGTATTTGCTCAAAGTCTATCTTTGTGAAGTGTTGTTTCAGGTCATCCACCATTTGTTTGTAAGGCATTAATTTTTCATCTTTTGTTTGGTAATCATCAGTTGCTTGATGGATTACAAGTTGAGAATCCCCAAAAACACAAAGTTCTTGGATCTTCCACTGAACTGCAATCTGTAATCCAGTTGTCAATGCCTCATATTCCGTTATATTGTTAGTGCAAGGAAATGATAAGCGGTATGATTTTGGTATAGAATCCCCTTAAGGAGTTATAAAGAGGATGCCAGCTCCTGCCCCATGTTGTGTGTATGAGCTGTTGAAGTACAGTTGCCATGGCTTTGCATGTGACATTGTTAAAATGGATTCATCTAGAAATTCTGATCTTAGAGGAACATCATCTATCATGGGGGCATCTGCTAATTGATCTGCGATGGCTTGTCCTTTTATTGCTTTTCTGTCCACATACTCGATGTCGAATTCACTCAGGATCATTACCCATTTGGCTAGTCGCCTAGTAAGTGTTGCTTTATTGAGAAGGTATTTCAATGGATCGATCCTTGCAACCAACTTAGTCTTATGAGTTAGCATGTAATGTCGTAATTTTTGCGAAGCAAATACCATGGCGAGACATGCACGCTCAATTGGTGTGTAGTTTAGCTCATATCCCACCAATGTGCAACTGATATAGTATACTGCTTTTTCTTTGCCCTTAGCAATTTGTTGTGCTAAGAGTGCCCCCAGTGCTGTTGGAGTAGCTGATATGTATAGTAACAGAGGCTGATCTGGAACTAGTGGCATCAGAACTGGCAGATTCAAAAGATAATCTTTGAGTGTCTGGAAAGCCTGTTGACAGTTATCATCCCATTTGAATTTGATGTTTTTATGTAGCAGGTGCTGAAAAGGATTACACTTATCTGCAAGTTGCGCTATGAATCTTCATATGGACTAGAGTCTCCCTTGTAAAGACCAAAGTTGACTGATATTTCTTGGTGGTTGCATCTCCAAGATGGCCTTGACTTTTGTTGGATCAGCTTTGATTCCTCTTTTGGATATAATGAATCCTAGGAGCTTCCCAGAGGTTACTCCAAAGACACATTTCTTGGGGTTTAATCTTACTTTGTATTTTTCCAATTGATCAAAGACGACTGAAAGTATGTCCAAATGTGTATTTCTGTCTATTGATTTGCTCAAGAGGTCATCGACATAATCTTCCACAATTACGTGCATGAGATCATGAAAGATAGTAGTCATGGCTCTTTAATATGTAGCACCTGCATTTTTTAGCCCGAAGGGCATGACATTCCAGCAGAAGGTTCCCCAAGGACAAGTGAATGATGTTTTATGTTGATCCTCAGACACGATCTTTATTTGATTATAACCAGAGAATCCATCCATCCATGATAACATTTCATGACCTGCTGTGAGATCGACAATCAAGTCAATATTTGGTAATGGGAAGTCATCCTTAGGACAAGCTTTGTTGATGTCTCTGAAATCTGTACATATTCTGATGTTGTGATCTGGTTTACTGACAGGCACTAAGTTGGAGATCCATTCAGGATAATCAGTTAGGCGTATGAAACCAACATCCAGTAATTTCTCAAGCTCTGCTTTGACCAATAATGTGACTTGTGGATGCATCTTTCTTAAATTTTGTTTCACTGGTTTTGCCCCCAGTTTAACTGTCAAATGATGCATTACCAAATCTGGATCTAATCCAGGCATATCAGCGTATGACCAGGCAAAGTTGATTTGTCGTTCTTTGAAGAAACTTATGAATTTTGACCTTTCTGACTCCGTCAACGATTGAGCCAGGAATATGTTGTGTGGAACCTCTTCTGTACCAATGTTTGTTTTGATAGTCTCCTCTACTAACATGGATGACTTTTCCTCATACGATGCTAGGAGAATGTCGAGCCTTCCATCTTCGAGTGCCTCAGAGAGGTTTTCGCCCTCAGATACGTCCTTTCTTTTTACTTTTTTGGGGTCAGACAGCACCACAGTGTGGTTTTCACCATAAGACCCTTGGTTTGTTCTTATTTTCGCATTTTTGCGACTGGAAGGTTCGACGCCCTCACCAAAATATGTCACGCTATTGAGTTCTATAGTGTATCCCACTTTATGGTCCCCAGGGGGAAGATCATCTCATATGCCAAGATAGTCAATAAAAGCTTCATCATTTTGGAATGTGTCAAACTGTGCAGGTCCTTCATGATCCCAGTTAATGAGTTGGTGGTGAACAAGGGGAAGGCCTTTAATGTCTTCGAAGTTAGCGGGGCTAAGAGTGAAGATGCAGTTATATTCGGGTATGTTAAGGTAATTATCAAGGTCATCGATGGCACTCTCCTCATCAGTTTCAATCGCGAATGAATCCAAATTATCATCACTAGTAGCGCATTCTGGAACAGGTGTTCTCATCCTATGTGATTTCAACCTAGGACCTAGAGACAAGGACTGTGTGGAATCCTCATGGGTTGTTTCTTGACCAACTTTGAATCTTTTATAAAATTCCTCTTCTTCTGTGGGTTCATCTGGCTCTCTGAATGTCTTGGTGAGCTCGTAGTCACTGGAGGATTTGTCTGAACCCCAATCCCATTCATTGGAGTCTATGGAATAGCGATCCTCTTGTTGAATTTTGGCAGTTTTGATTTGTAAGGCTTCTTCTGTCCTTTGAGTGTGGACCTTGGAAGTCAAGAAACCAAGTCCTTTCAAGCGTTCCTTTTTGAAAGTCAATTCAGGCTGTAAAGGTTCAATGATGCCTTCCTTTCGTAACCCAAGAGGGCTTTTTCCATCATACCTGAATTTTTGTAGGATCTTGAAACCTTTGCCATATTTCTCACATGGTAGACTGATGTGATCTTGTGTATCCTCTTCAATGTCTTTGTATAGCATTTTGTATAAATCTTCCTCTTCTAGTTCGCCCCATCTCTGAAAGGTAGTAGGGTCCCATTTGAGTACAATGATGGATACTTGCTTGTTAGGATGTGGTCTTCCATATTCTTTTGGTGAACCCATGACTTGTTGTAAGTACATGGTCTGATTTAAAGTGTATTCCCCCATGCCCTTGTCTTGAAATTTGCCTTTAAGCTCACCTTGTTTTGATGTCGAAGGTTTTAATGACTCAAGATCAATATATGCCGAAGAAGGAACAACTTCGTGATTACTGGGAATGATGGTCTCAGTTTTTGATCTCAGGTTATTGCAGTATATGAACGGATTAGGATCACCATTAACTGTTACCTCCACTCCACTGTGAGGAAACTTAATGCATTGGTGATATGTAGATGGGACTGCCCTCATTTCATGAATCCAAGGACGTCCTAGCAATATGTTGTATGTGAGATCCAGGTCTAGGACTTGACAAACCACATCCTTCGTAACTGGCCCAACTCTGAGAGGTAAGGTGACTGTGCCCTTGGATGAACACTCTTCATCATCATATGCCTTGATGGTGATTTTGTTTGTAGAATTCACAGCTTTATCAGAATATCCCAATTGTTTAATTGTGCTCAATGTACAAATGTTTAGACCAGCTCCTCCATCTATCAGGACTCATTTTATTCGATGTTTGTGTATGAAGGCTTCAATGTGTAGTGGTGCATTATGTGGCTGACTTATGGAGGCGTCGTCGGCTTCTGTGAATGTAAGGGAATGTGGAACGGAAAGGTATCCCACCATGGCTTGAAACTAGTCCACGTTCAGATCAGTAGGAACGACAGTGTCTCTCAAGATTTTGTCAAGAATAGCTTTATGTGCGGGGGATATGCGTAGGAGCTCAAGAATGGAGATGAGCGTGGGTGTTTTCCCTAATTGTTCTACAAGGTCATACTCAGGCTTGGTTGATGAAGAAGTGGTGTTTTTAGCTGGAGCACCTTGCAAAGTGAATTTACTTCAACAGGTTGTAACATGACATTCAGAGGTAGATTCGGAAGAAGATCCAACACCTTTTAGGACAATCTTGGGTCTCCGAGTAGAATTCTCAGGGTTTTTGTCCTTGATGATAATGGTAGAGATGTAATTGTCCATCGAAATGTGATTGATAGTTGAATCATAGTTATAGGTTGCTCTGGTATAGTTGGTTTGGTCATCTATGGCTTTAGCTTTTCCCTTGTCATGTTTTAGGAATGGTTCCTTAAACATCTCATGTTCTTGATTGGATGAGTGTCCTTCAATCTCAATGTCACCTCTATCAATGAGATCTTGTATGATATTCTTCAGTCGATGACAATTTCCTGTCTTATGACCCTTGCTCTTATGAAACTCACAATACTCGTCATCATTCCACCAATTTGGTTTAACCTTTGGTTCATATGGAGGAAAATCTGGAACTGTGATTACCTTGTTTGCCACTAGCTTCTTGAAAACTGACTCAAGTGGTTCTCCCGATGTAGTGTACTTCCTTCATGATCTAGAAGTTGTTTGAGTATTCACTTGATTGTTTGTAGAACTTGATCCCAAAAAAATGAATTTGGGTTGCATTGTGTTGGCATCAACAACACCATCATTGACTGTGTTCTTGTTTTTATTCCAAAATCTTAGCTTGTCCTTTCCTTTAAAGTCATCTTTGTTTTCCTTGAATATCTTAATGACTCCTTGTTCAATTAGGACCTTCTATGTCGCTAAACCTTTTTCAATGATGTCCTTGAAGGTGGACAAACAAGCTTTCCTTAGATCATAGCCAATGTCTTTGTTAAGATTTTGGGTGAACATCTCTACCATTTGTTTTTGTGGAATTTCACAAGAGCATCTGCTAGCTAGATTTCTCCATCTTTGTAAAAATGATGCAAAAGACTCTCCCTCTTTTTGCTTGGTGTTGCACAAGGTAGTGACTGATATGTCTGTCTCTATGTTGTAGGAGAAATGTTGGATAAATGCCTCTGTTAAATCACCCCATGACTTAATTCCAGGTGGAAGTTGGGATAACCATTCCATAGCTTGATCGCCTAGGCTCTGTGGGAATAATCTCATCAAATATGTCTCTTCTGCTGCTATCTCAATGCAAGCTATGAAAAACTGTCTTATGTGTGCCTTAGGATCCCCTTTTCCTCTATACTTATCAAATTTAGGCATCACAAAGTGTGTAGGAAAAGGAGGCATTGGAATGCTCTTGTCAAATGGATAAGGACATGTGTCTCTCATTGTGTATGTTGGCTTTGGTGTATTTATGTCCTCCATTTTCTTTTGTAAGTCCTTGATTTGTTGCTCCAAATTGCTCTTAGGTGGAGAACGACTTCTTGGACCATACCCCATGCTTGAGGCACCAATTGGAGGAGAAGCATGTTGCATATATGGATGATATTGATCATACACATGTTCATATGGAGGAGGTCTATAGTGATGTTGCATATATGGATCACTTGGTATAGATTCATGTTGAGGAATGTCATATCTATTTTGTCCATGTATACCATACTCTACAGGCATGTCATGTTCTAATGTGTTACCCCCAAATTTGACACGGAGTTTCCTTGTGTCCAAATTTTGAGCATGCCTTTGAATATCCAATTGCTTTGGTGGTTGATCCTTAGCATTGGTATGTGATCGAGCATATCTTTCTGCATAAGACTTCCATAATGGTCTGCGAAGGTGAGTATCATATGCTTGACCATGTGTATGTGGGACCTCTAGTTTTTGAAACAAAGATGATGGTGATTCAGACACCATATATGGTCCTCTATTGCCTCCACTATTAGGTCTCCTTTGATCCATGTTGGAGTGAGTTTGTTGCAAAGGCCGATTTTCCATTAGTTGAGACATGTCAAAATCATGAGGTATCTTGGCTCCACTTTGTGCCATCATTTGTAAGAAGTATTGTCTATCTCTCCTCATTATTTCCTCAATCAATCGGTTGAAGCGGGGGTCCATAATGGATTCTTCTACATCTGCTGAATGTACGAAAAAATTGTCCATATTGTCATTATGTGTATCATTATTGTTTGTAGTGTCCATGTTCTCAACATTTGGAATGTTTCTATAGGCATCCATGTCAGGTAATGTGTTATGATCAGTATTGAAAAAGACATCATTGTCATACTCATAAACACTCATGTTTGCGGACTCTTGAGCCTCTTTAGTTTCTCTCCTAGATTTTTGAAGACGGGTTTCAACCATGAACTAGGTATTGACCAAGATGTGTTAGATTAGATGAAAATGGAAAAAAGTATGGAAGACCAAGAAATGGATGGAATGTAAATGAATCTGAGGTGTACTTGCAATGTCCAAAGTGTAAGACCAAGTATGTATGTAGTAGAGTAGGTGTGACTTCCAAAGAGAGGATAGTTTCTCTTGATGAGGTAAGTTGACCTTGACTCTAAGTAAAACCAAATGAGACCCAAAGGTGATAGACCTTGATGAGGGACCACTTAGCAAAGTGTTGTTGTATGTAGTGTGTTGACAAAGTATGATGAGGACAAGCAAGTGACCTTTTGACTCAAGTTTAGACAAATGTGAATGTAATGTGAGATGTAAAGCAATGATGGACTTTGTGAGACCCAAAGACAGGTTGAATGCTAAATGAACCTTGGAGAAATGACCTAGGAAGCTCAAGAATTCTAAAATTGACTGTGTTTGTTTGCTGGACTATAAAAGTTTTTTTTTTTTTTTTTTTAATTCTGAACACAGACGCGCCTATATACTGCACAGATGTGGTTCTATTTAACACAAACGCGCTTCTGAGATTTTTATAAAGTGCACTGTTGATTCTGGAGACACGGATGCGTTTCTGCCCTTCACAGACGCGGTTACACAACACAGACGCTATTATATCAGACACAGACGCATTTCTACAAAATTTGTGCAATCTTTTCCAATCTGTGAAGTCATTTTTGTTGTGACCAAATCTGACTGTTTGACTATTTTGTGTGATAAGAGGACACAGTGTTGATGAAGACCCAATGTTTGCAAGTGTCTAGACTCAAAAAATGACTCCAAGAAAAGTGTGTTGTTTGATGTAAAAATATTTTGCATACACTTGAAGACACAAAAGACACACTGTTTTGATGTTTGGTCTTGAATGTTTTGAATGTTTAAAATAAGTCAAACACAATTCTTATGGCTGGCCAAGACAATATTTGTTGATCCCACATGGGGTTTTACCCCCGAGGCTACGCTATTCAGAGCGGATACTTAGATGTTTGACCTCACTGGCTCCACCCTCGACACTCACTTCTCAGGTCAGCCAAGCATCAGTCCCCATGAAAACTCCCCGTGGTGAACTTTGTATCTCTACTAAGAACCGTATGTGTGTGGGCCGCTACTAGAGGTCCGACCTCCTGCCTCAACAACTAGAAGGATTTGGGCTTCTAAAACAAAAAGGTGCTAGTAAGGGCATCCGCTCGTGTGGCCATACATGCGGCACTTTCAGCTCTGTAAATACAGAAGGCTCCGAGCCGGTAGGGGTTATGCCCTACAACTGATCAAATAAATTTGATCAAACGGGTTTATGGGGAGACATAGTGTCGGTATGAACTAATCAGCACATGTTATTCATAGTTTTCACTATGAATATAGTTATTTATAGTGTTTTGGAAGAAAATGGCTTTTCTTTTGCTACCACTTGGGTCATTCTCTTCTCACTAGTAGTCCTAATGACCACACAGGAAGACAGGCCCTCTAAAGATTAAACAAAAAGAGCCTATTGCTCAAGACACAAAAGACAATGATTCAATTTTATTACACCAATTGAAGTGTTTTCTAGTCTATGAAAATAAAGCACACAATAAAAATAAAAAATAAAAATAAAAACCTTTGCCAAGGACCTGCACCAAAGAGTTGTTAGTAGTTTGGATTGTTTCAAATAATCACCGCTTCCTGCAAGCACACAAGTTAGGTAAATTTTAAATCCAAAAGACTTTGTGAAAATAGGGGCCTTCAACAAAACGATTTTGCTTTCAAGACAAGCTGCACCAATTTCGTTAGCTAGATCTAAAAATGTTAGCTCAAAATAAATCGGATCTGAAACCTTAAATGCAAGACCCAAAACTAAATCAATAAGCTTAAAAAAAAGGAAACCGATGCACACATACGCGCTTCTGTGAGACACAGACATGGCTCCAGAACCTAGACGCGACTTCTGGACATAGACGCATCTAAAAACACCACAGACGCGACTAAGGAACACAGACGCGGTTTTTGGAATCTGCAAAATAAAATACTGTCGAGGACATAGACGTGATTCTATATGTCACAGACGTGCCAGAAAATAAAAAACGTGATCTGAAAGTACACAGACGTGAAAATATCAAAATACCGTCGAAAATGTCAGATCTGCAACTTCAAAACACAAAATTTGCAACAAGGATGTTAAATTGCAAAAAAAAAAAGGACAAGAGTCCCACCGGGCGTGCCAAAATGTATAGGGTGAAAATGGATAACAATAATAACGATGTTGAAAGGCTAAATGAATTCAACCACAAAACCCTAGCCTAACAACAACAAAGATCCACCATAACATGTGAAAATAACCTAAGACAATGCAAATCAAATGAAATCACAAAGATTATACCATCACATGTCCAATAGGGTTTTGGATCTCCATTCTTCCTATCTCCATTGATCTTGCTTGATATATTTGCTCTCAGATTTTATGTGCACAAGAGCTCAACAAAGAACAGAATGTGGTTGCAAGTAGGATCGCATATGAAAAGCGTAGTGTAGTCAAGTACTCAAATTGATCAAGTGATTAGCCAGGGTTTGATAATGAAGAAAGCATCTCCTTATATAGAAGACACTATATGAAATGAAGGGATAAGATTGAGAGGTGTAAAAGGAGGTCGATTATGATTAGAGGGTAGGTAAAAGAAATAATAAAATAATGAAAGGGGTAGGTAGTGTATGAATTAAGAGATGAATGACATGTGTCATGGGTAGAAAAGGTTAATGAATTAAATAAATAAATAAAGATTTATTTAATTAATAGAAGGAGTGAGATCAATTAAATAAATAAGATATTTATTTAATTTTAGGAAAAGGATAATTTAAATAAATAAATGTATTTATTTAAATGAGAAATAATGCTAGAAGGGGATAAATGAATTAATTAAATAAATAAGAATTTATTTAATTAATAGAAGAATTAGGCTTAAATAATTAAATAAATAAAATATTTATTTAATTAGACATGACAATTTTAGGTGTCTACACCTGCGCCTACAACTTGAAAACTAGTGTTTGGGTGGCTATATGGAGTTTTTGCCTTAGTCAAACCACTTGTTTTAGTGAATTACACCTTCAAAAATAGCCAATGTAATATTGGAATGTTTGTGTGCCCTAAAATCTCAAGTGTTTGTAAGATCCTAATGAGATAGAATACAAACTAGAGCCCTACCCTTTATTTGGAGTAAAAACCCCAAATGAACATAATGTAAATGTAAATGCTTCAAATCACAAATGCAATATGGATCTAAAGCAATGATGTAAATATGAAAACAAGTGATGTGAAACTCACAAAGAGATGAAAATAACATGAAACCATACCAAACCCTAAGGGAGAGGTACAAGCCAATCAACACTCGGTGATCTCTTTATTATTCTTCAATATCTCCTAAGCTTCAATTGATGATGAAAATGGTTGATGAAGACTTGATGAATGCTTAATTTGTTGATTGGAGACTTTACATAAACCTGCACTTTCACTTCACAAGAGGCTTGTTCAATTGTTAGAGTTGTCGGATCCTTCAAATGAGGAAATGAAATGTTATATATATGAAACCCTAACTTTGTTTTTTTTATCATAGTCCTACATAGAATTGATATAATTTCACACAAAGTTGGATTTAAACATTATAATACAGCCAAAACATGATCCTGAAATTCGGGGAGAAAAAGTCAGGACCATGGTGGGGCCGACTTTTTTTCAGATTTTTAGGGATGCAAGATATCATGATTACAAAGATAATTCTAGCTCTAGGCGGAAATTCAAGGTGTTTAGATATGTGAAATCGAGCCTTGAATGTTGAAATAGGACCTTATTAGGATTTAATTAATTGATTGATTAAACAAGATAAAAATAAAAAGGGGCACACTTAGGGTTAAGGGCCCAATTTTATAATGTGTGGAGTGATAAGTGAGGATTTTAGATTTAATTAAGTTAATAATTAAATGCTTAAAGGAATATTTAAAATGTAAAATGCAACACACTAAGGCATGTGGTAACCTAAGCGTGGAATTTACAACCCTAATTAAGGGTGTACAATTTACGATGCTACATCTAGGTAGGGTGGTATGGATAGAGAGAGGGATAGACTTGAGAAATAGAGTAAAAGAAGATTCAAGAGAGAGGGGGAGGGAGAGAGAGAGAGTGTGTGTGTTGTTCCTCATTCTCTCACTCTTGTATACTCTCCTTAAGATCTCTCTTTATAGGTGTACCTCTCCCTCTATCCCTCCCACCTTACACCTATCTCTACACACCTCTCCTCATTTCCTCTATCTCTAAATGTTTCTCCCCTCTCTCTTTACCTAGGACCTCTCTCTTGATCTCCCTCCCTCCCAACCTTCCTCCTCTCCCACCATCCTACTCTCCCTCTCTCTTTCTCTCTACCTCTCTCATCTTACCTCTCTACTTAAATCAAGTTGTGTCTCCTCATTCCCTCTCTTTACCTATATCTATATCTAGGTCTATCCCTCTCTCTAGATCCCTCACACCCTATCTAGACAGTTATATATCTAGATATAACTCTCTCTCTCTCTCACTCAAACTTCCTCTATCCCTCTCACCCTACCTACATAATACTCTCTATCTTTGTCTTTGTCTTTGTCTCTGTGTCTCTCTCTCAAGACTTTGTATGCAAAAGTTACAAGTATTTAAAGTTTTAAAAATTAAGGATTAACATCAAATGAATATAATTAATTTTTGATGTATAATCTAATAAAATTACCTTATCCATTTTGTAGGCCTCTAAATCACCTTTCCAACTTCTATAAAAAATCAAAATTTTGATGAGAAATGCAAAAGGTATGCCCATTTTACTAATGTATGCCTTTTAGGCTAAACAAAATGGATATGGATATTCATTTTGGAAAACATGCATCACAACAATGATGTAGGAAATGGATATTCATTACTAACATATATTCGTTTTGGTTTGGTATTTATGAACCAAATTCAAATTTTGCCCAACCCATACAAAAAGTCAAAGCAAAAGTTTGCATGTTTGGAAAAAATTTTAAAAAACATAATTTTTTCCCATTGTCACTTTTTGGACCCCCATGATCTTGCACTCACCTAGAGGAGATGATACTTTCACAACACCTTGGGTTCTAAACAAAGTGTGCAAGCACACAAGATACGACAAACAAGAGTTCTTTTTAAAGAACCAAATCTAAAATGTGAGCTAATTTAAGAAAGCATAAACACAACTAACTACCTTTGCAAAACCACAAGTTAGTAGTTGCAAAAATAACCCCTTTCGGTCCTTAAGAAGGGATTAATAGTTTCCAAAAAGGGGGGCTTTCTACAATCAAAGGAATAAGCTCCAAAACTTAGTTAGTACCCCAAAAGGCTAGCCTAAAAATAATACTAAATTTTAAAGTGAAAATGCTAAATAGAAAGAAAAAAATGCAATTATAGACATCGCAGATGCTGCAATACTTTCTAGAAATTCAAGCCAAATGGTCTGAGAACCAGCAAAAATAAAAAACTCTACAAAGCCAAAAACACAATTGAACAAATTGAATATGTGACAAGAATGACTAGACATGTAGAAAGAAACAAAGGTTAGCAGTTTGACAAAAAACAAGTACTAAACCAAAAAAACAACTAGGTTTGCCAAATATGCACCCACAACTACCCAAAACATGACAAAAAATAACCAAACATGCATTCATGATATGCCAAATACATGTCAAGACAAACCAAAGAGGTGACAAAAATAGAAAGATGCAGACTTGTCAAAACCCTAATATGACAAAAAACATGGAAGAATGAACCAAAAATGCATCATAATAAAATAGAAACACATAAAAAAATGTCGAATATGCAACAAGATAATAGATCAAACAATTTCAACAAAAACCCTAATAAGCCAAAAGATGACAAAAACCACCAAAAATGTGTCAAGACTTGTCAGAACATGACACAACATGTTGTATACGCGGAAACGAGGGATCTTGCCAACATTAACAAAAATATGATAGAAAAATTCACATACGCAATAGAAATTTTTGAAAGTGAGAATCATCATGGATCTGACTTGCAACTTCCAAAAATGTTGCAAAATTCAAGAAAACAATTACAGACAAAAGGGACAAATGTCTCGCCAGACATGCCAAAATTTTTATGTTGAATTTGAACCCATCTGTAAACCCTAACTAAGCTAGCCTAGATCTACAAACTAATCAAACACATCAATAAAGATGAACAAATACATGTAAGTAACACAAAACAAATAAAGTTATACCTTCACATCCAAGAGACGTTTATCTCCATTGTTCTCCCATCCTCCATGATCTTGTATTTGATATTCGGTGCTTTTAGATTTGTATACACTTGCACAAGAGCTCAAGGAAGAATGGATGTGGTTGTGATGATGTATTGTTGGAGTGATTTTGGTGGAGTGTAAGTATGCTCAAGACATGACTTATGGAAAATGAGAGGACAAAACCTCTTTTATAGAGATCATCCCAACAATGGAGGGTTTGGATTAAGAGGTGAGATTCTAAATAACCATGATCACATAGATGAAAGATAATCAATAGGATTTGAGGTTAGGTAAAGATGAAGGGATTTGAAGAAAACACAAAGTGAATAAAGAGATAGTTGACACTTGTCACATGTCTACGAATTTAGATTATGATCCATGTGAACATGTTGAAGGGCTAAGATTAAAATAGGAAGAAGGTAAATGAATTAATTAAATAATTTAAAGTATTTATTTAATTAATAGAGGAAGGGCTAGATTGAATTAAACAAATATAGTTATTTACTTAAACTAGAAAAAAGACACTATATGAGTTAATTAAATAAATAAAAATATTTATTTAATTAGTAAAATATATTAGGATAAAAATAATTAAATAAATAATAAATATTTATTTAATTAAATAAAAATTTTAGGTGTCTTCAATGACAACTACAACTATGAAATTAATAAAATTGAAAAAATTTAAACTCATATTTCACCTCAAGATCATGAAATTATAAGGGCAACTTGTATCATTTGCACATTCTTGTATATTTAATTAGTTTTGGTGCTAGCATATAAAAAATCATCAAATTCCATGTCTAATGTTGTTGATGATTTTTGCCTTACCTTGAATGTTCTTTGAACATTGCATAATACATGTATTAAATAATATTATTATAAAAGTCAAGAGCAATAAACTCTACATATGCATAGGTTTTGCTTTACTATCTAATTGCTCCAATAGTGAATTGTGCAAGGGCAGTTCTTAATACCATAGAGGGAACCTATCTCCATGGAAGAAATTTTTGTCACCCCCTCATAATTTATGACAAAAATTCACACAACCCAAGAATCAAAGGACGACACATTGATCATCTTGTTTCTTAGTACTCTCTCCAATGTAACATAAGAGAAGTTGGAATAGTAAAGGCTATGTCCCTTGGCTGGAGATTTTCATTAGCAACAACATAATGTATGGGCTTATGATGGCCTTTCTCTTAGTTTGACCTTGCAAGGAAAAATGTTACGTGTTGTGCATCCATGACTTCAAATCCACACCACCTTGTCTTTCATGTTTTGTCTAGCTTGCTATGACTCTGCTATTAGCATGCCTCTCTAATATAGCACTAGAAACACTTTTTGCCCATTAAGGCTTTGAGCACCTGATCTCTCGAGTTTTTCATACAATTACTACTACCATTATACTTACCATAATAGAATCCTATGGCTGGGGTCTATCATGCATTAAGCATCCCATGTTGAAATTGCCTAACCTGATACCTTTGATGAGATTATAGCAATCACAATCACGCACGATGGATATAATATCCACCTCTGATGGAAATGTAGATGATCCTTAAACAAACAAACATCTATACATTATTATTTCTTTTGAATTTGTCTTCATAAGGAAAAATGTCTCACATCCTTATTTAAACGTGAGCAACAAATGCAATCAATGCTCATCTACAGTCGACACTCAAATGATAGACAAATAAATACCACCATGAATAGTTAGTGGCCACACAAAGGATACACACTCCAATAATCACTTACAAAACAATGATCTATTTACTCTCCTACACTAATCTTAATCTACATAGGAATAAAACTCACGATTCTCTCATGTTCCTAGGCCCTATTGTGAAGGAGTTAAGCCCAGATATGCTTTGATACCACGTTAATATTTAGAGAACAAAACAATAATAATATTACTCTCATTGTTCAATACATTACAAACTTATAAAAATTTAAGTTCCTACATTATAGGAACCACTCTCTAATTATATGAATTGTTTTAACTACTTGTAAAACAAACAAACACTCAATAGATAATCACACCTAGAATGGTTAAGTGAGTTTTTCACCTCTTAACACACGTGTTAATATGATTCCCTAACACTACCAACCACCTAGAATGTGGGTCAAACAATTGAGTTAAACATTTGGATAACTACCATACCTTACATGTTGGACTATAAAACTAACATATAGTATTTCTATAAGCAACCATCTAGAGTGTAGGTCCAACTATGATTCTAACAATATTTTTAAAACAATTAAGAAGGCGAGAAATCATATTTCCTGCATTAATCCTTAAAAAGTGGACTATTTGTATATGCCAAACAAATAGTACAATTTGTTTGTAAAAAATGAGACACTCTGATTGTCTGCCTATGCAAAAGTTAATCACACATTAACAATTGCAAGGAAGACATGGACTAAGAATATGGCCAAAATAAATGTTTTTTTTAATTTTCTAAATTTTTAATATTTGTTTGCCGTGAGGGACATTCCCTCCTTATCATTATGCCTTGTGATCTCCACCACACCATTAGATATTTTCTTAAACTAATCTAGATCTATAAACTAAAACACAACATCAATAAAGATCAACAAATGCATGCAGATAACATACAAAAAATAAAGTTATACCTTCACATGCAAAAGAGGCTTGTCTCCATTATTCTCCTATCCTCCATGATCTTGTATTTGATAATGGGCGCTTTCAGATTTGTATGAACTTGCACAAGAGCTCAAGGAAGAATGGATGTGGTTGTGATGATGTATGGCTAAAAGTGCGATGATGTATTGCCAGAGTGATTTTGGCAAAGTGTAAGTACGCTCAAAACATGACTTATGAAAAATGAGAGGACAAATTCTCTTTTATAGATCATCCCAAAAATGGAGGGTTTGGATTAAGAGGTGAGATTCTGAATGGACATGATCACATAGATGAAAAAGAATCAATAGAATTCGAGGTTAGGTACAAATGAAGGGAGAAGATTAAAAGGGTATTAACTTTGAAGAAAACATAAAGTGAATAAAGAGATGGTTGACACTTGTCACATGCTTATGAATTTAGAGTATGATCCATGTGAACAAGTTGGAGGGCCAAGATTAAATGAGGAAGAAGGTAATTGAATTAATTAAACAATTTAAAGTATTTAGTTAATAAATAAAGGAAGGGCTAAATAAATTAAACAAATATAATTATTTATTTAAACTAGAAAGAAGAGGCTTAGTGAATTAATTAATTAAATAAAAATATTTAATTAATTAATAGAAGACATTAGGATAAAAATAATTAAATAAATGAACCTTTATGAAATAATTTGAAACATCAATAAAACATTTAAAAATTATTTGAATGGAATGCAATGGCTCTGCAAGCGAAATATCGTTGCAACTCGTCGACATCCTCACTGCTTTCGAGATCACCATTGGGCACCTTTTGGGGCTTTGTGAACTGTTTCTCTGTTCTGGCTAACAACTTTCAGGCCGAGGTTCCCCTTATGGCTGCATCACGGACTCACGAACAATAGGCTTTCTTCGCGAAAACCAAATATGCTTTGATTAAAATGGATAGGGCTCCCCCTCTTCCTTGCAAAGGTTGTGATCGGAATTGGCAGGTGGTTAGACGCAGAAAACCCAAGCATTCAGATAAGCGGGTGTTAGGTCAACCAAGATGCTATATCCGAAAATATCAGCATTGGCGAGAGGAGGGTTTTTTAAAACCTAACCATCTAAATAGCTCCATTAACCGAGATGCCATTCCTACACGAAATTTCTCAGTAAAATTGGCAAAGGGTAAGGAAACCCTAGGCCACCATTCTATTATGAATTATTAGAATGCAAAGGATGTCAAGCATCCTAAGGTTGACTCACCAAAGAATTCTCCAGTCACTACGAAAGGGTCGGTGGTTGAAACAAAAAATCAAACCCTATCCAAGCATCAAAGGCATTGTAAAGAATGCGTCATCTTTGCCCGATGGGAAGGTCTGGGGATCCCATCCAAGCAAATCACTGATTGGTTATCATCATCCTTCAAGGACCAGGTAAGAATCGACTTCCTTCCTAATAATTTCCTTGCTATTGAATGCGATAACCCAGGTTTGAGAAATAGATTGGTGTTTGGGGACATATTAACATACAAGGGTTTTTGTTTAGAATGCTGGGAATGGCAACCCCTTTTTTACCCATCCCGATTAAAGCCTTTCATGGTAAATAGAGCAATTTTAATTGAAAATTTACCAGTAGAACTGCGTAATACTGATATCTTAAAAACAATAGGCAATACAATTGGGAAATTTGTAGGGGTTAAAAAAACATCTCTTAAATTCTTTAACTAGATTCTTATCGTAAACATGGATATCAACATCAAAACTTTAGAACCCATAACGCTAAAAATCGATAACTATAGTTTAACCCTAGAATTAACCTTTTATGTTGGCCCCATCGAAGAAGATATCCCTAAGATATACTCTCATGTGTTGCCTCATCCTAGGTTAGATCTCAAGAGCTCTGGCGTCTCACTCAAATTTTTGGAAGGAATTGGGGGTTTTACTTTGGAAGGCCTTGAAGCTAAAATAAATCCTAAGCATCATCTCTCTGATCTTATAGAGAATCGATGCCCTAAATCCTTTCCCAAGGGCCCCCTCATCAAGAATTCATGCCCCCTACCCCCCCATCTCTGGCAATGGGCATTTCACTAATAGATGACTCCAAGATCAACGATCTGGACTTATAAGAAGGTGAGATTAGTGAGCCTCCTCTTCAGAAGAATCAACCAGGATTAGTTAATAACACAACCTCTGGTTTTCACAGTCAACCAAAGACGATGAGCCCCTCGGGGTCTCCATCAATCGACAATTTTATCCCCTCTCAGCAATCATTAGAGAAGGAAAGATGTCCCTCAGGTGTGGTTAAGGACTCTAGGCAGGTTCAACTGGCAACTCAAGTTTCAGATAGGAGGGCCAATGAGGAGGCAGAGGAATTTCCTCCACCCTTGAAGAATAACTCTCAGGCGAATGCAGAATCTGAGAATGAACAAGTAGCTAAGGAAATTAACATTATTGCCAATTTTATAGCGGAAGAAGTAGTTAACGACCTAATGGAACAATTTGTGGATGAGGTATGTGATTCTGAGGAACTGGAGAGATAGAGGGAAGTCTACGTTAAAAATCTATTGGAAAATGCCAATCAATTTAGAAACAGAAGAACTTTTTGTGGCCCTAGACAATATGGAAAATGATAACCCAAATATTCTAGGCATTCATATCTCTGAAGAAAGCAAAGACTCTCTCGACTATGCCAAGCTCTTTAAGAGAAGAGGTAGAAGATCCCTTGCTGAGCTAAGAGCCAAGGATGGGGAAGCTAGGGGTCAGCCTAAAATCTCATCTCTTTTTAATGCAGGGGAGGGGAAGTTCCTCCCCACAGAGCCATGAAAATCATAACATGGAATGTTAGGGGCTTGAACGCCTCTAACAAACATCGCATCTTAAAGCATTGTATATCTAAATCAAAACCAGACATAATTTTAATCCAAGAAACCAAAATGAACTCTTCCAAGATCGACCTTTTTGAGAAGAAACTAGGCTTCCGAAAACTGAAGCATTCCCCGGCCATGGGGGCCTCAGGAGGCTTAGCAATCATCTGGGATCCTAGATTCTCCTCATTTTCACCATTAGAGATAAAACAGAATTGGAGAGGTGGAATAGTAGCAAGCTATAACAACAAGATAAGATTTAATCTGATCAACGTTTATGGTCCTATCCAGAATAAGGACAAAGCCCAGGTTTGGTTGAAACTTGAGGCCTTCCTTGGTAATCATCCGAACGAAGTCTGTATCATTGGCAGAGATTTCAACACCGTCGCTAAGGTAGAAGACAAAAGGGGAGGCAGTATCAAGCTCCCCCCAGCGGCTGTAGACTTCAATAGTTGGATCAATAGGAACTCTCTACTGGAAATCCAGACGGTAGAGAATGCCTTTACATGGAATAATAGAAGGATAGGTTTTTGCAATATTGTAGAAAAACTTGATAGATTTTTTATCCATGGAGGGATTTCGGAGCTCAATTACACCATGGAAGCAGAGATCCTACCTTTACCTGGCTCTGCCCACTTCCCACTTCAACTTAACATCTTGATAGTCCACTCTCCTAGAAATTGCCCCTTCAAATTTGAAAGCATGTGGTTCAGAGATGACAACATCATCAACCCAATTGGACATTGGTGGAACAGTTTAGTTTTCTCAGGCTCGAAAATGTTTATTGTGGCAAACAAGCTGAAGCTTATCAAGAGGAAGCTTTTGGAGTGGAATAGGGAAAACTTTGGTAACATCTTTGATAAGAAACTCTTAATAGAAAAAGGATCTTAAGGATGTTAACATGGAAGTTCTGGAGAAGGGGATGAACGAACATCTCTTCCTTAAGGAAAAATCATTACTTTTTGAGTATGAAAAGATTCTGTCAAAAGAATAGATCTTTTGGAGACAAAAATCCAGGGAGTCTTGGCTGAAAGATGGGGATCGCAACACCAAATTCTTCCACAATAGTACCAAGCAGAAGAGATGGGTTAACCAAATCTCTAACATAAAGAATAGCCAAGGAACCAACATGTCTGACCCAACCGACATTGCCTTAGAAGCTGTAAGGTTCTTTGATGATGTCCTAAACAATACTGATGGCTCCAACCTTAGGGGCCAACTCAATATTATTAACAATCTCCCAAAACTCATTAATGAAGATCACAATAAATGCCTACTTAAGAAATTCTCTGAGGAGGAGGTTAAATCCACCCTTATGAAGATGAATCTAAATAAGGCCCCGGGCCTAGATGGCTTCCCAACTAGCTTCTTCCAAAAATTTTGGGGTTTTATGGTGCCAAGATCACGGAGGCCTTAGAGGGTGTCAGAAACTCAGGGAAGATTCTCAAGGAGATCAGCAACACCTTCCTAGTTTTGATCCCCAAAAAGAGAAACCAGATAGCTTCAATGATTATAGGCCTATAGCCCTATGTAACACCCTTTATAAACTCCTTACCAAAACCCTAGCAGCTAGACTTCAGAAACTTCTCCCTTTCATCATTAGTGAAGAACAAACAGGCTTTGTGGCCGACAGATCAATCTATGACGGGGTAATAATAGCCCAGGAAGCTATCCACTCGGTCTAGCTTAATAACACCCCAAGCATGCTGGTCAAATTAGATATCAATAAATCTTATGACAAAGTTGACTGGCGCTTCTTATGTAAATGCTTGGAAGCATTTGACTTCTCCAAAACTTGGATCAACCGAATTTTTGAATGTATCTCCACCCCTAAATTCTCTGTTATAGTCAATGGCACTCTTGAGGGTTTCTTTAGCAACTCAAGAGGGCTTAGGCAAGGAGACCCCATGTCTCCTTTCCTCTTCATTATCATGGAAGAGGCCCTAGGGAGGTCCATCTCAAAGGCCAAAGAGGAGGGCGGGATCCAAGGTATTCCCATTACCAGTGGTCTCCCCTCCATTACCCACTAGCAATTTGTTGATGACACGATGCTTTTTGGTCAAGGCAACATCAGGGAGGCAAGAGCCCTCAAAGGCATCCTCAATTCCTATATGATAGCATCAGGTCAAGAGGTCAATTTGGAGAAGTCGACAGTATTTATGTTCAACATTGACCCCACATTAGGGGAGGAGATCTGTAAAGTCCTGGAGATCAAGCAGGGTCTCCTCCCTTGCAAATATCTAGGCATTCCCCTAGATAAGGGAAGTAGGTCTTCAAAATTGTGGGACCACTTGGTGGATAAAATCAAATCTAGAATTAACACCTGGAAAGGAAGATGGTTGTCATCTGCAGGCAGGGCAACCTTGGTTAAATTGGTCTTGGCAACTATGCCCATTTACCACCTTTCCTGTCAAAATCTATCTTCTAAAAAATAGGATGAACTAAACAAACATCTTAGAACATTCTTTTGGCAAGGCGCCAATGAAGACATGAGAATATCACTCCTATCTTGGGACAAGATATGCAGACCAAAAGAAGAAGGAGGTTCTGGCATAAAAAACCTTGGTGATCGAGGCAGAGCCCTTGGGGCTAAGTTGGTCTGGAGAATGTTCAGACATTCCCACCTCAAATGGGCAAGGTTACTGCACCATAAATACCTTAATGGAGGCAACCCTATCCAAATATTCAGAGAAAATAATCCCCCCAAAGGATCTTGCATATGGAATTTTATGCTGGAATGCAGAAGTATTATTTCAGACAAACTCACTTGGAACCTAGGGTTCGGGGCTGAAGCCCTTTTTTGGTCTGATTCATGGGGAGGGTATAAGGCTATCAAGAAAATTTATGACTTTGGGGCCTCTTGTGCCCTCCTTGAATCACACAGAGGAACCTTGTTAAGGAACTATATCTCCCCCTCAGTGGAAGGGGCAGGGTGGCAATGGATTGACAAGAAAATAAGGATATCCCTGCAGGGAATAAATGCAAACTCATGGCAATTCTTAGAACAAGGAACATATCCCTTGGCCAAAATAAGGACAGGCTTGTATGGGATGGCTTCTTGAGTGGGGAATATAATTCTAAGGATGGATACTCTCATATCTCCAAAGCCCACCGAAGACCCATGACAGAGTTACCCCTGAAACTATGTTGGGATGGGTATTACCTACCCAAGGCTAGAGTCTTCTCCTGGCTTGCTCTCCAGAATAAGCTCTTAACAACAGATAAATTCAGGAGAATGGGGTATGAGGGACCTAGCAGATGTCCTCTCTGTGAGGTGGATGAAGAAGACACCAACCGTCTCCTCCTCAATTGCTCCTATGCTCACCAATGTTGGGTCTGGTTCACTAAGAAACTTGATTGGTCCACTGCCTTTCCCCATTCCATTTTTGGGATGCTCAAAGCTTGGCCTCTCCTTAGATGAGGCTATCTCTTTGAAGGAATATGGATCTCTCTACCATCTTCCATAATGTGGGAGTTGTGGAAGGAGAGAAATAGACGTTTTTTTAGAAATGAAAAACTAGAGGTTCACCGGGTAATCAATAAAATTGATTTTGCTACCATTGAACTCATAAACAGTTGGATCTTATCAGGCATGACGAAGAATGCCACTGTAACCTATTGGGATGAAAAGATGAAAGGTCATTGGGGGGGTCTATCTATCCCTCCCTTTGTGGGGGATGGCCCTGAAGGAAGTCTTAGGAAAAGCGCTGATTGCAGATGGCTTCCTCCAGGTGAAGGATGGTTTAAGTTAAACTTTGATGGGGCAACCCGGGGCAATCCAGGAGTAGCAGGCATAGGATGCTCTATCCACAACTGGGAAAGTAAAGAAATAGCCATCCAGGCATCCCCTGTAGACATCAAATCCAATAACTGGGTGGAGTTGATGGCCCTGGTGGAAGGGCTGCACCTGTGTAGGAAATTAGGAGTGAAGAAACTGGATATTGAAGGGGATTATGCTATTATTGTCAATGCTCTTAGAAAAGGCAGTATGCCTAATTGGAGACTCAACACTTTGTTGTCTCGAGCTATTGGTTTATGCAGAGGGTTTAAAAGGTTCACGGTCAATCATATCTATAGGGAAGGTAACAAAAGAGCGGATGAGTTGGCCAACATGGGAGCAGATGGCATCCATCTCCCCTCAGACCTCATTTGAGGCTCTCCATTCTCAATATATGCCTATACTTATCCTATTAATCTCGCATACCCAGCCAGCCCCAACACATTGTAAGCCCGCCTGTCACTCACACTACCATTCCTTTAAAATTATTAACAACAAATTTTAGTCCTTCCTAATATTCTACCTCTATAGATCCTTATACTTTCATATATATATATACATACATATATATATATATATATATATATATATGTATATATATGTATATATGTATATATGTATATATGTATGTATATATGTATGTATATATATGTATATATGTATATGTATATGTATATGTATATGTATATATATGTATATACATATATGTATATGTATATATACATATATGTATACGTATATATATATATATATATATACGTATACATATACATATATATATATATACATATATACATACATATATATATATATACATATATGTATATGTATATATACATATATGTATATGTATATATACATATATGTATATACATATGGTTATATATATATGTATACACACACACACACACACACATATATATGTATATATATACACCTATATATATAGGACTTATATTTATATATATATATATATATATATATATATATATATATATATATATATATATATGAGATACATGTATATATATAGTCATTCTTTGACCCAACTTCATATATAATTGTGGTAAATTGTCAAGCAGGTATCCTTTTCCGATTCACCGACAATAGAATAATATAAGTTTTAAGACTAGTAGGAGGCAATAGCATATAGGAATAGGCATAGGTATATAAACATGCATGCATATTACGCCACATCAGAAATATGTAGACATGGATATATAGGTATTACTATTCATATAGACATTGCATTCTATTAGGATTAAAATTTTCCTAGCCATCTAATCTTCGCCATTCTTTCTATAGGATATCTAAATTTAGCAAACCTTAGCTGTCAGATTAATTGTGTCATGTTGGACATCATGCATCAGCATCTCTTCCTCGATCAATACCACAATGACGACTCCCTAGTAAGCTGAGGTGACACTCCCTCAATGATTTGAAAGGTGAAGTACCCTTAGCTTGAAGGCTTAAGACGGTGGTAATTATGGCCTAGATCCTTGGAGATCGCAATCCTTGCATCGTGACCCTACGATCTGTGACTAGCCTAGTTACTCATCATGAATCATTAACTTGCCTGCTCTATTTAGGCTGCTAAGTTGGTTTCCCTCTTTATTTCTTATTTCAGCTGCGATGGATACCCCTCTCAGGCTTCTAGGGCTGAAACGTCAGATGGCTTTTGTTGGTGAGATCAAGGAGGAAAGAATGAAAGGCATTCTAGCCCAACAGAAACCGCTGATCACTGGGGCTATGATGAAAACTCTGGGGAAAGACTTTATCATGAGTGAGGATCAAATTAGATTGAACCTTGACAATGCAACAATGTTTCTAGCTATCGCCATGCATTTAGAGAAAGATAGAGATATAGTGGTGAAACTGTGCAAGAAGGTCTTCAAAAAAGATGTCCTGGGCAAATTAGAAAGGGTAGTGGTCAACACAGATGAGGAACTTACGGTTCCCAAACCCCAGGACTATGATATTCTTGTCAGAAAGAACAACCTAGTCCCCCGATTCCCCATCTTGGTTATCGAGGATCCTGTGGCCTTTGAAGCCTATCACCCTGTTAGAAGTAGAAACTTCCTCTTCCTCTTATGGATTCTTCAAGTCCAAAAACCCCTCGAGAGAAATGGCTGATTAACTACCTTGAAGCGGAGAATATCACAATTATCCTGGATAAAATGCCAATTCCTCCCTCCCCTACAGACCCCTCAGTAGCAAAGCCAAAGAAGTCCGGCTCTAGGCACCCTCACAAGCAAGGAAAGAAAGGCTGAGGCTCCTCTAGGATGGCAAGCCTCCTGGTTTTTTGCTTGCCAGGTTTTTAAATGTTTAGGTTGACCATTATTGGGGGTCTGCTTTTTTGTCTTCGATGAACTCTCTTTAAATCTGCTTCCTTTCAGACGATACATGCTAAAAAGACCTCTAGTTGTTTTATGCATATTGACGAGATTTATGTTATGTTGTTACATAAATATGTTTATGTTTTGATGCCACTATTTCTTTTTTGAATGTTTGGGTTTAGTTAACTCCAGGCATTATAGGCCCAATATGACTGTAATATATATATATATATACAAATTCAGCTTCATCTTAGCTATTCTCAGAATAAGCTCATCTATGGATATTATATGCTCTTTAGTTCAATCGGATTTGGGTCTTTCCGGTAGTTTTCATTTCCCCTTGAGCTTTTTCATATTAGTAGTTATTCATTTTAGATAATTATGACAAGGAAGGTTCTACGATTTGGATTTAAATCCATGATGGATGGCAACTTGCCCCGTTTCTATGCAGAATTGGTTTTGGAAGGCTGTTTTCTAGTTGAATATTGAGTTATATTAAAAAAAAACCCTTCGGTGGTTTTAAGCACTTGCCAAGCATTATGGTTTTGGAATTTCTTTGTGGGCTAACAACTTGAGTTTTTATGATATAATAGGGTGGTAATCCTGGTAGGTATGTCCCGCTGTGAGATCTAGTTAAGGTAGCTTGAATATTGTATGTAGTTTGAACTCTGTTTGTTTTTCTAACATCATGTTGGGTTGAAAGATGTTATGAGAATCTTGTGCAGTTTAGGGGTTGTGGCCAGCTCCATCCATACATTTCAAGTAAAGACGGGGCTCTCGCTCAAGGTAGAGGTGGTCACTTGCAGAGAAGGGCATTATGCTTGGTGCAGGAGCACCTAAGAGATCAACAAACCAAATGAAGCCAGTGAAGACAATGAAGACATTAGGAGATGAGAGGATGATGAACAAGATCAATTATTCCATATTAAAGCCTATTATGGCTTTTGGCAATTCAAAATGTATCAAGTTGGATAAAATTGTCAAAGTTGCAAATTTGTCCTAAAGGACCCAAAATTTGAATGTAATAGGGTTAGATGAGTTTTGATGTTTTGAATAAATGTAATAAGGCCTAAAATGTCCAAAAATGTCAATTAGGAGTGTCAAGTTATTGCTAAGATGAATAATGTAATATTTGAAATTCAAAATGCAATGGCTTGTTAGTAAAATGGTGGGAATTAGTTTTTAGGGAGTTTTAACCCAAACTAATCCTCAAAACCAATTGGAAATGGTTGGGGAATTTATTATAAGGCTATATAAACCTTTTTCAATGCCTTGTACGGACATGGGAACCTGTGTACAGACTGGAGCAGCAAAAAGGCAATAAAATTCATATTTTCAAGCAATTTTAAGGAGTTTTTGGTATCATTTTGTTCATTCTTTGATCGCAAATGTCATTGTGATTCATTGAAGGACATATTTACATATTATTTGCCTTTATTGAATGCTTGGTTGAGGGTTTTGTATCAAATTCCATTAATTTGCTGACTGCCCTAACAATTTGTGAGGTTTTCTTTCAAGTTTTGATAGGATTAACATGAAAATCATCATTCCATGAGTGTTTCAGGCCTAATACTCATGGAATGATCTGTTTCTAACATGTATCAATAGTTTTGACATGAATACATGCAAAAAATGAATGGTTTGTAGGTGATCACCATGAGAAGTTGCAAGATTTTATGAGGAAGTTGGTGGCTAAGGAGTAGCAGCAGGAGATCCGTCCATTGGAGGTGGTATTTTTATGATTGCTGTAGTTTTATTATGCCAATGAAAAGGTGAATCAATCATCAATTGGTCAGAGAAGTGATTGGAGTGTGGATTTTGGTAAAATCTCACTTTTTGAGGCTTGATTGGTGCTACGTTGGGGTTTGAGTATAAGGGAGAGTTTTAGATTGAAAGTAATTGCATATTTTGGAGTTTTGAACCATTTTATAGGACTGTTGAAAGTTTAGGAGTCAGGGAGAACAAATAAAGTATACTTCCTTTGTAAAAGTTCCATTTTTGGGGTCTAAAACAAAGGTACAGTCAAAAGGCAGCGTATATACTCCAAAGTAACCTATGCTAAGTTTCTAACATGTTAAACTAGAGCCAAATGGGTATCTGAAAAACTAATTTACTTGTCTGGTGTTTTGGAAAAAGTTGGAGTTATGATCAAAAAAACCTCCAAAATAGGGCTAGTGGAGGGGCAACTAGGCCTCGAAGCCTAAACTTGAGTTTTGTTGTTAAAACACACATTTGAATCATAAAACCAGTTGAATCCTTTTATTTTCAGAATAACCAAACACCTTGATCCATTGGAGTTAGTGGGGTAAGTGTTTGATAGGTTCTGACACCTTTTAGCCTCTTGTGTGCTTGTAAGCATAGTGGGGATTGAAGTCTTCAAACCTTGTATTTTCCATACAACTATAAAATTTTGAATCCTTGTGAAACCCCCACCACCTTCTGCATCAATGCTACTCATATAATTTGTGATGTTTTTACAAGCTCTCTCTTCTAGACCCTCCTGGACATTGGGTCCACTGATTCCTGCTTCATCTTCATTATTGTAACCTATATCTTGTATATTTTCTGATCCATTAATGGATCTGGGCTAGATTGAAGGTTTTCTTTCCTCCATTCTTTCCTACCGGTGCCCACACTGAATGGAGGTGTAACTGTAATTATTTCTTAATTAATAAAATTTCTTTGGCTTCGGCCTTTTATCAATAAAAATAATAAAATAAAATAAATAATCAATATACATTTTAAAATTAAATGACAATTTTAGGTGTATTCAATGACAACTACAACTATGAGATTAATAAAACTTAATAAATTTAAACTCATATTTCACCTCAAGATCATGAAATTACAAGGGTGACTCATCTCATTTGCACATTCTTGTATATTTGATTAGTTTTGGTGCTAGACTATAAAATCCATCAGATTCTATGCCTAATGTTGTTGATAATTTTTGTCTTACCTTGAATGTTCTTTGAACATTGCACAATACATGTAATAATTAACATTATTACAAAAGTTAGGAGCAATATACTCTACATATGCATAGGTTTCACTTCATGATCTGATTGCTCAAATAGTGAATTGCACGAGGGCAATTCTTTATGCCATAGAGGAAACCTATCTCCATGGTAGGAATTTCATGTCACCTCCTCAAAATTTATGGCAAAATTTCACACAACCCAAGAATCAAAGAATGGCATACTGAGTGTCTCGTTTCTTAGTACTCTCTCCAATGTAACACTATAGAAGTTGGAATAGTAAATGCTATGTCCATTGGCTAGAGATTTTCGTTGGCAACAACATAATGTATGGGTTTATGATGCCCTTTTTCTTAATTTGATCTTGCAAGGTGAAAAGTCATGTGTTGTGCATCCATGACTTCATATCCACTTCATCTTATGTTTCATGTTTTGTCCAGCTTGCTCTCTTTGCTTGCTATGACTCTATCACTAACATGTCTCTCCAATATAGTAGTGGAAACACTTTTTGCCCATTGCCCATTAAGGCTTTGAGCTCCTGACCTCTCGAGTTTTTCATAGAATTACTACTGCTATTATACTCACCATAATAGAATCCTAGGGCAGGGGTCTATCATGCATTAAGCATCCCACGTCAATGTTACTCAACCCAATATCTTTGATGAGATCATAACGATCACAATCTTGCATGATGGATATAATATCCATTGTTGATGGAAATGTAGACGATCCTTTGACAAACGACCATCTATACATTATTATTGCTTTTGAATTTTCCTTATAAGGAAAAATGTCTCACATCCTTCTTCAAACATGAACAACAAACACAATCAACACTCATCTACAATCAACATTCAAATGATATACAAATAAACACCGCCATGAGTAGTCAGTGGCCACACAAAGTATACACACTCCAATAATTATTTACAAAACAACGATCTATCTACTCTCCAACACTAGTCTTAATCTACACATGATTAAGGCTCATGATTCTCCCATGTCCTTGGGCCTTCTCGTGAGGGAGTTAAACTTAGACCTACTCTAATACGATGTTGATTTAGAAAGCAAAACAATAATAATATTACTTGTTATTTCAATCTTGAATCCCATCCTTCCATACATACCAAACCTATAAGAGTTTCAATTCCTACATTATAAGAACCACCCCCTAATTTTATGAATTGTTTTCACCACTCATAAAACAAACAAACATAATCACACCTAGAATAGTCAGGTGACTTGTTAGTGCAGCTCACTTCACCTCTTAATAGGCATGTCAACACTACCAAACCACCTATAATGTGGGTCAAACAAATGAGTTAAACATTTGGATAACTACCATTGCATGTAGTATTTCTACAAGCAACCACCTAGAATGTGGGTCAAACCATGACTCTTAACAATTTAAAAATCAAATTTCCTGCATTAATCCTTAGAAAGTGGATTGTTTGCTTATGCCAAACAAATAGTACAATTTTTAACTCAAAAAATGGGACACTCTGATTGGCTGCCTATGCAAGAATTAATCACACATTAACAACTGCAAGGAGGCATGGACTCATAATATGGCCATAAATGTTTTTTTAATTTTCCAACTTTAACATTTGCGTGCCGTGTGGGACACTCCCTTCCTATCATGATGCCTTGCGATCTCCGCCAAACAATTAGATTTTTTCTTAAATTTTGTTTTCTTAAGAGAAGAGAAATGGAATCTTCCGATATTTAAGAATGCGGGACCCACTGCAAATTGGAATCATTGAAAACTTCTTGTTTGATAATGTCAATAATTAAAGCTCACCGTCTAACGAGGAGAAGTGGGCCCAAGACAGCTCATAGTGGATACGTGTCAGCTAATGATTAGGTGGAGCCCTCGTTTAGGGCTCCCTTACGTCAGCGATGACGTGGAGGCGCTCAGATCGTTGGGATGCGTGTAGAAGCGCACCGAATGGGTCTCAGCGACTATAAGTTAAGCCCTTTCTCCCTTCATATCACATACGATCTTCCATTTCGCTCGTTTGTTCGGTGATTTCGCAGAGGCTCTTTTTTAGAGGTATTTATTTTTTTTCTCAGTTTTTCGTTAGTGGTAGTTTAGAGGTATTTATTTTTTTTCTCAGTTTTTCATTAGTGGTAGTTTTAAGTGCTATTAGATTGCAAGGGTTTCAGTATGATTTTTTTGGTATCTGAAGGTTTGGTTTTTCTATTAAGAGCATTTTCGTGGAGTTTTCTGAGGATTTTGTGTGTTTTTTGGGTGAGGGGGCTATAAGAATGTTGAGGGTTAGGGGTTATTCTTTTGTTAGTGGTGGATGAGGCTGATTTTGTTAATTCTGTTTATGAGATATCATCTTCTTTTTTTCTTTGATTTTGTTCTTTTTGACCCCTTAAAATAGATTTGAGGGTAATTGTTATTGTTATGGTTATTTTTTTTTTTCAAATTTTTTCTTTTGGAGTTTATTGTATTGGGTATTGCTTGATTTTAGCTTATTTTTTCTCGAAATTTCGTTGTTTTTGTTTGTGTGTCGTATTTTTATTGGGGAAAACGGGGATGTTCTTGGCTGTTCCATCCGTGTTCTATCAGTTTATTTGGGATTTTTGATTAGATGGGTAAGAGGTAAAATTTTTACTAAGATATGATGTATGTAGGGTTTGACTAAATCGATGGTTTTACTTGCGAGTTTGCGTGGGACTTGATTTGGTCTTTTGGGTCGTCCGTTTTCTGGGTAAATCAACGAGTCATATGTATGTAGGATTTGACTAAATAGATGGCTTGTATTTTCGAATTCGCGTGCATTTGATTTGGTCTTTTTGGTCGTCTTTTTCCTGCGGAAATGAACGATTTTCTTGATGACGAACTTTTTCTTTTGCTTTCTTTCTGGTTATATTTTCTTTATTTAGATTTGTTATAAGTTTGTATGCCAAAATCTATATAATGGGTTTCCTTGTTAATCGAGATCTAAATTTTCCTATATTGTTCTGATTCAATCCGGATTATATCGGTCTTAACTGGAATTTTTCGATAGACGGAATTTTCTGAAATTATTTTTCTTTCCGAGTTATTTGGCCAATTTGTATGTCAAAATCTTTGTAATGGGATTCCTCGTTAATCGAGATCTGAAATTTCTTATAAGCTTTGGACAAATTAGTATGCCAAGATCTCTACAAGGGTTTCCTTGTTAATCTATATCTGAAATTTTCTATATTGTTCTGCTCCAATTCGGATAATTTTCCTTAAATCTGCGCGTGTAGTGTTGACCATTAGGTCTCTTGTCTGCAGGTAATTTCTTGTATTTTTTGTCATCATCAACATGCAGATATTCGTCAAAACCCTCACCGGTAAGACCATCACTCTCGAAGTCGAGAGCTCAGACACCATAGACAATGTCAAAGCTAAGATTCAGGACAAGGAAGGCATACCCCCTGATCAGCAGAGGCTTATCTTTGCTGGCAAGCAGCTAGAAGATGGCCGCACTCTTGCTGACTACAACATCCAGAAGGAATCTACCCTCCATCTGGTTCTCCGATTGAGGGGAGGAATGCAAATCTTCGTCAAAACCCTCACTGGAAAAACCATTACCCTAGAGGTGGAAAGCTCCGACACTATTGACAATGTCAAGGCCAAGATTCAGGACAAGGAGGGTATTCCCCCAGACCAGCAGAGGCTCATCTTTGCCGGAAAGCAACTCGAGGATGGCCGTACTTTGGCTGATTACAACATCCAGAAGGAGTCAACTCTTCACCTTGTGCTCCGGCTGAGGGGAGGCATGCAAATCTTTGTTAAGACTCTCACTGGCAAGACAATTACTTTGGAAGTAGAGAGCTCGGATACCATTGACAATGTTAAGGCCAAGATTCAGGACAAGGAGGGTATTCCCCCAGACCAGCAGAGGCTGATTTTTGCTGGAAAGCAGCTTGAGGATGGACGTACTCTGGCAGATTACAATATCCAGAAGGAATCCACCCTGCACCTTGTGCTCCGTTTGAGAGGAGGTATGCAGATTTTTGTCAAAACCCTCACTGGTAAGACTATTACTTTGGAAGTAGAGAGCTCGGATACCATCGATAATGTTAAGGCCAAGATCCAGGACAAGGAGGGGATTCCACCAGATCAGCAGAGGCTGATTTTTGCTGGAAAGCAGCTCGAGGATGGACGTACTTTGGCAGATTACAACATCCAGAAGGAATCAACCCTGCATCTTGTGCTCCGTCTGAGGGGAGGTATGCAGATCTTTGTCAAAACCCTCACTGGTAAGACTATTACCCTGGAGGTTGAGAGTTCGGACACCATTGACAATGTGAAGGCTAAAATCCAGGATAAGGAGGGCATTCCCCCAGACCAGCAGAGGTTGATTTTTGCTGGCAAGCAGTTGGAGGATGGGCGAACTCTGGCGGATTACAATATTCAGAAGGAGTCGACTCTCCACCTTGTGCTCCGTCTGAGGGGAGGTATGCAGATCTTTGTTAAAACCCTCACCGGCAAAACTATTACTCTGGAGGTTGAGAGTTCTGATACCATTGATAACGTCAAGGCCAAGATCCAGGATAAGGAGGGCATTCCACCAGACCAGCAGAGGTTGATTTTTGCCGGCAAGCAGTTGGAGGATGGACGAACTCTGGCGGATTACAATATCCAGAAGGAGTCGACTCTCCACCTTGTGCTCCGCCTGAGGGGAGGTATGCAGATCTTTGTTAAAACCCTCACCGGCAAAACTATTACTCTGGAAGTTGAGAGTTCTGATACCATTGATAACGTCAAGGCCAAGATCCAGGACAAGGAGGGCATTCCACCAGACCAGCAGAGGTTGATTTTCGCTGGTAAACAATTGGAGGATGGCCGTACATTGGCTGACTACAATATCCAGAAGGAGTCGACCCTACACCTTGTGCTGCGTCTCAGGGGTGGTATGCAGATATTTGTGAAGACATTGACTGGGAAAACTATTACTCTGGAGGTGGAGAGCTCTGATACCATAGATAATGTGAAGGCCAAGATCCAGGATAAGGAGGGTATCCCTCCTGACCAGCAGAGGCTGATTTTTGCTGGGAAGCAGCTTGAGGATGGGCGAACTCTGGCCGATTACAACATTCAGAAGGAGTCGACTCTCCACCTGGTGCTGCGTCTTCGTGGGGGATTCTAATCTGTGTCGGTGGCTTTGGTTGTTTAGTTCACTTTCGTTTAAAAGACTAGTACTACATATTTCTGTTATGTTTAGATATTATCGTATTTTAGTTATTTTAATTTCTAGCTAAGCTTGTGGATTGCCACAATGGGCATTCTATCTGGCCTGGCAAACGTTAAATTTGGGATAGTATCATATGAAACTCTAGTAGTGGTATAATGTGAATAAATATGATGCTTATGAATATATATATAGTATGCTTATGAATATATATAGTGCTTTAAATTTATCGTATGCTCTATTTGACAATGCTTGTTTATGCTCTCTTGGTTAACGCTAGCTTTATTGGTAAATGTGTCTGAAATATAATTGTTCTGGTTTTTTCTTTTATCGTCGATGAATTATAGGAGTTAATGTATGGAAACTGAAATGGGGGGTTTGTAGAGGTGAACTTTAATTTTGTATGTATTTAAATGTTTTGCCTAATGCTTATTTGAAAGGTACATTTTGATTGTACCAGTCCAATTGCAGAGTCTTATGGATGTGATCCATTATTGTATGATTTTAGGTCTGTTATCTATTCTGTGATAATTCAATGCAGCCTGGTTTAATTAGAGGTAGACTAGATGTTTGTTTGATTGTTTTATTAGAACGTGTGGTTTTCATTAAAAATATTTTGATGGTATCTTTTTATGTACTATGAGAGGTGGTTTTCATTTAAACGTCGTGGGTGGGAGTTGGCTGTTGTGGGTTAGGTTGTTGGTTGAGTTTGTGGGGGCAGATTGTTGACCGTCCACTGAAATGAGGTGGTTGTGGTGAAGTTGGTGGTTGTTTCTAATGCTGCTGATTGTTGACCGAGCACTACAATGAGGTGGTGGCAAGTAGGGCAGGTCTTCGTTAAGAATGGAATGCGTAGCGTATGATTTTGTACTGGTATTGTTTGTATGTAGGGTCGATCTTTCAACATTTGATATTATATGAAAATCCAATCTTTAAACTGTGATATATTATGAAAACTGTGCTAATGGGGGGTAGGGTGACAGAAGTGTAGGTTGATGAATCACGAAAATTTGTGTTCAAGTATTGTTGAAGTAGGTGGTTGTTAGGCAGTAGCAGAAGAGGTAGGTTTGAAGTGAGGTTGTTAAGCGGGGGTAGGTTCGAAGTAAGGTGTTTAAGCTGGGTAAGGTTGTTGAGTGAGAGCCAAACCGTGTATCGGCGTATTATTCTTTCGAGTCAAAGTGATGTATGTTTTGAGGCAGGATGAGGTAATAATTTATTTTTAAGGCAAGATGTAGGGCTGTATGGAGGAGTGAAAATTAGGTACAATTGTATTGTGTGAAGATGAGGTATTTGTCTGGAGGAGATGCAGATTGATGTAGGTATGTGTGGGAACTGAGGAGTAAAGATTTATAATTGAACGAGAGAAATAAATGTTTGAGCGAAGATGAGGTAGTTGTTTCAAAAGGTGCAGATTGATTGTTGAGTCAAGATGAGGGGGTTAGGTGTGATTAGTAGAGGCAGGTTGTTTCGAGGAGATGCAGATTGATTGTTGGGTCAATGATATCTGAGATGTTGTTTATCTAATCTGCCATCGCATTGGCCATTGGGTCAAAATCCGTTGATAGTTGTGAGAAGTTGAGATGGATTATTGAGAGAAAAATGCAGTGTTCAAAGTGGAGGGGTTAAATAAGCAAAAGCTGCAATGTGGCTGGAGTACCTCCTGCCTTTCTCAAAAAAAAGAATTTTAGATTATTGTGTGTAACATTTGAGCAATACAAGGAAAACCTTAATGATATCTGAGCTGTTGTTTATCTAAGCTGCAATAGCATTGGGTCAAAATCAGTTGATCTGTGCTGATTTAGTCGTTCATAACTTTGCCAGCACAAGCACATAATCCTAATGTCATGATCCTGATTGCAGTGTAGTTGAGTCAAGATGAGGTGGTTAGGTGTGATTAGTCGAGGCAGGTTGTTTCGAGGAGATGCAGATTGATTGTTGGGTCAATGATATCTGAGATGCTGTTTATCTAATCTGCCATCGCATTGGCCATTGGGAAAAAATCCGTTGATAGTTGTGAGAAGTTGAGATGGATTATTGGGAGAAAAATGTAGTGTTCAAAGTGGAGGGGTTAAATAAGCAAAAGCTGCAATGTGGCTGGAGTACCTCCTGCCTTTCTCAAAAAAAAGAATTTTAGATTATTGTGTGTAACATTTGAGCAATACAGGGAAAACCTTAATTGATATCTGAGCTGTTGTTTATCTAAGCTGCAATAGCATTGGGTCAAAATCAGTTGATCTGTGCTGATTTAGTGGTTCGTACCTCCTGCCTTTCTCAAAAAAAAGAATTTTAGATTATTGTGTGTAACATTTGAGCAATACAGGGAAAACCTTAATTGATATCTGAGCTGTTGTTTATTGTAAGCTGCAATAGCATTGGGTCAAAATCAGTTGATCTGTGCTGATTTAGTGGTTCGTAACTTTGCCAGCACAAGTACATAATCCTAATGTCATGATCCTGATTGCAGTGTAGTGAATAAAGTTGTCTGTAACATAGCAAATAATCTTATTATCATTATTCTAATTGCAGTGGTAGGGAATAGAGTTGTTTTGTTTTAGATCAAACTCAATTATATCTGAGCTGTAGGGAATAAATAGAATTGTTTTGTTTTAGATCAAACTCAATTATATCTGAGCTGTAGAGAATAAATAGAATTGTTTTGTTTTAGATCAAACTCAATTATATTTGAGCTGTTGTTTACCTGATTTGCTATTAAAGCATTGGTTCAAAATCAGTTGATCGCTGCTGATTTAGTGTTTGTAACATAGAGCACATAATCCTTTTGTTATAAAGCCTGATTGCAATGTAGGGAATATAGTTGTTTGAAAGATAGACAAAATCCTGATTGCAATGTAGGGAATAGGGTTGTTTTCTTTTAGATCAACGTCGATGATATCTGAGCTGTTGTTTATCCGGTCTGTATCGATGCATTGGTTCAAAATCAGTTTATCCCTACCGATTTAGTGTTTGTAACATAGACAGCGTATGATTCTATTGTCATAATCCTGATTACAATGTAGGGAATAGAGTTGTTTTGTTTTGGATCAAATCCTGATTGCAATGTTGGGAAAAGAGTTGTTTTGTTTTGGATCAACCTCAATGATATCTAAGCTGTTGTTTACCTGTTCTGCTATCAAAGCATTGGTTCAAAATCAGTTGATCTCCGCTGATTTAGTGTTTGTAACATGGTCAGCACATAATACTATTGTCTTAAACTTCGCCCTTAATTTTTCCATCATTTAATATGGCAGTTCTCGGTTCAAATGATAAAATTATGGGCTTTAGATGCATCAAGTTATTGTCTTAAACTTCGCCCTTAATTTTTCCATCATTTAATATGGCAGTTCTCGGTTCAAATGATAAAATTATGGGCTTTAGGTGCATCTTTCACAGCTCGTACAAAAGAATGGCCAATAACTTGATGTAGGATTTGCTGCAGCCTTCAACAATTTTTTTTCTCGCTATCTGAATTTCTGTTGTTTTCTAGTCTCCATGACTACTGATTTTACCTCTAGACTTATCTACTATGGTAGATGTGCCAGATTTTATGTATTTAGACTGCAATGTTTGGTAAAATATGCTCCAAGCCTACTGAATGTGAAGTATAAAACTTCAAAGAATGTTTCAAATGGTTAATTATATCCTTTTGGCTACTCAGTTTATCTTCTAATGATTTTATGCACACATTACACAGACCTGCTATTCTATGATGATTATTGAAGATTAATTCCCCCATCATCCAAGATTATTCTTCTTGCATGACGACGAAAGATGAGATTTACGGTGCAGTAGTATACAAGGTATATGTGATATGCAGGAACCTCTCAAGTAGTCGTACGTTAGGTGTGTATGTGTGTGGGTTGCAGCCAAGTTGGAGAGGAGTATGTGAGAGCCAGAAGGTACATACTGTAGGAGTTGTGAAAACTTTTAGTGTAGAAAGAAGAGATTTTAGCATTTGTCACTGAACAAGTGCATATGACAAGAGGAGTAAGGCATAGACGAGTGTGGGATGAATAGAAAAGGTTTAGTTTCAATGCAAACTCAATTGGTGTGAAGCTAAATGAAGGACATTGTGATTTGTGTAAATTTGAAATTGGCATCCAATAACCCCTGCAAATGTTTGTTGTGTTTTGTGTTTTGAGTGTTTGAAGGCAGGAGGAAGTTGTTTCCTTGCATCACGATGAAGATTTGATACACACATTCAAACTCATTTATTGCGTGTTTGTTGTGTTTTGTGTGCGAGTGTCTGAATGCAGGAGGGAGTTGATTCTTTGCATCACCAAATTCAATTTATTGCGTGTGAAGCTAAATGGAGGCCATTGGAAGGCCATGCGTTGTAATTTGTTTTGCTGATACACATTTGCTTCGAGAAATTAATACTTTTATGTGCAATCTTCATCTTGTGTAAATTTGAAATTGGCAGCAAACAACCTCTGCATATGTTTGTTGCTGTGTTTGAGTGTTTGAATGCATGAGGGAGTTGTTTCCCTCTATCACAATGATGATTTGATACACTCAATTCATAAGGATTCAGAATCTATGCCTACCATTACCTTCAAAGTCATTGTGAACGGTTACCTTTCAAAGTCATATCACCAAGAGTACATTATCCTGTTAATTCGAATTGCTATTCTTAGAACGGTCACTAATTCTTACACTTGCATATCCTAGATTTAAGAAATTAATACTTTTATGTGCAATCTTCATCTTGTGTAAATTTGAAATTGGTAGGAAACAACCTCTGCATATGTTTGTTGCTGTGTTTGAGTGTTTGAATGCATGAGGGAGTTTTTCCCCTTTATCACGATGATGATTTGATACACTCATTCATAAGGATTCAGAATCTATGCTACGGTTACCTTCAAAGTCATTGTGAACGGTTACCTTCAAAGTCATTGTGAACGGGGGTACATTATCCTGTTAATTCGAATTGTTATTCTTAGAACGGTCACTAATTCTTACACTTGCATATCCTAGATTTAAGAATCTAGCTAGAATGTCATTTAGTTCTCTCTAGTCTGAAGTGTGATCGACTAATTTCTTTGCTACATGAAACAAATCAAGCAACAACTATAAAGTACTCTAGTTTTCATGGTGTTAGTTAAAAGTACTTATAAACTATAAACAGTATATCAGAAAAAGCCTCAGCTTACCTCATATTGAAATCAAATATTTAATCAAGTCAAAATATTCAATTAAATTACAATATTACAGGAATTAGCAGTGCATGCCAAATACGGATGTCAAAATTAATTGTTTAAGGTGAAGACCAGTTGAAGTAAGACCATTTGTAATTCTGATGAAATGAACACCCAAATGAAAATATATCTGGATGATGTACCGGAAAACCAACCGGAAGCCTTTGATAAATGCTTGTATACATCCAATTGGACCCCAGTCCTCGTTTGTACTTTTGAGACCTGTTGATGGCTATGCTGGCATGTAGTCAATATCAACAAATTAGCATCTTGCTTAAGCCCAAGCTATAAAAACGATATGCATATTGGTGAAGTAAATTTTTAAACCACCAATATAGATGCAAAGTAGGAGAAAACTCCTCATAAATATATCATGTAGTTTCAAGTTGAGAAATATATTTGCAACTTTACACGAATATTTTTAACCATTTTGCCTCCATTTCTATGTGGGGCAGGATCCAGAGGGACTTTTAGAGTTGAGCTCTTGGTTGGAAAATAAAAATAAAATTCTCTTTTCCATTTCCAACGAAAAATACAATTTTGCTATGAATTTAATCCAGTTTTTTCGGAGGTTTTGAATGACACAACATGCAAGAATACAATTGTAATGGAGGACTCATCTCCATAAAGCCCTTTAGAATTTTTTGTTTCCATGCAATTGACTTGGTACGAATGTAAACAAAATGTGGCATCCATGCCGATCTGTCTCATTGCAGCTGTGTAACGGGCAATATGGTAGCTGGGACGTTTTCTGAATGCATTCCCTTGAATGGTTATCATCGTCTCGAAATTGGAATCTGGGAAGACAAGTGCATTTGTATGAAAGCTTTCAACACCATGTCTAGAAAAGTATTCAAAATGTGGAAACATGACCAAGGCATGTGGACTATTGAACAAATGCCATTATGTAGAGAACATTTTTTTTTTCAGATTTGTTAATTGAAAAATGGATAAAACCACCAGCAAAAATATCACCCACCAATCAGAAAATAGGATCATAGGTTATTTTTTTTTTCATAAAATTATCGAGGATGGATTAATTGTTGTACAACACAGTGAAAATGTTAGTCCCTGCCTATATATAGGCCGGGACTAATTAGAGGCAGGTAGTTGAATTAGAGTTTGGTTTGATGACAGAAGAGCAAAAATAGGTGGTTGTTAGGGAGAGGGATATTAAATTAGGTAATTGTTTAAGTGGGGGCAAATTGATGATTGATGATTGATGATTGATGATTGATGATTGATGATTGATGATTGATGATTGATGATTGAAAGTCAAAATGAGGTATTTATGTTGTAGATTGTTGATTTGGTTAAATGATGAGGTTACATGAGTCAAAATAAGGTAGAATGTTAATTGAGACCCATTGTAAGGTAACTGGTTGATTGAGTCAAAATAAGGTTGTGTTATGTGTATGTAATTGATTGTGTGTTATAAGAATGAGGAAGTTGAGATGAATGTCATAAGAATATTAATTCTTAAATCTTGTTTATTTAAGGATGATTCTTTCATTATTTGGTAAAAAAGATATTAATATATATTATTGCCTTGATCTAAATTGTAACATTTTAAGAATTCATTATTTCTTATATATATTTTATTTTAATTTTGAATATTAATCTTCGTCTAGGTTATCCCAATTTAGATTATCATATCCTATTGATCTTTTGAAATAAGGAAATTAGTGGGAATCCTAGAACGAACTAGTTTTGAACATGGTTATGAAATATTGAAGGAATTAGTGGTATAAAGAATCTTTGAGTTATTAAAGAAGCTTTAGAAAGTAGTATCATTAATTTTGAATATCCTAGTTTGAAAACAACGGTATGTGGTAAATCACAATTACATTTGCTTGTTTGATTTGAAAATTTCTATACAATTCTACTCCTAAATCTTTCATAAAAATCCAAATCATGATGTTAAATTGGCTCTAGAATATGAGCCTAGAAAAGCAAATCGGATCAACTTATTACCTCTTACACCTACATCTAAAGTAGAATTTATTAGTAACCATTTTGATGTACAATTTGTTCATTTTGGTTCGATTAGAGTGTGATATCTTTGGTCCCTAAGAACATTTACACTTGTACCGTGTATATATCTTATGACAAAAGACAAATTTGTTTCAAGCTTGCCTATTAGTTATCTTCCATATCATGGCTAAACAATTGCCCATTTGTTAGGAATTCTATCCCAATCTTTTAGATCGTGTTAGAGATAAAGGATGTTGAAAATTCAAACATGGATCTTTGAATTAAGGAATTTTTTCTTTTATTTATGGCCTAATTGTGTTTGGTCATTTAAAGATCGCTTCTATCAATATCTAAGGAGGATAAATAGCTCATATCCTCCTAAGGTCTTCATCTCTTTCAACTCCTTATAATTTTAGTCACGAGTCTTATAAAGAAGTAAACAAAGTAAATGAAGGGGAAATGCTGTTCTTTTTTGAATTAGAGGATGAAAATACCAATCAAGTTCTTAACCCAATTGATTTTCTAGCACCATGTATGCATGCCTAAAGAGAACTTAGAATTTTACAAGGAAATTGTGTTAGCATTTTATAAAGGAGGCAGATGGCCACCATTGAAAGGACACCATAAACATTGCATGATTTGATCATATTGGAAGTTAGATTGAAGATTTGTTCAAGTCTGACAAGCTAAGAACAGTGCATTTGACCGAGTATGGTATTTTTGTTGGTATTTCTTTTTTGTTATATATCTTGTGCCGTGGATCTAAGGGAAGGTAGATGGATGTTTGGGACACCTTATTTCATAATTTTGATCTCCAGTGGTGATTCATTTGCAAGATACAAGCTTCTGAGTATCGGGTTTCGGTCTGCTAGTTTAGAACAAGCCGATTTGTATGGGTAATCCTTGTGCGGATTTGATGGAGTGTTTTTGGTGATTGTTTTTATGGTCCAAGTGTTTTGTACAACAATTTTGGTAATGTCTAATCAACTATTTTGGTCCACATTAGTATTTGTGCTCAAATTCAACCAACTTTTCATACACGTTTGAGTAATGTTCTAAGTTTTCATGAGCCGACAAGCGATGGATATAATATATTTGATCATTTTGTGAATACAAAAGGTGTTAATGATCAATTATGTGCAGTTTCACATGCGTAGGATAGAGCTCTATGCTCTGGATCTTTGACAGAGTAGTGTAACAGGGCAATGAGAAATGGAGTGTATGAAATCAGTGTATTGTGCTTAATTGGAACTATATTTTGGTATTTATAGATGTTGTTCTTCAGTTCAACATTTATATAATCTTTTTGTAATGATTCTGTAGGCAGTGGGCCTCCTCTTGAGCAGTGAGCTTTGAACAGTGTGCGCGAATGTAAGTGCATTCACCATTGTAATACTTTTAATAGATTATACCTATTTTGTGGGTTCATCCCCACCGTGGTTTTCCCCTAACAGGGTTTCCATGTACAAAAATTGTGGTGTTATGATTTTGTGGTTGCTGTTCTTTTGTTCTTGCATGTTTCTCTTGGTTAAATTTTTAAGTGCTTGAAAGACCAAGTTAAAAGTAAGATTTGCAGAACACTGATTCACCCCCCTCTCAGTGTTCCTTAATTTCAACAATCTTGTGCCTCAATAATTCAAAGTTATTTTGTAGATAATTGGGGTTAAGTTGAGGAAGTATAGATTCCTTGGGGATTAGGTGCAAGGCATTTGGATTCTATGGGATGGTTCAATAATGAAGTTGTTTTATAGATAATTGGGGTTAGGTTGAAGAAGTATAGATTTATTGGGGATTAGGGGCAAGACATTTGGATTCTAGGGGAGGGTTCACCTATAACAACTTTAGGGATATACAAGGTTTTACATTTCCACCCGTCTTGGGCTTCAGGGGTATCACTATTCTTCTAAGATTCATGGGTCCTTCCTACACTCTTCTTAGTATGCTATTTCCTAGATAAATAATTTTTCATAGGGTACATCCTTTTCCATTTTTTTCTCCCTACGTCCACTAACACCACTAGACCTAGTTTTTACCAGAGAGTCAATCTCTTCAAATTCCTTTGACGTAGGTTCCTACCCAAATTCAATACCAATCCATTCCCATTTTTTTTGCCTCCTTATCCTTTGAGTCCTCAGAAGTAGAGTCCAAAAATGATCTTGGTGTCATCCTTTTTATTGATGGTTTGAGAGATGAATTCAATTGCCTCACATGGTTGAAAGTTAAAATTATTAACACCCATTGTAGGGGAACTCTATTAGGTGCTTTATTACAATCTTTACTAGACATCTCTAAGTATGACAATAAATAAAATAGGAAGACACAAATTTCTTCCACTTAGAATGGTTTAATAAAAATAAATTATTTTAGTAAATGAACTTAAATCCCCTTCCACAGTCATATATCATATTATACAAAGGGAAATCTCATCCTGCAAAGGTTTGATAATAAACATAGCATAACCAAAGTGAATATTAACTAGCTCCCCATATAATTTTAAGAAAATAGAAATGACTTCCTCTCATACACTTACCCTTCAAAATATTGAAGAGGAATTAGCATAAGCACAATGGAAAATTCAAGAAACTACTTTAGAAAAGGAGATCTAAGAAATTTTGGATAGTTGTGTGGTTAGAAGCACACAAAACATGCAATATGAACAATATATGGTTATATGGAAAGGAAGGTCGATTGACAATTCATCTTGGTTGTCTAAGTTGCAAGTTGATCGTCTTGGTTTCCCTCTAACTCCCTAGAAGTGATAAGGTCACTTCTCAAATTACCCTAGGTGTCTAATGCACGAGTATGTAGTGTGTAAGTGCAATCTTTTTTTTTTGGCCTGGGAATGGGCCGATGCCAAATCGGTTTTGATTGGAGCTATGAACCACGAAGACCACATTTTTTGAGGGGCCTCATCCTCATATTTGCTCAACAATAACACCCTTATATATCTTTGTGTCGTCCTATCTTCCACACTTAGACATCACCTTATCTCTCCTTTGCATGTGTGTGAGACACATGGGCCTCGATGAGTCTCGAACCCAAGACCTTCTATGTAGGAGGCTCGCAGCTAACCACTGCGTTGTGTAAGTGCAATCTTGCATCACCCAAAAAATATTGTTTCTTTTTCAATAAGGGCTAAAATAGTAGGGTTGCTCTTTGTAGTAAGTTGACATTTGTGCATGTGTGGACACAAAATCTTACACAAATCTCCAAAATGATGAAATAAAGTCGATGGTGAAGAAATTAGTTCAATATCATTTGTCGTTTGTGGGATGCTAATATTTTCATTTTTCAAAATATTTTTAAAAATATTGATAGCCGAATTTGAGGCACTTAGAGGCTCTAGATGGACTTGAAAATTTGTTGAAAATCAAAATGTTTCCAAAAAGTCACATTTTTTTGACAACTATCTTTGAGAGCTTTCCAACAGTATATTATACATGAAAATCCAATAGTTAGATCAAAATTTATGACCCAAAAAAATTGTACTTCCGAAATGCAAATTTTTAAAATATCTTCTCGAGCAGGAAAAATTGATGGTTGGATTTCTAGCACCCAAATTGGGGCTTACACATTCTAGACTATTTTAGGATAGTTATACATTCCAGATAAAGAAGACAAACAAGGGTCATAGGAGGTAGTTCAAGTTTTAGTAGTGTAAATTGTAGCTCTGGTTTGTAGATTATTATAATGAGAAAGCCCATGTGGCTATATCATGTTATTTTTTGAATGTTGTAGTTTTCATTTGATTGGGATAATAGAAAGCAAGTGTAATCAACTAGTTTTGGATTAGATTGTGTAATTCAGAAGGAGCCGGTTACTATCACATGGATTGTGGAAACTTAATGTTTGGAAGAAAGCAAGTGCTGCTTTTTAACATTCTTTTATATTTATTTGTTATTGTTGTGTGTTTGGGTTTGTAAGGGGAGTACCCTTCATCAAGATTCTATGTTATGGACTTATGCACTTTGCATCTACCTTTATTTCATTGTTTTATGGGTGGACTATGGTGCTTAGTGCCATAGTCCAATTTGACTAGGGTTCCTAGTGTCATAGTCCCTTCCAAAAGGGCCCAAAATCAAACATGCCGGAGTGTCAGTTCCCACCATTTGTTATCCAATCTCGATATTTTAATATGACCATTGGAAGTCAACCAAAAATAGAAAATACCTTGGGAAACCTATATAGAGCATCATTCCTAATTTATTTAGACATCTCCACAATCCGAACAGTTCACTTGAGCAAGCATTATTGAGTAATTTTTTAGATATGGGCATTATGGAGTAGCAAGCTACCACAACCTACATGAAAGTATGTTTATCATGATTGGATCTTTTACTCATTGTCATGTCATGTTATTGCATCAACACTTGAAGGACTTATCTAAAGAGAATTGCATCACCACATTATCAATCTTGAGGTATAATCTTGTCAATGCAATATTTTACTTCAGAATTAGCCTCTGTCCAACTAGGGGTAAACTCTCTTTTCTAATCATCATTATTGTAGTGGAGGTTAATTCCTACCCAAGGTTTGACTTATGCAAGGTACTATACAACACAACACTTTTCCCCTCTTTTTTGTGTGTAGGTTACATATTTGACTGTTGAAAGTTGCAGAGTTGTAAAGTGTAGATTGAGACTTATAGTTCCATATTTCAAAAAAGCAGAAACCCCTAGACTATGCTAAATCTCTCACTTATCTAACACTGTTTTATTTAATTTTAGAGAGCATGATTTGAAGACCATTCTAGTATGGTATTCAAAGTCTCAGATCGCATGCCACCTATTAGGACTACGGCACATAACACACTTGTCCACCACTTTTAGACCCAAAGTTTTGTGATAAGCTCTTTTCTATGTTATATTTCCAAATTTGTCCTTTTGTGTTTGATTTTTTATCTGCATCTTTTTGTTTGTGCTAAATGTTGTCAAATTTTTAGCATTTTTCCTAATTCTTACTCTAATCACATAACCAAACAACAAAAAAAGGAGAATGATTTGTGACATAGCATCCAACTCTCCTTAGGGCTAAAGTTGTACCTTGTTGAGTATCTCTCCTTAATGAAACAAGTGGAAATAGTGATAATCTAAGTTCTTAGTTTACATTTCTAAGCTCAGACTCCTATTTCCATCCATTTCATTTTGGTGAACTTGACGCAACTTACATTTATCATAGTTCTGATTTAGAGTTTTTAAATTTGATTTTCAATTATGGATCCTACACAATCCGATCGGTTTTCCCTTTCACATTTGATTACATTTCTTATTAGCTACATTTATCAAAATCATGTGTTGAAAGGTGGCTTGTTTCACTTCATATTGCTTGCATTGATTCGTTTCATTTTAATGTATTTCATAATGAGGATTTCAAAGATGTTTCTAAAATTTACTTCATTTCTAAAGTCTTTCATACAAATTTCATTTTTCTATATGATTCTATTTGTAAAGATGTTCATTGAATGTTTGGATTTCATTCAATATATAGTGATGTTTCATGTGGTACCTAAATGATAATCCTCCTATGAATGATGTTGAGATGAATAATGCTTGTACCTCTTCTAGAGTATCCCTTTTTCATGAGGAAATTGTTAATACTTCTATCAATGATATCTTCAAAGGAGATGTAGCATTGAAAAGTAATGATAATTCCTCTTCTCATGAGGTAAATTTGGTGCAAGAGAGACATGCTTCAAACATTGACAATCAAAATCTCAACACATATATCACCTTAGATCCTCCTTATTCTCCTAGAGCTTATCTTAACCATCAACATGTTTTGTGACAAGATGATGTTATGCATTTCCTTAATGATATATCACCAAACATTACATTGAGCAGAAATGAAATATTAGATGATGAGAACACATCTTACCAACCCAAAAATTAATGAAAAAGTACTCTCTTACCTCTCAAGTGGACATGAACGATGACAATAATGTTATGCATCCTCCTAGAAGGATCCATGCTCCATCTATTCATCCCTTTGGCCTTTTTTTTGTATACTTACACTACAAACTTCAATGAGGTTTATGATAAAAGTCCTTCCACATCACATTTCTAAACAAATTATAAGCATGACTTTAACATTATTTCTAGACAAGGATAAGTGGAAATGGTCTTGGAAAGATGAAACAAGGAATCAAGGTCCCTACAAAGGCCTCATCCCAGTGCATTAGAGAAAGAAAATGATTGCCTACTCCTTCCTTACCAATTCCTTCATCAAACCCTAGTCTTCCTCACCCACAAGAGAAAAGAGCTTCTTATATGTCACAAAAAATCTTTTGGAAACTTCTAAATGATGGTGAAATCACCTTTCCTCCCAAGAGGCATATAGGTATACCAAGAGGTTTCACAAAATATTGTCTTTATCATTGTGTGTATGGTCATATTATTGCCAATTGTCAAGCATTTAAGAGATATGTTAGAACACTTGATGCTTCAATTACTATAATAGAGGATATGCAAATATTTCATAGTGAACATTTAGTACTATTATGTTGCTCCTCACTATGTGACACCAGGCTCATTTTTATCCATCGCGGTACGAAGTTAATGTACAATCATACTTAGATAGCAACATAATAGCTTAATTACTGCCATGTCTATTATGGGGGAAATGATAGTTTTTCTATTATTCCTCCTTCCTAAGGATCCACTTTTTCCTTTGTTAAGTTGTATCTTTTATAAGGATATCCTTTCTTACATAGAATTGTTTGTTCTTCATGAGGACTTTCTCATTGCTTGGAGGTGTGTATCCTTGATTATGACCTCTTCCTTGTTTTTAATTGTATGTCTTTACAAATGATCTCTCCTTGGTGTTGAAAGTGTGTAATTCTTCATCAAGAATCCCACTTCTAGAAATAGGGAAGGTGTGTATTATTGATCTCCTTCCCCTTTTAGTGTTGAATATGTCATCTTTATTAAATATCTCCTCTCTTTATGGAAGTAGATATCTTTAGGCAAAGCTCTCCTCCTATTCAATTTGATAGTCATGTATACTTGATGAGGATCCCTTTACACTTGTTGCAAGATATCTCTTTTACAACTATCTCTTCCTCACTTGAAGATTGTATTCTTTCTAGCTTGGAACACACATTTTTGTTAAGGATATCTCCTTAGTGATGAAGGTGTTTATCTTTGGTGTGAATCTCTATCTTCCCTAAGATATCAACATGGAGTTATGCTAACATATTAAGGGGGGCATATATGGCTTCCTTGTTATTTCTGCTTGGTGTCATTGCAACACCCATTTTGCAGTCGTGTTTTGGGTTACGTAGAAAACAAAGGTTTAGTTTTGTAATATTTGCGTTTATTGCACACTAGAGTTGCAGTTGTATTTTCACATTATCTAGCAAATAAAGATTTTGTTTTGTAATCTTTTGCAAGAATCAACCACCATAACACACCTTGCTAGACCCGTTTGACTATCCTTGCTATAACACAAATCACACAACTTACCACAACTTGTTGTCTAGTGGAAATTGTGCCTCTCTCTATTTTTCATGGATCACCTAGCATAACACAACTTGCTAGCTAGTAGAATCCTTGACGCAATCATGAACCAACCAAGATAAGGCACGTTCTTGGCTAGTGGCATTCATGGTTTAAATTCCTTCGATGGATCCATAGCATAACATACCTCAAGGATAGTTATTGAATCATGGTTTTTTGTCTCATCAATTGGTGTATGTTCTTTCTCTTTCTATAAGATTGCTTGTGCTCTTGCAATAACATTCCAAGAATTCTCTTAGTGGTTGAGACATTTTGATTATTGAGGTATCATCAACTAGTTGACTTGGAGCCTTTGTTTTTGGTACTAACCCCTTCGTTTGTTTTTTTCCCTTTGTTTTGTTTTGTGTTGTTTTTTTGTGTCCTTCCTGGATGTTTTTGTGTAAGTTAAGATTCTCAGTTTGGGGGCTTGTTCTCTCAAACTTAGTGACATCTTATCTCTTATTATAATTGCTCTTGATTGATCAATTATCTCTCTTTCTTTCTACATTACCGTGAGTATGAGCGTAAGTTCATACTCCTGCTAAAGTGGGGGCTAAATGTAGTGTCATAAATTTTAACACCTTTACAATTTCACACTCCTTTTTAGCCCCTTGCTTTAGTGCACCCTTAGCTCATTTTCAACCAGTTTTTGGTCTTTCAACTACCAAAATGTCGTCATATGCATATTTCAGTGATCTAATCCTATGTCTTGGACCTGCGCACTCTGCATCGACCTTTATTTCTCCCTTTTCTGAGTGAACTATGATTGATGTCTAGTGTCGAAGTCCACCCACAAGGGCCCAAAATAAAATGTGATGGAGTTTCGATTCCCACCATTTGTTATTTGATCCTTATATTTTAATGGCCATTGGAAATCATCCTAAAATAGGAAATACCTTGGAAACCCTACATAAGTTTATCATTCCTAATTCATTTGGACATCCCCAGGGCCCACAATTCTAACACTTCACTTGAGCAAGTCCGATTGAGCGAATTTCTTTAGATCTAAGTATTATGGAGCAACAAGCTACAACAACCTACATGCAATTATGTTTTTCATGATTTGATTCTTTTATGCCTTGGCATGCCATGTTAACAAGTCAACACTTGGATGACTTATCTAAAGAGAATTTCATCAACACCATTATCAATCTTGAGGTATAATCTTGTCCTACTAGGGGTAATCTCTCTTTTCTAATTATAATTGCTGTAGTGGAGGTTAATTCATACTTGGGGTTTGACTTAGGCAAATCCCTATATAACACAACATTTTTTTCCCTTTTTCTATGTGCAGGTTACATGCTTGACTGCTTAAAGTTGCAGTGTGTAGAGAAAGACCTACAATTATAGGTTACAAATAGGAATAAACATCTAGACTATGCCAATATTCTCACCTATCCAAAACTTTTTGACTACATTTTGGAGAGCGTGATTGAAAGAGAGTTTTAATTTGGGATTCGAAGTCTCAGGCCACAGGACACCTGTTAGGACTAAGGTGCCTAACACACTTGTCCACCACTTTCACCAAATTTTAGTGACAGTTTATTTTTTGTGTTTTATTTATAGATCTACCCTTCTGTGTTTGATTTCTGATCCATATCTTTCTATATATGTTGAACATTGTCAATTTCCTAGCATTTTACCTAATTCTTACATCTAATCACATAATAAGACAACAAAAAGAAGAAAATAATTAGATATAGCATCCAACTCTCCTTAGGACTAAAATAGGATCTTGTTGATTATCTTTCCTTAATGAAACAAGTGGAAATAATGATCATCTAAGTTCTTAGTTTACATTTATAAGCTACAATTCCTATTTCTATCGATTCCTGTTGTATATATGTTTTGTCATAAATGTGCTCTTGTTATAAATGTGCTTTTGTGTTGTCTACTTGGGGAGAATGCAAAGCATTGAGATCTTTTTGGTCTCTTCCATGTTGACCCAAAAAGATTTTGTGTTCATCTTACGTGCTCTTATTCCATAGTGTTCCTAGTTCCACTACCATTGGGGGATGATGTTAGCTCAAAACAATCATATTTGATATACATGATTTATTTGATGCACATACTAACCCCAAATAGTGGGTCCCTTATGTACTCTTTCATGTCTTGTGACCTTTATCTTGGATTTGCGTATGTTTGAGGGAATTTCACTGTTGTGATGTGCTTGTCTTTTAGACGTATGTATGATACCTTAAAGCAAATTTTCCCAATAAGGCTTACACAATCACTCTAACATGGTCGCGCATGTTTGAGGGAATTTCACTGTTGTGATGTGCTTGTCTTTTAGACGTATGTATGATACCTTAAAGCAATTTCTCCCAATAAGGTTTACATAATCACTCTAACATGGGGGCATATACTCCGCTATATGTTACAATTTATGCACACACCATGAGTTTGGATTGTACACTTTGACCCCACACCATGATATGTTTGGGGCACAACACTGTAGCATCATAAAATTGTGACCCTTACAATTTTGACTGCGTTTTAGGTCTTCACCCTTGCGACTGCATCTCTCTACTCAATTGGGACCCCTTTTTGTATTATTCTTCCAAATCTCCTCTTGTTTAAGCCCTTGTAATAACCCATCATAATTAACTCAACAAAATTGACCATTCTTTTTTTTTTTGTTTAATTTAAACATTATGTTTGATTCAATCGCATACTCTGGGCATCCATCCATTTGGATTAGGCATTCATCCATCTGGGATGAACATCTAACCATACGGGTTAGGCATTTGTCCATACGGGACATAAGATTTCATCTATCCAATACGGGATAGGCATCTACCCATACGGGGTAGGCATCTATCCAATCAGGATAGGAGGTGCTCTGGCCAGAGACTTAGACTCATCCAGACCATTTGGGTCATGAGCCACTCACTAAGTACTACACTCTTCTAACAGAAGTGCACCGAGGTCGCCGTCCTTATGAGTAATTAAATAACATAATACAAGCTTGAATTCCGCCTTGGAATTTGGCTTAAAGCCTCGGGAAGTCAAGCGAATCCATACGGGATTCCTTCCGAGTATGCATTGAATTACTTTTTTTTTTCCCATTTTACTTATCTTTCAAATTAGGATTCTATTCAATCCTTCTATACCAAGCCTAGACCCCACCCACGAATGCCTGAGTACGAGGGACAACTTCGTCCCAAGACTGCCTACATACCCGCTTCAGCACGTGATCAAGGCATAAAGTATGTAGTTCTATTTTCTACTCTATGGTTTTATGTAAACTGATTAGTGGGTACACAACCCTTTCTAGGGTCAATGTCCCAGACAGTTTCTCTACGGTTGCTACCCACGGTGGTAGCACTTAAACAAAGGCTCAAGATGGCCTATTGTTTGTGGCCTAAAACAACTTCATCCTAACACCTATCATAAGCGTCACCCTTGACCAAATTGTTGATCACCAATATCTCTTCAAAAATTAATTTCATAAAAGCATTTTACTTAACCAACCCTAAAGGGGGTTTGCTATGGTTTAACTCAAAGGATGAAAAATTATTTAAGGATTATCTTGTTAGATTATCGATCCAAGAGGGATTACCCACCCCTTGGATTTTAACTTCCAAGTGTCCCTTATTACTCCACGATGATTTATAGGGATGATGCCACAGATGTCGTTGATATAGCTTTATTAGGCGTTAAGTGTAGTAGTTCAACACAACGACATTATCCATAAGCGTGACCCAAAGGCACTGTATATACCGAATGCTACTAGGTTTTGGTTTCCATCTTCCTTTATTTAGTTTTCTAACTAAGAAGCTATGAAAACATCATGCTTGAAAATAATCACGAAATAAATGTACATAATTAGACATTTTGAAGTTTAATTATTTGAATAACTACTTCGATGACAACCAAGTACCATTTGATAAAAGAAATACCATTCTTCTACAACTAAACTAATTAATATATAATGGTATGATAATGACCATTATGAACTCACATATTAAAACATGTAACTTGTATGAAGATAATGGGAAGGTAACTTGTTCATCAATGAATGCAATTTAACATATAAGCAATGCACATGATGCAAAAATAGTGACATTTACATAGGGAATTAAGTAATGTTTACTTCGATCGTGAGAATATTTAATTATAGAGTTACTAGTTCCAAATGAACAATTAGTTTATACTTTTGGAAATTTTGGATCAAATCGTAATAATAAGACTTATTTGTTTTTAAGTGAGCCAAAAATCACTGATCAAGTAATCCAATAAATCCTTAAAGGATTGAGACAATAACATTAAATTTCAATCCTTCTACTAATTTATTAACTTAAAATTTATCTAAACAATTATTAGCAATTAACTTAAAATTTAACTAAAAACAATTATTAAAAATTAACTTAAAATTTAACTAAAAACAATTATTAAAAATTAACTTAAAATTTAATCCAAGGTAATTATTAAAATTCCAAATTGCAATTTCAAAGAATATAATAAAAAAAGCGAATTGTTTGTTAAATAGCCCGTAGGGTTGAGGGGACACTGCGGCCCCCCTCCACTCCCCTGCGGCCACTGTCATGACAATGACCGCAGGGGTAGTGGAGGGTACCACTGCCCCTCCCCGACGGTTACAATAGCCGTCCCCCCCGTACGAAATGCGTTATGCAAATTTTTTTTTTTTTGAGACCGTGCCATATTAATCTCCTACGACATATATATATATATATATATAACAAGAAGATTGTTTGTTTCCAGTATTCACAGGAAGATTGTTCATTCAACTAATATTCATAGAGAGATCTTATTCAACTCCCAAGGAGATTTATTTAACTAATAATCATAGAGAGATTTGTTTAACTAAAAATCACAGAGAGATTTATTTAACTAATGATCACCTAGAGATTTAAAATAATCACAAAGAGATTTGTTTAACTAAAAATCACAGAGAGATTTATTTAACTAATGATCACAGAGAGATTTAAAATAATCACAGAGAGATTTGTTTAACTAAAAATCACAGAGAGATTTATTTAACTAATGATCACAGAGAGATTTAAAATAATCACAGAGAGATTTAAAATAATCACAGAGAGATTAAAGAATGAGATTTAGATTTCCATTCGAAGAACCAGAGAAATGAATTAGAGGGAAGAAATAAAGATTCAAATCACACAGGGAGGAATTTTAATCTCAGAAAAAGAGATTTTAAACAAATAAAGGAATATATTTTTTTTGCTAAAATCTTTGGAAAAAAAAACAAAAGCAAGATCATGTGCATATTTTCTTAAGGGAAATAAAACAAACAAACAAACTATCTTTTACATGCACTATATGAAAGCATTATCATTATTATTTATCCCTAAATAAAAGATTTACAATCTAATATAAAAAAAATTTCTTTATATAAAGGAAGATCTATAACTATATTTTTGATATTACGAATTCCTAATAAGTGAATGTGAAATAACAAGGAGAGAACCTAGTTTATCGAGCTTGATGTTGAATCCACTAGCTATCCTTATGATCCTTCCTTGCAACTTGAGAGAAATCCTTCAAACAACAACTTAAAATTCCTACAACGAAAATGAGACTACCAAAGAAGATCTACTTCTAAAACTTGGGAAATTTCCTTCAAAACATAATCAACTCCCTTCTTTGAAACTTGCATACAATTTTATAAGAAAATTCCCTCTATTCCACTATCTAGAAAATTTAATTAAAAAGGAGATTCTTTTCCAATATTGGACTTCATGCAAATTGATTAAAATTAGTGGGGGAGTTACATGCAAGGTGGTGGAGATTCCTCTGGAAGCTTCTTATTCTTCCTACAACGTGCCAAAATTGGGAGTGGAAAATAAATAAATAAAAATAATGCCTTTTGAATTATATTCTCCAAGTGTGAGTGTGTGTGTGTTCATTTTATTCTTTTATAATATTTATTCAATCATTTTAAGTAGTTTAACCAAAATATAATAGAATTATATTTTAAATCCAAAAGTGATAAAGGAGGGTTGTGACATCCTCCCCCCCTTATTTGTGCATCGTCCGGATGCACTTATTGAACGCATCCAAAAGAGTCTATAGTTCATGATTAAAACAAAAAAGAAAACAACTGCTGCATTTCCTTAGTATGTTCCCACGTGGCATTGTTTTCATCATACTGGTCCCATTGTACTTTGCATTGATCAACCTCTCTGTTTCGCAACTGGCACTGACGCCTCTCCAAGATTTTGAATGGCTCTATCATTATTCCCCACATTTCCCAGACTTGCATAGCATCCCAATTCAAAATGTGTTTCTCATCAGGTACATATTTTTTAAGAAGAGATACATGGAAGACATCATGGATTCGGCTCAATTGGGGAGGTAAGGCCAACCGGTAAGCAACTGGATCAATCCTTCCCAATATTTCAAAGGGTCCAACATAACGAGGTGCAAGCTTTGTTCTTTTCCCAAATCTTATGGAACTCTTGTGTGGCCTAACCCTTAGGAAGACTTTCTCTCCCACCTCAAACTCCCTTGGTGTCCTGTTTTTGTCGGCATAACTTTTCTGCCTATCTGAGGCTTCCTTCAATCTTTGCCTAATTTCCTTAGTTTTCCTTTCCATTTCCTTCAACATATCTGGCCCAACAATTACTCTATCTTCAAGACTATCCCAACTCAAGGGTGTTTGACATGGCCTACCATACAATGCTTCGAAAGGTACCATTCCCAAAGATGTTTGATATGTATCATTGTAAGCAAACTCTACCAGAGATAGGTACTCTTCCCATTTCTTCTGTTGGTCCATGCAGTACATGCGAAGTAGGTCTTCCATAATTTGATTTGTCCTTTTTGTCTGACCGTCGGTTTCGAGATGGTATGTAGTGCTAAAATTTAGTTGAGTTCCCAGAGCTGATTGAAGAGTGGTCCAAAATCTTGAAGTGAATCTAGCATCTCTATCTAATATGATTTTCTCTGGTATTCCATGCAACCTAAATATTTCCTTAACAAAACGCCTAGCCAAGGTGGGTGCATCATCCGTCAGATTCCCTGGTATAAAGTGTGCCACCTTAGTGAGTTTGTCAATTACCACCATTATTGCATCATGCCTAGAAGGTGACATGGGTAACCCTTGCACAAAATCCATGCTAATAACTTGCCACTTGTGTTGAGGCACATCATGTAATTGTAACAATCCAGCTGGATGTCTATGTTCTGCCTTTACTCTTTGACACTCCAAACATTTAGCCACATACTTGACAATGTCATTCTTCATCCCTTGCCAAAAGTATAACTTCTTTAGATCTGCATAAAGTTTGTTAACTCCTGGGTGCCCTGAATAAGGGGCATTGTGAGTCTCCGACAAGACTACTTCCCTTAAGCTCCCTGAATTAGGAATATAGATTCTATTATTGAATCTGAGCAATCCATCTTCGTCTAGTGTATACCCTTCAATCTTAGGATCGATTGGATCGTGTTCTAATGTCAATTTGACTTGCTCATACCATGGGTCATGCTCCTGCTCATCCATTACTTGCCTTTTGAAAGAAGTTTTGAAAGTTGCTATAGTCATCAAGTGTCTCCTCCTACTTAAGGCATCTGCCACCCTATTTTCCTTCCCCTTAATATATTCAATTTCAAAATCATATTCACTTAGAAACTGTAACCACCTTCTTTGTCTGGCATTTAAGTGGGGTTGTGTAAAGATGTACTTTAGTCCTTTGTTATCTAACTTTAACTCAAAGGGCTTCCCTAGTAAGAAGTGTCTCCATTTTTGTAGGGCATGCACAATCGCTGGCAACTCTAAGTCATGGGGTGCATAATTGACTTCATGAGTCTTTAGCTTTCTGGATTCGTAAGCTACTACCCCTTCATCTTGGACAAGTACTCATCCTAAACCTTCAATAGAAGCATCAGTTACGACTGTGAAGTGTCCATTCGGATATGGTACTTTTAGAATGGGTGCTGAGGTTAGTTTTCCCTTCAAGATTTGGAATGCCTTATCACTTTGTTCTGTCCACACAAACCTTTTACCCTTCCTTTGTAATGAGGTGATGGGGTTTGCTATTTTAGAGAATCCTTCCACAAACCTCCTATGGTAACCTGCTAGCCCATAAAGCTTCTTACCTCTGAAACATTTTTAGGGATCGACCATTCTACTATTGCCTTTATCTTATCTGGATCAACTGCTATTCCCTCCTTTGATATTATATGCCCAAGGTAGTGAATCTTTTCTTCAAAGAAGGCACATTTTGACAATTTCCCATATAACTTATGTTCTCTCAACCTTTGCAAAACAATTTGTAGGTGTACTAGATGTTCCTCCTCATTCCTAGAGTAAATCAATATGTCATCCAGAAATACCAAAACAAATTTATCCAAGTAGTCGTGGAGTACACTATTCATTAGGTTCATAAATGCAGCGAGGGCATTGGTTACACCAAAAGGAACTACTGTGAACTCATAATGCCCATATCTAGTCCTAAAAGCTGTGTTCGGAATGTCTTCCTCCTTAATTCTGAGTTGATGGTATCCTGACCGGAGGTCTATCTTTGAGAAAACTGCTGCTCCTTTCATTTGGTTAAAAAGATCCTCTATTCGAGGTAAGGGATACCTATTCTTTATTGTGACCTTGTTCAACATCCTATAGTTGATGCATAGCCTTAAGGTTCCATCCTTCTTTTTAACAAACAAAACTGGCGCTCCCCATGGTGATACACTTGGCCTTATTAATCCCTTAGCTAAAAGTTTCTCTAATTGCATCTTGAGCTCTTGCAATTTAGTTGTGTTCATTCGGTAAGGTGCCCTTGATACTGGTTCAACTCATGGTAGTACTTCGATAGAAAAGTCAAACTTCCTTTTAGGAGGTAAGCCGGGTAACTCTTCTGGAAATACATCCTTGAATTCCTTTAAGAAGGGGGTATTTTCAAATGTTGGGGTATTTTCCTCTTTTCCTTCATCAATTTCAACCATATAGATTAGGCCCCCTCTTCTTCTTTCCTTCTTTAATTGCATGGCTGATATGGTTTCTATATTAATGGGTTTAAACTTTCCTTGGATTTTGACCTTTTTCCCCCCATCATCCAAACATTCAACAACTTTGTTATAGAAATCTACATTAGCTTGATGGTCTATTAACCAACTCATTCCAATAATTACATCATATAATCCTAGGGGTGCCACAGAGAGATCTACCCTTGTTTCAAACTCCGGAAATTGTACCCTTGCCCTCTGCAAACACTTAGTTACTTCCCTAGTTGCCTTATCCCCATATTGAACCATCCATGATGACTCCATTTGATTAACTTTTAATGCATATTTGCTTACTAATTTAGGTGAGATGAAACATTCAGATGACCCAGTGTCAATTAGAATTGAAATTGGTTGTTCAAATAGTGTACTTGTAGTTTCCACGGGAACATTTTGGAATCTTCCTCTTCAGTTCCTAACTGCTGCATGAATTCTTTGTTGGGGTCCTTGTTGGGGTTGATTGGCCTAATCTAACCTTGCATCCTGGGACATTCTCTAGCAAAATGGTTTTCCCCACACATGAAGTATCCACCTAGAGGACCCCTCTTGCCTTGGTTCCTAGGGGGATCATTTCTTGTTTCATTGGCCCTGGGCAGATAAGTTATCCTGTTCTGCTGGTCATTCCTATTATAATTGCCTCTGTTATTATTGCCCCTGTTATTATTATTATTTCCATTCCTCTGATATTGATTAGGAGGTGGCCTTCTTTTGAAAGAATTATTCCTTTGACCTTTGTTGAAATTAGTGTTCCCATTGAATTCTTGCTTTCTTTTAAATGAGTGGTTCCCATTATAGTTCCGCCCTGCTAGTGTTTGAATCTTCCTCTCTTGCCTTAGGGACTTTTCAAGTACTTCGTTCATGTTTTTAGGTCCATGCATGTCAACCTCTGCCCCCATGTTGGTATTTAGCCCCAAAATGAACTTCCTTGCTTGGCCTTCTTCATCTTTCTGGTACATAGGTACATACTTAAGCAATTTGGCGAACTTATCCCAATATTATTGGACTGATAGGGGTCCTTGACGTATATTATGGAATTCTGTCACCTTCTCATCAAAGAACAATTGAGGGAGCCACCTCTCTCGGACGGGGTGAACAAATTGATCCGATGTGACCGTTTCTCTGCTATACCCATTTTGTTCCTTGGTGTTGGTCCACCAACTAGCTGCCTCCCCTGTGAGTTGATAGGAACCCCATGAGGCTTTGGTTGTTTCACTAAAATCTCTTAGTTCAAAATACTTTTCCATTTGATTTAACCAATTCTGAGCTCCTTCACCAATTTGCCTCCCATCGAACTTAGGAGGGGTGATTTTCTTTAGATCCTTGGAGAGTTCCAATATGTTATTTTCTTTTCTATTACCCATCATATTCCCTTGATTGCTACCAGGGTTTCCATTTTCGGTACCACTTCTATTTTCAAATTCATTCTGCCTTTCCCTAAGGTCCTATATTGATTGTTCCAAGAAGTTGATTTTATCTCTTTGTTCGGTTAGAAGGTTGATTATAGCTTCGACCCCATCTTCATTATTTCCTGGGTTGTGTCGATCCTCTTCATGGTCTTCCTCATGTTTTTCTTCATGGTTTTCCTCATGGTTTTCTTCCCTTTGACTCCTAGTACGTCTTCCATTACCCCTTCCTCTTCCTTTTCCTCTTCCTCTAGCCATTCTAGGTTTTTACCTGAAAGTTAAATTAAGTAGTTAGTTCTTGATTTAGGATTTAAAATTTATTTCTACCATTGCAAAACATTCCCTTAGTTGTATAAATTGAAGTGAGCACAAGGCCTAGATTTGAACCTTTGCTCTGATACCACATGTAATAACCCACCATAATTAACTCGACAAAATTGACCATTCTTTTTTTTGTTTAATTTAATCATTATGTTTGATTCAATCGCATACTCTAGGCATCCATCCATTTGGATTAAGCATTCATCCATCCGGGATGAGCATCTAACCATACGGGTTAGGCATTTGTCCATACAGGACATAAGATTTCATCTATCCAATACAGGATAGGCATCTACCCATACGGGGTAGGCATCTATCCAATCGGGATAGGAGGTGCTCTGGCCAGAGACTTAGACTCATCAGGACCATTCGGGTCCTGAGCCACTCACTAAGTACTACACTCTTTTAACAGAAGTGCACTGAGGTCGTTGTCCTTAGGAGTAATTAAATAACATAATACAAGCTTGAATTCCGCCTTGGAATTTGGCTTAAAGCCTCGGGAAGTCAAGCGAATCCATACGGAATTCCTTCCGAGTATGCATTGAATTACTTTTTTTTCCCCATTTTAATTATCTTTCAAATTAGGATTCTATTCAATCCTTCTATACCAAGCCTAGACCCCACCCATGAATGCTTGAGTACGAGGGACAACTTCGTCCCAAGACTGCCTACATACCCGCTTCGACACGTGATCAAGGCGTAAAGTATGTAGTTCTATTTTCTACTCTATGGTTTGATGTAAACTGATTAGTGGGTACACAACCCTTTCTAGGGTCAATGTCCCAGACAGTTTCTCTGCGGTTGCTACCCACGGTGGTAGCACTTAAACAAAGGCTCAAGATGGCCTATTGTTTGTGGCCTAAAACAACTTCATCCTAACACCTATCATAAGCGTCACCCTTGACCAAATTGTCGATCACCAACATCTCTTCAAAAATTAATTTCATAAAAGCATTTTACTTAACCAACCCTAAAGGGGGTTTACTATGGTTTAACTCAACAGATGAAAAATCATTTAAGGATTATCTTGTTAGATTATCGATCCAAGAGGGATTACCCACCCCTTGGATTTTAACTTCCAAGTGTCCCTTATTACTCCCCAACGATTTATAGGGATGATGCCATAGATGTCGTTGATGTAGCTTTATTAGGCATTAAGTGCAGTAGTTCAACACGATCACATTACCCGTAAGCATGACCCAGAGACACCGTATATACCGAATGCTACTAGGTTTTGGTTTCCATCTTCCTTTATTTAGTTTTCTAACTAAGAAGCTATGAAAACATCATGCTTGAAAATAATCACGAAATAAATGTACATAATTAGACATTTCGAAGTTTAATTATTTGAATAACTACTTTGATGGCAACCAAGTACCATTTGATAAAAGAAATACCATTCTTCTACAACTAAACTAATTAATATATAATGGTATGATAATGACAATTATGAACTCACATATTAAAACATGTAACTTGTATGAAGATAATGGGAAGGTAACTTGTTCATCAATGAATGCAATTTAACATATAAGCAATGCGCATGATGCAAAAATAGTGACATTTACATACAGAATTAAGTAATGTTTACTTCGATCGTGAGAATATTTAATTATAGAGTTACTAGTTCCAAATGAGCAATTAGTTTATACTTTTGGAAATTTTGGATCAAATCGTAATAATAAGACTTATTTGTTTTTAAGTGAGCCAAAAATCACTGATCAAGTAATCCAATAAATCCTTAAAGGATTGAGACAATAACTTTAAATTTCAATCCTTCTACTAATTTATTAACTTAAAATTTATCTAAACAATTATTAGCAATTAACTTAAAATTTAACTAAAAACAATTATTAAAAATTAACTTAAAATTTAACTAAAAACAATTATTAAAAATTAACTTAAAATTTAATCCAAGGTAATTATTAAAATTCCAAATTGAAATTTCAAAGAATATAATAAAAAAAGCGAATTATTTGTTAAATAGCAAATAGGCGGGGGGGTGGGGACCACGGGTCCCATCACCCCTACGGTCCTGCATGCGTAGGCCTGTAGGGTTGAGGGGACACCACGGGCCCCCCCCACTCCCCTGCGGCCACTGCCATGATAGTGACCGCAGGGGTAGTGGAGGGTACCATTGCCCCTCCCCGGCGGTTACAATAACCGGCCCCCCCATACGCCATGCATTATGTGATTTTTTTTTTTTTTTTTGAGACCGTGCCATATTAATCTCCTGCGACATTAATATATATATATATATATATATATATATATATATATTATAACAAAAGTGTATTTATTTATGAAAATAAGAACATGAATAAGATAGATAATCAAACAATTGTTTTAGATTGATTTTCAGTATTCAGAAGGTTCATATTTTCCTACATGGAGATATAGAGTTTATTTCCAGTATAGTTTATTTCTAGTATTCACAAAAAGATTGCTTATTTCCAGTATTCACAGGAAGATTGTTTGTTTCCAGTATTCATAGGAAGATTGTTTATTCAACTAATATTCATAGAGAGATCTTATTCAACTCACAGGGAGATTTATTTAACTAATAATCACAGAGAGATTTGTTTAACTAAAAATCACAGAGAGATTTATTTAACTAATGATCACAGAGAGATTTAAAATAATCACAGAGAGATTTGTTTAACTAAAAATCACAGAGAGATTTATTTAACTAATGATCACAGAGAGATTTAAAATAATCATAGAGAGATTTAAAATAATCACAGAGAGATTTGTTTAACTAAAAATCACATAGAGATTTATTTAACTAATGATCACAAAGAGATTTAAAATAATCACAGAGAGATTAAAGAATGAGATTCAGATTTCCATTCGAAGAACCAGAGAAATGAATTAGAGGGAAGAAATAAAGATTCAAATCACACGGAGAAGAATTTTAATCTCAGAAAAAAGAGATTTTAAACAAATAAAGGAATATATTTTTTTTGCTAAAATCTTTGGAAAAAAAAAACAAAAGCAAGATCACGTGCATATTTTCTTAAGGGAAAAAAAATAAAAAAATAAACTATCTTTTACATGCACTATATGAAAGCATTATCATTATTATTTATCCCTAAATAAAAGATTTACAATCTAATATAAATTTTTTTTCTTTATATAAAGGAAGATCTATAACTATATTTTTGATATTACGAATTCCTCATAAGTGAATGTGAAATAACAAGGAGAGAACCTGGTTTATCGAGCTTGATGTTGAATCCACTAGCTATCCTTATGATCCTTCCTTGCAACTTGAGAGAAATCCTTCAAACAACAACTTAAAATTCCTGCAACGAAAATGAGACTACCAAAGAAGATCTACTTCTAAAACTTGGGAAATTTCCTTCAAAACATAATCAACTCCCTTCTTTGAAACTTGCATACAATTTTATAAGAAAATTCCCTCTATTCCACTATCTAGAAAATTTAATTAAAAAGGAGATTCTTTTCCAATATTGGACTTCATGCAAATTGATTAAACTTAGTGGGGGAGTTACATGCAAGGTGGTGGAGATTCCTCTGGAAGCTTCTTAGTCTTCCTACAACATGTGCCAAAATTGGGAGTGGAAAATAAATAAATAAAAATAATGCCTTTTGAATTATATTCTCCAAGTGTGTGTGTGTGTGTGTTCATTTTATTCTTTTATAACATTTATTCAATCATTTTAAGTACTTTAACCAAAATATAATAGAATTGTATTTTAAATCCAAAAGTGGTAAAGGAGGGTTGTGACACCCTTGTGCTACCTCTTGACCCTATCCAAGCCCCAAAATAGGGTAGGATAGGGGCCTGGTGCCCCTGTCCCCCTTGAATAGGGGCGTGGCACCCTTGTCCTCCCTCTTTGTGTGCCCCCAAAATGGGCCCATCTGACTCTTGGACCTAATTTGCTCCTCGCGATTTAATTTCCCCCTACGCCGGCCTTTGGTGAGAGGAAAATTAAACCCTCCAAGGCAAGTATAAAAGGGGATCTAGTCCGCTCATTTTCATAAGCGAAAATAAGCAAAAATTGGGTAAACAAGCGGAAGGTCTCCATTATCATCATCAAGTGTTTAAGTGTTCAAGTCTTCAAGCATCCATCAAGTCCTCTTCTCCTTCATATGTCTTTTTCACTCATTCATTGGAGCAACATTACAACATTCATTTGCAAGCATCTGTGTGTATTAGGGTTTTGTCATGTTATATGCCATTTCATGCAACACTTGTGATTACATTCAAGAAGCAAAGCAACCATCATCAACAAATTGCAGATCTACAAGGTATACATTTCCATTATTCACATTTAAGTATTTGTAATTACTTTCTTTCAAGGTTGATTCCTCAACTAGGGTTTGACTAAGACAAACCCCTATCCACAACCCTTCTTTTTCTTTTTTTTGTGTGTAGGTTGCAGGTGCTTGACTTTAATTGTAGATTTAGGCTTCATTTGTAGAGACGGAAAAACCCTTTTCGGCTTGCAGATTTTTTGGAGGGCTGTGCATAAATTATACACAGTCCCGACAAATTTTCTCCAAATTTGTAGGGTAGATCTGTATCAGTCTAAACATCTCAGATCCAAAGTTACAACACAATCCCGTATTGGTAGCTCCTTGTTTCATCTATTTTGTCTTCATTTTCTACATAGTCAATAAGTCAACATATCTATTTACAAAAGAAGGCAAATTACATTCCAACAACTTGTGATCCACTTAGCATTCACATCCTCATTTCCCTTGGATTTGGATCTAGTGGATTCAATCCCTCTTTTGAATGTAAAGTGCATTTTTGCATCAAGTGAAAATCATCCTAGTGGTTTCCTTTGTCTCTCCTAGGTGGGGAACCATTAGGGTCCAATTTTCTACTTTAGAAATGCATCACCCGTTTTGTAGTCAGATTTTCAAATTACCTAGCAAACAAATGTTTTACTTTGTAATCTTTGTGCTTGGTGCACACTGCACCAACCATTTTGTAGTCACTTTTTTTTTCTTTAGATTATTTAGGAAACAAAGATTTTGCTTTTTAATCTTCCTTTGCAAGAGTTAACTAGGCATTTCACCTTGCTAGACCTATATGACTCTCTCTCTTATGGTTCCTAGTAAGTAGCCCTTACTATACCTAGATGTCATATGTTAAGGATATAGCTTCATTCGGATTGAAGTAAGTAGTATATAAAAACAATGAATGAAGGGTCATGTCTTTGTAGGGTCACGACTCTACATGGCATAAGCCACGTAGAAGTCATGCCCCTACGTGGACATGACTCTTCATCCTTTTATTTATAGGCATCGACACTTGCTATGAACTGAAACCAATAATGGTGACAGTTTCACGAACCAACAAGTTGTTGATATTATCATAGAAAATTAATAGTTAGAGTTATATATATATATATACACATCAGAGGTAAAACATATTCATTGTAGTGATCTTATTAAAGTCTATCCTCACTACATATTACCAAACTATTGTATTCTCTATCTCTGATCTAAATTCCTTAACATGATATTAGAGCCACGTTGGTAGAGAAATAATAAAATATTGACACCTCTTTTCTAAAAAAATTCAGACTTGCACTCAGAATCAAAGGAAAATCAATCATGGTGAACAATGTTAGAGTGGAGGATAGACTCAAAGGAGCATCCAACTTCGTCTAATGGAGAATTCGAATAACAAAAATTCTTCAAGAACTCGAACTAGATGCATACATAGAAGAAGATACTAAGATGCCCGAAGATGAGCCAGAGAAAACAACCTGGAAAAGACACAACAACAAGGCTAAGAAAATCATAATTGATGCTGTTAAAGATCACATTCTCCCAACCATCTCAAAACTAACTACATCTTATGATATGTTCAAGACCATTTAAAACTCATATGAAATAAATAATGCAAGCAAATTGCTTACTTTAAAAGAACAATTAATGCATATCTACATGAACAAAGGAGAAACAATCACATCCTATTTCATGAGGATTTCAGAATTAAAAGACCAATTGTCAACTATTGGGAATAATATAGATGATATGGAGCTATCTCTAATAGCACTGAAGGGATTACCATCTAGTTGGGAATCCTTTATTCAAGGCATTAGTGCTCATCCGACACTACCAAAATTTGATCAACTCAAGAATGATTTTACTCAAGAAGAATCTCGACTAATCACAAGAGGATTGGGTCCAAACAAAGGGGGAGAAATTCAAGCACTACATGCTAAAACAAGCAACAAAGGGAAGAAAAGGAAGTTCAAATGAAAGAGAGGAAATAATTACAAAAGCAAAGACTTCTCCAACATTCAATGCTACAAGAGTGATAAATTTGGACACACTCACAGGTTCTGCCCAGAAAGAAAGAAAGCTCAAACAACCATAGCTAAAGCCAAGGAAGTAGAGAGTCCTCTATTTTTCTTAGCCTTATCAAGCAAATTAAACTCAAACAAACATACGTGGATAATCAAAAGTGGAGCATCTCGACACATAACTGGTTTTAGAGATCAATTTGAAACCTTTGAAGGCCACTCAATTGGAGAAGTTACAATAGGAGACAATTCTACCTATCTAGTGAAAGGAATTGAGACCTTCTCAATTCAATTAAGAACAAGAGTTACATTACAATTGAAAGATGTTCTCTTTGTACCAGGTATCAAAAGGAATTTGGTCTCTATTTCAGGACTAGTTGATCAAGGATATCGTGTCACATTCCATGAAGATAAAGTTCTACTCTGGCCTAAAAACTCTAACATAAATAATTCCATTCCTATAGGATCTAGAGATGGTAGTTTATACAAATTATGCAATACTAAAAAACAAGCACTAAATCATGAAGTATCAAACTCTAATGAAATTTGGCATAGAAGATTAGGACATCTTCGATTTAGTGCCCTACCTTCTATAGGAAAAATTACCACAGGATTACCTAATCTAAAATCTGATCATGTTGGAACTTGTAAAGAATGTTCTCTAGGGAAGAACTCAAAACAATCCTTTCCCTCAAGTGAACACAAATCAAAAGTTGTACTAGAACTTGTCCACATTGATTTGTGTGGTCCAATGTCATTACCATCACTAGGGGGATTCTTGTATTACGTGATATTTGTTGATGATTGCTCTAGGAAAACTTGGATCTATTTCATAAAACTCAAAGAATCAAATGAAGTGTTATTGACATTTAAAGAATTTAAGGCCCTAATGGAAAATCAAACTAGGAAGAAAATAAAGACTCTAAGATCAAATAATGGGGGTGAATATATCTCTGAAAATTTTAAAGAATTCTACATTTATGTTGGGATTAAGAGGGAGTGTATTGTACCTTATAATCCTCAACAAAATGGAGTTGCAAAAATAAAAAATAGAACCATCATCGAAGCTGCGAAAGCCATGATGCATGATCAAAATCTACATATCTCATTTTGGGCTGAAGCCTCAAATACAATCGTGTACATTCAAAATAAATGCCCTCATTCAATCCTAGAGAGTATAACACCTGAAGACGCCTTTACACGAAATAAACTAGATTTAAGCCTTCTAAGAATCTTTGGTTGCCACGTGTATATTCACATTCCTAAAGAAAAGAGAACCAAACTATAACCCTCTGGGAAGAAAGGCATATTTGCTGGCTACAATGAAACCATTAAAGGATACAAAGTCTATATTCCAGGATGAAGATCCATTGAAATCAGTAGAGATGTCAAATTTGAAGAAGATGCTTCTTATAAACTATCTCTAAGTGCAGAAGATGATCTAACCGCAGAATTAGATGAAAATCCTACAATTGAAAATCAGAGCGAGAATATCATAGAAAATCATGAACTTCAATCACCTAATTTTGAGAATGCTGAAAATCCTAACAACAAGAAAAGACCACTATGGGAAAGAAAGATGATTGAAGAAAATAATGTGGAACCCAATGAAATATTCAAAGAGAATAAGAAAACAAGAAGTCAATCATGCTATGTTGCCCTCATGACCGAACTTACAAAATCTAAACCATCAAATGTTGAAGAGGCTTTAACATGTCAAGCTTGGAAAGATGCAATGATTGAGGAATACCAATCTATCTTAAAAAATGATGTCTGGGACATTGTACCTAGACCAAAAGACAAATCAGTTGTCTCATCAAAGTGGTTATTCAAAATCAAATATTCACCAAATGGTAGTATTGAAAAATACAAAGCTAGATTCATTGCTAGGGGGTTCTCTCAAAAGGCTGGAATTGATTACAAAGAGACATTTGCTCCAGTTGCCCAATATAATTCTGTAAGAACCATCACTGCCATTGCAGCTTCCAAAGGGTGGAAGATACACCAAATGGACGTGAAGACCACATTTTTGAATGGTGTTATTGAGGAAGAAGTATATATAGAACAACCTGAAGGATTTTCTACACATGATAGAAATCTCTATGTGTGTAGACTAAAAAAAGCTCTCTACGGCCTTAAGCAAGCTCCCAGGGCATGGTACGAAAGGATATATAGTTATCTCTTCAAACTAGGATATTCCAAAAATGAAGCAGACTCTAACATATACTTCAAAATATCGGATGGTGACATGTTAATACTTGTTCTCTATGTTGATGACTTGTTGATAATAATTGAAGATCACCTCATTGCAAAATGCAAACAAGATCTTGTGGTTGAATTCAATATGAAGGATCTAGGTCTACTGCACTATTTTCTAGGCCTAGAAGTATGACAAAAAGAGAATTATATTTTCTTAAATCAAGGAAAATACACCACTGATATCCTGACTAGATTTGGTATGATAGATTGTAAGCCTCTATCCATTCCAATGGAAACAAATCTTCATAAGCTCCAAAGTGAAGCAGTAGATTTAGAACCTACAGATCCTACATACTATAGACAAATTATTGGATCTCTTATGTACTTGGTAAACACTGGCCCTGATATTTGTTACGCTACCAATGTGTTAAGTCATTTCATGTGTGAACCTAAGAAGATTCACCTAATGGCTGCTAAGCATATTGTGAGATACTTGCATGGCACTATTGGACTTGGCCTGAAGTATAAAAATGTTGAGATACAACTCCAAGGGTATTCTAATTTCGACTGGGCAGGAAGTAAAAGTACAATGAGGTGTTGATTTAGTCTTAGATTAGCTATGATATCCTAGTTTAGCAGAAAACAGTTAGCAGTTGCTCAAAGTTCCACTGAAGCTGAATATATGGCTTCCTCCATGGGAGCACGTGAGGCAGTATGGTTAAGGAAATTGCTAGTTGGACTATTTGGGAAGCCCCTAAACCCCACTGTGATAATCAAAGCTGCATCAAACTTTCTGTAAATCTATTTTTTCATAATCGATCCAAGCATATAGAAATCCCATACCATTACATAAGAGATATGGTAGACAGAGATGTCATCAAATTAACCTACATCAGCATTGAAGAGCAAAGTGCCGACATATTCACCAAACCTCTTGCAAAGTTGAAAGTGGAGTACTTTAGAGGTAAACTTGGCATGTCTAAATTATAATGGAAATTTCTGATATTAATCTTAATCATATGTAATTGATATATTCATGAATATCTTGAATGCAATATTGCATGTATGTGTTATGTCATGGAAGGTGACGATCTTTCATGTGATGCAAGTTTAAGATCGCTATTGTAAGGTGACGACTTTCACAATAGCCTGATCTGTTATCAAGATTGACTACATTAAGTTGCTGTCCCAGGATGTGCCAGAAATCTTGATACTAAATTTTCTATGACGAGTTATTGAATTGTTATCATTAAATGATTGTTCCAAAATATGTCGGAAATTATGATAACAATCATATCATGATTGACTACATTAATTTGTTGTCTCGGAATGTGCCGGATATCATGATACTAAAATTATTGCACATGTGATAATGATAATGTTACAATTATCACTAGAATCAAGGTTGTAATATGATAAGACTTCAAGTAGTTGTTGTCCCAGAGTGCTGGATATCAGATAATCCATATATCTCTGAGATATGAAGTATTTCACTAGTAAGTGTTACTAAGTGAATGATCATGTCAAATAAATGTGTATATCTAGAATGTTGTTAAGGATATAGCTTCATTCAGATTGAAGCAAGTAATATATAACAACATTGAATGAAGGGTCATGTTCCCGTAGGGTCATGACTCTACGCGGCATAAGCCACATAGAAGTCACGCCCCTACATGGACATGACTCTTCATCCTTTTATTTATAGGCATTGACACTTGTTGTGAACTGAAACCAATAACGGTGGCAGTTTCACGAACTAGCAAGTTGTCGATATTATCATAGAAGATTAATAGTTAGAGTTTTATACACACACACACACACACACACACACACACACACACACACACACACACACACACACACACCAGAGGTAAAACATATTCATTGCAGTGATCTTATTAAAGTCTACCCTCACTACATATTACCAGACTATTGTATTCTCTATCTCTGATCTAAATTCCTTAACATCATAACCTTATTTTTTATTGCATGCTCCATTTTTATGTGTAACCTATGTTGATCATGTTACTCCTTTTATCTTGATATTTTAGACTGATAAAATCCTAAGTCCTAAGGGCTTGGTGTTGTTATGTCTCTTTAATGTTTTTGTGGAAGTCTTTTGATGCTATCCTAATATTTTATTGAGAGTATGAGCGTAAGTTGATGTTGGCAAGAGACACTGTTCCAGTGAAGATTGATGCATGAGAGATGTTTAGGAGTTGCCATTGATGGCAACTTAGTTCAAAAATCATATCCAGTATACGTAGATTTGATTTACAAAAAGTTGTATTATTCATTAGGCATAAGTCTGGAAGGTGGAATATAGTATCCGGTAGAGTATGAGTACATCGTGCATAACTTTGGTTGCAGTAATAGAGGTAGATGATTCAAGGTTCAAGGCAACTTATTTTGTAATCCTAGTATTCGGTGTTGATTCATGAGCGAAATTGAAGGTCTGGTATCCGATAATTCAAGTAGAACAGAGTGGACAAATTACAAACCACTCATATTTATTAAATCATATTTTCTTGAGGAAGAAATTGTTTTCCTTGAAGATGGAAGAGAGTGGACAAATTACAGACCACCTGGAAGCATTCAATATGTTGGTGGCTCAATTAGTATCTATCCGTGTTAAGATGAAAAAGAGGAGAAATGCCAGATCTTGCTTTGTTCTTTGCCTGATTCTTGGGATTCTCTTGTTATGGCTATTGGTAGTACTTCTATTGTTTTGAAGTCTGAAGATGTGGTGGGTGCCCTACTTGGTGAAGAGATGCAGAGGAAGGCATCCCTCAGTTCAAAGGAAGCACTAACTATTCGTGGAAGACCTAAGGAGAAAGGCTAGAAGAATGAGAAGTGTGATAAGTCCAAATTGAGAGGGAGATCAAAATCTCCTGGAAAGTTCAAAGTCATTTGTTGGAATTGTGGTAAACCAGGTCACATCCGTAAGGACTGCAAAAAAGAAAAGAAGAAAAATAAGAAGTTTGATTCTGATTTTGAGTCCGAGAAGGAAGATGGCGATGCATTTATTGCAGCTTTGGCGACTCATGCATGCAATGATGCCTGGTTAATTGACTTAGGTGCATCTTTTTCATATGACTTCCAATAGAGATTGGTTTTTTGAATATGAAGAATTTAATGGAGGTAAGGTGTACTTGGGTGATGATTCACATTTAGGCATTGTTGGTCGAGGTAAAGTTAGGATCAAGTTTTCTCATGGTAGAATAAAAAGGATTAATGGTGTGCTGCATAGCCCTAGATTAAAACCAAATCTGTTATCTGTGAGAATACTGATAGATGCAAGTGTGCAGGTAGTCTTTTCTGAAGCATGATGTAAGATGATTAAGGGTGCTATGGTAATTTATAGAGGTGTCAGGTTTGACACTTTGTATAAGCTAGACGCATACACTGTTGAGTGTAATAACACTTGTATAAAAAGTAAATCCGTGGATACTTCATCAGAAGATTTGAGGGTTTCACCTTCAACAGATGGAAATGGATTTTGGGTACCTAAAGGTGCTCTTTCTTTTGAAGCAAAGTTACCTGCAAAGAAGACTATGTTATGGCACCAAAGGCTTGGCCACATTGAAGAAAAGGGTCTGAGGACCTTGAAAAATAAAAACCCTGTTGAAGGTTTGAATGATTGTAATCTTGACTTTGATTTCTGTGAGCATTGCATTTATGGAAAACAAAACCGCGTTCAGTTTTTCTCGATTTCTCACAAATCTTGCGGTGTTTTGGATCTTATTCATTTTGATGTGTTTGATCCTGTAGATGTTCCTTCGATTGGAAAATCCACATATTATGTTTCATTTATTGATGATTTTAGTAGAAGGACATGGGTATATTTTTTAAAGAATAAATCTGAAGTTTTCAATCAATTTAAAGAATTTAAAGAAATGGTTGAGTTGCAGACTGGAAAGAAAACTAAATGTTTGAGGACTGATAATGGCAGTGAATTTTTCTCTAATGATTTTGATAGATTCTGTAAAGACTGTGGCATTAACAGACAAAAGACAACTCCGTATTCTCCACAATAGAATGGAGTTGCAAAAAGAATGAATACGACACTGATGGAGAAGGCTAGGAGTATGCTGAGTGGTGCTGGTCTAGAACAAAATTTTTGGGCTGAAGCTGTTGCCACTGCTTGCTACCTGATTAGCAGGTCTCCTACATAAACCCTTGTTGATAAAACACCTATGGAATCATGGTCGGGTCACAAGCCTTCATTGAGACATCTTAGATTTTTTGGTTGCAAGGTATATGCACACATGCCAAAGGAGAAGTAGACAATGTTGGAGAACAAGGTTGTGAAATGTATTTTCATCAGGTACAGTTATGGTGTGAAAGGATACAAGCTTTGGGACCCTGTTTCACAAAAGGTAATTCATAGTAGAAGTGTTATTTTTGGAAATATTAAGTCTCATTATGTTGCATTTCAACCATAATAGACTAAAAAGGAAGATGTGATTCAATTCCCTTCTACACCCGAAAGAGTTGAATCGATACCCCTAGATAGGTAGGAAGTTGAGGAGAGACCATCTAGCTTTGAATCTTCAGAAGAGGAGGAAGAACCTCCAACTCAACTTGTTCGAAAGTATACAAGATAGACAACCACCTGATGATTGGAGATGTATTTTTGCTTTGAATACTAATGTGGATGAACCAAAATCTATAGAAGAGGCAATAGGCATGAATGATGCAGAATCCTGGAAGATTTCTATGGGAGAAGAAATGACAGTTTTGAAAAAGAATGACACATGGGATCTTGTACCATTTCCTGAAGGACAAAAACCCGTTGGTTGTAAATGGGTGTTCAAGAAAAAGTTTGGTTCAGATGGAAGCATTGAGAAGTATAAAGTGAGGTTGGTTGCAAAAGGCTACTCTTGGGTTGAGGGTGTTGATTATGGTGAGATATTTTCTCCTATTGCAACAATGAAATCCATTAGATTTTTTCTTTCTATTGCTGCTTCTTATGATTTAGAGGTAGATAAAATGGATATGAAAACTGCTTTCCTTCATGGTGATTTGTAGGAGGATATTTATATTACACAACCAGAGCACTATGTGGTAAAAGATAAAAGTAATTTTGTTTGTAAATTAAAGAAATCCCTATATGGCCTCAAACAGAGTCCTAGGATGTGGTACCAAAACTTTGATACATATGTGTTGAGTTTGGGATTTAAGCGTTCTAAATTAGATCACTGTGTTTATTATAAATTTGATGGTGATCATTTCCTATACATTGCATTGTATGTTGATGATATGTTATTCATTGGTAAGGGGAAAGGTTGATTTCAAAACTAAAGTCTCAGCTTGCTGCTAAATTTGAAATGAAAGATCTTGGTGCAACAAAGCACATTCTTGGGATCGAAATTAGAAGAGATAGAAAGAACGAAAAGATATGGCCAGGTCAGAGTAAGTATGTGAATTCAGTGTTACAAAGGTTTAACATGCATGATTGTAGACCATTGTGTGTTCCTCTTACAGCTGGAATAAAATTATTTGTTGCAGATTGTCCTACATCCCCATTAGAGATGGAAGACATGAGAAGAGTGCCTTACCAGAATGCAATTGGAAGTTTGATGTATTCTATGGTCTATACTAGACCAGACATTGTCCAAGTAGTGGAAGTTATTTCCAGATATATGTCTAATCCTGGTAGAGTTCATTGGGATGTCGTCAAAAGAGTCTTCAGATATTTGAAGGGTACCTTAGAGTATTCTTTGTGTTATCATGGTAATATTGTTGGAGATGTGATTTCCCTTGATATTCATGGTTATGTGGATTCAAACTGGGCAGGTGATATTAATAGCAAAAGATCCACCAATGCTTATGTGTTTACTTTATTTGGTGGTGCAATTAGTTGGATGAGTAACTGACAGGTTGTGCTTGCTTTGTCCACTACTGAAGCAGAGTATATGAAAGCTACTCATGCTTGTAAAGAATCCATTTGGCTTAAGAGACTGTATTCAAACATTGGACTAAAACAAGGAGCTGTGATAGTTTATTGTGATAGTCAGAGTGCGATCTTCCTAGCTAAGAACTCGACATTTCATACTTGGACCAAGCACATTGATGTTCAATATCATTTTGCCAGAGATATGGTCGAAGATGGTAGGGTGGAGTTGGTTAAGGTAGAAACTTTGATGAATGTTGCAGATTCCTTAACTAAGGTTGTGAACACATAGAAGTTCAGATGGTGTTTGAAGTCTATGGGACTTATGACCCCTAGCAATTGATTCATTATGTTGATACTCCCTTTTCTCTCACAAGGTGTTCGACAAGTGGGATATTTGTTGGGAAAATGGTGTCTCAACCTTGCATTTACATGAGGTTACTATTTATAGTAAGTTTTCATTTCAGCACAAAATGGTGCAAAATTATCCCCAAAGCTTTTGGTTGGCTAGATAAGCATTCTGGTAAAGTTTTGTTAAAATATCACAACTAATTTTGAAGATACTAAAGTTTCCATTTTGGAGGGTCCAATGAAAGGTTTAAACTTAATTTTGAGGACTTTAGAGGCCCCTAAATGGTCTGAAAAGTGGGCATAAATGACATAGCCATTTACGAGGTGATAGAGCACTTCATGATCTTTCCAACATTTCAAACGGTTCGTCAATCAGACACATGGTTCACAAGTTATGGCCTTTGAAAGTTTGTACTCCTGAAATACGAAATATAATTTATATCAAACACATAAATGAACTGTAAAAGGGAGGGGCACGTGTTGATGTGTGTTTTAACACATCATAAGGCATCTAGATTGGAAATAAAGTAGGCTATACTTTATTGGGTGGTTTCATCCCATGGTTTTGTAATACCGTTTGACAGTTTCTTGTATTTTATCTCTGATTAGTGGTACTCCTGTGAAGATTTTTCTCTACAAGTATATTGTAATTTGTTTTTGATTGCTGAATAATATATTGGGCGTCTTTTGGAGTGTGGGGTTTTTCCCCTGAAAGGGTTTTCCCCATGTAAATCACTGTATTATGGTATGAATGTTATTTATGAGTATTTCTGTTAAGTTTCTGTAACTGTTGTGACGATCTATACAAGTTTTTGCATTACCCTCCTCTCAAGGTTAGTGTAGGAAGTTGTTACGATACGTAACTTCCTTACATGTGCAACAAAATAGAGGAAGATAGTCAGATTGTGCTTAACCAGAAATAATTTTTGGCATTTATAGATGCTATATATCAGTTCAGTTATTGTTATTGATTTTGTAACTCATTTGTAGGGCAGTGAGTCCTCTTGGGTTGTAGCCCTCTTTTGTATTTGATTAGTGAGCTCTAGGGAGTGTGCATGAATGCAAGTATTATCATACTTCTGATCGAAGTATAATAATATTGTGGGTCTCAATCCCACTGTGGTTTTTCCCTTTTCAGGTTTCCATGTAAAAATTCTGGTGTTATGGTTTTGTGGTTGATTGGTTTATGTTTCTGCACTTTACTTTTATTTTTATGCATTTGGTGGTTTAAGAATTAGTTTAATAAATTTGTGAATTTTAGAACACTGATTCACCCCCCCTCTCAATGTTCATTGATTCCAACAATTGGTATCAGAGCTTGGTTTGTCAGAAGAAGCCTAACAACTTGAGGAAGATCCAAAAGATTGAATCAATGGACTTTGGTTTATAGAAGCAACTTACTGTGGCACTTGAAGATCTTGATCCAACTATGAAAGAAAAAAATAGTCCAAGGAGAATCCTGGATGTTGCTGAAAATTTTATTGAATCTCCAAAAGAACAAGTGAACACATCCAGAGAGAAGAGAAAGGAATTGATGGATAAACTCAAGGAGAAAGAAGAACAAAGCATTGACAATAAAGCCTCACAAGATAAGACAGATGAATGTGAGAAAATTGCTAGAGATAATGTCGTACTAAAGAATGAGATGCAATCCATTGTGATGAAGTTGACAAAGGAGATTGAAGATCGGAATAAGAATGAGGAAAATAAGACTCAGCCATTGAAGGATAGATTTGATGAATGTTGTAGATTGAGCTATGAGAATGATCAGTTGAGACTTGAATTGGTGCAATCCAAGAATGATGGGCAAGAACTTGAAAGGCATATCATAATTCTGAGAGATGAACTTTCCACTGCTAATGTGTACAAAGAAAAATTCAAATGTAGCTCAACCAGGCTAGATGCGATGCCAGAAAATTAGAGAAGTGGAAAAGACATGCGAGGACTTGGATATGAGAAAGGAGAATCCTCTGGTTCTAGACAAAGCAATCATCAGAAGAACAAGATACCTCTAGATTCAATGGTAAATGTTTTGTTTGCAGTAAATTTGGTCATATGGCAAGTCAATGCAGAAATAGGATGATGAATAATGATCCTACCTTTACTGCTCAATATTTCAAATGTAACAATTTTGGTCATAAGTCAAATATGTGCAGAGTAGTGATGAATAATTTCCAAAATACGAGATGCTATACTTGTGGAATGTTTGGACACATTTCTAACCAATGCAAGATGAGACCAAATCAAATTAACTTCAGGCCTATGCAAGGAAATGTTGTTTTCTATGCATGCAACAAATTTGACCACATTGCAAAATATTGCTGAAACAAGAATGTGAGCAAGAATGCTCTAGTGGACAAGAACAAATCAAATGAAAAGGGAAAAGCGAAGGTTGAAGAGGTGAGAGAGTAGCTCATAAGAAAATGTGGGTTAAGAAGGAAGATTCAAATGCACAGAATGACTCCACACCCGATTTCGATGTTGGAACCTCATCTGGTAACTAAGGCCAAATACCTTAGGGGGAAGCTTTTCATGCAGATCCTTAAAACCTCCTCTTGAGATCTGTAACTGGCTGCGGAAGGTTACATAATATTCTGAGTGATATTTAGAAGATCTCATGGCGATCTGAGAATCCAGTGATGAATTCTTGGGAAGTAGAGTATCTGGGAAATATTTAGGGTTGTGCATCTATTACAACTTGAAGTTAGGTTTTTGGCGAATAAAAGGGCATTCTATCATTCATTCTTCACATTGCAAACAAAGCAAAAGAGCAAAGGAGTGAGGCGAAAGAGATTGAGCAGCGAAAACAAAGCTTAAAGCGATCCAACAAAGATTCCTAGCATCCGGTTGAAGTTGAGAAGGTATTTATCCATGTTCAAGCTGTCTATTTATAACTCTATTTAAAAAATGGCATCATTATCCGGTGTGTCAACTCCATTGGTAGCAGAGATTACTGATAGGGCAAGGCCAATATTCAAGAAAAACCCGTTCAAATCGGTAGAAAATGATCCAAATAGAGCATTTTCTTTTGTTCCACATGGAGTGTTACATAACGAGGACATTAGGGCATACAATCACTACAATATCGAAGAGATTGGAAATGCAAATATGTTATCATTATACACCAAGCATATGATGGATGAGATGGGGAACCTGAAGCCTGATTTCAAATCACTGCAAGACAAGGGTTTATTCCAGTTTGTTCACTTTTTGATTTTGGATGAACCTGAATAGGTCAGGTATGTCTTGAGCCGAATTCATGATGAGTTTATATGGCTAGATAGACCACATAAGATCACAAAACAATCCATTCAAGTAGTAACATATTTAAATGCAACCAGTGAAATACTCAGTCCGAGGAATGTGAAGAATACCACTATGATAGAGGACCGGTTCATAACATGACAACTGATTGATGACAATCAATGATATAGTCGAATATGATGTGAGATTTGCATCGATGGTGATAGGGTATAAGGTGTATCAATCTAGCAAACAAAATTCAGTATCTGGTACTGGAATATATGCAGCCTATTAGACAGTCAAGGAGGACAAATTGTATGACTTGTGTGGAGTACTTCTCAGTGAGATTATGAGAAACCTGAAGAAGATTAAACAAGATAAGAAACATGTTTTCAAATTTGGTTCTTTGATTGTTTGTTCGACATTTTACTTGATGAATGAGATCCCCAGTGTAGGAAAGGTACAATGGGCATATGACAAACCAGTGGTAGTTCGAATCAAAGAAGGTTTGCAGGGATTGGGAGATGATCAAGCTCAGAAAGATACTCTTTGGGGATATTTCAAATAATTCCAAGGTATGATGCAGAGTAGAGAGAGGATTCCTAAAGAAATTATTGAAAAAATATGAGGATATCATTTGTTTCATGGTAGATAATGACCAATGCCTTATGGAGGTAGTAGAACTAAGAACAATATGGATCATGCCCATGGGGTATGAAGTGGATGGAAACACTCTTGATGCATATACTCAACACCTTTTGAGTAAACCAGTTGATGAGAAAGAAGAAAGGTTTGACACTTACAAGGATAAAAGTCTAGACCTACATAAGAAATTCACTGAGCCCAAAAGAAAGAGGAAGGTTAGAAAACAAGTAGAAGAGCTTGTAGAGAAAATAGGTATAACAAAGGAAGCTATTCAAAGGGCTAGAGAGCAGAATTTTCTGAAAGAGGAGGATATGGTTAAACCAAAGATAAAACCGGTCTCCACTCCTCCCAAGCAAACCAAGACAAGTCAAACCAAGTCAACACCTACCTCAGTGCTCAGAAGCCCAAGTCCCTCCACCCAAGCCATAAACCAAGTCAAATGGTGGAGCTAAGAAGAGAAAGAAAGGAAAGCTAGAAAGGTCATATGTAGCAGTCAATGCAGAGGAAGAGATATAGTCTGATGAAGCAGTGAGAGAGGTGAAGAAGACAACTACCTATGCTAGGGTAGTGAAGAAGCCTCAATCTGATGAAGCCTAGCCAAGCAAGAAACCAATAATTGAAGCTGAGCCATGCAAAAGAACCATATCAAGTAGGAAGCCTAATTCTGAGCTTGATGAAGTTCTAAAATTTAGTAAAATAGAAGGTACTTATATTGTTGTGCCCCTAATGAAATTAAGTGAAATAGTTGATGAAGTGGTAAAGGAAGTTAATTTGAAGAATATATCTGTATATTATGAGAATTGTGATGAAAATGACCAAAGAACATTAGAGGAAGCCATTGTACAATATATGAATGTATATAGAAAAGCCGTGATAGAACTGTCATCTGTGATTCCGAAGGGTTTGTATGATATTTTGGATGCTAGGAAGCATAAAACCAACTTGGAGGATGAGAGAATAAAAGAATATGTATTAGTTAATTTGTGTTCTATCATTTCTAAGGCTAAAGTTGATAGATTGCTAAGATTGCAAAAGACAGATTTAGAAGCAAAAAGAGAGTGAAGAAGATTATGCTCGAGAAGATAGATGAAGTTGCTAAGGAGACAAACAATTTTGAAACAATTTTTGGAAGAGCACAAGTATGAGGTAAATCCAGCAAAAGTTGACACCCCTCTGGAAGTGCATGTACAGGATGATACCTTCACTCCAGATGTGCAGATAAATGAGAAAGACACAATTGCAGATGATACTGATACTACTAAGGTTAATGACTCCAGTGAAGCTAAAAAGAATCCTTTGGTGATAGAGGTTTATTCAAAAAGGGTAGTCAAGAAGATTGGAGATGGTAAAGGAGAAATTGATGTGGGAAAGGGAGTAGATGATAAAGAGGATGAATTTGTAGAGGAAGGTGGAGATGCAGAAGTGGCAAAGAAGTAGAAGGGAGAAAAGATAAGTGAATAGGTCCCGGTGATAGAGGCAAGAGACATTGTAGCAAACAAGGGAAAACAGAATGTCACTGACTTAGATGATTTCCCTCAAGGACCAATAGATCCGAGTTCACTATCTCCAATGCAAGTATTAAAGCTAGCAACTCTTTCTCAAGAAAAAGAAAGTGAGGACTTACTCAAGTCTCACACCGAAGACAAAGAGTTGATAACTTTGGCCACAAATGTATTGGAGAAAATTTTGCCAACCTTTAAGCATGACTTAGGTGATACTCCATTCGGTAAGCTTAGAAGCATGCTTAATGCAATAGACTCTCATTTTGTGTCTTTGGAGAGAGCGGAAGATGCTAAGGTTTTACTCAATTTAATGCTATGAGATTGAGGATAATTTTGAAGATGATTGAAGGAGATAGGGTTAGTTTGATAACCGCTATTTAACATACAAGATGCATTAGACGAAAGCGGTCAAATCTATAAGTCATGTCTAATTTTGCCTAAGTTTACTATTGACATTGACAAGAAAATAAAAGAGTGTGAAGGGCAGTTAGCTAGCATATATCAATGCTATGCACCTCAATCAGTCTCGACTAGCAATTTTGAAGCTCAAGTTATGGGTATACTTGATAAGATAAAGAGCTTAAATCAGGAGAAGGAAAAATTTTTAGGCAGAGTGAAAGAATGAAGAATCCTTATCACTCCCCGACTAGATACATTGATTAGTAGTAAGCAAGATGCATTGAAAGCTCTTAATAAGAGTACTCTGACAAACTAAAAAGGAGCAAAGATGCATTCTTACTTACTTGTTTAGTGCTCTGATCAATATTTCAGAGAATTTGAAGAAAGGATGAGATGATCACCTACAATCCTTGAAGACAATTTTTGTTGGTATCTTCAAATTTTTGTAAGCCACTGTATATATTTCTATACATAAATTTTGGCAAATATCCACCTTTGCCATTGATGTCAAAGGGGGAGAGAGCGAAGTAAAAAATGGTGTATATTCTCAGGGGGAGCTTGTTGAGTCTTGGTGATTTTTGAGTTTGATTTTTTAGTGTACAGTGTCATTTTTCACAGTATTGCCATCAATGCCAAAAGGGGAGATTGTTGGCAAGAGGCACTGTTCCAGTGAAGATTGATGCATGAGAGATGTTTAGGAGTTGTTATTCATGGCAACTCAGTTCAGAAATCATATTTGGTATACGTAGATTTGATTTACCAGAAGTTGTATTATTCATTAGGCATAAGTCTGGAAGGTGGAATACAATATCCAATAGAGTATGAGTACATTGTGCATAAATTTGGTTGCGGTAATAGAGGCAGATGATTCGAGGTTTGAGGTAACTTATTTTGTAATCCTAGTATCCGGTGTTGATTTACAAGTGAGATTGAAGGTCTAGTATCCAATAATTCATGTAGAACATAGTCATTTTGATGTTAAGTGATGTAACGTGTGATCCATAATCTTTGGGATGATTTCGGTGGTTGTTGTTGAGTTTGAGGTAATTGTGTCGACACGTGAGAATCTTTTTATCATCTTGTTTAGGTCTGCATATGAATTTGTGGATGAATTGAGTCGACTTGTTGGTACATATTTCATATTTTGCAATATTATGAGGCCGACATATTGGAGATCTATTTTGGTGGTGTGGATATATAAGATTGATTTGTATGACCATTTCGGATGGTATATGTGCGAACATTGATGTGTGATGAGCGAATGAACATCAATATGCGGATTTGGTGCTTCGGTATATGATTGTGCAATATAATAGAGTAGATAAGCATAATAGAGGAAGGTAGTCAGATTGTGCTTAACTAGAACTACTTTTTGGCATTTATAGATGCTATATATCAATTCAGTTATTGTTATTGCTTTTGTAAGTTATTTGTAGGACAGTGAGTCCTCTTGAGTTGTAGCCCTCTTTTTTATTGGAGCAATGAGATCTAGGTAGTTTGCCTGAATGCAAGTGCATTCCCCTTTTGTAATATTATCATACTCCTGATCAAAGTATAATAATATTGTGGGTTTGAATCCCACCGTGGTTTTTCCCTTTTTGGGTTTCCACATAAAAAGTCTGGTGTTATGGTTTTGTGGTTGACTGGTTTATATTTATGCACTTTACTTTCATTCTTATGCATCCGGTGGTTTAAGAATCAGTTTAATAAATTTGTGAATTGCATAACACTGATTCACCCCCTCTCTTAGTGTGCATTGATTCCAATAGGCCATACTTGTGCTAAAGTGGGGGCTAATGTAATGTCTTAAATTGTACCCCTCTATAATTTCACACACATTTTGGGCCCATTTTGGTGGTTATGCTACATGCCCCATGATTAATGACCACTTGTTCTCAATCCATGGTCAAATTTGGAAGCCCAACACAATCCTAAGTTCACTAACATAGATTCTGGCTGAAAAAGCTGAGACTACGATAGCTAGAACCATAGTCCTCCCAATCTATGGCGCTGAGTGCAATGGTCCAATAAAAAATGGGCACAAATTTGAATCTTTAATGGTTGGAAAAATGTAGTGCAGGAAATTGCTCCTTGATGTCTGCCTTCTTTGAAATTTCAACACAAAACACGTAAGTTGTGTATAAATACAACTCCCTCCCCCTCATTTGAACATCTTTTCACATCAAGAAGATTCTGATTGAGCATTACAATTAGAGATTTTCAAGGGATTAGAGGATATTGTTGGCCATTTGGTGGAATTGATTATGTCTTGCATTGATGTTTTGTCATTGATGTCAACACTAGCTGTTTGGATGCTTTACCGACACCCTTTTGGTCTTGATAGGATGAGTGGTTTCTGGTTAACCTGGATTCGACATGATCTGATAGACTCTGGTATAATTTGGTGATGGGATTGGCTTGTTCGTGATACTTATACTCATATTTGGTCAGTTGGTTTTGGTCTGGTGATTGGATGCTATCCTGCTTGCTTAGGAGATTGGTTTCTAGTTCCGGAGAGGGTTTCACTGACAGAGCTTTTGGTGGGGATCTTTGATGAATTGTATAGGTGGTGTTGGTGTAGCTTCTGATGGAGTTTCTGAATGCTATTGGTGATCATGTTCGAGACTTGGTGTTTGGAGATCTTTTTTGAAGCGTGTGGACCTATACTTGGTCCCGGTTGATCTAGGTTATGGACCGACATTAATGTAACGCGTGGATATGACCTATTGTTGTATTTCCAGGATGTCTTATGTGTTGGATATTATTTGTTTTTGTCTAAGGCCGACATGGTTTTTAATTATGTAATTGGTTTATTATCTAATGGCCGACTTGATTGTTTATGGTCGAGGGTTTGTATAAATAAGATGTAAGATCTCATTGTAGATCATCATGGTTAATGTAAGAGGTCATGGTCAAGGAATGTAATGTGTGAATAATGTAATATCATTCAGGCAGAGGATTTGGTTGATCATTGGAGATCGAATTGGGTTTAAGAGGATTTAGTCCTCCGGTATTGAGCTTAACCAAAACTGTACTCAGGCATAGGAGATGCTATCTTTTGCAATTCAACACTTCTCTAGATTGTAGTCTGGATTTGTATGTAGTTAGTGAAGCTCCTTTTGTGATGAGCAGTGTGCTCTAGGCTGTTGGCCTTCTTGCAAGTGCAAGCCCCTTCATTGTAAATTCACATACTTACTGCATAAGTATTATCTGACTGTGGGTAGGCTTCCCACCCTGGTTTTTCCCTTTACCGGGTTTTCCACATACAAATCTTGGTGTCATGTGGATGGTATTTATTCTGTGATTATTATTTATGCTTAATTGATTTATCTGCTATTCCGGTATTATTGTTTTGTGTTCCGGTATTAAAGTTTAAAATGCTAATGCTTCTGGTAATCTGAGACTCATCTAAGATGTCTTGGCAAGGAGATTTGGGAGATCACACATAATGGTGTTACACCCTATAATCTGGGATCTGACAATCCTCCTGGAAAACCTGGACAAGGAGCTTGAGAATGATTGTAGAGCAAAATAAGCCCGCTTGTGTGCACTTTCTGATCGTCAAATAATGTGATTAACCAACAAATCATCTGGAATGGCTATATGGGATAAGTTGCAGACTCTCAATGAAGGTGACCCTACAATGAAGATCTCTAAACTTGATGGTTACCTGGTGAGATATGAAAACTTGAAGATGTAAGAAGATGAAATGATTACTGCATTCATGGAAAGGGTAAATGAGATTGTTATGGGAATTCAATGTTGTGGTGGAACTCTGAGTGAAGATGAAATTGTTTCTAAAGTCTTGAGAGCCCTACCATCAGCTTACAAAATGAAGGCTACTGCTATTAATGAATTGAGAACAATGGCTAATACATTTGTCAACAAAGATACTTTGGTTGGGAAACTATCTGCTTTTGAGCTTGAGGAATTTGGACCTTCTGGAGCTGTGAAGATGGAACCATGCTTTTCATGCATCTACATCTGCAATCGGTAAGCAACACTGGAAAGCTTTATATCCAAAAGAATTAGAAGAAATGAAGAGAGAATCTGATGAGTTTGAGCAACTTGAAGCACTATTTTCTAGAAGAGTACTGAAAGGACCGGTAGGAAGTAAGTATGAAGGAAAAACAACTTTTAAATATTTTGCATGCAATAAGATTGGTCATTTTGCATCTAGATGTCCTGAAAGAAATTCAAGATTTGAAGAAAGAGTTACAAGATCAATTAAGCATAACCCTGAATATCAAAACAAGTATAGATTCAAGAAAAACAAAGATAAATCATGCTACATAGCGGATGTGGAAGGCATTACTGATTCAGAGGATGAACTGACAAAAGACTCTGCTAGTGGATCCGACAATGGGAGGGAATGGGTATTCCTGGATATCAAGGAAGATGATCCAATATTGGAAGAGAATGTACCCGAGGAGAAGGCACTTGCTGCTAAAATTGAGGACAAAGATGAATGGGTAATTGACACTGGTTGTTCACATCATATGACTGGAGATAAAGGGAAGTTTCTGTCTTTGCAATAATTTGATGGTGGACTAGTTAGATTTGGAGATGACAAGGCATGTATAATTAAAGGAAAAGGAACTATATCATTAGATGATAAGAACAATACTGACAATGTTTATTATGTTGAAGGTTTGAGGCATAATCTTTTGAGTGTAGGACAATTGGTAGATAAGGGATTTCAATTATAGTTCAAGGATGGAAAATGCAAAATCATTAACAGATCTGGCTTGGAGATTGAAACCAGTACACATACAAAAGGTAATATATTTCATTTGAACTTGGGTGAGAAGACATGTTTGATTACATAGATTGATGAGAGTTGGCTATGGCATAAAAGGCTGTGTCACGTGAATTTTGATTGCATTGTGAAGATCAGTTCAACTAAGGCTGTTAGAGATATACCTAAGATTATGAAGCCCTATAATCTGGTATGTAAAGAATGTCAAATGGGTAAATAGGTCAGAACCTCTTTTAGGAGTATACACAATAAATCAAATGATGTTCTTGATCTTATTCTTACTGATTTGTGTGGCCTTGCTAGAGTTAAAAGTTTTCATGGTGATAGATATTTCATGCTAATCATTGATGATTATTCTAGAATGATGTGGGTTACTTTTTTGAGAGAAAAATATGAAGCATTTGAAAAGTTTAAAATCTTTAAGGCTAAAGTGGAAATTGAGACAAGATTGAAGATTAAATGTTTGAGATCAAATCATGGTGGAGAATTCATATCCGGTGAGTTAAATAACCTTTGTGACAAGCATGGTATAAGAAGACAATTTTCTACTCCCCGGACACCTCAACAGAATGGAGTTGTGGAAAGGAAAAACATAACTATCTTGGATGCTGCTAGAACAATGATGATGGAAGAAAGTCTACCTCATATCTACTGGAGAGAAGCAGTGAGTACAACGGTTTATACATTCAAGAGAGTACATATCAAAGGAGAAACCGTTAAGACACCTTATGAATTATGGTTTGGCAATACACCTACAGTTAAGTATTTCAGAATTTTTGGTAGTAAATTTTATATCAGGAGAGATGATACTATTGGGAAATTTGATTCTAGAAGTGATGAAGGCATATTTATTGGTTATTCTAATGAAAGCAAAGCATATAGATGTTATAACAAGAGATTGTAGAGAATTGTGGAGAGTGCTAATGTTAAAGTAGATGAGCTGAACATAAGTTAAATAAGAGTTTATGAGAAGGAACCAGCATTGGAAATGATTATATCTGAACCGGTAGCACCTTTACCAGAATAGAGAGTTGAACCAAATACTCTAGAAACATCAGAGAGTTCTACAGTAACTGAAGAATAGGGAAGAGGAATAGAGAGCCAGAAGACTCTTAGGTATGTGAGATTGAATCATTTTGAAGATCAAATCATTGGGGATAAGAGCAATGGAGTGATGACAAGAAGAAGACTGGCAACTAATGAGGTATGTTTAATTTCACAAGTTGAACCAGTATTAGTAATTGAGGCATGTAAAGATGAATTTTGGTTAAAAGCTATGGAAGAATAATTAGATCAGATTGAGAAAAATAACACATGGACTTTGGTTCCCTGGCCTAAAAATAAAAATGTTATTGCAACTAAATGGGTTTTTAAGAATAAATTGAACGAGGATGGTCAAATCATAAGGAATAAGGCTAGATTAGTTTGTAAAGGATATTCTCAGAAGGAAGGAATTGATTATGGAGAGACTTTTGCACTGGTAGCTAGGATTGAAGCTGTAAGATTATTTATTGCCTATGCTGCTTATAAAAACTACAAGGTTTATCAAATGGATGTTAAATGTGCATTTTTTAATGGGGATCTTAATGAGGAAGTTTATATTGAGCAACCTAATGGTTTTTCACTATCAGATGATACAAATATGGTTTACAGGTTAAGGAAAGCTTTATATGGATTGTAACAAGCACCTAGAGCTTGGTATGCAAGGTTGGATAATTATCTTTTGAAGCTTACTTTTACTAAGGGCAGTGCTGACAGTAATTTATATTATAAAATCACTGATGATGATATACTGATTGTTGAAGTATTTGTTGATGACATTATTTTTGGAGGTGAAGATAAATTTTGCATAGAATTTTCTAAGAATATGGAGATAGAATTTGAGATGTCTATAATTGGTGAGATGAAATTTTTCTTAGGATTGCAGATTACTCAGACTAACAAAAGCATTTTTATCTGTCAAACTAAATATGCTAAGGAATTGTTGAAGAAATTTGGTATGGGAGATTCTAAACCGGTAAGTACTCCTATGGTTACAAGTGAGAAATTGACAAGAAAATATGTTTCTACACTGGTAAATCCTACAAGATACAAATCTATGATTGGAGGTTTGCTCTATTTAACTTAGACTAGGCTTGATATTATGAATGTTGTTTGTGTTGTTTCAAGATTTCAGAGTGATCCTAGAGAAAATCATGAGATGGCAGTGAAAAGGAATTTTAGATACTTGCAAGGTACATCAGAATATGGCTTATGGTACCCTAAGGATGATAACTTTACTTTATATGCATATACAGATGCTTATTGGGCTGGAGATGTTGATGACCAGAAAAGTACTTCCAGTGGAGCTTTCTTTCTTGGAAGGAAGTTGGTTTCATGGATCAACAAGAAACAATCATGTACTTCTTTATCTACTGCTGAAGCTGAGTATGTTGTTGCTGCTACTAACTGTACACAAGTTTTATGGATGAAGCAAATGTTGAAGGATATAAAGGTGGATTGTGATGCACCAATAGTTATTCACTGTGATAACTCTGCTGCTATTGATATATCAAAGAATCCGGTATTTCATTCTAAGACAAATCACATATCTATCAAGTATGCACCAATAGTTATTCACTGTTTGATATATGCACCAATAGTTATTCACTGTGATAACTCTACTGCTATTGATATATCAAAGAATCCGGTATTTCATTCTAAGACAAATCACATATCTATCAAGTATAACTTTTTGAAGGAGAAGGTGGAAGCAAATGAAGTTAGATTGGTTTATGTGAACACTAAAGAACAAATTGCAAATATTTTTACTAAACCTTTATTCAAGGAAGCATTTGAGTACCTGAAAGACAAATTGGGGGTTTCTACCCCTCCGACAAAGACTTGATTGACGTGGTTTGGCATCGGTCCAACATACATTATCAAAGATACTATTCATTCCGACACTGATGTGGGATGCTACTACTCAGGGGGAGTAGTTAGCGTTGAGATTCATAGGCTTATGTTTTTGCTTTGATATTTCTGTAAGATTTCTGGCATTGATGTTAAAGGGGGAGAGATAGTGATGTGAAAAAAAAAGTAAATATCAAAGGGGGAGAGACATTGATATTCAGAGCTATATGTGGGTGATTGTTGGCTGTCTTCCATGGGGGGAGATTTGTTTGGCATTTCTTGGTACTTAGATGTTTTTCACATCTAGTGTTACCATCAATGCCAAAGGGGGATATTGTTGGCCATTTGGTGGAATTGATTATGTGTTGCATTGATGTTTTGTCATTGATGTCAGCACTAGCTATTTGGATTGTTTACAGACACCCTTCTGGTCCCGGTAGGATGAGTGGTTTCTGGTTCCGGTGAGGGTTTCACCGACAAAGATTTTGGTGGGGATCTTGAATGAATTGCACAAGTGGTGTTGGTGTAGCTTCTGATGGAGTTTCAGGATGTTGTTGGTGACCATGTTTGAGACTTGGCATTTGGAGATCATTTCTAAAGCGTGTGGACCTATACTTGGTCCCGGTTGATCTAGGTTATGGACTGGCATTAATGTAATGCATGGATATGACCTATTGTTGTATTTCAGGGATGTCTTATGTGTTGGATATTATTTATTTTTGTCTAATGCTGACATGGTTTTTAATTATGTAATTGGTTTATTATTTGGTGGCCGACCTGATTGTTTATGGTCGAGGGTTTGTATAAATAAGATGTAAGATCTCATCATAGATGATCATGGTTAATGTAAGAGGTCATGGTCAAGGAATGTAATGTGTGAATACTGTAATATCATTCAGGCAGAGGATTTGGTCGATCATTGGAGGTCGAATTGGGTGTAAGAGGATTTAGTCCTCTGGTATTGAGCTTAACCGAATCTGTACTCAGGCATAAGAGATGCTATCTTTTGCAGTTCAACACTTCTCCGGATTGTAGTCTGGATTTGTATGTAGTTAGGGAAGCTCCTTTTGTGATGAGAGTGTTCTCTAGGCTGTTGGCCTTCCTGCAAGTGCAGGCCCCTTCATTGTAAATTCACATACTTACTGCAGAATTATTATCTGACTGTGGGTAGGCTTCCCACCATGGTTTTTCCCTTTACCGGGTTTTCCACGTACAAATATTGGTGTCATGTGGATGGTATTTATTCTGTGATTATTATTTATGCTTAATACGTTTATCTTCTATTCTGGTATTATTGTTTTGGGTTCCGGTATTAAAATTTAAAATGCTAATGCTTCTGGTAATCTGTGACAATTGATTCACCCCCCCCCCCTCTCAGTTGTCTTCCGGTTATCTGAACTATCTAACAGATACATATGAATTCAATCAATCAAGCATTCAAGTTCAACAATCACGATAAAGTCTATGTATTCCTCTATGAATGAAGGGATGTATTAATTTCTATCTTGAAACGTCAATATTTGTGAAGGATTCAAGGCAAGAAGTTCTTAGAAAAGGTATTATTTGTCAATTCAACATTTTATTAAGGTTTCCATCCTCTGCCTTACTGGGGGTAACCTCTCTCACACCATATCATATTTGTAGTGGAGATTAATTTTTACCTAGGGCCTGACTTAGTCAAACTCCTATATAAGACAACATTTTCCCCTTTTTTATGTGTAGGTTTAAAATTCGACAACCGAAAGTTGGATAGATACAAAGAGCACATTGGGACATACAGTTCCAAATTTTGAACATGAAAAGAACCGTGGTCTATGTTTATTTGCACATGTGACTGACACTTTTTGGCTAAATTTCAAAGGGAGTGATTTGTAGGGCATCTTGATCTAGATTCCAAAGTTTTAGTTGATAAAAAAATACCTTCAGGTCTAGGATGCCTAGTACATTTGACCAACATTTTCAATCTTAGATTTTAGTTATAGGTTCCTCTCTCTATCTCATTTCTATATTTGTGCTTCTAAGTTGACATTTTGTTTTGTATCTTTTTCTTTATGCCAAATCTTGTCAATTTCATGGCATTCTACCTAGTTCTTACATCATTTCTCATTCCAATCATATCAATAAAAAAGAGAACAATTAATCACAATGCTCAACTCTCTAAAAATACCAAAGTGGAGTCTAATTGATTGGTCTCCAATGAATGTAAAGTTGGAAATGCTTCCTAGTTTATATGTTGAAGGTAGTGAACCCATTTCCGCACATTTCAATAGCATATATCCCAACATTGATAATAATCTAGTTAACCATGGAATGAGCATTGTTCAAGTAGTGCTAGTTTATTTGATTGCCTTTTCCTTAATTTTGTAGTGTGAAAGGGACAACTGAGAGTTTTTTAAAATCCTCTACAAGTTGAGAAGTATTCGATTTTCTTTATCTTTGTATTTTCCTTATAAGACCTTAATTTGGGGCTATAAGTGACTAACTTGGAATTTGAGGACATGATTAACATTCAAATACTCCTTTAGATTTGTGAAAAAGCTATCCACCTACATTGACAAGTTAGCACAAAATAATTTGACTTCAATTTTCAAATAAAATCTAGAGAAAGAAAAAATAGCATGATAATACAACCTCTTTAATTAATTATTGAATAATACGTCTACAACTGTCTAAGAAAAATGTTGTTAGAAAATTAAAGACCTAAAAAGATAGACCTCGATGATCATTTGTAGTAATAAATGATATGGAATAAGAACTGGATCTTACACACACGAGAACAAGACCAAAATACATAATTTGTCACAACTCTCCTTTATCACTTTTGGATTTAAAATACAATTCTATTATATTTTTGGATAAGCTATTTGAATGATTGAATAAATGTTATAAAAAGAATGAAAATAATAATACACACACATACACACACACACACATGGAAAATATACATTATTTTTATTTATTTATTTTCCACATCCAATTATGGCACATGTTGTAGGAAGAATAAGAAGCTTCTAGAGGATTCTCCACCACCTTGCATGTAACTCCCCCACTAAGTCTAATCAATTTACATGAAGTCCAAAATTGGGAAAGAATCTCCTTTTTAATTAAATTTTCTAGATAGTGGAATGGAGGGAATTTTCTTATAAAATTATATCCAAGTTTCAAAGGAGGGAGTTGATTATGTTTTGAAGAAAAATTTCCCAAGTTTAGAAGTAGGATTCTCTTTGTTAGTCTCATTTTCGTTGCAGGAATTTTTAAGTTGTTGTTTGAAGGATTTCTCTCAAGTTGCAAGGAAGGATCAAAAGGATAATCAGTGGATTCAACATCAAACTCGATAAACCAGGTTCTCTCCTTGTTATTTCACATTCACTTATGAGGAATTCGTATTGTCAAAAAAAAAATAGTTATAGATCTTCCTTTATATAAAGAATTTCTTTAATTAGATTTTAAATCTTTTATTTGGGGATAAATAATAATGATAATGCTTTCCTATAGTGCATGTAAAAGATAGTTATTTATTTATTTTATTTCCCTTAAGAAAATATGCACATGATCTTGCTTTTTTTTTTTTTTTTTTCCAAAGATTTTAGCAAAAAGAAAATCTTTTTTTTTTATTTGTTTAAAATCTCTCTTTCTGAGATTAAAATTCTTCCTGTGTGATTTGAATCTTTATTTCTTCCCTCTAATTCATTTCTCTGGTTCTTCGAATGGAAATCTGAATCTCATTCTTTAATCTCTCTGTGATTATTTTTAAATCTCTCTGTGATTATTTCAAATCTCTCTATGAGTATTTTAAAATCTCTCTGTGATTTTTAGTTAAATAATTCTTTCTGAGATATTAGTTAAATAAAATCTCTCTGTGAAATGAGTTGAATAAAATTTCTCTATAAATATCAGTTGAATCTCTGTGAATATTAGTTGAATAAAATCTCTCCCTGTGAAATCTGGAAATAAACAATCTTCCTGTGAATACTGGAAATAAATAATCTTCCTATGAAAACTGGAAACAAACTCTCTATCCCCCTCTCTGCTGTGAATACTGGAAATAAATAATCTTCCTGTGAAAACTGGAAACAAACTCTCTATCCCCCTCTTTGCTGTGAATACTGGAAATAAATAATCTTCCTGTGAAAACTGGAAACAAACTCTCTATCCCCCTCTCTGGATATTGGTTGAGAAATAGAATAAAATCCCTTTGTGTGAGCTTGTATTCTCAGTATAAACACCTACCTACTTCTTGATAATCTGGAGCAAATTATTCTCTGTTTATTTTATTTCTCTATTACAGTTCCATCCCTGGAATTTAATATGTTATTCTCTCTTACAATAATATTCTTTTATACACATACCTGTTTATTTACTCCTCTTTTATGAAATCTGGGAATGTGACCATATATATATAAACACACACACACACACACACACACACACACACACACACACACATTTCTATACATATATATATATATATATATATATATATATATATATTTATCCCAACGAAATAACTTTTAATGTTGCAAGTGATTTTTAAATTTAATCACGTCTTTCAGAGTTATGAATGTTGGGTGGCGTGCAGGCTAGTGGAGGCGGTTAGTAACCACTGGGGAAGTGGTACCCTCCACTTCCCCTATGGTCACTGTCACGATAGTGGCCGTAGGGTAGTGGAGGGGACCACGAGGTCCCCTCACCACTGCAGGCCTGCTTCCGCAGTACCCACAGTGGTGATGGGACCCGTGGGGTCCCACTCCCACTTCTCCCTTTGTTAAATGCCATTTCAAATTTTAAAAATTATAGTAAATGTTAAATGTTAAATTCCCTTTTCTTTTTTTATATAAATTTTAGTTTAATAAATTTTTTAAACTTAGATAATTTTTTTTTGATTTATAATTAGTTTTAGCAATTTATAAATTGTAATTATACCAAATTTTATAATTAGATCTTTTTTTTGATCCACTTAGCAATTAATACATATTGAATGATTCAAAGCTAAATGCTATCTTGGGATTAGTGGCTTTATAAGCAATATCCTCGCATGTAACTTACACTACCTTCGCCTCATGCAAATTGCTTTACATTGATTACATTTATTGGCGTTTCCATGTCCATGCAAGCTTCATGTTTAATATGCAAGTTTCCTAATTAGCATTATTATACAAAGTTATATTTCAAGTTTTTTTTTATGGTTTTTATTCCATGTAATTCATCTAGTAGTTTCAAGTGAGCTTTGCAATGTCTAATTATACACATTCAATTCATAATTATTTTCCAAGCATGATGTTTTAAGCTAGAAAAATTAAATAAAGGAAGTTGGAAAACCAAAACCTAGCAGCGTTCGGTATATACAGTGCCTCTGGGTCACACTTACGGGTAATGCCGTCGTGTTGAACTACTGCACTTAATGCCTAATAAAGTTGCATCAACGATGTCTGTGGCATCGTCCCTATAAATCGTCGGGGAGTAATAAGGGACACTTGGAAGTTAAAATCCAAGGGGTGGGTAATCCCTCTTGGATCGATAATCTAATAAGATAATTTTTAAATGATTTTTCATCCGTTGAGATAAACCATAGTAAACCCCCTTTAGGGTTGGTTAAGTAAAATGCTTTTATGAAATTGATTTTAATCTTGAAGAGATATTGGTGATTGACAATTTGGTGAAGGGTGACGCTCATGATAGGTGTTAGGATGTAGTTGTTAGGCCACAAACAATAGGCCATCTTGAGCTTTTGTTTAAGTGCTACCACTGTGGGTAGCAACTGCAGAGAAACTGTCTGGGACATTGACCCTAGAAAGGGTTGCATACCCACTAATCAGTTTACATCAAACCATATAATAGAAAATAGAACTACATACTTTATGCCTTGATCCCGTGCCGAAGCGGGTATGTAGGCAGTCTTGGGACGGAGTTGTCCCTCGTACTCAGGCGTTTGTGGGTGGGGTCTAGGTTTGGTAAAAGAAGGATTGAGTAAGAATCCTATTTTGAAAGATAAGATAATTAAATTGGAAAAAGTAATTCAATGCATACTCGGAAAGAATCCCGTATGGATTCGCTTGACTTCCTGAGGCTTTAAGCCAAATTTTGAGGCAAAATTCAAGCTTGTATTATGTTATCTAATTACTCCTAAGGACGGCGACCTCGGTGCACTTCTGTTAGAAGAGTGTAGTACTTAATGAGTGGCTCAGGACCCGAATGGTCCTGATGAGTCTAAGTCTCTGGCCAGAGCACCTCCTATCCCGATTGGATAGATGCCTACCCCGTATGGGTAGATGCCTATCCCGTATTGGATAGATGAATCTTATGTCCCGTATGGACAAATGCCTAACCCGTATGTTTAGATGATCATCCCGAATGGATGAATGCCTAATCCAAATGGATGGATGCCCAGAGTATGCGATTGAATCAAACATAATGATTAAATTAAACAAAAAAAAAGAGAAATGGTCAATTTCGTTGAGTTAATTATGGTGGGTTATTACATAATTGATAGACACAATTTTAGAACAAAAAAGACAAGTTATAAGATTGAATTGGATGCTAATAAACAAATTAACATTCAAACACTTCCAAAAGAATTGGAATTGAACATCCACTTTTAAAATGCTCAACACATAAACTAAGTTTACTCCATATATTTTCCAACCAAACTTTGCATTAAAAAAACTTTAGAAAACTCTTCTGTCAAAACTACTAAAGTACACATTAGAGTTATTACATCGTTATTACATCTCACCCAATGTTTTGGGGTCTTATAAAACCAAAGCAAGCTAATATTATTTTTAATAAAAGTGAAGTCCTTTACTTTGCTATAAAGATTCCTAATGTATCATGCCTCATGTGGAAGCACATGCTATAGCAAATTAAACTAGTAAAAAATATACTAAAGACATAATGTTTTCTTTCCTATGTAAAATATAACACCGCATGCAATGAATATAATGTTTTTCCAATTGAAGATACTTTTCCATTTGAACAATCTCATGTTAAAAGCACATATGTTTCTTAGAAAAATCTATATTTTAAGTACTTGGAAATGAAACAGTATGATAAAAGCAGTTGAATGGTGACTTGTCCAAATGCTTATAATATGATATGCCACATTCACTTGTACTAATCCTATACACATCATATTCCTCACCACTACCCACTACCTAATACAATTTTGTTTCTTTATGAAAATGTGTTCACAAAGGTGAGGCCATGTGCTATGAACAAAATACTTTTTTCATAGCTTGATAAATTAGGGTTTTGTTAGGTGAATGTTAGGTCTCTCAAAAAATAATTTTCCTATATAATAATAATGATTTAATATTCAATTTTTCTAAAGATGATAAAAGTCTAAGCTTTGCTTGAATACTATAATAGTTCGTCCTCCACAAAACAAAAAAGAAAAAAGACATCATTTCTTTTTGTCATCTTAAAAGAATCATTAATTAATAGACTAGAGCTTTATCTTAATCTTGTAGCTTGTAAATTAAGAAAGTAATCCAACCATTGGACACTTTGCTACTCACATTCTATAGTATTTTGTCTGTACCTCCTTCAATCCTTTTCTTAATAAAACTTCATGATCATATACAATGATTATTTGTGCCAACCACTTTGACATGCTCATTATATTGATGACTATGAGCAAGACTATTAAAAAGCACTAATGATATATATTTATAGTAATCATCAAATAATATTATAATTTCTTTGTTGGTGTAATCACTTTGGAATGAAGTCAAAAGATTTTTAATGTTTTTCTAATGTGTGGTTGCAGTTCTTCTGAAAAGATATATATGTTCTCATTTCATATTAGGACTCAAATTTGACGGTTGTATAGTTGTATTTATAAATTTTTAATAAAAAAATATATTAATTTTTTAAAATTATATTATATGAAAGGAGATATTTTGAACATATCTTCAATATTTTTATAAGGTTATCTACACATTCAATTTATTAAAAAATATATTTTTTTTAATATTCGAATAAGGGGATTTCCCCTTTTGATCCCACTTGTAATGATGTTCTAAACAATAGTATTATTTGAATTGTTGTTAGTCGGAGGTAGACATGTAGTTCTTCCTTCTCCCAAACACTTCCCCAAGTCGTGGGTGAATTTTCTTTCCACCCTTGAGATGGGTTGCTAGTGTATTGTAAGTGGTCTGTGGACCTTTGTTTTGCTAACAATGGTCTATTTGTGGTTTGCTGTAAGTGACCCGTTCGTTCAAAATTTATATAACGTCAACACCCTTGTTTTGCTACTTTCATAATAAAAAACAATTGTAAATAAATAACTTCAAAAAAAATAGATAAGGTCAACCATCAAATTTTTAATTGACACTTCATTAAATTATTTACAAAACATATTATATTTAACTTATAGCATGCAAATATACAACCACTTTATTTACTTTATATACACACAAATTCAAAAAAATCATGACAACACCAGTACTTATTTCTTTTCATCATTTTATTTATTAAACAATCATATTAACTTGTTGCAAAAGCTAATTCATTACATGATTGGTTGTCACAAATATTATTTATAATGAGTTCCTCTATGATTGGCTTTCATAAAAATAAATAAGCATTAAGGTTCCAAAATTTCATAAAAATAAACAAGCATTTTGGGACCACTAAATCATATCATGTAGCTCTCAAAATAAATTGCAAGTGTTTTTTGATAATAATAAATGTGTAATGGTATGAGTTGACTATATTTATTTATTTTGAGTGCTCATTATTTTATACTCTTCTATCCACTATGCATGACATCCTTTAAATATTTAATTTAAATCTATATGATGATAATGAAACTCAAGCCCTTTAAATATTTAATTTAAATTTAAATCTATATGATGATAATGAAAATGTGGTTTTAAAATATTTGAGAGGCAAAGTAGATTAGGAAATTTAAATTTATATAATCTAGTGAATTTCACGAAAGCTAAAACCCAAGTCAAAATGAAAATATTGTTTCTCAAAAGTTGCACTATTGTTATTTATTGTTGGTCTTTGACTTGTATCATTTTTATATAATCTTTACAATACAAAAGTTTAAAATGGAATACAATTTTATTTAGTTATAATGATAATGTCTCTTTCTATAAATGAATTAGTATATTATATTTTATTTTGTGGAAATAAATGAATTATATTAAATTTATAAAATAAAGTGAGTGGAATAAATGTTATTTTGAGTGAATATATCAAAAGAGAAAATAATAAGTGGTTAAAATATTAAGTAATATGAGTATGGATTTAATAAAAGGTGGATTTAGGACATGGTTATTGAGTTTCTTTCAATTATTAGGAAAGTCTTTCATCTATTTTGATCTACAATAGTGTCTTTTGTATTAAGTTGTTTTCTATCTTGTAGTTGAGTTTCATTCTTAGCGGGTGAAACTGCCTAATTCACGAGTGAAAAGATTTACTATTATCCAACTAAGAGTATACATGTCATAACATTAAGAGGAGACACAAAGTGGATGGGAATGGTCAGACTAACTATGAGCGTAGTGACCTCAAGCTTTGTGTCAAGAACCATGAGAATCATGCCATAAAATTATGACTATATTCATGTTGATGCTTTCCAAAATGTGACTAAATCCTTAAAAGAGGTTGGTAGAATTATATCAATTTTACAAGGTGCATTATCTAGTGGTTGAAAATCACCTATAAATAAGTAGCTTCGAGAAAAACTTTATTAACTTGCAATTATATTTGCATGGATCTATTAAAATAAATCATAACTTAATTCTAAAGGTTTTGGATGAAACAATTGTGATTTATTTGAAAAGAAGACAATGAAATATTTTAATTAATATTTGAATGATTAACTTGAAATTTATCATTAGTGATGTTTTGGATCACAATCTATGATTCATCATTGAGATCTTGATGATAAATAATGAGATGTCATGTAAAAAAAAAATTAAAAATTGTAACAATTTTTTTTTCTAAATTTTAATATTATAATTAAAAAAGCCGCAAATATTTAAATAACATGAATCAAATTGAGGGCATGGTGAAGAAAGGGAAAACATTTATAAATGAGCTTTGCTAGGGTTTGAGCTTGCGTATTTCTTTTTCATACTGCATTTATTGCAGGACTTTTGTGTTTATTATGTCTCCGACCAACTTTAGCCCAACAGTTGATGTTGGTGCTGGAGTTGCCACAACAGACCCTCATGGCGCCTCAGAACAAGTGCCCTCACAAATTTGTTTCGAAAATGTTTCGTGAGGTATGTCCTTGCCTGATGTTGTGCTTCCTATTCAAGATTTTGATAATGCCTGTGAGTGGCTTGAAAAATGCACATTGATAGGCTATTTTGTGGGTAGGATCCCTCCTGAAAGCATGCTTCGTGATTGGGTCGCCAAAGCTTGGTCTCCTCATGGAGTCTAGCTTGATGGTGTCCAAAGTCTCACCAAGGGCTTATTTTTTATTCGCTTTTCAAACCCTTCCCATATTGAGGCTATCCTCTCTCATTGGTCATGGACCGTTCGGTCTTCCCTTCTAGTTTTTCAGCGTTGGTCTTGAGACTTTTTTGTCTTAGATGACAAAAAGTTGTGATTCCGGGTCTGGGTTGAGTTCCTTGGTCTTCCATTGCCTTGTTGGTCTTTCATGCAAACTATTTCTCAGTCCATTGGCGAAGTTGTTTGCCTTGAGCCATATCGTTTTTATAATGCTCACCCTTAAAAGAGGGTCTGCATTGAGGTCGACCTTTCACGTGACCTGAAAGAAACTGTTGATATTCAAGTGGGATGCAATACATTCACCCAGAAGGTACTTTATTTGAACCTTCCCAACACTTTTTATCAGTGACAATCAACGTAGCACAAAATCAGGGATTGTCCCTTGGCTATTCCAAAAATAAAACTCCCTATTAAGGAGACCGCTCTTGAACTGTGGAGGGAGCTAAGAAGGATGAATGAAACACTGTAGTTCGCAAAGGAACAAAAATCAGTGGCTTTGGCCCAAAAGCCACCCATCGATTCAAGTTCCTAGTTGACGACAGAGCCTCCTACACAAACACCGTCTTCCCAGGCGGTCTTTGCGTTGTACACTTTGGTTTCAAACCTTGACCAGTAGGGGAAGGATTCTTTTGAGGGTGCCGCTTGACCCCCTTGGGTTCGCACTCCTCAGGCTGCGTTTGCAATTTCTGCTCCACACTCTCTAAGCCATTCTTGCAGCCCTTTTGGGCGTGCTGAGATTGTAGATAGTGGTTTAGAAAAAATGATGAGTTATTTCCGATGGGGATTCTCATCTTGGTCTCAGTTCAAATTTTTTGCACAATAGCTTCTCCTCTCTTGGGGAAAAGGATGATATGCAATATTTTTCATGAATTACATCTCATGGAATGTTTGAGGTCTCAAAGAACTCACCATAAAGTATTCTATTCGATATGTTCGTCAACTTGTTGTAGGCCTCCATGTTCTCTGCCTTCAAGAAGTTAAAATTGTTGGTTTCATGCTCAATCTTGCATGTCGTGTTATTTGGCCAGATAGCGTTATTTTTGCCTCCCAACATGAAGCTGGTCAAGGTGGAGTTGCTACTCTCATTTCACCTTGTTGTCTCTCTGTAGTTAATTCTCACGATTTTGATCCCATGCAGTGCGCTGTATGGGTTTTGCTGTCAATGGATAATCATTCTATTGGGATTGTTAATGTTTATGCTCCCAATGATGCAGTTGATAGATCACACCTATGGCGCTAGATTGTTGACAATCTGCCACCTGTAACTTGGTTCATGTGTGGGGACTTTAATATGGTTGAGGTGGTGACCGATAAGGACAACATTTTGTCTTTTCGATGGATAGATGGCGAGAGGGAAGCCTGGTACTATATGTGTAATAAGTTGGGTCTTTTCAACCCCAACACAAATCGCCGCCACCTTGGTGGGGTCTGACACATTTGGTCTAATTTCAGAGCTGGCTTTGACAAAATATTTAAAAGGCTTGATTGTGTTATGATAACTGCATAATATTTTTTTTCTTTTTTTGAAGATCAAGATCTACCCGCCACTCCTCTTGTTGATGTGACGTTGTCCGATCACTTCCCCATTAATTTTAGCATTAAATGGTAGCCAACTAGGCAACGTCCTTCCAAGATGCAGTTCTACCTCAACACGTCTCTCCTGCATCATCAAGCCACGATGACCCACATTCAAAGGGTTTGAAATTTAGAGCCAAGGCCTCATCATCACACTGGTTGGATTGCATGGTGGAATGACACCATTACCCAGTCTGTGAGGTTTCTGTGCATTTATGGTAGACAAATTTCCATGTACCGTAGGCTTCGTATGACGCGACCACCAAATATCTTTGTGTTGCCACATAAGCTCTAGCCTTGAATCCTTTTGATTCTAACCTACAGCTTTGATTAGCCTAGCTCCATCATCAGAAACAAATTGCAGATAGATATTCTACTAGAGGAGCTCAAATCAAAGCCATGTTACATTGGCTCAAGGTGGGCGATAGGGCCTCCAAATATATTTTCTTGGCTTTGCACGCTCGTCATACATCTGTAGGGATTAAGAAAATCAAAGAAGGGCATGTTGTTCTCACCGAGCTACCTAATATTCTACAAGCTTTTGTCTGTCATTATGAGAAGGTGTTCACAATAGGGAGATTCTCCGGCCAGAGCCTAAGCTTTGCAATATTGCTTAGCTATTATTCCCAAATGACTCTCTGAGTCTTAGCAGACCTTTTGTGATCTCTTACTGGCCATTGATAATCTCAAGGAAGCCATTTTTTCTATGGTGGATGATAAAGCCCTTGGGTATGATGGTTTCCCCTATGAATTCTACAAAGCCCTTTGGCCTTGTGTTGGTCCTGACCTTCATAAGGTCTACCTTGAAGCTTTTCATTCCCAGTCCCTGGGAGCGATGCTTAACCAGGGTAACATCAAATTTTTACCTATGGCTGGGGACCCGAAGGACATTTGCAATTGGAGGCCTATTACCTTGCTCAATGTCTCGTATAAGATCATTGCCAAAGCCTTGGCTCTCAAGATTCGTCATCTCCTGCCTCTTATTGTTCATCTCGAACAGACTGGATTTATCAAGTCTAGGTTTATTCTGGATAATAGTAATGCCGTTTGGAAAGGGATGGATTGGGCCAGACGCTCCAAGCAGCGGGTGATTTTTCTTAAGATTGACTTCGCTAAGGCCTATGATTGCATTGAGTGGCCATTTATTTTGGCTATGCTCAAATCTCTTGGCTTCAACCCCAGATTCATTCTGTTTGTCCAAATGTTATTCAGGGATGCCTCGACCTGTATCACCATTAATGGCCGACAGTCTGAGGCTTTTGGCCTTTTCAGATCCATCCGCTAGGGATGTCCTCTGGCTCTTACTTTATATGTTCTTGCGGCAGAGGGGTTTGGATACTTACTTGCTAATGCTATCTTTGTTGGGCATGTCCATGGTATCTCCCTTCCCGAGTCACCTTCTCAACTTGTCAATGGCCATTTTGTGGATAACTCCTTCCTCACTCTCATTGAAGAAGAAGACAATATACAAGATGCTCTTCAATGTCTGGACACCTTTTTCTTGGCTTCTGGTTCAGCCATTCAATGGCACAAGACACAATGTTATAGATAGTCGTTTCTTCCCGCCCCACCTTGGATTCTTCAATATGACTAGAAATGGCTTCATCATTGCAATTTTTTTCTCTTTCTAGGCATTCCTTTTGCCTTTCAAGCTTCGCCTGTGGATCTTTGAAATGCTATTTTAGCCAGGATTGAGAAAAAGTTGGCCTATTGGATTACCAAGCCTCTCTCTCTAGCTACTAAATTCCAAATTTGTTTGAAGGTTTTCGCTACCACACATGTCTGTTACTCTTCATGTTGGGCTCCTTCTAAGGCCTCTTACATGAAGTTGGAAAGACTTATGCAGGCTTTTCTTTGGGCCTCTGGGTCTGACCATCAAGGTTTCCATAGAGTGACTTGGGAGTATTGTTGTCTTCCCAAGGAGTTTGGAGGGCTCGACCTTATTTCTACCCAGAAACAAGGGCTTTCCTTATGTGCTAAATGGATAATCAAAGCCTTATCTGGCGACGAGGCTTGGAAAATCCTTCTTCGACATTGCATTTCTTCAAGATTTCCTACCAATAGGCCGGCTTGGAAGGGGATTGGTTTTCAAAACCTGCTCATTATGAAAGACCCTGTTTAGATCCAGGGTAATTTTGTTGTTAAAAGCATCTGGCATGCTTGGGAAGATATCAAGCCTTGGCTTCAATGGGTGGGTGATGGTTTTCGTGACAAGATCTCCATGAATCAACACAACCTTTGGTGGTCACCTCTTTTTCAGGTGCAAGGGTTACCACTAGCCAAAATCCAGGGTGTTAGTGCTTTGCATTTTCACAAACGCGACATTCGAACACCTAAGGATCTATTTTCCAAAGCTTCTATGAGTTTCTGATCATGGGATGACCTCCAGGTCTAGTTTTGTCTGTCTCGACCAGATCAATAGACTTATGACCTTCTAGTTTCAACCTTACCCTCACATTTGTTACATAAGCTTGGTATTCAGTCTGTTAGACCTTGGTGGAAAGATTGGAAGTGGTATCCTTGGACTCCTTTCACCAGCCACAAACCCAAAATGGGTTATCTTTGGTTGGTTCCCCATTTTCCTATGGTCCATATTCTCAACCAGTAGTGGCGCTTGTAGTCTTCTCAAGATTCCTGGAGACTCAGGTTTCTTGTTGTCTGGTTCGCCACCACTGAACCCAAGATTGCACACTTTGCTTGGTGTGTGCTTTTTCAAGGGCTGCCTTTGGGTTCTAGACTTAAGCATTCGGGGGTTCCTGATCCCCAGTGCCCCTTTTGTGGTCACCTATAAACTTTTATGCACATTTTTTGGTTCTGTAGAAGAGCTCAACAGTACTAGAGTTGGATCCATGATTTCTTTCGGCCTTTTTGGCCTGAGCCCTTTTCTTCGCATATGGCTCTTCTGGGCGATTCACTTAGAATCCCCTTCAAATTTTCCCAGATATGGCATGCTTTCAGAATGAAGATCCTATTTACTCTTTAGAAAGATAGAAATGTAGTTCTTTTCACTCACAACTCTTTGGATATTAATGTATTGCTTTATGCTAAAGCTTGCATTTGTAATAATGTATTAATGTAGATTCAGGTACAAGCTGACAAAGTGGCTCTGGAGGTAGGCCACTTACATGAGATCCTCCAACACTGGTGCAATGCCCTTTGTGCAGATGCCAGAGTGCCGCCGGATTCTATCTTTGCCAACTGCACTCCGCCCCATGGCTGCAATTCCTCCGTTCGACGCTCTCAGACCCCGCGGTCCCAGGCTCCTCGCTATTCCTCTGGCGGGAGAGACAATGCATGGAGGTGTCACTCGACTTCTCCTCCGTGTCATGGCTCTGCCTCAGAGTGGATTTTTGCTGCTCCTGTTACTTTGGCTCCTCCTACTGGTGATGGCTCTAGGTGGCCTTCTTCCACCACCTCCAAGTTTCCCCGCCCGGCTCTGGTGATTTCGCCTCCTAGGCGGGAGGAAGGAGAAGAAGACAAAGAGCCTGAAGATGGGTGGTCCGTGCCCGACCCGAATCCTGACCCTACTGATGTATGGGGCAAGAAAGATGATCCAAATCCTCCTCCCTCGGCTACCTTTGCTTTGGTTGCTTGAGGAATTATTTTGATCAATAGCTATGTTTTTTGACCCCAACATCTTGCCGTTTGACTCTCACGGGGTGATCTTGTATTCCTCGACCTTTTTTTGTGAATATGTACTTTAATATTTATACTTAATAGAGAAGGCCTATTCATAAAAAAAAATCGAGGGCATGTATTTTTGAGATTCTATCAAAGTGCACAAGTCAAAGCACATTTTGGGTTACTATTGTTCAACACTTGTCTCATGTCTCCTCTCTTATTTTGCCTCTCAATCTATAAATTTTTTATAGTTTATTTAATTAAATTATTTAATTTTTAATTAAATTCTTATTATTTTTAAGCTGAGCAAAATTTATGCCTCACATAACATTGATAAATATTAAAAAAATATTATTATGAAATATTAATCTTTAATTATGTGTGGAACTTGTGTATTTTTCTATTCTTAATCTATAATTGACTATAATAGTAATTTAGTCATATAATATGTCTACCTAAATAACTTTTTTTTTTTTGATTGGTAATTGGTCGAAGCCTGAATAGCTTTTGACTAGAGCTATGAACCAGTGGGGACACAGTAGGGGGCCCCATCCCCATTACATATCTTTGAATTATTATTATTATTATTATGTTTGATTAGATTGACCCCAAGACCTTCCCCATCCTATGGAAGGCCAAGAGTCACAACTTAGAATTCCACTTTAGATGTCCTTATTGGGAATTGAACTTGGGTCTCCATAGTGAGAACCCAGTGTTTTAACCAGTTAAGCTCAACCCCTTGGATGTCTACCTACATAACTTATTCACATATATAGATAAATATTTTTTTTAACAAGATAGTGTTTTTAATTTCTCTCAATATCCTGAATAGGGGAGAGGACCCAATAGTTGAGCACCCTAACTTCATGATACTCAAAATCTTACATGGCAATTTCAAATCACTCCCAATTTCTTACAACAACTTTCATTAGCATGTTTTTTTCCAAGGTGTTCAAAACAACCCCAAAAATAGTGAGATTGATATTTGTGCATTGATGTGGCATCACATGATTCGTTGTTTTTTAGTGCTTAGGGATACATTTCATTCAATTATGGGTAATCATCATCATAATAACAACTTTAAAGTCACAACTATTGGTGCAATGTTGTAAAAAATATTGGGCATCAAATTGACAAGTTTGGGCATTGAATCAATAAATGCTATCACAACCATTGGAGCACACTCAACTACTGGGTCCTTTCCCTTGTGTCATTATTTTGGATAATAGATTTTTATTAATAAGAGAAAAAAAAATACAAACTTCAAATAAAATATAACAAAATTTACAAACTAAGATTATGATTCATTTATCTAATCTTTCTAGATAGGAAGTCATTTAAATATGTGATCTAGGGGTGAAGTGACAAATTTAGGCCAATAAAATTTATCAGTATTACTTGAAACAAAGAAGATGCCAAATATATGTGTTAATGGGGTTGTTCTCTGTTGGCAATTGACACTCATTGGATTCATTTGTTGTCATTGATGGCAAAAAGATTCTATAGAAGCCATATACTGGCATTAGGAGGCATTCAATGACATATATTGATATTGAGTATTCAAGGTCACAATCGATACCAACACCAACACCGGCACTGACATCCAACACTTCAGTGAAGCCGACATCAGTCCAAGATCTGAAGGAAGCTTTATTTATAAAATCATTTTGTAATTATTAGGCCGACATTGTATATCTTTTGTAATGTATTGTAAGCTGACATAAGGCATATTGTTTGTAAAGGGTATATAGGTCGGTGTGTTAGGTCATTATGACATGAGGATGTAATATGATGGAATAGGAGAATATATGACAAGGTGAAGTATATGTATGTAGATCATTTGTATGCAAAGGTTATATCATGCAATAATCTGTAGATGGTTTGTAAAGCATTCTTGGAGGAAAGGATATACCGATAGAGGTGTTCAGGGTTTATGAACCGGGTTAGAGCATAGCTATAACCAGAACTCTTTTTGGCATTGTAGATGCATTTTGTGAGTTCATTATTACTGTTTTATCTCAACATAAGCTTGTAGTCAGTGAGACTCTTTTGTGATGAGCAGTGTGCCCCCCTGCATGTGCAGGCCCCCTTTCTATGTAATATCTTTCATATGGCCATTGAATTGATATTGTGGGTCACAAATCCCATCGTGGTTTTTACTCTTTGAGGTTTTCCATATATAAATACTGTATGTTATGGTGTTCATTCATGTGGATGGTTTATTTACTTAAAGTCATACGTTTCTTCACTTATCGATTTATATGTGTATGTTATAAAAGGGTTAAATCATATCTTAACGACAGAACACTGATTCACCCCCCTCTTAGTGTTCTTGGATCCCAACAATTCTCTAATGGAAAAACCATGAGATTTTCAAGATGTTGATCCATGTTTGGATCCCTAAATTGACATCTAGTATTGGAATTCCAAGTGGTGGCTATTTGAGTACATTAGAGAGTTCTTTCAAATGTTTTTATCATCAAAATGAATAGAACACACAAAATCAACATATTTTTAAAATTTTTTGACACCATTCAATTTATCTTTTTACTTATAATTTAAAATAAAACATACAATTATACTTTAACCCATTTATTTTTTTACCTAAAATTTAATACACTTTTTTTTTGGTCGATAATATGAGTTTTTTTATTATTAATAGAAAAAGTAGTTACAATCTTTAACTAAAAATGTGGTACACCCAAACCACCAAATCAGAATTGTTCTCAAAACCACCCTATGAAATTCCCTTCAAACATTGCACATAAAACTAGGGCATACAAAACCCGTCACCCTACTTAACCAGTCCAAAAAACCCACAAAGAACCCAAATTCTATGAACTAAAAACAAAAAAATGGATTGAATCCTAGACCCAATCATCCAGTGAAAATCAAGAGCTTCCCAGAGATGAGGCAAGAGCTAGCATGCCCCTCATCCTCCATGTACTTAGCCTTCGCCTCCCGACAATCGCCTCCCCATCCTCTACATCCGCTTGAGCTTGTCGTATCACCTCCTCCAACTCCATTATTTGTGCAAACACTTTCAGTGCCTCCCACCCTCTCCTTGCATCCTTTCTGAATCTTGCCTTCATCGTCTCTCGCCTCCTGAGAAAGGGAATGCATCTACCTTTCAAATCTTGATGAAACTCCAAAACCCCTTCAACAATAGCAAAGCCTTCACTCGGTACAACCCACTCTAGGAGCGACCCCATGTTTCCAAGAAACTCCTCTCAAATTATTGCCTTCAAAAACCTTCAGATGGGCTCACATGAGGATTCCAAATCTAGTCCCCATGCCATGATGAGGGAATAAATATCCATATGGGTCTGGTATCAATGACCAATCACTCCCAATTCTTCACTGAGAACCAATTGCACACTCCTGATCAAAAGAGAATTCTTGGAGCGGAACATATTCTTCAATCTGTGCTCCGAGATTGACCCCCAAAATGCACAGAGGAGCTTGGAAGTCTTCAGATTGAAGTTGGCCTCCATATCAGTCTGAAGAACCAAAGTTCCAGCCTCAAACTTTTCCTAAAACACACCAAGCGCACAAGAAGAAACTTGATGAAGATGCAAAGAATGTTGCACACATCCTCATTCCCTCCATAAATGCACAACTCATTAAAATTCATTGTCACTACAACACTAATTGGCATTAATTGCCAACTTTAGACGAGCCAGCTGAAACACTTGGAAAGAAATCTCAATGTCCTTATCACAAAATTCACATTAACAACCAAGTATGATGGACGTGCAAACCGGTTAATAATGCCACTAGATGTCTACGTCATCACCCCCCACCATCTCATCACACATCTATCCAATTCACATGCCACATTAGACAATAAGTCTTGCACCTCATTCCCCCTTCTTCGAATATGTGAAATACGAAAATCTTGAAAAACCGTGAGCTTTGAGAAAATAATTGATATAAATTTATCAATCCGCCACCTCAGAGACTATCCTTTCAAAATTGCATCTACCACCACTTTAGAGTCCCCTTCTAAATGCACTTTCAGGATATTCATGTTATTGGCCAATTCCACTGCTAAAAGAACAACCTGCACCTTAGCCTCATTGTTTGTCCCATCTTGCAACCTCTACACCCCTTTGAAAAGAACCTTCCCTTCATCATCACGGGCCACATATCCATCACCCGAGATGCCCGAGTTTCTTCTCGAAGACCCATCAAAGTTGATCTTGATTCATCCCTACTCCGGCCTAGCCCACACCTCTTCGCCTCTCTTATCCACCTTGGTCGAAAGATGAACCTTGATAAACCCATGAATGGGTAAATTCAATACACATTTAACCAAAAAAACATAACCTTAATTACAAGATCATCTTATAATGATCTAATAAAACACACACTAATACCTTTAACATTAGAGTTAATTTTAAAATGCACAAAATGGCATCTAATCTTAAAAGAAACCAAGATAAATATTAGATTGATTAAAAGAAACCAAGATAAGTAACATCTGTCTTAATTATTTCAAATAGTGCTATAATGTTTCTCATGTGGACCTTATCTCAATAATCTCTCCATCCAGTGAAGGAAGAAATAAAAAACTTACCTATCAAAAGGTCTCATTTGGTAGAAAGTTTGACACCTAGTTTTTCTTTCTTAGAAAATAATCAAATCTTTTTTTTATTGGATGAAGAAAATCAAATTACATGAGATAAAATAGAAAATAATTTAATTTTATATAAGACGTGAAGTTAAAAAATAAATAAATAATTGTGTTCATTGTAAAATTAAAAGTTATTCTACAAAATAGGAATGGTTGGAGATGATATTTCAATATTAGATTTACTTTCACACATATACACATGTATGAAATATTTAATATATCTTTTGAACTTATAATTTACTCAATATTTTCATATCAGTAAAAAATATCCTTTCAATTTTGTTTAAAAGAAATGTAGTATAAATTAATTTAGATTAATTGAGGATGGGTATTTGCAATTTATTAAATTAAGTATTAATTATAGAAAAATAAATGTGAATGCGGTTAATAAAATTTGGTCACAAGTTTATAGAAAATAATTTTGATATAGTTCTTAATAAGTTTATTATAAATAATTCAGATAATAGGTGGTTTCTCTTTTATGTTATGTGTGACATCGATGTGTATCTTTCTTCTATTCTTGAAATATCAACGTGCATGATAAGAAATACATGTAATAAAAAGATGAAAAGATATATCATTATACTTATTACTAAATCCATGCTATTTTTTTGTGAACTAAGTCTATAAAAACATTCAATGAAAACATGAGACGAATTAGAAAATTAAGTATATAATAAAGATGCATGAAATTATTCTAAGTCTCTATTGTATAAAATAAATCTAAACTTACGAATAAATAAAATCATCGTGACATGAATAAGAGGAATCAACATGGAATGCAACAATGTCATGAGTAAGGTAAGGTTATGTCACTTAAAATCTCTACCATATAAAGAAAATTTGAACTTACTTATAAAATAAGATCATCATGACATAAATAAGAGAAATTAACATGGAATGCAACAATGTCATGAGTAAGAGGTAAGACCACAGTAAGAATAAGTCATCAACATATGTCCTCTAAGATGTATCACAAGATAGATCATCACTATGCATGTACTTACCACTATCCATGTAATTGTCATTAGGCTTACTATAAGATGTAAAACAAGAAGTATACGAAATATGACATGAAGAAATATCCTCACAAGTAGGAACTATGTTATCATTTATGATTAGATCATGCAAAGGATGTGTAATCAAAGGGTAATGACATCTTAGAATCATACACAACACTATCACTCTCTATAAAATAAGTATGCATCATATGGTGAGGAAGTGGAGTAAGGGTATCTATAAAAGATGAAAATATGATAAGAGATTTTTTAAAGGAAGGAATAAAGCATAGACAATCATGAAATACTTCTATATTCAATGTAATGTCATTAGTATGACTAAATATCATAAGTGGAACAAGAAAATATGATCACATTTCACACAATATATACAAATATCAAATTAACTTATGAAAACGTAAAGAGAAATCAACATGGAATGCATCAATGTCATGAGTAAGAGGTAAGAACATAGTAAGACTAAGTCATCAACATATGTCCTCTAAGATGTATCACAAGGTAGATCATCACTATGCATGTACTTACCACTATCCATGTGATTGTCATTAGGCTTACTATAAGATGTAAAACAAGAAGTATAAGAAATATGACATGAATAAATATCATGCAAAGGATGTGTGATCAAAGGGTAATGGCATCTCAGAATCATGCACAACACTATCACTCTCTATAAAAGAAGTATGCATCATATGATGAGGAAGTGGAGTAAGGGTATCTAGAAAATATGAAAATATGATAAGAATTTTTTTAAAGGAAAAAATCATAGACAATCATGAAATGCTTCTATATTAAATGTAATGTCATTAGTATGATAAAATATCATAAGTGGCTCAAGAAAATATGATCACATATCACAAAATATATACATATATCAAAATAATTTATGAAAACATAAAGAGAAATCAATGATAAAGGAGTATGAGAATCCATAGTGCAATCAATAAGTCTCTATCTAAGCATCTAGGGTTTACAAATTATATATAATAATAGTATACAAACTTTACAAGGAAGAACCAATGATATTAAATGAAGGCACAAAATATTAGTTCCAAATCAATTCTAGAATATGTTTAAAAAAAAATCCCTAGTGTCAAAATAAGAGACAAGATGGGTAACTAATAACTAGACAAGATAACACAAAACTATAGGATATAAATGTATTAATGAATATTAAGGGAAGTAGAGATACATGTGTGTGGGTGGGTGGTAATTAAGAGACTATATTTAGCATTGTGATTGAAGACTATGCTGATAGATGAAAGTGAAAAGGATGTACCTTGGGATCTATAAATATGACCAGTAGTAGCCATTGGTATGAACATATATAAGAAAGTTATTTCAACTATATCCAAAATATCATTTATAGATTTACAAATGCACCCAAAAGAAATAAAACTATATATATGGGAGAAATTAATGGTTGATTGGTTGTCTAACTATCATAATGTTTGATTGATTGTAGATGAGCACATTTTCTTTCTTAACTTCCCCTCTTCTCCTCTAAGTTAAAGAATCCAAAAAAAAAATCTCTTACAAGCTTCTACAAAACTAGTTATCACTTCAAGTTGGATGTGCCAAAAATGTGTCTATAAAATTCTCAAATCTACATCTTGATACTTAATCCATATTGGTTGGAAAGTTTGGCCTAGGATGACACATATAGTCCAAATTACCATGATTTGTATGGTAATAGGTGTGAAGTGACACAATAGAAGTTGGTATTCTACTGAATGGTCGATTGGTTGTATATTAGTATGTTTGCTTGTTTAGGCCCCCCTCTCCTTTTATATCACTATTTTTTCTAAAGAATTTCCTTTTGACAAACTTCTAAAAAATAGCTATCTCAAATTGAATACACATGAAAAACGTGTCTTAAAATTGCTTCTATGAATATAATTTTTTTATATTTACATCTTAAAAAAATAAATTGATATACAACACCAAAAATACTTCAACATACCATAATATATATAATAATCATATCACAATAAAAATAGCACTTTTTAAAATTAGTTTCGCAATTATTAAATTTTATATCATATTTACCTAACATAAATTACCTATAAAAAGATTAGTGAGTATATAAAAAATCCTCCTAGAGAATTAAGTGATAAGCAACAACGAAATCAATGAGAATATATATATATATATATATATATATATATATATATATATATATATATATATATATATATATATATATCTCTTAAATTAGTTGGTATATTATAACATCCAGAGACCCATCAACTTAACATTAAATAAAATAGCCAATAAAAATGTGGGAAATGTATTAGAACAACTTTCTTATTAAAAACTTTTATTGAACACTCATGGAGCTACATATGATATCATACATGTCAAAGGTGTAGTGTACTACACGTTGATGGTGGTTACATAACTACTACTATAATATATTTTTAATGTCTAGCAATTTATTATCTCATTTATCAACCAATATGTATATAAATTAAGTTAAAACTCATAATTCCTATTCAACTTTTATTCAATTTAAAACCAATTAAAAATAAAGTGCATTAAAAAATAAATCTATTTCATGTTACTTGAAATTTATTGGGTACCTGGAAATAGGGTAATCAAAAGAAATCTAGGCCTCACATAAATGCTATACTGACTAACATGCCAAGATGTTTTTTTTATGGGCCTTAAATCAACCAAAAGAGACATAGGATCTACATGGGCTAAAGATAAAGCATCCCAAAAATGAGTTTTTAATGACAATTAGGTTAATTTAAAGAAATCTAGGTTGGAGATTGTCTTGTGATATAGAGTATTTTTAAGGAGGGCTTAAGGTTTATTAAGGAATTATTTAATAGTTTGTAATTAAATTTTTAATTTAAGAGTAAATATAAAACAAATGTTAATTTTGATGATCAATAATTTTGTTGTAATTTAAATAAGATTTCTTATGTTCTATTGAGTTTTAGGTGAGGATGGAGAGGCGTGTTTTAAGTATAGATTATTTTGAGGCTATTTTAACAAATGATATATGGTGGCAAAAGAGATGATTATATAAAAAGTGAGAAATTTTAAAATATATATGAAAATTTCAAATATTTACATAATAGTATAGGTAAGGTTTTGAATAAGTTAACAAATGTTAAAATTTAATTACTTTAATAATTCATTGTCGTCGTGCATATGATATAATAATATTATATAAAGTAAAAAATATAACAAAACATTCAAAGGATACAAGTTTCAACTACAAAATAACAAAAACCTAAAATGTATGCTATTGTTCATAATTGTCAATTACTAACACTTCATTAAAATTAGAGTCCAACTCTAAGTCATTGCCTTTATAAGGGGATGCCTCATTGAATGGAACCCTAATCAAATCCTCATGTACCTCCTCATCAGTATAAGTGGCATCTTTGGGATAAATATCTAACCATAAAGTTGAGGTATTTTGATACTCTAAAGTTTGATGATATTGAAGTTATAAGATACTATGCATTGCCACCAACTTTTATACTCATCTAGAGGTAAGACTAATCCATTTGATGCAGTGGATGAATCTATATGTGGGTCAATTTCTCTCTATATAAGAGAAACTAATAACCTATGAAAGGAGATGAATTGAAAACATCATCAACTATAGTGTCCACCATCCAATAGGGTCAATTTGAGTTAATGTTGCTTAATCTATATTCACCTCTATATTGCTAAATGTTGGAGCATGGAGATTAGTAACACAACCCATGTTATGAGTGACATTTAGTTTGGATTAAGAAAAAATTATTTTGAAGTTACCATAAACCTTGAACATGATAAGTTACAACAATATTTTAGCTTCCCAATATCAAAATTATAATAAAACCACTACTACATCATAATAGGATTAAACATGATCTAGAACCATAAGAACAAAAAAAAGAATACTAAGATACCAAAAGAAGAGATAATATCACCATTAATAATAGAACAATACAAAATAAAAATCTTAAAGACACCAACAAACCTAAAAGGACCATATATCTCTAGCCCATTATAGCTTATGTAAGGCATCATTTGCCTCTAACTCTTCATGCATAAATTGGACCTACTTGACACTTATCTCAACTTTTCCTTGTTTTTCTTTAGTTATGTTACCCATTATATAATACTTTAAAACATTTTTTCACTTAGAAACCTCCCCTATGATATCTCTTGAGAACTTTGAAGCTTATCTTCTATAAATTTCATGTTTTTAGTATTAGATTTAATAGTGCTTTTATTTTTTTCAACCATTTTCTTTAAATTATCCTTGTTGTCATTTAAATCTCCTCCTCTATCTTCTAGAACTTAATATTTTTTTGTTCTTATTTGATTGTGTTGGTAAACAGATTTGTCTCTTTTCTGAAATCTTAATATAAAACAAAATATGACTCTGATTCACCCTTAAGAAAGAAACAATTATACCAATAGTTGGAAGAATTAATGATAATTCAACCTCTGCATTAGAGGGTAGCTCCTCGTATGATTTACAATGAATTAACTGTACAATTGATTTTTGTAACACTTTTAACCAGAAAGTATTGAAAAGGCTTCAACATTTATCCATCAGCACAAATAAACGCCTAAATTTTTATGAGAAATTGCTCAAAGAGGAGTTCACAGACTCTGATTAATATATATTTACTGCAAACATTCAAAACAAAATGGGAACTCAGCAAGAGAAACTAGGAGCTTAATCGAGACTCTTGTGCCTCACAGGGCAAGGGGGATCAAGCAGATTAACACCATGTGAATCATCCAACAATCTATAATAAATATGAACCGAAAAGAAATGCAGAGATAACTGATTATCAGATTAAATTATACCCACATAACTGTTAGTATTTTGGTATGGTTTTGTCATTGATGTCAACACCTACTAAAATACTAGCACTTTGGAGATCCAACAACATTCACTGACAAGTAAGTAACTATTGCACAGTTACTGGTATATGGCACACCGACAAGATATAATGATCACCGACACTTGGAATAACATGGAAGACACATGGTTATGTCAAAGACATCATCTGGACATCTTGTCCTGGAGTTTTGATCATTGGTATATTCATAGTTGCATATTTGTTGTTACCGACAAATAGGTCTAGGGTTACACCGACAGATTTATCTTTTCCAGATCAACATGGCACGCTATGGAGATGATTAATTTTTGTTGTAAATGCATTAAGCCGACATGTTCAATCAGTTATTGCATTGGATATTATATTGTTTGTAAAATGTTTTTATTGTAATATCTTGTAGAGCCGACCTACTAAAATTGGTCTTAGGTTATGGTATAAATGTAAGATGTTATTTGTAAGATCAAAAGTGGAATGCGAAAAAGGATTGTGTGAAGGTATATGCGAGTTTAAGAAGAGCTATACACGAAGACATCATTTGAAGGTGAAGCTAGGTTTTTGTGAAAGCATATCAGCATTACACTGGTACTAAATCCAGCATATGAAGATGCTATTTTGTGCAGTACATTTGTATTGGATTTAACCATCCAACTATAGTCAGTGTGATTCCATTTTGTGATTGAGCAGTGAGCTCTAGGCTGTTGGCCTTTCTGCATGTGCAAACCCCATTTATGTACACTTACTATCTGCAGTAGTATCATCTGATTGTGGGTAAGGTTTCCCACCGTGGTTTTTCCCCTTACAGGGTTTCCACGTACAAATATTGGTGTTATGTGTTGTGGATGACTTTGTGTTTATGTTTCATACACTAATACTTACTAGTATAGCAATTAACTATTAAAACTATCTACCGACATACTTAACTGGTTTACCGGTATTAAGCATTAAGTTGGTTAAGTTGTTTTTTGGTTTGAATTTATTAGATAACTGATTCACCCCCCCTCTTAGTTGTCTCTGGGACCTAACAATAACAACCTAAGAAGAATTACGAATCTCAGAATGCACAGATTCAAAGATACACAACACACCATTAATAATCAGCCATTATTTTATTTCCCACAATTCGTATAAAAAACTCTTCTATTGTTTCTAAAATCACAGTTTCAGAACCCGTTCAAAGGCAAGCTTTTCAGCTTAAATAGCCACCAAGCCATAGTTTTTACATAATTAACAAATAACATTTACTTTCACTTTAGTGAAAGAAACCATTCAAATGACACAAAAGAAAGCTAAACTAATAGCCACTGAAAGGCCGACATTTCATTGTAGCACAACTAAGCATCTACCGCAACTGAGGAAGTTACGAGCTTGTCCTGTTTTGCTGTGGATCCTCGCCATTCTAGGTGTACAGTCAAAAAGTTCAGGACAACTTGGAAATAGGGCAGGCCAATGTGTATGATCCTTTGCTTCCACACTTCCTTGTCCATATTCACCTGCATGACCTTCGCTTTATGAACCTCCAAGTGATCCGAACAGACCATGAGCATTGATTCAATCCTTGCTAGTTTTGAAAATTCATCGGTAGTCAAAGATTTTGTGGTTTGAATGGAATGAACTCTATCTTGAAAGAATTTAATCATGTCTACAACCTCCTCAATCACCTTAGCTCCCTCCTTCGTGAGTTGGATATCAATACATTTAAGGTCCTTCTGTATAGTGTCAATCAAATCAGTCAGTCCCCTGAGTAGCTTAGTGGATTCTTCATGGCCCTGCCCAATGATTGAGTTGCACCATTCCACATTTTTCTTTGACACATATAGCACATTATCATCTAGGTTCTCTACCGGCTTCTCAACTAGGAACTTCATCACTCCATAATTCTAAACATCATTCTTTTGTGTGAGAACCACTACCCACTTAATCCTTTCCTTTTCCCAGGCGACTGTCTCCAGCTCGAGCTCTTTACTCACAGTTTCTGCATCTTTATAGACCTTGACCAGATTAGTAATATATTCTGATCCTTGTTGAATTATTAGATCCAACCATTTGTTGAACATCTCCGTCACTACCCTGTTCCTTTGAACTTGATCAAGCATCTTCTGGTTTATTGGAGACTTAGGGTCAAATGACACTGGTATGTGCGACAATGGTTGAGGATTTGGATTATGAATAGCGTTGATGTACTCTGCCATCTGTGTGACCATTTTCTTCATTTCTCTTGTCTTTTTCATCTTTCCAAGTCCTTGAAATTATCCTCTTTGTAGAAGATTCCAAATGTTTTACATCCATGACCCTTGATGCAATGCCCAAATCTATTTTCTCCACAATAAAATATTCCTCTATGGCCTTATCTGCATCTCTCCCAGGAATGGGCTTGGCCACTTCAGCTGTCCAGTGTCCTGTTGTGTCATCCACATCAAGCATTGCTTGTGTTTTGAGCTTTTTGGGCTTTAATGCTTTTCCTAAGCATTTACTAACCATGTCCTCCAATGGAATGGTGATCGGCACCACGCTCCTCTTCTTTCCAATGGTGGTTTCCAGCCATCTTGGTGTATTGGTAGGTCCTTTAGGTGGCAGGGTGATCTGTGCATCTGGGGAGGTAACGATTACCAGGGTATTCATGGGATCCTATTGAGTTTCTACTCCTTCATTTTTATCCACTTATTGTATCCCAGGCTCGCTTTGATCCTGTGGGTCCATTATTTGTTCAGGCTCTTCACTGGGGTCCAATTCCACCACGACCTATTGCAGAACAAGCTCTCTACTCTTCTTCTTGCTTCTTGACTGGGTTACTCGGGCAGCTGTAAGGCTGGATGGCGACCTTCCTGACCCTCTTGGCGATATTTTCTCTACAGTGAGCTTTGAGACACCTACAATATCAGTAATTTTATTAGTGGCAAAAACAAGAGATTGAACCAAGATGTGTGAATCACTTCTTGATTCGTGTGGGGACATGGAAGGACCCTCCTTGAATTTTAGTTTCCTCAACCATCTCTCTATTCTCCTGACAACATTGAAGGTCCTTGTTTGAATGCTATCATCTTCTTTTTTGTTCCAGTCAATTTCTGTAATTGGTTTCCCTTCAATCTCAGTACCAAACTCAAGGTCTAGGATATCTTCCTCTGTATCTTCCAATACACCTGATGTATTAATTGGGAGCCTCAAGACAACTATCTGTCGCAAAGTGAATCTTGACCACAACCTCTTTCTCACTTCATGCTCATCCTTGAAGTTTTCCTAATAATCTTCTATTTGAGGTTCATGGCAGAAATGACTGTCTATGTTAAGGTTCTCCCTTGCATAACCTTTGTTGTCAAATCTTCACCTAGCCACATATGGCTACAGGTTCACCCTTTTGAACTCCAGTTCTAGATTCAAAGCATCTAATACCAATTTGTAATTGTAATACCCAAGCTCAACGGGAAAAACCACCTCGGATTCTCCCTTTGCTCCTAGTCTTTTATCTATATGAGCCAGCTGCCTACTCACCTCTGTAAGTACGAAGCTATCAAAGGCATACCTGGGCAATTTGAATGGCTGGCCTTCAAAACCACCTACCCATATATAGGTAAACCGTGGAAATTGGATAAAGAAGCTCCCATAAATACTCACAAACTCCATAGGCTCTACAAACATTCTCTTGTTGGCATCACCCTGAAGTTCAAAGGCCAGTCTTCCCGCAAAGACTCCATTCCATTTGTCAATTTGTTCAACATATCTCTGTTGTTGCAACAAAGGGTAAAAATTGTAAACCCTCATTCCATCAATCCAAGGTTCATTGGGTAATCCAGACCAATCTCTTGTGCAGGCTAAAATATAAAACACGTAAGAAGACATGTAAAACCTAGTCATGCCCACAAAATTGCTTAGTCTTTCGTGCAGCCTCTCTGCAATTACCTGAGACCAATCCAGAAATCTATCACCAGATAGAACCACTTGGACGAAAAGTACATCCAATCTTCCCAGTAGAAGGAATGTGAATTCCCCTTTACTTTGTTTAAAAGAACAACAATGTCCTGCACCTCAGTGATGAGGTGTTCTCTGGCTAAGGGTTTGGGTAGTCGTGATCCTCCTTTTTGAACCCTCAAGAGCCAATTTCTTGCAATTACACTTCTGTACTTTCTCTTCTTCTCAGAGAAATAGGCGTATGAATTTCCAATAGTCCAATCCTCATACTCCTCTTTATGCAGAATACCCATTGTCGCCATCACCGTTTCCCTAGTAATACTGACTAACACCTCACCGTCATTGGTTCTGATACACCTGTTCTCAGAGTCATATTTGTTCATACAAGCCAACACTAAATTTGGACACAACGCGGCTAGCGGGAATGTAACAACTTCCACAAGACCACTCTTAACTATCTTCTCCATTAGCGACCCAACTTGAGGATTCTCAATCCTTTCAAGGAAATTCCCCAAATCTACATGAACTAAGAAGGTGTCTTCCATTTCCGACAAGATACTCACTAAACGTGAGGTTCAGTCAAGCTTTGGCAACACCGGCCTCATTTTAACTATCTATTCCCTTAACCAAGAAATTCTAATAGCAATACAGTATGCTACCCCAACAATTTTTCAGATTTCCCCCTTTTCTATACTAATAAAACTTCATTGCACAAAGAAACTCAACATAAGAGAAGACAACTGAACTTACTTGATAACACCATGAAAACTAGAAATTCTTTCGGAGAACAGAGTTGGATTTACCTTCGGCGCCTCCAATTAATTGAAGTATGGCAACTGTGACCTTCCTAAACATGGAAATAAACTCATACATTTTTCTTTTAATCAGACGAGCAAATATCAATAGGGCTGCACATGCTTTATCATGATTCACTCAAGCGTGCAAAGTAACGGTGAAATGACAAACCTAACACCTTCTTAATTGACTTCCGCACATGCAATTTGATGTTTTCAGGATTACTTTCCACATTTAGAATTTCAAAAAGCCGAATAAAGGAATATTCCTTCTTGTCGCGCCACATTTATTTCCACCAAAAAGCTTTTCGGATTAGTTTGAAAAGAACTTATGAACCTTGAACCACTTGAACACAAGGCTCAATGGTTCAAGTTCACTTAAGAAATAAAACAATAACAATCGACACATAAACAACATCGGGAATGAGCGGCAAAAGAAAAGGACTATTTAAAGTGAACCTTGAACCTTTTGAACCGCTTGAAATTTGGTTCAAGGTTCAAGACCACATATCAAATCAACATAAAAAGACTCGCACTTGTCATATAACAATATATTGCTGCGACTCACAAAAAGGCATTTCGAACTTTGAACCTTGAACTTTTTGAAATTTGGTTCAACGGGTTCAAACTTCAATGACCGAAAACAAAGGAACGCACTTGAAATTTGGTGACAAAGGCCAAAACAACTTTATTTTTAAACCACGCTTTGAACCTTGAACCTTTTGAAAAAGAGTTCAACGGTTCAAGTACGAGGAGAACAAATGACCCGACGGAAACAAAAGGCACAAAAAGGCAACCCCCAAATTGGAAAACTTACGGGTGGACTAATAGATTGTTAGAAGGTTGATTTCTTGTAAATATTCTCAATGTTTCAAAGTCAAATTATCTTCTTCCTTAGGCATTAAGACCTTTCCCTTATGTTTTTGACCCAAAATGAGCATTCTAACACGTACCTATGAATTTCCATAAAGAAATGTTTGGACAACTTATGATGAATTTTTTTCCTTAACTAATTTTGAAGATTGCACCATGATTTTGTTAATGATATTTATAACATGTTTCAAAGAGTCTTCATCAAACATGTAGTTGATTGTCCTCATAGTAATGTCAATAAGAGTTGGAGATTATAGGGAACTTAGCTCCCAAGACAGGCTCTTCCCATATTTTACTTTACCTTTATTGTTTTTGAGCTTTTCTTCCATAGTGAATTCTCCTATTTCTTTGGCCAGGTCATCATCCATCTTCTTCTCATAGGAATATAGATTGGTACCATCTTGAAGCCCCTTTATATCATTATTGGAGAATTTTTCATACATACTTTCCTCTTATTTTTTAAGAAAGACTCATTGTAAATTATATTTTTGTTCTTCAATGAAGGACCCCTATTAATGGTAGGATTGGAATATCTCCAATTGTTTAAAATCATCCCTACATACATTGGGTAAGACTCAAGACCCTCATAATTTCTTTCACAAAAACTTAAAAGAAGATAAAAGGAAGAAGGGGAGGGAAATAGTACAGTGAGGTAAAAATTGGTTTTATAAGGGAAAATGATAAGAAATCAAAGTTGTAATTTGAGACTCTAGAGTAATATATTAAATATAATCACTGCTACCACCTCTTTCTAGGGATTTTTCATAAAATTAACATCACAACTTAACTAGTAATTCTTGAGAGACATGCCTTTCCTAAGGAATATTCATTTTTCTTTCTCCCCATCTTATGATCCTTAAAGATCTTCAAACCCTCAATCTTGAGGCTGGTAATAGCTACATTAATCTCTTTTGAGATATTCAAGTCCATTCCTAGCATCTTGACATTCCTATTTTGCCACCACTTAGCAAATTCAACTACCATAGTTATACCATAGCCATTAATCCTTTCTAGAAATAGATTTTATAGCATAGGTCTCAATGATTCTCCAAATGGCATGATTAGCCCTCATTTTGCTACAATAGATTTACACTCCCTTTCAAACTCCTCCCATTTTAGCATCTAGTTTTGGGTCCCTCAAATTTCTAGATTGAATGAATCAAATAGGCACATATGACCATTTTAGGTTGAGAAAAATCCAAATTTAGGAAGGACAGTGAAGGAAGGGATACACATTGCATGTTTGTGATTGTTTTAGGACCCTTAAATACCATCATGAAGAAACATTGGTGCCACTAAGGTCTTGATTAGTTCATAAATTATAATGAAGAGGATATCCTCCCCCAATATAAGTTTTAGCCCCTCTAATGTTAAGTCCTTGATGAAACATTAGATTAGAAACATTGTTACCATTTTTGAGATTATATTGAGCCTTAACTTTATTTATAATGAATGATATTAAGATAAAATTAAATCAAATTACTGACTATACAACTAGACTCATCCTTTAAATTACGTAGACAATATATCATATTGATGGAGTGACCTATAATATAGTATTGGACATGTAATTCCTTGACCAATTTTATTTTATTTAAGCCACTATTTTCTCTACAATTTATTAGGTTTTTCACTTAGGTTGATCATAAAGGTGCCCCTTTTGTTACAACTAGGCTCATCCTTTAAATTACTTAGACAATATATCATATTGATGGAGTAACCTATAATATAGTATTGGATACGTAATTCCTTGACCAATTTTATTTGATTTAAGACACTATTTTCTCTACAATTTATTAGTTTTTTCACTCAAGTTGATCACAAAGGTGCCCCTTTTGTTACCCTTCAATTTATTAACAACCCCTATAAGGGTCCAAGATTCCCTTTAGATGCCCCATCAATATTTAATTTAAAATAGTTAGGAGGGGGAGGGATCCACTCATATTCATCCTATCCTTATTACTTATTTTGAGGGAAATTGAAATATCAACCTTCAAATCCCAATAGATAGATACTATTTTATTAATTTAAAAAAATCGAAGCTTATTGACCTATAGATTTAGATTAAATTGTAGCCAAGAATTTTTGTTTGATGGTAATGCCAATCATAGAGGCTAATCTAACACAATCATTCTCTCCATCTATAATTAATTTATTATTTTTCTCCTTCCAAATATCCCAAAAATAAGGAAGGGTAAGAATCCAAAGCAAAGACAATAATTTCCTAGAGAAGGGTATGTTTTTGATAATAAACCAACCAAAACAAGGGGGTTGACCCATAATACACAGTAAGCCTCAGAGAGAGCATAAACAACACATACACATTTTCCAAGCAACAGTCAACCAATCCCTATCTTAATCATCAAAAACAAAAACCACCTGCAACTATAGAATAACCCAAGGTTGATAAAAATCTTGTCCATATAGCAACTTAAACAACACATAATAAAAAAGAAACTAACCTTGAACCATCTATCCTTAGAGATAAGCATATTGTTCATACTATAAAAACTAAAGAAAGTAGAAAGAGTCTCGACAAGCCTCATATGGCTGATAAAGAAATAAAACTTTATAGGGATCTAGCCGATCCTGAAACTAAAACTATAACAAAAAAGGAAAGCATCCTCCATTAATCATTTTTTCCAGCTCCCATGTGCTGGGAGAGCAGAAGCTCGATCCAATCTTCAGCCAGGAACTCAAATAGTTCCTTCGTGGTGTCACCTTCCAGCCCACCTTGTTTCACTTTTTCCTGGTGCAACAAGCACATTGAAGTGGTTGAGGAGTGCATGACTTTTTAGGCAAATTTCATAGTTTTTGCTAACATGGGAATCCAAATAGTCCAGTTTCTTCTTCACTTCGTTCAGGTCCTCAGAGATAGCATTACATCTCGCACAATACACCACCTCCTCCTTCTCTCCACCTTCAGCAGTAGTCTGACTGCCCTCAGACTTTCTCCCATCCTCCTCAGAGATATGATTATGCAAGGGGGAAGTGGCAGAAGAAGGGGAGGTGTTCTTATTATCATCCTTAACAGTCTCAGAGTCAGGGGCGTTGGTATCCATCTTGGAAGACTCTGAGCCCTTCATGGCCTCCATATCATCCTCAACCTTATCACTTTCTTCCTTCTCATAATCTTCCTCACCCTCATTGACATAGTTCTTCCTCACAATAATTTGTTTCATACAGGGTTTGCCAACAAATCTGTTGGATCTCTGCGGGGTCACACCGTCCTCTGTGTCAGACTCAACTAACAGGATCTCTAGAGAAGGGTATGTTGGAAATAGGTGTTTTCATTGATGTCAAGTCTATCGTTAATATTAGGATTCAATGTTGTTGGGAATCATTGTTATGATGTCCATCATGAGAGGAGATTGTTGTTTGTAAAATAATTGCAAATGTTGTCAAATGTTATCATCAAAAGTTGCAAATTTGTCATGAATTTTTCTGACCAATACATAGAAGTGCTCCCACCTATAAGAAAATAATATGGAGATGATATGCATGTTGTCATAGACTCTTTCATATGATTGGTTCAATTGGTATAAAATGGTTTTGGCCTTGGATTTATTTTCTCATGCTCTTTGGCCTGACTAGGGTTTGCATAGTTGGCATATTCCTAAAATTCTAAGTCTTAGTGTTGGGAAAATATAATTTCTCTAATCAAGTGTTGACCTATTGTGCATGGTTGTCAGTCACTTAAGTTATAACTCAATCCTTTGTGTTCTTTATGTCACCGGCCCCTCCATCCCAACACTTACTAGCTTGACTAGATGGACAAAGACTTAATATTTTCTATGTTTGAAGGATTGATAATAATAGAAGGCCATGACATGACCTTGGAGATCCAATGACATTCACAAGATCACAATACTTGTGTGGGCCCCTTCTTTCTTAGTTGCAAAATCTTGAAAAGGGGACAAGTTAACCTAATGAAATCTCAAAAAATGATGTAGATTGAAGATCAAGAACTCCAAGGAGTGGTGATATTCATGATCATCAAACAAATCCTCAATTTTTCTCAATCAATAGAAATTCATAGGAAAAGAAATGAACCCACAAAATTATTAATTTTAATTCATAAATATTTTTGAAAATGTGCACAGGAACTCTTCACTGGCAACTTTTAATGAATTGAATTGATAAAAAACTGAAGTCCTTTCACCCTAAAAATTTGTACAATGAAAGCTCCCACCTTCGTCTACTCATAAACATTTTCCTAATAACAATGATATACTTTATTTTATGCTAAACACATCAAGAACCCATTACAAATCTGAATTGATGTTTTCCAATCAGCAATAGACACCCAATCCCAAGCATTTCTTTACTTGAACTCAAAAATATGGGCATTAGCATTCTTCTAAACCTCCATTCTTCTTTTGCAATTTTCATCTTGCTTTGCCAATCTTTATTCTTAGGTATTGAAAAACTCTCTCAATTTTTTATTTTTTTATCTTGTTGTATTCCCATCTCTATGGCTATTGAAAAGCTTCATACAAAACCTCTTCTTTCAAATTCTAGTTTTTGGAATTTTAACCCCCAACATTTATTTCTCCTTTCACTATTCCACCATCTCCCAATTTTTAGTGGGAAAGAGAATCTCCCTAAAATGGGCATAAGAAATTTAAAATTGAGGCATAATGCTACATTAAATGTTCCACTCACCAACTTGGATGTTTGGATTTTCCTTCTTCAATTATTTTAATCCTCTTTTAATTTTAGAACCACTAAACATATGGAAATGAAGACAAAGCCAAGATCTTTTCAATGAATATTAGAATTAAATTTTTGATCACTTGGAGATGTGTGGAGAGTGTCCCAAAAATTTGCCCATAGAGTAAAAAAGAAATCACAACAAAATTAAATAAAAGAACAAAATAAATCTTCTCTTAGTTGTGTAGAATTGCCCATGCACCCGGATCCTCCTGCATCAAACACACTAGATAAGAAGAAAATGTTCCATAAGCAAGAGACTCATAATCATTTCAGAATTATATGTTTGTTTTTTATCCACATGTCTTCCTTATCCACTTGATTCGTCTTCTTCACACTACTTTGAATTTTTCTTTCTCTCTTCACTTTTATTTTTCTTCTTTTTCTCCCATGAAATCCAACTTACTGTAATTTGAACCCTACCAAGGCTCATCTTCCCACTCTAATTCATCTTCTTCAACTCCTTGTTGTAATTCAATTTGTAGCACCTTATTGCTGCACTTAACCTCTTCTTCTTTTCCACTTACTACTGTCATTCAATATCAACACAAAAATTAGCATCAATATCAATATTGACAAAACTTGAAAAATTGGTAATTACATCTAAATTTTCCTCTTTCCCTGCTATTGGGACATCCTTATCTCCCTCTTTTATGCCTTCAAAGAGGCATGTATCATATGCAACCTTTTTCCTTTTTCCATTTATCATCCCCCCTTCAAAAAATCTTTCTAATCTTTGTATCTCATCTTTCAATAGGAGATTGTCTTCTTCTTCATCAATTTTGTCTGTCAAAAATCAAACTATCTCAGTCGATTGCAACTTTTCACCCACAACTTCATCTACCTCTTTTGAATGTAAATCAACATCAACATGATTAGAAAAAATAAATAATACCTCTTTTGTTGTTTTTGTTGTTCCAACTACTTCCTCATGAAACTTTACTCCTATATTTTTCATGCCTTCATCTTCTTTCCTTATTTTTGTTGTATTTTCAATTTTTATCTCTTCCACACCGTCATAAAGACATGCCTTTGCTACTACAATATTTTATTTATCTTCCTTTTCTATCATCAACACACTTTCTTCTTTCATTATCCCATCCCCATGACATTTTTCATCATCCTTGATCACATCTACTACTTCTCCACGTTGCATAACCTCCAACCTATTCAACCTCAAATAGATGTCTACCATGATCTCAACGAATTTATTCTTTTGAAACTGCTTCATAGCTACCCACTCAAATAGCCTCTTCGAGACAATCTTCATCCTCTTGTTCTTTGACATTTTTACAAACACTTGCACAACAACTACAACGAAAATTACATACACACATCCATCCTCTACAAACATAAGAAGATGTACCTCTCAAGCTTCCACTACCCATTATCTCTTAGTGGACGAACTTTCTACACCTTCTACTCAGAATAATCTCTCTTAGAGAACAACCAACACAATTTCATCCCCTAAGTCTTCTCTCACAAATCATCTTAACAAACTTAGCACATCTCTTTTTATCAACACAGCCTCAACATACAACCGACTTTGATACCATTTGATGCAAATCGGAGTTCAAGAACTCCAAGGAGTGTTGATCTTTCTAGCCATCACACAACTCCTCAAATTTCATCAACCAATAAAACATTCATAGGCAAATAAATGAACCCACAAAATTATTAATTTTAATTCATGATAACTTTTAAAAATATGCACATAAACTCTTCATTGACAACTTTTCATAAATTAAATTTATCGGGCAAATAAAGTGCTTTCACTCTAAATACTTGTACAAGGAAAGTTCCCATCTTCATTTATAGAATTACATTTTCATAAACATTTTCCTAATAACAATGACATGCTTTATTTTATGGTAAGATACACTAGGAAACCCATTTCAAATCTAAAATGATGTTTTCCAATCGACAATAGACACCCAATCCCAAGCATTTCTTTTGACAATAGACACCCAATCCCAAGCATTTCTTTTTACTTGAATTCAACAATCTGGGCATTAACATTCTTCTACCTCCATCCCGATTTATGGAATTTTCAGCTTGGTCTGTTAATCTTCATTCTTAGGCATGTAAAAGATCTCCCCATATTTGATTTTTCTCTTGCTTTATTCCCCTCTTTATGGGTGTTGAAAACCTTCCTTCAAATTCTAATTTTTGGAATTGTAACCCTTGACTTTTATTTCTCCTTCCATTTTTCCACCCTCTATCAATTTTCAATGCTTGAGAAAGAGCATCTCCCCAAAATGGGCATAGGAAATTCAAAATTGAGGCATAATACAACATTAAATGTTTCACTACCCAACTTGGATGTTGGGATTTTTCTTATTCAATTATTTTAATTCTCTTCAAAATTTGGGACCACTAAACACATGGAAATGAAGACAAACTCAGCACCTTTTCAAAGAATATTAAAATTAAAATTTTGATCACATGGAGATGGGTGGAGAGTGTCACGAAAATATGGGTAGAGTAAAAATGAAATGACAATAAAATTAAATAAAAGAACAAAATAACTCTTTTTTTATTGTGTAGGAGTGCTCGACCACCCAGATGCTCTTGCATCAAAAAATGACTTGTGTCGATTCCACACCTATGGATTTGAATCAAAGATATTTAGATCGGATGTGGATCTTGAAGATGAAGGATGATAGAAATAGACTCGGATAAAATCATTTGTTGATTCACATAAAGTCTCATCTTATACATTAATAAATAAACAAAAGACAATCCAATCATCATAAAGAAGAAGAAAAAAATATGAATATACAATTTTTACAATTACAATTATAAGACTTTGAATTCAAACATCCAAACACTGAACCTCCCCAACTCAAAAACAAAGTCCTAAAACATATCATGTATAAGAGTTTCATGTGATATTTTCCTACCATGGCCTGATTTTCAATGACTAAGACACTTCAAAAGATAATCATAATTTTCAGCCATATAGATATTTAGTTGCATCCTTCATCCTCAATCCCAGATGGGACCCAAAATTGATAGATAGGTTCTCTGGAAAATTCTCTGTTATCGAATTTCTGTTATGCTTGCCTTTAGATTACCTTGTGCAGGTTGAATTCTACTTTATATAAAATTGTATTCTCACCAAAAGTTCATGTGAAAGAGAGGGGAATAATCTGATTTGCCTACTATACTTTTTAGTGAATAGTGGTTCTTAAAGCCTTAAAAAGAGGTTAATTTCAACAATGAATGCCCCTCAAACATGAATGATGAGGTTCACTCAATTTTAAGTCTTTGTATTTGATACGTCAAAACATCTGTTCAAAATTTTGACCAAGTACCTGGAAAAATCTTGTGGGAGCATCTCATTTTGCTTATGTTGGGTAGGTATTGGCAGGTCAGTGTCTGATAAACCTTATTTAACCTATTTTTGGTAACATTAATGGTGGTTTGATTCTTTGCAATTTCAATAATAGCAAAGATGGAATTTCAACACAGACAGGTGGTGTGCTCACCTGTCAAAACCCACCATGGCTTGCTTAATTTAAGCCGATTAAAAACATGTCCAAATTCAGTAAAGAAATGTACTACTCCAAAGCCTTATACCTTGGAGTGTGCTCTGACATCATTCAGTACGACATGGGCACCTGGAAGTCAGGCACAAGTAGCTTTACACTCGGCAACGCCCAATTGAAGGATTCCATAGTGGGGACACCTCAAAAAACATAGCTTTATTGTCATCAGGCTGAAAAGGAAAAGTTGGTCATTAAACAGGATATTTTAGTTTAATCTGCATTATGAAGTGGTGAATATTAATTATGGAGAAACTTATAGGAGCTGGCTTGGAATGTTGTCAGCATAAATAGAGGTGGGGTGGCAGTAGTGCAGTCAATTGTATCATTGTTCAATACTGGGTTGCTGTTGTTTGGAGTCTGACACCACTAGTTCAACCAATCTTATTCTTCATTCTTCTGCAACTTCATGATTGTGAACAGCTTCCATGTATGAACATTTGTTTTTCCTTGATTCAGGGCTTGGCTGCTGATTTAGCAGTGTTAGACTGTGGAGTCCTTGTTAGAATAGATTGCATAGGCTCAAGGGTTTTTTTACTCATCACCCACCTGCCTCATTTTTGTTGTCTGGTGATTTTATTGTACTTTTCCTTCAACGCATCAGAAGCATAAGAGCAATTTGTTCTAACAATCTGCATTACAGCAAATCACAATTTCAAGTTTTAGCCTCCTGCTTTGAATTTTTATTAGATTGAGGATTTTGGTGTAGAGCAGAGGTCCTTTGTCATTTCTAAGGAAGAGGAGAATTTTTTTTCTTCCAATTCCTCTCCTGATACTAAAAATATAGCTTTGTTTGGCCTTGTCAGTGGGTGTCAGGTGGTTAGTTCGGATGGTTTTGAAGCTCATGTTTGGGACATATACGCTTCTGAATGAGTTATTCACATAAAGTACAAAATATATAGAGTAGATTCTATCCTCATCTATTCTCTTGAATGTTTCTGGGTTCAATCTATCTTTCATCAAGCATCCAAAGTTCGAAGAAGTAGATTCTATGCATAGTTGTCTCTTCCATCTCCAAAGCTGATAGGAATTAGAAAAATTGAAGATAGAATTTAGTTTGTTATTTTTTTATAACTGCAGATTTTGTTTGCTGCGTCATGGAAGAGCAAATTCTGGTTAACTTGGCAGCAGTTATTAGGAAAGATTTTTCTCAGCAAGCTCTGAATACTAGGCCCCTGTACTCAGATCCTATACCTGTCGGAGGGGGGATGAAGAAGCTAGTTGAATCAGATTCTAGACAAAGAACAGAGGCACCACAGATATCTGAACTAGCTTCTTGTTCTAAATTCTCTCTTGTGGACTCTAGAGAGGGAGTCCCGAATGTGAAAGCCTGCACAAATTTGAATGTAGACGTAGCAGATTGTGGGTTGTGTTCTGTAAATTCATCATGCATTCCATATTATTTCTCTAACTTGTTTTTAGGAATGCTCTCAGAAGGAGACAACAATGGTGGTGATGATAATATGTACTGGTCTTTCCCAAGTTTTCAAGGGCCAGACGACATTACTAATCGACATCAGCTTGAAAATTTCCATGTGGGTAATCCCAGCGAGTTTCAGTCTGTGAATTCTTATTGTCAACTAACTCCACCTCAGATTGAGTTTCAGCTTCTGCAGAGACAGCAAGCTGAGATCCAGCAGCTCCAGTGGCTGCAATTGCAATCTGTTGGTGCTTCAGAATACAACCTTCAATCTCCACAAATGAGGAAATTGAAAGATTCAGTAGATTGCCTCGGCCCCAGATCACAGCCTATGAAACATGTGGCTAAGCAGAATGCGAGACTCAAGAACAGTCAAGCCACTAAACTTTATAGAGGAGTCAGACAGAGGCACTGGGGTAAATGGGTTGCAGAAATCAGATTACCCAGAAACAGAACAAGGCTTTGGCTCGGGACTTTTGACACAGCAGAGGAAGCAGCCCTGGCCTATGACAGGGCTGCTTATAGGCTGAGAGGAGACTATGCCAGGCTGAACTTTCCTGACCTAAAATATCAATTGCATATGAATCATAATTTTCAGGATCCCAATAAGCCATCTTCCACCTCCTCTGTATCCAAACTCTATTCAAATCCAGGTTTTATCAGCCATGTAGGTGGCCTATCACCAGCTCTGCAGTCTTCAGTGGATGCGAAGCTGCAAGCAATCTGTGAACGGTTGTCTTCAACGACTATGCCATTGCAGGAAGAGAAACCGGGTCCTGCGAGCTTGGATCAGAAGAACAGTAACACCCCAGTGGCACCACCTATAATGAATCATGACATTAAGGTCAAATCAGAATGTCTTGATTGTGATACCCATTACTCTGAAAGTGACAACAATTCTGCTATTACAGCACTCAATTCTGCTTCTGCTTTGGCATCACCTTGTAAATCTGAGATGGATACACTCTCTAGCATGCCTTCATTGTCAGGCTCTGCTGTAAAGATTGATCTTGATACAACAGATACTCTTAGTAGATTGCCTTCTCTGGACATGGACATGGCTTGGGATGTGCTGCATTATTATGACATTCATCAATGACAAAGTAGAAACCAAGCCAAGAAGAGTACAGTTGAAGATCATGAATGTATGTTTGGATGGAAATTCATCATCGAACTATAGAAAGAAAATGTTGTAAATGTTTACTTTTTGGGGGCTGTGTAGTACTAGGATTGATACCTAGATAATGTTGTATAGTTCTCTCCTAAACAAGATCTTCTGTGAACATATAACTACCTTCTGGAGTTTATGTCAGAGCCAATGCAATAGGTCTAGATGATAAGTTCATGTGAGTGATCTGATATAGCTAGAAGTATTTGCCTCTCGGTGGCATATACATAGGTTGTAATAATAACCATGGTTACAGGTTACCTGGAAGAAAATGATAAAAAGAATAGTGTGTTTGATTGCCATGAATGGTTCAATGATCATACATCTTAAATCAAAACTTATTTAGTCTCGATGTGAATCATAGATTGTAATAAGCAAAATTAAGCATCCTGGTCTTACAGTTAATTAATGTGTTATATATAACAGAGATAAAGTTGAAACATAAGAAACAAATTATATCAATCATATGCGAATTCTACAGTATTGTGTCAGATAACAGAGCGTAAACACAAATTTTATCTTAAGATTGTGGTTTGTGATGATTTTTTTACATATATTTGATTTCCTCCTCTTCAGTGGTTTATGTTTGTTTAAATTTAAATAGATATACGTGTTTATTATTATAAAAGTAAATAAACTGTTTCAAATGATAAGATCATAATATTCTCAAGATAAAAATTCAATTCAACCTCGCTGAAAATTCCGTCTTAAGAATGAAAAAAGAGTCCATATTTCTAAACCAAAGATAGAAAGATCACAAAATATTCTCCACACAAATAAAGAGTCCTAATGTCAATAATATGAATGTTCTCATTTTTATGGAAGAATCCAAAAACAGAGTAATAAATGTTAATTAATATGATCATGATTTCGAAAAACGGCTATCAATTCTTAAGATGCACCAACGCATGAATTATAGTATATGAAAATAAACTATACATAAATACATCCTAAAGACTAAATGGCCATTTCCATGATTTCATTGCCAACATGATTTTGATTGCTACTCCTCATTTGTATGGCAGATCATTTGGAACAGGGACACCTCATCTAGAAATATACTTTTCCTCTCTACATTGCTTATGCTTTACAGATAGAAAAGGCGTCACTCATAAAACTTTATCATTCCATGTAGACAATGGCCACTTGCTACTACGATGAGAAGGCTAGGAAGGGTGATAAAGTGTTCAGAAACAACCATTGAAGTGATGCTTCTCATGAAACAACATTGACATTTATATTTCCCACAGGATGTTCTTGTAGCAATATCCTGGTAACATTGTAGGGATCATTGCTCCACTTTTGCACTAAGCTCTTGCAGTTGGCTGTGCCAGTGAATTGAAAAAGTTGCTATTCTTGATTCTTTGCATGAAAACCCGGAGATAGCATAAACTCTTTCATACCAATCTAGATACTGTTTACTAGAAACCTGATAAAAGATGCCATGATTGATATTTTCCCAAAGACATTAAAAAAAAAGTCTATATTCTACCAATATTCTTACAAGCCACTTGGCATAGATCTAGAGTAAAAAGTTTCTAAGAGATGCAATAATGAAAAGCAAAATGTGTTGGAACACCCAGGTATGTTACAAGTTTACAAGTTACAAACTAGGTATTCTGGCAATGCTTGGCCTAAATTTTGGATTCTAGGTTCGAAAGCAGAGGTTTGAGGTACAAGCACCTCCCAAAAGTGTTTCAATTAAACTTTCCACGTCAAAGGCAAGGAATATAAATTGGATTGCAAATGAAGGCTCTTCTGAAAGGATGTCATGGGCAAAAGAAATTACTTGGATATTCAAGCTTATACCGTCCAAAAGAATTGTCATAATTCCACTTCCTCTTCCAATCAATAACTGGTGGCCAGAAGTCCTAATTTATGAAAGGAGAATATATGTCAAAATTAGCACCTGAATCTCAGAGTCATCATAGAAATATACAACATAACATGATATGAGGTAGATTCAAACATTAGGAATGATAATTTGTCTACATTGTTTTTAATAAGGAAATTGGTTTTGATAGGATTATCAGTATTGTATGTCAAATGGAACAGATCAAAGTATACATTATAAATTTAGATGGAAAGAAAATATAAGTGCAGTCAAGCTGTTGAATGAGAATCAATACAACTAAAACCAAGTTGCGAAGCATAAAAGAGCACCTAAGGATCCAGCCTAAACAATGCTAGACTCTACCCTATTCAGTCTCACACCTTTCACTCTAGTGTGCAATTGGGAGAGAGATTTGAGAACTTATTTCTGCCTTTGATCAATTGTCTAAGATATGTTATCCAAGTCCTTAGACCAAGGTGAAGGGCATAGATTGAGGGGCATGCCAACATGTGGGTGATCAAGGAGAGGGATTCCTCCTCAGAGGGCCCATTTATGGACACATCAGAAACAAAACTGTCTAGTTGGTATTGCTAATAATCATCAATCAACCAGTTCAAATTGATCTATATAACATTCTCTTTTTATTGTCAGTAACTTTGAAAAAATGGATCTCTTGTTATAACATCAAAGCTGATTTGGTAAAACAACACACATGTACATACCACATATTCCTTTATGGAAAAATCTTATAGATTTAAGACAAGGCATTTCCAACAATGGCTTACTATGGTGTGAGTATCAATGGCCATCACCAACGAGAACGATATCATTTAAAAATAAATTCAATAAAAAAAATTTATCATCTCGACAAGACACTAAATTTGACAGTTGAATTTGCTCGTCAAACAATTTCACTAATGGTTATATATATTTAAAATTGTCTTTCAAATATTTACATATATTATATATGCATAGAATTATAATTATATAATTTTTTTGATAATTTAATTCAAAAAAATTTCAATCATATAATACAATCCTTCTAAAATTTCAATTGTATTTTATCATAAAAATATCTAAATATAATCATACAACATCAAATTTAAATTACGATTCCAACATATTATAAAGATAAATGAAAAAACTCAAGTCTATCATCTGAAAAGTCTAAGTACCTACCTCGTTGCAATACAAGAATAAGATTTTGCAGGCCTCCTCAAGGGCTCAGATAACCTCTCCTTTGCATATAAAGCAGGACTACGCTTCAGATATGTTGATTCCTATTCTGCTTTATCTTTTGGAAAATAAGAAAGATGCCAATGCACATGAATAAAAACCTTTAGTACCACTCACATCAACCCAAAAGGACTTTTTGAGCATTAATTTTGTTAATCAATCATCTGTGGCTGCAAGTTCCAAGCTGCATATTTGAAGTTTAACAGCCATTAACAGTTATGTATTTTCCACCTTGTGAATGACAATCCCAAAGCTTAACAGGTGAGGCCTCCAAGGAAAAAGTAACACATAAAAACTTAGCATTCTGCCTATTCATATTACTTTCAAAATGTATTCAATTGGATTTTTGAGTTTTATATTTTTTTATAATATTTTTTAAATCAAAAGAAATAAAAATGTATTAAATACTCAAGAGAGTTATAAAACAAGAAAGGTCAACAGTCTAACAAAGAAAGATCAATCTATTACACATTCCTATCCTTGCCAACTAATTATTCAAAGATATGATCCAAACATAGTTGTCCCCTATCTGCAACATTCTGCTACTCTAACCCTTCATATATTCAGATATCCAGTTGACCAAGCAATCCGCTACTCTATTCCATTCCTTAGGAATATGAAAAAAGGTAACAAATTTTAGAGACCTACTCAAACTTAGAATCTATCTAATCACCATAGCTAAATGTCAATTAGCATCATCCAATCGCTGTCCATTCAACATATTCACCACCACTTATGAATCAGATTCACAAATAATCCTTGCCAGCTAAGGGCACAACCTCTCTCCATAGCATACGAGATGGCAAGAAACCCCATAAGTTATTCATTTGAGACACTTTATGAAAGGAAAAGAAAAACTGAACATCACCATAACTATCTCTACCAATACCACTTACACCAACATGACCAGGATTCCCTAAATTTTTTAAGACATTTGTCATTGTGATTGAATTTTCTTTGTTGGCAAGCATGAGGGTATAGTCATCCTTAAAGAATTTGCTAATAACTTAGAAAATTATTCATTGATAACTGTGTGGAAATAAAACATCCTTACATAATATTACATATATTATCTAAAATATAATTTGTTTTAAAAATTAAGTTTAATCAGGAATATGTAATTGATCATATATGAAATAGAATGAAATAATAAAATGTAAGTATACTTTGATATTGATAAAAATGATGATTTCGATCATGATAAGGAGATCTGAAATGAAAATTAATGGTGCTGAAGAATAGTTTTTGAATCTTGCTAAGTAAGGATCTTCTCATTAGTCACATCCATGATCAATTCAATAATTTTGATATAATTTAAAAATTAACAATCAATAATTTGATAATTTGAAACTTGAAACTTGACTTTTAAACAATAGGTGATTGTTGTGTCTTGTACCCATGCCACATTTTACTTTGACAAAATGTGAACCCCTCTTTTGCTTTCTCCACCTTTGTGCTATTTTTGATAAACTTATTGACATCTTTTGTATGTTGTATTGATACTAAGTTGATGGGAAGTTATAAAAGTTGAATCATGAATCAAATCTTTACATAAATTCAAATATACTTTAAAAGCGAAATTCAAATTTTTCTTTGTATGAGGTAGCAAAAATTACTTCGTGAAAGCCCTCGCTAGAATTCATGCCCTTGCTGGGCTGTTGTGCTCACAAATCTGGACCTCCATAAAAAAAATATTCTTTGCCCTTTGAAGGTTTACAAAGTTTAAAAGAACTTACAAATTCTTGATCCACCATCACCTCACTATCATACCATCACCTCACTATCATAGCTTTTATGCCCAACAAAACTCTCTGAACAGGTTTACAAAATGCCAACTTCCATTTCATCATTTTAGGCTCAATTTCAGGGTGTCCGGTTTGAGCCCACAATTGTTGAATTTCTCAAAAGTGGATTTTGCAGGGATTTCATGTACTTCTTGCACCTCTCTTTTTCTATGTTGTTGAATTTTTCTACCACCCATCTTTCATATTCTCACTTACCCACCATGTTGTAGTAATGGCTCACTCGTGTGAATCTGATCTTTACAAAACCAAAATTTTATGTTATTCACATCTTTTACAAAATGGATTCTTGAGCTTGAGTGATCTCTGTGATCCCCAGATTTGTGAAATTCACTATTAGAGCTCTTTATTTTGAATTTGTTGTTGAATTTGTGAAGTCTAAATAGTGTGTGAGTAGTTTGAAGTCGATAAGTTGTGTTCTCAAAGTCTTCGCCAACCTGTGCACATTCAAAGTTGATCATTCTCATCTCTACATTTGAAGATTAAGTCAGGCTTAATCTTTCTTGTCATTTTGAAGAAAGTTTGACGTCCATTGAATGGCATAAGGAATCTAATTTTTTGTGAAAATTTGTTGAATTGTTCATTGTAGATTCTCATTGTGCTGGGTAAACTAGCTTACTTTTAGTTTTGAAAAACGTGTTTTACCCATCTATAAACCCTAAAACCTGGTTTGGTGAGGTTGTTTGTATTCAAACCATTGATCTGTAATAGTTTAATTTTTATTTTAAATTTATTTTAATGTCATAGAGAATTGTGTTTTATGTTTCATTAAAAAATGTTCAAGATATACAAATATCCTAATGACCATTAGGATCTCATAAAATTTCATTTAAAAACAACCATTTGACAATTTGTGGGTTCTCTAGGGATATTTATTGAATTTAAAATTTGCTTTACTTAGTCATGTTTAGGTTAAAATGTAGATTATCATGATTTCTTGTATTTTTTTTAATTTCTTAGTCTTAAATCCCTAGGTTCTAATGATTACTACATCCTTAATTCAAGGAAAGATTCTGATGTTCTGCAAAAAGGATGGTTAGGATAACAAACACCAACAAACAGGAAGAAACAAGTGTTAGTGTTAGAAAATCAAAGATCAAACACTATCCTAAGCATGCATATCAAGAGAGACACTAAAAGAAAAATAGAGCATTTAACAAAGAAAAGAAATGCAACAAGGCATCTCCAAATGCCTTCCACCATGCTTGTAGCTTCTCCTCCCTTGTTCCTCTCCTCTCCAAGTTCCCAAATGAGTGTAGCTCTCAATAGCTTTTTGCACTAGTATGGATGTCTTCAAGAGGTTCAAGATTGTAAATGCTTTAAACTATGCAAATGCAAGTGTGAAACAAACTAAATATGAGATATTATGTAATTAACTAAGATTAATTTTAGCCCAAAATGACAAATATAGATGATTATGCTAAATGCTCTCTAAAATTCACTATAAGTTAGATGCATGCAAGTTTTCAGGATCTGGATTATGAAGAAATGAGCTCTATTTATAGGTAAAACAGAGCAATGGAGGGTTGAGATTGAGTATTCTCATCAAGGGTCAGGATTGATGGGTTTATGATCTATGTGAGGGCTTTCAATCCAATCCCAGGATGACAAATGTCAATAAGAGATGGGTTGAGAGGAGAGAGAATAAACATTAAATGCTTGACATGACTTGAGGGTTAACTTGGGAGGTAAGGTTAATGTTGAGTTGAAAGAATAAAGCCATTATCCAATAAATAATGTCTTTATCCAATAGATAAACTCTTGTACAAGAGTTAGTGAGGATAACCATGGTCAAAACAATAAATGTTTGAAGAGATCCATGAGTTAAATGAGGGTTGAGTTAGAGGTAAAGTCTCTAACCATGGGGGCAAGTGGATTTAACCATAAATGGTTATGTAAGATCCATTAATGGTCATGTAAGAGCCATTAGTGGTTTGGAAGACTTTGGGGGTTAGCTTGTTGAACACATAAAGCATTAAAAGCTTTTCAAAGACTTTGAAGGCTTTGAGAAGTGACTCCAAGTTGCTTAGGAATGTGACAATATTTAGGGGATGTATTAGGCTAATTAGGAAGGGGTTAGAAGAGTCTAGAAGGGGATTTAGGATTGCAAGTGGGTTTGGTGGGTGAGGGAAAATAGGATTTTAATTAAAATAAAAATAGTTTATTTCAATTTGTGGTTGCAACTTGCATTTGTAGGAGAGTGATTTAAATAAATATTTATGTATTTATTTAAAAGAAGAAAGTGGTTAAATTAAATAAATATGATTTATTCATTTAATTGATTTAGAGATGCGGTTTAATGAATTAATTTAAATAAATTGGATAATTTATTTAATTAATAGGAGAAGAGTTTGAGGATGAATTAATTAAATATTAATTTAATTAATTGATTATTGAAGGTTTATTAATCAAATAAATAGTAAATATTCATTTAATTAAATGGACAAATTTATGTGACTATATTTGCCCCTCTTTGAAACGGTGCGGTTTATCACGTCGTTTCAAAGAAAAAAAAATAGGCGTGAAGAAATATGCCCCATAAATGTTAATTTAGTGGGTGGTATGCCCCCTCAAGAGATGGGCCCAAAAAAATCAAAAAATCAGGCGATCTCTCGAAAAAGAATGAGATTGGGCGGGGAGGTAGAATAGAAGAATTGAGCAATAACAGTGAAAGAATAGAAGAATTGAGCAATAATAGTGAAAGAATAGAAGAAATCAGAGATAACAAGGAGAAATGGGAGGCACTGAAAGTTCACGAGGACCATGACGGTGAGCAGGGTAAAATTAGGTTTGCGGGCGAAGGGTATATATGGGAGTGAAGGGGTAAAAACAGGGTCATTTGCATCCATCTCTACAACGATTCAAAGCTCTGATAGTGATTTTTTTGAAAAAGCGAGCAACAGTCAGGATGCCAGTACCGATAGAAGATCATCGACTAGAGCGAGTCCATCGATTCTAGCGGCCAGATGACTACGGACCAGTGGTACACCAATTTGAATTTTTGCTTTTTATGCATTTTTATGTCTTTTTCAAGTGTCCAAGTTGAGTCAAAACAATAGTGCTAAAACTATGTTTTAGCGCTTTTGTCACCTAAACTAGCACTTTTGTGCTGCGATAGTGCTATTGGATAGTGGTTTTAGCACTATCGCAAGGTTTAGTGCAGTCGTGCAGTTGTTTTAGCGCGATCGAGTCAATCTTGTAGCACGATTGTCTTGGAATGGCGTTGTTGTGCAGTGGTTTTAATGCTATTGGTTTTTAGCGCTAGTGTGTAGTTGTTTTAGCGCGATTGTTAGCAGAATAGCACTATTGTCTAAAAAATAGATGCCCCAGTGTTAGAAAAAATAATCTCTCGATGCCGATGGTGGATGGATGGATAAGTTAGTTGTTTTGAACCATAGCAGCCCCGTTGAGACTAGGTCATTATGATAAATGCTTGTTGTAGTCTAGGTTTGCCATGATTGCTTACCTATTGAGACCCGAAGATACTTGATTAGAGTATTTGTTGATAGTCTAGGTTTAAACTTAAGAAAGTTTAAAACAAAACAATTGATGATGATGAGGATGTGTGTGATGTGTACGAGGATCTTCCCGTCTTACAGATACGAGAGAGACATCTAACCACGCAACAGTTGAGAGATCGGTTGACAGAGGCCGAGATTGATTTTATTGTGGCGATAGGCCTTTATGATGTGATGTATATGCCCGTGATTCAGACGAATCGCAGCCTGATGACGACATTAGCAGAGCAGTGGCACAACGAGACTTGCACATTCCATCTGGCTATGGGTGAGATGTTCGTGACACTAGAGGATGTGTGGTGGATCTTGCACATCCCTATCCGAGGGGATCTGGTGACATATGACTGAGCATGGGGAACAACAGTTGTGCAACGGATATTTGATAAGGATGTTTTTATTCATGATGGCTCGGTAGCATGGGAGGAGATAGCTTCGTTATATGAGCCACTTCTAGCGGTGTTATCAGGGATTGTTGGGGGCCTGCTATGCCATGATCGACGATCACATGGACTGGCCGTGGGTTGGGGCCAGGTTATAGAGTAGATGGTGACTGAGGGGACCCACTTTGCATGGGGACTGTGAACTTTGGCACATTTATATCGAGATCTGCATGAGGTGGTGTACCGAGAGACGAGCTCTCTAGGAGTTGGGATCACTCTTTTGCATATCTGGGCATGGGAGCACCTACCCATGACACGACCTATTATTTTGAGATTTAGGGCAGTAGATCAATCCTATGTTTACATGTACGTAGGTATGATGAGTCAGCCCCACCTGGGGAAGTTAGAGTGGTGGCGACGGGCATTAGATGATTTAGATATAGTGATATGGAGACCCTATATTGAGTGTGAGCCTTGGGATGATGATGCAGAGGCCTTGCCTTATGTATTTATGACACGGTACTTGATTGGTAGAACATCCTACAATGTGGAGAGACAGGTACCTGGCAGAGTGATGAGGCAGTTCGCTTGGAGGCAGGGATTGTCGAGTGGATCAGGGGAGTATGCACGGGCGGTACGGGGGATATTCCAGTGAGGGCCAATGTTATTGTATGATCAAGCCTTACCGGAGTTTCAGACTTTACAGGCGAGACCATGGCATATGAGGGTGGGGGTTGTAGATGCAAGGGTTACAGATGAGTACACACAATATATTATTGCACATCCTATTCCACATATATTGGATCCGGCAAAGCCGATTCCAACTTTTGAGGATGATAGGAGATAGAGATGGAGGAGGAGAGGAGGTTGAGGACTTGTAGTAGATGGACGAGGTAGAGGTGACAGAGGAGGAGGAGGAGGTGGTGAGGGAGGTGGTGGTGGTGGAGGAGGAGGAGGAGGAGGTGGAGGGGGTGGTGGGGATGGATTTGGAGGTGGAGGTGGTGGAGGAGGATGGTTACAGTGGAGAGGGAGAGGCAAGCAATCATTGTGACTGTCACAGGGTCCTTTGATGCAGGGAGGAGACAGATTAGGTGGTAGGGATATGGGGGAGGGAGAGGCACCTATGGATATGGGAGAGGGAGCTATTGGTGGAGGAGAGCGAGCTACAGGTGGAGGAGAGTATTTGATGGGGATGGAAGATGCGCGAGAGAATGTGCTAGTATATATGCAAACCCAACTTACAGTAGCCGAGGCACAGGTGGAGGAGATGGAGGCAGAGGTTGCAGCTAGAGATGTTCAGTTGTTTGCACAGGAGTCAGAGTCGACTGTAGTGCTATGGGAGAGAGATGATGTAGTTGATAGGGTGATCCAGCTGCAAGAGAGAGTTCCGACCTTGGAGGGAGTACAGGGACATGGTCCATCGACTGATTTGTTGGCGAGGGAGCTATGACAGGCAGGTGGAGAGGTTGACTATTGGCGAGGTTTATATGAGCAGGTGGTGCCATCCAATCAGCAGGCACTGAGCTATTCACATATGTGTCGGGCGAGATTAGAGCGGTCTTAGAGGATGTAGAGTAGTGGTGGTGTGATGGGTCCTCCACGACGATATAGTGTGGGTGGTGCAGGGGGTAGTGGTGGAGCAGGCGGTGATGGGGGTGCAACATCTAGCCAGAGTGCCATTTGAGAGAGATTTATGTATTTTATTACATTGTCACTTTGGTATGTGACTTGGATGACTCTTGGTAGCCGATATTTTTGACATCACTATACTCTGATACATATATGTTTTTGCGAGATGATATATGAGGTGATATATGAAGAGATCCCATATTTTGTGATGATATGCATGTTGATGATATGTATGGGTTTATGCAGGATGATGATTTATGATTTATGCTTAGATGGATGTTTTTACTTGTTAGATGTATATGATGATGAGATGATTTCTATATGTATGTTATGATGATTTTATGATGTCTATATGCATGTTTATGAATGTTATGCTAACATGTGGATGTATGTTAATGTATGTATGATGCATTTTTGTAATACTTTATATATGTAATGCCATGATGATGATGTATGCAAAAAATAAAAAATAAAATAAAAATAAAATGATGCATGAATGATGTTGACTATGAGATAGATAGTACTTGTGTTTATGTGGATGAAATGATGATATGCAGTTGTGTTTGATATGATGAAATGTAATAAATTGAATGGTTTATGTAAATGTGTATAGATGGTTAAAAATGAATGCAAAAATGGATAAACAAATGGTGATTCAAATATTTATGTGATGATCTTAAATGAATGCACTTGTAAAATGAATAAACAAATGTTGAGACAAATGTTCATGTTATGATTCTAAATGACTTAAAATATGACTAAGTGAAATGATAATGCAACTAAGGGATAATGAATAACTGCATCTTAATGCAATTAAAAGGATAACAAATGCATCTTAATGAATCTAGAGGAAACTTGTAAAGATGAGAATGAAATGAATGAGTATAAGAATATACTGGATTGATAGATGAATGTGTAGACACCTAAAATTAATATTTAATTAATTTAAGCCTATCAACATAATTAATTGACTTAATTGTGTTATCCTCATTCCTCTCAGAATCAATTAAATCTAATTTAATTAATCCTATCACTATTGTCCAATAATTAATTTATCAAATAAATTAATTATCAGCGTGTCCGCTCGTGCATCAACGCGTCTGACTGCGAATCAACATGTGCATTTGGTAAAAAAATTTGATTTTTTTCATTAAAACTGTGAAATAGCACGTGCACAGGAAAAACAATGCCTACACTCGCGCCAAAATGCGTGCGCATAGTCAAAAATCATTAAAAACTGCAAAACAACACCTGTGCACATGCTTCAGTGCAAGCGCCTCTGAATCAGCGTGAGCGCCATAGATTCAACGCGTGCGTTTAGGTAAAAAATGGTTTTTGTAAAATGGGCATAACGTTTTGCTTGGGTGTCAGATTTCAATAATTCAAAATGCGCTGGAAAGGGGATTCATAGATATAAAATGGGTTGTCTTTATATTTTACATATTTGTTTTCAAAAATTATTTTTAACACATGCAAAGTCAACCCTTTCTTTTTTAACTTTAGATTTCCATATTTTTAGCATATAAAATCAGTTTTTATCAAACTTTTTTTTGAAACTACTTAGAAAATCATAAGGAAACTAATTTTTGCAATCTTTTTGGGGCTAATAATCTTGTGTTTGTAGCTTCTTTTCTTTCGAATGCCCAAGATTGATTATTAGAAAAACTACTAATCCATCATTCTTGCAGGTTGCCTAAGGAGATACAAGCAAACATTGTGTCATTTTAAGTATTTTATTAAGAACCTAGATCTAATTAGGGGGAAAAATAATCTTGTATTGAAGAGTCAAAGGGTAGGAGAGTATGCTCTTTCTTATCGAAGCAATTAGAAATCTAGACCCCTTTGGTCTTTTCTATGTTTATTGCTTGTGTTACCCTTAGCGGGCTTGCCCTCCCAACTTTCTCTTTGAGAAGGTAAGAGGGGAATGACCCAAGTGAGTACACCTGGACCTGGGGTTCCCAACTCACTATAATAAATAGGCCATTGATGATGAAAGGGTCAATGGTTGGGGCTATATGAGAGTTCATTCTCACATTGGGTGCTTAGTAGGATCCTAGAGATCTCAATCATGCTTGTGTGACTACTAAGTTCTTGGTGCTTTGTTGGGCTATAGGCCTCAATTGCGCTTGCGCAACTGCGAAGGGTAGCTCCTAACGGGAAGCCATACTAAACGCCTTGTGCATAGTGGCCAAAAACCTTCTAGTAATTGGTGCAGGAGGTCAGACCTCCGAAGCCGCCCATATTTTTACAGCCCTTAGTAGAGACACAAAGTTCGCCATGAGGAGTTTTCATGGGAATTGATGTTTGGCTTCCCCGGAGAAGTGAGTGTCATGGAGGGGAGCCAATGGGGTCAAGCATCTAAGTGTCCACTCTGGGTAAGTGTAGTTGGGAAACCAATTGGGATCCATTGACTATTGTCTTTTCTTGCCATAGGATATGTTGTGAAGGAGCATGAGTGTCTTTTGAGTCTAACTTCTTTTGACCATTATGTTTTCTTTACTTGACATCTCTTGCCAAGTCCATCCCCCATGACCAATCAATCATCCCTCTTTCCAAATTCCATCTTGTCATCATCAAATCTTTAATCCATTTCTATCTATCCAAGAAATTCTCCAATCCCCAATCCACTTTCATCCATTCAAACAATTATCCTTCCTCAACCAATATTTTTTTCCAAATCATTCATTTGACTTTGGGTAGCCTCCCCCTTTATTCTTCCTTCTATCTATCCATTCTTCCATAATCATTCTCCCTCTAATCCAATCAAATCTCCAAAATTCCAATCAATCAAATCCATCCATCTTCCTAATCTAGTTATCCAATCCAATCCAATCTAATCCAATCCAATCAAATCAAATCTAATCCAATTCAATCCAATCCAAATCCAATCAAACCAAGTCCTAATCCAAGGACAATTCCAATCCAATCAAGTCCTAATCCAAGGACTCATCCAATTCCAATCCAAATCAAATCAAATCCAAATATAATCAAATCTAATCATTCCAAGCCAAGTCCTAATCCTCATCTTCATTTAACATCATCTTCAAAATCTTTCCCCTCCAAAACATATTCATCCAATTCCAATCTAATCCTTCATTCTCAACATGACTACCCAGAATTTGAAAGCTTGTTATGATAAGATGCTAATGGAAATTCATGAACCTGCCTACCAAGTTAATCCTATAATCTCCCACTCGCATATCATACCTTCATCCATCCCATCTCAACACATTACACCCAATCCCAATCTATACCATATCTCTTTTCCTTCCTCTACCTTTGACAAGGGAAATCCATCTTATTCCCCATCCATATCTCCATATTATCCCTCATCCACATACTCATCTAATCCAATATGTATACCTCCATCTCCCCCCCCTCATCTACATCCCAATCCCCATTCTTCTACAATGCATTCATTACCTCTACTCCCCATCCAAATCCTTTACTCCATAGTCCTCCAATCATTAATCCCAATTCCCCAATCCATTATCCTAATCATCCATCCAATCCTAATCCTCCATCTAATCCCAATTCTCCATCTAATCCTAATCCTCCAAAATCCATATTGTCCACGTCCTCCAAATCCATCATCCATAATCTTATCCAAGACATGCTAGCAAAGGAGACAAAATCCTCACCTCAAAGAAAAGTGGCCAAGTCTCCTCAAATCCTCCATCCACCCCAATCACCTCCACCACAAAACAAATCCCAATCCTCTGCACTTCATGATACCCCCATTTCCCCATCTACTCACATCAAAGCTTCCACACCTTCCTCCATCACACAATCTCCATAACTCGAAACAGGCCAAAAACTTGTTCCAAAGCATGCTAGCATAGAATCCTCTCCATCTAATGATCCCATCCCCTCCACTTCCTCTCATGATCATATTATTCCTCTATCACCACATGATCCTCTTCCATCTCATGATCCAATCACCCCTCCCACTCCATCTCATGATACCCTCCCTAGTCAAGATTAAAAGTATCCCTTCATCTCCATGTCATGATCCCAATCCATCTAAAGATCCTAATCTTCCTTCCACATCTCATCCCCCTCAAAATGGACTCGCATCTCGTTTCCAAAATAATAAGGGAGCTCAATCTAGTGCTCAAGATGTTGGTACATCCTCTATTCCTCTTAAATCCAAATTTCCTTCATACAAATCAAAATCCCATTATCCCCCCTCATCCACATCTATTTTGGGACCCTATATTCCAAAGATAAATCCTCCATTCCTTCCATCCATTTTGGGTCCTTACATCCCTCCATCCACTATCCCTAAGCAAGATCAACAAAGGAACACACCATTGAATGCCTCCCAACATGCTCCTTCCATCATCCCACCATCCATAAAATCCTTAAGCCATTCATCCTCATGCACCCATCCTATTGCTCTTGGAAGCAATTTGGATGCCCAATCTAAAAAGCATGAAGCTCAAAATCCACAAAAATCAAAGGATCAACATGTCCCCTCCAAATGACATGCTCAAAACAAAAATATGATCCAAAAGAAAGAAAAATAAAAAAGGCCTCAAAGGCCCCAACAGAAAAAATCAAAAACTATGTGGATTCCCAAAGAAGCAATGCATCCCAAAGAAAAATCAAAATTGGCATCCAAACTTTTTAATCCGAAAGCTCCATCCATTGACAAGTCCTCCAATCCTCAATCTAACACTCCTCCATCTTCAAAATCCATTTTGGGTCCTTATGTCCCAAAATCCACCATCCCAACTCCATCATCCCCTTCTTCTATTTTGGGTCTTCATTTCCCAAAATCCACACTTTATCCCCCATCTAATTCAAAACACTCTCCTCCACTACTCCTTCACCCTTCAAGGTGTGTGCCAATGTTGATATTCCACAAATTCTTCAAAACCCCATCCATTATCCACCATCCATTCTTCACAATCCCATTCCGTTATATCCAATCCTTTCCAAATCCTTATCTTCCATCCCCTATCCATTTCATCTCCCCAATTATTGTTACCAACATCTATGAGCATACCTCTGGTTCAAAGAAATACTAAGGGATACCATCTATGAAGCTATATTATTGAGTCCTCCCTTCCTCCTTCATGTATCCACTATCTCCCACATCCACTCATCCCCATCCTTATCCATCCAAGCTATTTTTAAAATTCAAAATTCAAAATTCAAAAATAAAAAAATCAAGAAAAATACAAAAAAAAAATCAGAAAAAAGTAAAGAAAAAATCATTTCATCCAATGGTGAAAACCACTTCTTGTAGCACCTTGGGTAAGTACCATGATGAAAACTTGGTAAACAAGCGTCATGTGTAATCCCCTCATCCCCTTACATCTAGACTTGGGGGAAAGCTTCATCCACGTAATCCTCCCATCCATCTGCATCCTATCTAAGTCCATTCTCCTTTCCTATCTTTGATCTTGACTATCCTATCCATATCCTCCATCTCATATCCCTCATCCTATTAAAATGAATCCTCCATTATTATCTTTCGTCATGATCATATAGAAGCAAAATAAAGTATATGCATGCATGCTTTGGAGCATTCAAGCCTTAATCCTCTACCATCCATATCCATTACACATTATCCTTCCACCTCATACATCTTTATCCACCATCCTTGTATCCTTAATTACACTACCTCTAGTGTGGGGCATTGCACTCCTTTGCAGCATAGTCCTTGGGTCTTCATCACCCTATCCTCCATCCTTTATTACTCCATTTCCTATCCATATCCATCCACTTGATCCATCTATCCAAACAATATCTTCATCAATTCATCCATCCATCCTTTTACTAATCCTTAGTTCTCCCTTGTCATTGGTTCCATTCAATCAAATCCTATCCACCAATCCACTCCATCCAATCCAATTTCCAATCCAATTTCTAATCCAATCCTATCTTATCCAATCATATTCTCCATCTCTTCCAATTAAATCAATAATCCCATCCTCAATCCAATCCTATTCAATTATCCATCCCCCTTTTCATCCTATCTAATCATTTATCCTTCTTCTAATCCTATCCAATCCATCAAACCGAGCTTTCCCCATCTACCTGAGCTCGCACTGACTTGTGCCTAATTTAAGTACCCATCCATACTACGCTAATCAAATCCAAGTGGAAATCCTCTCACCTGCAGATCTTGCACATCCAACTTGGCTTTTGTCATCTGCCAATCAATCCATCACTTGCCCATCGGGATGTATCCTTCCCTAGTCCGACATTTTATCCAAATCCATGTCGTACTCTTAGAAAGAGATGTCAGTTGGTCATGTGCATATTGTTTGCATGCTTGAGCTTTTCACTTTGTTCATCTTGTGTCCCAGGACTATACTTGTTCAGGACTGCCTTGATCATCCTATATCTTGGTATGTCTTGGCCGGTGTATTATGGGCCATAGTTTTCATGGCATGGTGTGTTTGAGTGTTTTCCTTGTACGAACCGACAACCCTGCATTAGTGTTTATCGACACCTGCATGATTATGTGCAAGGCAATCTTGTTTGACTGAGCGTCAGTCCACGCCTCGGATCTTCATATCATCCTGGTTCTTATAATCAATGGTGTAAACTATCCATGGCAATATTAAATTTAGGTTTGCTCTCTATACTTGCTCAACAAGAAATCCAATCCATTTATCATTTCTTTGTCTCATTTCATTCATAACACTCCAACCCATCCTAGATCCCTTTTTCATTATCTTAATCCTTTCATCACCTATTCTTCTAATTCCTTTCGAGAGCACACCCGTGTTCTTCGAACCCTCATGTCCTCTCAAGGGGGCATACCACTGCTTCCTCGTCATCCTTCCTGTCATCATTCTTCTTCATCTCATGACTGGGGCATCATGCTACTAGTCCTTATCCTTTTCTTCCACTATGTTTTATTCTTCTTTGATATAACATCATTTCACGACGCTATATCAAAGAGGGGCAAAATGTAGACACCTAAAATTAACATTTGATTAATTTAAGCCTTTCAACATAATTAATTGACTTAATTATGTTATTCTCATTCCTCTCAGAATCAATTAAATCTAATTTAATTAATTCTATCACTATTGTCCAATAATTAATTTATCAAATAAATTAATTATTCCCCTATTCTTCTAAAGTCCCCTCCAATAATTATTTCCTCTAAACCCACTCAGTTAATTAATTTTAATTAATTAACCTATTCATGTGATTCCTACAAATCACTTTTCCTAATCCCATTAGCCTAATTAATCCTTCTAGAATCTCTCATAACCATGATTATCATTATCCCTTAATTTTTATTTCCCACTCATGTCACATCAACATTGAGTCTCTCAAAGAAATTCAAATTTCTTTGAATCCCTCAATGCATCCTTATTTTGGAAATTTTAATTCCTCATATTTGAAATTCAAATTTCTCCCCCCTTTTTCCCAAGGAATTTTATATTCCTATTTATTTTCCCAAGGCACCCTTGATCCATGCCTTCTATCTCAAATCAATCTCAACCTTTCATGATCAGATCAATCTTGGCCCTCCATTGGCCTTCTCCAATCTATAATTTGGAGCCTATTCTCCTCACAAATCAATCCACTTCTCATGCATTGTCATGCTTCCTATTTCTCCTCAATCATATTCTTCATAACATCCTCATTCTGCTTCTATCCTCTTCTATTTTCTATTATCATGCCATCATAATGTCTTCATGATCCTCTATCCAATTCTCTTCTAATCCAAATCCTCATTCAATCCAAATATCAATCCATCTATCTTGTTGAGCAAAGGAGATCAATCCACATCCAAAATCAAACAAGGAGCACATCAAGTGGAGCATCAAGGGTGCATCCTCATCATCCACTTCATCAAGCTCAATCCGAAGGAGAAGGTAAAATAGTAAGGTATAAATGATCTTTTGACGTTTTAGTGTTTTCTTGCTTATTTCATTGTGTTTTTGATCATTTGACCTCTTATTCCATTTTCCCCTCTTCAGAATGTACTTAACTAGTAGATAGACAAATGCAAATGAATGCAACTAAATGAATCTAGATGAATGTATTGTAAACAAATTTAAATGATGATGAATGATGATGAATGATTTTGAATGATGTAAGGATGCTAATCTAAGTAAGTGATAATGAATGCAACTATATGATATTAAATGCACTTAAATGAATATCTAAAATGTATGAAATGAACCTACATGCAAGTAAATGATAATGAACTAGATGCATTTAAATGCAACTAAATGTAATGGAATGATGATATCATGCATTTATGATAGATGAGTGCAAGTTGGTGAGAAATTGTATGATGCAATGATGATGTATCAGAGAACTCTGTCATATTGTATCCAAGACCAATTTATATTAAATAACTTCTCATATTTAACTTGTTCACACTTGCATAAAAAACCATAAATATGAATAATGAATGATCAAATGGATGGGTGATATGCAACAAAATGCAATATAGTAGATGAGATGAAATGGCGATCCATAGTGCTTTATATATCATCATTGAGCAACGGTAGTATCAATCTTGGACGAGATAGTAGGAACAAGTTTGGAGCATTGTACCTGTAAGCAAGCAATATAGATAAAAAAATATGGACCCTCCATAATGGTTCATGCTCATATGGTCAAGGTATACATTGTAGTCAGTAAGCCATAGTGATCTATGACTAGATTTTGCATAAGATCATGTAGCTTAGTGAACTTCCCACGTAGACACCATTAGTACATGCCCCAAAACTTCATTGGAATAATTCGCAGATGATAAACAAAATGATACTTAGTAACCATCTTGGATACTCTAATCACTTGTGGATATCCTAGAGTAGCATAGGAACCTGATATAAATAAATAAATAAATAACTTTATCAAACTGACCAAGTACTTGATAGCTTAAACAAAATTTTCTTGTCAAAGAAAATGTTATCATGTCTTTATTGTGGTAAGGAAGGATGCATCCTTGTTAAGACAGTTGTGTACCTATGTTGATCGTTTGGTTGATTTGATAAGTGGTCATCGTTTCAAAAATGTTTGTTTGATGTCTGTTTTGATGCGTATTTACAAAGGATTTTCATACGTGGCCATGTTTTTGGATTTTGAGAGTTGTTTTTGAATGTTTTTTTGAATTTTGTGAGATAGTTTTGAATGAAGAACTCAATGAATCACAAGTAATGCAGAATTCAATTCCATTAATAGGTTAAGAGCATTGCCCCCAGTTTAGACATGACTATGAAAAAGCAGGATGCAAGACGCATGAAGTACTATCCTTGATTGCAGATCAATAACAAGCCATGGTTTGATTGATGGACGAGTGGATGCAATGAATGTGATCGCAACAAGTCTAAAAGACAATGGAGCCATAACCTTTACGAGTGGCGCCTGTTTGCCAGGTTTTCACCATCGTACTTACCCAAGGTGCCACCAGTGTGGTTGTTCACTGTTTGGATGTATGATTTTTCTTTACTATTTTGATTTTCTTTTGTATTTTCTTCAGGACATTTATCTCGATGTTTTTGGTGTTCTCTTTGATATGTATTGGAGCCTGATGCTCTCTACAACTTATGTATGAAACTGTTTGAGGTGCATGTTGTTGATCGAATCTACTAGCGATTCTCCTTCTGAAGTAGCCAACTGATGTGCCCCAGACCCAAATACAACAGTGATAACATATGGACCGAACCAGTTCGATTCAAACTTTCCCTAATGTTCTCTGTTTGGTTGGTTATGAGGATTCTCTCTAAGAACAAGATCACCTACCTCAAATGTACGAGGTTTAACCCCTGATAGGCTTTGAGGTGGTTGTATGCAACTTGTCGCCTTTCATTAAGTAGTTCCAAGTCTTGAAGATGGGATACTCGGTATGCTTCATCATCTATCAGATTATGCAAGGAAACCTGTAGAGATGGTATCTCGACCTCAATAAGAAGGATGGATTCTACGCCATAGACCAATGAGTAGGGATTTACGCCTGTAGGGGTTCAAAAGCTAGTTCGATACACCCATAGTGATGGATTTAATTGAACGTGCCAGTCATGACCGACATCATTGACTGTCTTCTTGAGGATTCTTAATATGTTCTTGTTTGATTCTTTGACTGACAATTTTCTTGTGGGTAATAGGGAGTGGAAAAGTGGTGTTGGATGTGAAACTTCTCACAAAGCTCACAGACGTCCTGATTCTTGAAAGGAAGCCCATTATTTGTGATGATGGACATGGGTACACCATACTGGCAGATGATGTAATTAAGGATAAATGAGGCGATCTGCTTGCCGATAACTTGGGTAAGTGGAACAACTTTGATCCACTTTGTGAAGTATTTAGTGGTGGTAATAATGAATTTATGGCCTTTGGATGAGGATGGATGAATTTTACCCACAGGGTCAAGTCCCCATTAAAAAAAGGACCATGGTGTTGTGATTGGTTGCAATTCCTATACTGGTGCATGTATCAAGTCTCCATGAACTTGGCATTTCTTGCATTTTCTGACAAAATAGTACGAGTCTTTTTCCATGGACGACCAATAGTATCCAACATGCATGATATTCTTTGCTAAGGAAGGACTGCTTGAGTGAGTCCCACAAATTCCTTCATATACCTCTTCCAAGGCCTTTGTTGTCTCATCCTGTTCCAAACATCGAAGGAGAGTACCATCAAGACTGCGTCGATATAGGGTTTTAGCAATGATGGTGTATCGAGTGGTTTGGCGAATGAAGGTTTTATGTTGGCTATTTGATTGGTTAGGAGGAAGTGTGTGATCACAAAGATAGGGGTAGAACTCACTGTACCATGGAGATTCAGAACCAACAAGGTGAAATATCATCTCGGATTTAGGGATATCATAAGCGGGAATCAAAAGCTATTATACCAAGAACTCATAGCGTGTGTAATTCTATGGAAGATCTAGGAGAGATGCAATGGTAGCCATAGCGTCAGTAGCTTGATTTTGATCTCTGGGTATCTGCTCAAAGGTGATAGTCGTAAATGATGCCTTTAAACTATCCACCATTTTCTTGTACGGTATGAGTTTATCATCCTTGGTCTGATATTCGTTTGTGACTTATCGAATGACCAATTGAGAGTTTCCATATATCTGTAGCTCTTTCAGTTTCCATTGCATGGCTAATCTGAGTCCTGTGATCAAGGCCTCATATTCTTCTATGTTGTTTGTACATGGAAAATTAGCCTGTAACACTTCGGGATGTTGTCACCTTGAGGTGTGATAAACAAAATGCCTGCCCCTGAGCCATGCCTAGTATATGAACCATCAAAGTATAGTTTCCATGGTTGTGCTGCTGTGATCATGAAAATCTCTTCATCTGGAAAATTGGAAATAAGAGGATGATCGCCTATGAGGGGTGCATTGGCCAACTGATCTACAATAACTTGGCCCTTGATAGCCTTATGGTCCACATACTCGATGTCAAATTCACTTAGAATCATCACCCATTTGGCCAAGTGACCTGTCAATGCTTCTTTGTTGATTAAGTACTTTAGTGGATTGATCTTTGCAATGAGTTGTACTTTATGTGTTAACAGGTGGTGCCTCAATTTAGTGGCTGCCAAGATTACTGCTAGGCATGCTCCCTCAATAGGTGTGTAATTGAGTTCATAGCTGACCAGTGTGCGAGAGATGTAGTAAACAACACACTCTTTCCCTTCTGCATTGTTTTGTGCCAGCAGTACTCCTAATACCGTATTTGTTGCTAAAATATAGAGCAATAGAGGTCTACTTGGATTTGGTGGGATCAACAGTGGTGTATTCATGAGATAGTCCTTAAGCATCTAGAATGCTTGCTAGCATTTGGCATCCCATTGAAAGCGAATATTTTTGTGTAACAGATGTGTAAAAGGATGGCACTTATCTGCTAGCTGTGCAATGAATCTTTGGATGGATTGAAGTCGCCCTTGTAATGTCCTTAGCTGACTAATGTTCTTTGGAGGTGGCATGTCCATGATTACCTTGACCTTTGTTGGTTCAACCTCAATGCCTTTGCTTGAGACAATGTATCCTAGAAGCTTCCCTGAGGTTACTCCAAAGACACATTTCTTTGGGTTGAGTCGAACATGATATTGTTCTAGTCTGTCAAATTTTTTCTCTAATATTTCTAGATGACCTTCTCTTGTTAATGATTTTGTTAGTAATTCATCAACACAATCCTCCATTATGGTATGCATCATATCATGAAAGATGGTGGTCATTGCTCTTTGATAGGTCGCCCCTACATTCTTTAGACCAAAAGGCATTACGTTGCAACAGTATGTTCCCCATGGACATGTGAAGGTTGTCTTATGTTGATCCTTTGGTGCGATCTTTATCTGGTTGTACCTTGAAAAGCCATCCATAAGAGAAAGCATGGCATGCCCTATTGTTAGGTCCATGATCATGTCAATGTTTGGTAGGGGGAAGTCATCTTTAGGACATGCCTTGTTTAGATCTCTGAAGTTAGTATAGATATGGATGCCCCCATTTGGTTTGTCGACAGGTACAATGTTGGATATCCAATCTGCATAATCAATTGGTCTAATAAAACCAACATCCAGGATTTTCTTAAGTTCTACTTTGACTAGTACCGCAATCTGGGGGTGCATCTTGTGAAGATTATGTTTTACTAGTTTAGCTCCTTCCATGGTGAGGTGATGCATGACTAAATCAGGATCAAGACCAGGGATGTCTGCATATGACCATGTGAAGTTGATCTAACGCTTCTAGAAGAATTCTACAAACTTAGGATGTTCCTCTGAAGTTAAAGAGATGCTAGATGTATGTGGTGAGGAGTCTTAGGAGTCCCCATGTTGAATTCTTTTGTTCCCTCAATAAGGATTGTTGATCGTTCTTGATTTGCACTAGAAGGGAGAATGTCAAACCTTTCATTCGTAGGTGCTTCAAAGAGGTTTTCACCGTTGGATACACTCTTTCTTTTTACTTTTGCGGGATCAAACAGTGCCACAATGTGGTTTTCATTGGAAGATCCATGTTTTATTGTAATATGTTTGTAGCTGAAAGATTTGACATCCGCCTCGAAGTAGGCTACGCTAATAAGCTCAATGGTGAATCCAACTTTGTGATCCCCACTTGGTATGTTATCTCATAGTTTCAAAAAGTCAATGATCACCTCATCATTTTGGAATTGGTCAAGGCATGGGGGATTTGATTGGTTCCATTCAATGAGTTCATAATGGATAATGGGCATTACCTCATCGATCAGGTTAAGGTCATTGATGGTACTCTCCCTATCAGAATCAGGTGTAGGATGTGACGTAGGGTCTATGGAAGGTGTTTCCAGTTTAGGAACCCAAGAGGTTTTAATCTGTGCTTCTCTGTAAATAGGGATTTGTTTGTGAGGTGGAGGTGGTGATGCGTCTTCCTCATATGAAGTATTGAGATGTACAGAATCAAATTCCCACTCATGTGAGTTGGTCTTTGAGTCACTGTCCAACATTTGATTACTATACCAAACCAAGATATCCTTTGAGTTAAACACTATAGGTGTGATCGACTGATGTACCTTTCGAGATGGAATGGTTGGTGCTATGGGGAGGATTATTGGGATCAGTGAATCCGATACTGGGAGTATCGACATTGTTGAATCTGCTGCTTCTGATGGAATTATCAGTGTTGCCGATACTGTAGACACCTAAAATTGTCCTGTCCAATTAAATAAATATTTATTTATTTAATTATTTAATCCTAACTCTTCTATTAATTAAATAAATCTTTATTTATTTAATTAATTCATTTATTCTCTTCTAGCCTTATTTCTCATTTAAATAAATACCTTTATTTTAAAAAATTTTCCTTTTCCTAAATTAAATAAATATCTTATTTATTTAATTGATCCCACTTCCTCTATTAATTAAATAAATATTTATTTAATTAATTAATTCATTATCCTTTTCTACCCATGACACATGTCATTCATCTCTTAACTCCTACACTACCTACCCTCTTATTATTTTCTTATTTCCTCTACCTACCCTCTAATCTTAGCCGACCATTTATCTTTTACACCTCTTAATCTTATCCCTCCATTTCCTACAATGTCTTCTATATAAGGAGATTCTTCCTTCATTATCAACCCCTACGACTCTAGCATTCAAACTTTCATATGCGATCAAGCCTACTTGCAACCACATTTTCGTTCTTTGTTGAGCTCTTGTGCACACATAAAATCTGAGAGCAAATATATCAAGCAAGATCAATGGAGATAGGAAGAATGGAGATTCAAACCCTATTGGACATGTGATGGTATAATCTTTGTGATTTCATTTGATTTGCATTGTCTTAGGTAATCTTCATATGTTATGGTGGATCTTTGTTGTTGTTAGGCTAGGGTTTTGTGGTTGAATTTATTTAGTCTTTCAATATTATTGTTATCCATTTTCACCATAAACATTTTCACAAACGCGCTTACATACTGCACATACACGCTTGCTCTGCACAAACGCACTTGAATCACACACACACGCCCTTGCTCTGCATAAATGCGCCTGTCCTGCACAAACGTGCCTGTACAACACAGACACACTCACATTGAACATAAACGCACCTGACACAAACACAAACGCGCCTAGCCTACCTAGACACACTTGGCACCAACGTAGATGTGCTTTAGCATTTTTTCCCCCCCGCTTGACATACCTAAAGCGCATTTATTACCTACCTAGCATACATTTATGACAACATTTAATGCTACCAAAGTAAAGGAGGTTTTGTAGTACTCACCGGCTCTCATGCATGTGCTAGCCTCTGAAATCAGCGAACGCGCTCGAATCCATACACCAAAGACATTGCTACAGACTGCTCTCTGCTCTCTTTGCACTCTGATCTCTTGGATGTGTGGATGACAATGATGATGTTTTTCCCTCATAGTTTATTTTATAGACTATCCTAGCCCTAAACCTAGCTCTAGCCCTAGCCCTATTCAATCTTCTTTATCCTATGACTCTGTCACTTCATCCGGTCAGTCCATTCTACCCTTTCTTTCTTATCGAGAGATTGTTTGTGATCTTTCCAAACATTTTCATCCAATCTCTCGAGGGGGCATATCATTCCCATCTTGGGGAAACTTTGTATCAGTTCATCTAATCTTCTTTGAAACAACGCAACAAGTTGCATTGTCTCAAAGAGGGACAAAATGTAGACACCTAAAATTGTCCTGTCCAATTAAATTTTTTTTTAATTTTATTTAATTATTTTAGCCTAATTCTTCTATTAATTAAATAAATCTTTATTTATTTAATTAATTCATTTATCCTCTTCTAGCCTTATTTCTCATTTAAATAAATACCTTTATTTAGTTAAATTCCCCTTTTCCTAAATTAAATAAATATCTTATTTATTTAATTGATCCCACTTCCTCTATTAATTAAATAAATCTTTATTTATTTAATTAATTCATTATCCTTTTCTGCCCATGACACGTGTCATTCATCTCTTAATTCCTACACTACCTACCCTCTTATTATTTTCTTATTTCCTCTACCTACCCTCTAATCTTAGCTGACCATTTATCTTGTACACCTCTTAATCATATCCCTCCATTTCCTACAGTGTCTTCTATATAAGGAGATGCTTCCTTCATTATCAACCCCGACGACTCTAGCATTCAAACTTTCATATGCGATCAAGCCTACTTGCAACTACATTTCCATTCTTTGTTGAGCTCTTGTGCACACATAAAATCTGAGAGCAAATATATCAAGCAAGATCAATGGAGATAGGAAGAATGGAGATTCAAACCCTATTGGACATGTGATGGTATAATCTTTGTGATTTCATTTGATTTGCATTGTCTTAGGTAATCTTCATATGTTATGGTGGATCTTTGTTGTTGTTAGACTAGGGTTTTGTGGTTGAATCTATTTAGTCTTTCAATATTATTGTTATCCATTTTCACCATAAACAGATACTGTTGGGGGTTCTGATGCTACTAATGGTGTTGTTGATGCAGTTGCTACTGTTGATGGAGTTGTTGGTTTGATTGGTGAGATGATTGGTGTTGTGGATGGGATTGTTGGGATTCTTAGCCTCATTGGGGAAGTTGGTGTGGTTTTTGGTGCTGCTGATATAATCAAGGGTGGCCTCTTTAAAGTATTAGGCTGATATAGAGGTTTGCTGGGTTTTCCTTTGAATCTGAGCTTAGGAAGAGTCTCCTGTTGAAAGCCTAATCTAGTGTTATCTTTAGGCTTTAATTAAGGCCGCAATGGTTTGTGTCATCCTTGCTTGTGAGGTCCCAAAGCACTCTGACCATCATAGCCCATTCTTTGCATAATGGTAAGGCCTTTGCCATATTGATATGTGGGAAGCTTGGCTTGTGGGATTTGTGTGGTGATAGGGTCTTTATAGATCCATTCTGCTAAGTCCTCATCTCTAGTCTCCTCTTCCCGACTCTTTCCAAGGATAAAAGGTGCCAAAGTGCATGCTGACTTGACCAGTGGTGTTTGAAGTAACTTTTGAGGCTTACCATGAGTTCTAGGGGAAGTGGGTAGTTGCCCAACACAAAAGAGTTGGCTTAGATTGTATTCTTTGGGACCTTCCTCTACCATTTTCATTTTTAACTTCTCTTTCTTTGGTATAATGGTGTTTGAACTGGAAAGAGAGGCTGGACTTACATATGATATGGATGGGATAGCTTCTCTGTTGTTGGGAATGGTAATTTCTGGCTAATGGTTGATATTGTTACAATATGCAAATGTATGTGCATCACCCAGGATTGTAATTTCTACACCGTTATGAGGAAATTTGATACACTAGTGATAGGTGGATGGAACGACTTGCATTACGTGTATCCAAGGTCTTCCTAACAACAATTATATGGAAGAGGAAGGTCCAGAACTTGACATATTATGTACTTCACCATTGGGCCCACTCGGATTGGTAACACAAACTACTCCTTTTGAAGAACGCTCCACATCATCATAGGCTTTTATGGTTATCTTTTTGTGGGGGTCTACTGATTCAACTGCATATCCCAATGTTGTGACCAATTGTAATGTACACATATTTAGGCTTGCTCCATTGTCGATCAAGAATCACTTGATCCTGTGTTGGTTGATAAATCCTTCAATATGGAGTGAGGCATTATGAGGTTGTTGGAAGGATGTATTGTCCCTTTTAGAGAAAGTGAGACATGGTGATGACCTAAAATTACCAATCATAGCTTGAAATTGATCTGTATTTAGATTGGCAGGGACTGACACCTCTTGGAGAGCTTGATCTAAGATTGTTTTATGAGATGGGGATAGGCGCAAAATCTCTAAAATGGATATAAGTATGAACATTTTATCTAATTGTTCCACAAGGTTATACTACTTTGGGATGGAGGTTGTGCCTTGTGGAGCTTCTTTAATGGTGATCTGGCTACGACGTGTAACAACATTATAGGTAGGGCTTGGATCTTTGATGGTAATGGTTGCAATTTGTTCATTGGCATCATATAGGTGATTATCAGTGTAATTATAGGTGGCTCACGTATAATCATTGGTATTTGTGTTTCATCCTGAAGTGGAAGGACCCCTTTGATCTTGTGATGGAAGCGGAATCTTAAACATGAGATGATCATTTTTTGAGGTTTTTGGGTCATGTCCTTCAATTTAAATCTCTCCTCGGTCAATAAGATCTTGAACAAGATCTTTCAGTCTATGACAATTACTTGTTTTATGCCCTTTCCCTTGATGGAATTCACAATGTTCATTATCCCTCCACCATGGAGGTTTGACCTGAGGTTCGTAATTAGATGTCTTTGGTAAGGTCACCAGATTTGAAGAGATCAATTGATGTAACACTATTTCAATAGGTTCCCCTAAGGGAGTGTATGTACATTTTGGTTTATAATTTTGCTGTCATTGTCTTAGTTCCTCTTGTGGTGCATTGCGTCCTTGATTTTGTGGAGGAGCAACCGTGTTGTTCTTAGGAGGGGGATTTTGCCCTGCAAATCGAACCATAGGTTGCGAACTCTTTATAGTCCTTGCATCCACAACCTCGTCATTGATGATGTTTTTTTTTTATTCCAGAAGTTGGGTTTATCACTGTTAAAGCGTGGGCGAGGGCGATCTTTTGGTTCATTGTATATCTTGAGAAGCCCCTTTTTAATGAGGGCCCATTCACATTTTAACCCTTGGGTGATCATGTTAGCAAAGGACTATGTGCCCTTCATATTTATGTGGAATTCCATTTCATCATTCACGTTGGAAATAAATATTTCCACTAGTTCTCGTTTGGGTAGATGAAGAGATTGTCTACTAGATAGTTGTCTCCACCATTGCAGGAAAGCTGAAAATAGCTCCCTTGGTTTTTGCTTGGTATTACACAGATCTGCCATGGTGACATTGCGTTCTATGTTGTGTGAATAATGCACAATGAACTTTTGGACCAGTTCTTCGAATGTTCTAATGCCGCTTGTTAATCGGGAAAACCATTGTGTGGTTGTCCCTCCCAAACTCTGAGGAAAGAGACACATTAGATATGTGTCTTCATATGCCACTTCTAGGCAAGATGAGTGAAATTTCTTGACATGATCTCTAGGGTCTCCTTTTCCCCGATACTTTTCGAACTTAGGTGTTTCAAATCCTCATGGAAAAGGTGGCATATGTAGATTCCTATCAAAGGGATAGGGACAAATATCATTAAGTGAAAAATAGGTAGTTTTCACACCACTATGGAGTTGTTGGGATAGATTCTCAACTTGTTGCCTCAACATGTCAATGTCATTAGGAGGAGGAGGAGGTGGGGGATTTCCTTGATTAAGGTCATATATGAAGTTATCTCACCCTCTTCCACCCTCATTACGACTATGGTGTTCCGATGCTTGTCGTAATTGTGCGGTATCAAAATCAGAGGGTAGTTTGGCTCCCTCTTGACAAAGTCTTAAAAAATGAGCATCAACGTTGTTTTTGAGGATTTCATCAAAAAGCCGATTGAAGAGGGGGTTTTGTTGTGCCATTTCTATTGCTTTAGGAGTGGGAGTACGAGGATTTTCATCATTTGCATTTCCTCCAAGGGCTTCTTGGAACTCATTGAGATTTTCCTCCTCTTCTTCTTTGAGTTCTAGTTGTCTAGTCCTTGATTTGGTTTGAGCCATTTTGTTTGAGAGTTGTTGTTGAAGTTTGGTGAAAATGATTATGAGTTGGTGATGAAATGAGAGATAAATGTTTGGTGAAGTGTTTAGCATATGGATCTCTAACACTAAAGGTTTGATGTTACCAAAGTCCTTTGATGAATTGCTTGTTGTGTTTGTTAACAATGTTTGATATGATAAGGTATAGCAAGGTCTAAGATTTGTTACAGACCAAGCTATCTAGTAATGAGAGGACGCACTCATAGACTAGTTTTAACCTACATAGAAAATGCCTCTTAGGATGAGTTTATCCTAGATGTAGAGACACTCTAAAGAGTGATGTGTTGTTTTAATTCAAGCAATATCTAAAAAGAACTCAAGACAAGACCTTTTTATGTTTCGAGAGTTGGAATGGATTGATGATGTATGAATGTGAGAATGGATGGGAACTTTAATAAAAACTTTGTGTTACAAATGGGATAAATTCTTCCTCTTCTCTTTCGAGGGTTGGTGGTTCTTCCTGAGCTATGTTATATGTTATGCAGATGTCTGGAAAGAAGGCAGGGTTGATTTTGCCTCCCTTGTTTTTTATGATAACTCAAAGCTCTATATTGAGTAAAATCTCTACTGTTCAAAGACTCTTGATCAAACTCGTTGGATTTTCCTTGAAGATATAGACGCATATGATGCAAGAAGGCTCCGTGTGAGACAAAAATTTGTCTATTGAGATAGAAAAATTTCCTTCTTTTGATGAAATCCTTTGAGCTCAATTGTCTTTTCTTCAAATTGATATGTTGATGAAGATTCTTCCTTCTCAAAATGTGAAGGATGGTCATATAGTTTGATATCTTGTTTTCACTTTGTTTTGATTTTTGTCAAATGTTTGGTTTTTGACAATTGGTGTTAGATGAATAATTGTTTTTGAATTTGTTATTTTCTTTGACAAGAAAACAGAGCAAACACACAAATACAATAATGTTGCCTCAAAAGGCACAAATAAGTGTGGGTCTAAATCAACTCAATCTTTGAACTTTTTGACCCTTTGTCAAATGTTTTTGTGTATGTTTTTCCAAAAGCCTGAAGTTGGCTCAATTTATCACTGGTATGAAACAAAACGAAGACACTTCAAACACATTTTATTCCTAAGGTCAAATGGCCAGTTGCGATAATTTCAGCCCACATCTTGATATTTCTTCAACTTTGGTACTGCATACCTTATGAATCCCACCGAAGCAGGTAAGGATGTGATATGCTAAGTCTTGCACGAGCATAACAAATAGATGATCCCTATGATGGGGTAGTCACCACTTTTATCAAGCTACAAGTAGCCTTTCAAAAAGCCCTGTTTCTACTCAAGGAAATATGTATGGTGAGTATCTTGGGAGAAAAACCATCTATGCTCTTGCACTAAATTTATCACAAATATTATCAAGCAATAGAATGGGTGGGTGTCTATATAAAAAGATGTTTAGTAATTTTTGATGTTTTTGGATATAATTTCATTATGCAGTGACTCACTTAAGAGCCTTGTAACTTGTGGTGGGGCCCATATGTCCTTTCGAAAAGTTACACTATAGGAACAACTATACCCAAGACTACAACTTTCACTCACACCTGATTTCTATAGCAGCTCGAAGGATTTACCGCGCGAGGTCATTCCCAAGAGTGATGTGTCTCTTGGCAGGCCTCTCTTAAAAAGATAAAATTTTGAGTGTTACTAACACTTTTCTCTTGCACCTAGGACCACGAAAGCCAAGGGAGAGGATAGTGTGTGTTAGAAGTAGGATCACTCGACAAACTTTGCACAAGTATGCCAATCACCAAAAACACTTGTTCTTTTTAACTGATTTTCATTGTAATGTGATCTAACTATTTGGAGATGTTGCTCCAACAATCATGGTGTTCTTTTTAACTTCAAAGGCAAAATGTTTCATAGTCTAAGAATTTGAAATCCTGGTCAACTGAATTGAGAACACATTTTGCTTGAAGTAAAAAAATTGGTTTTTGAACTTGAAGGAAAAATGATTTGTCCTTTTTAAACTTTGCCCAAAACAAAGTGTGGATTGTGATTTCTTTGAAGTTTGATGCAAGAAATGAAATTTGTGTTGTTGATTTTAAGCACCAAAATAAAGATTTTGCTCCTATCTTGCAAAAAAAAAGAAATTTTGTTGGGTTTTGAAATTGTGGTTCTTTTTACTTTTGACAAATGAGATTCTTTTTATGTGCCCAAACAAAATGTGTTATTCATTTTTACACCCAAAAAGAAATGTGAAGTTTATTTAAACTAAAAAAAAAAGTGAATTCATTTTTAAGCCAACTTTGAAAAAGTTAGTGAAAAAAGTAAATCTACTTCCTAATCTAATTTAAAAACCTGCACAAAGAGATAAACAGTTAGCCAAAGTGATTATGGTGGGCTTCTACAAGCCTAAATCTTGATTTTTTGGTTACAAGAAGCCTTTTTTACAACTCTTTGTTACAATAGCGCTACTCTGTGTGAAAACATAAGCGTTATTTAACATGAAAGCGCTAAATAACAATCAAAAGCTCCAAAAGAAATGCAAACGCGCTAAAAAAAGAGACAAAAGCGCTAAAAGAACTCTATCAGACATAATTAATTCCATCAAACAGAGAGCTGAAAGCACTAAAAATAGATACGATAGCACTATTTAATGGTCAATAGCGCTAAAAGACGAACAATAGCGCCAATTGAGAGACAATAGTGCTATTATTAGGAACAATAGCACTAAAGTACCCACTTTCGAAGGCGCTAAAGCGTGAACAAAGGCGCTAAAGCACTACTTGTGTGTCAATTAAAATATGCAAAAGTTAGTAGTTTTCAAAAAAAAATATCGGGAGGTTGCGTCTTCGATTTATATCAAGTTCACCAAATGATGCTCCACAAAAAGGATGGTTAGGATAACAAACACCAACAAATAGGAAGAAATAAGTGTTAGTGTTAGAAGATCAAAGATCAAATACTATCCTAAACAAGCATATCAAGAAAGACACCAAAAGCAAAATAGAGCATTTAACAAAGAAAAGAAATGCAACAAAGCATCTCCAAATGCCTTCCACCATGCTTGTAGCTTCTCCTCCCTTGTTCCTCTCCTCTCCAAGTTCCCAAATGACTATAGCTCTCAGTATGTTTTTGCACTATTCCGGATGTCTTATGGAGGTTCAAGATTGTAAATGCTTTAAACTATGCAAATGCAAGTGTAAAAAAAACCTAAATATGAGATATTATGTAATTAACTAAGATTAATTTTAGCCCAAAATGATAAATATAGATGATTATGCTAAATGCTCTCTAAAATTCACTATAAGTTAGATGCATACAAGTTTTCAGGATCTAGATTATGAAGAAATGAGCTCTATTTATAGGTAAAATGGAGCAATGGAGGGTTGAGATTGATTATTCTCATCAAGGGTCAAGATTGATGGGTTTATGATCTATGTGAGGGCTTTCAATCCAATCCCAGGATGACAAATGTCAACAAGAGATGGGTTGAGAGGAGAGGGAATAAGCATTAAATGTTTGACATGACTTGAGGGTTAACTTGGGAGGTAAGGTTAATGTTGAGTTGAAAGAATAAAGCCATTATCCAATAAATAATGTCTTTATCCAATGGATAAACTCTTGTGCAAGAGTTAGTGAGGATAACCATGGTCAAAACAATAAATGTTTGAAGAGACCCATGAGTTAAATGAGGGTAGAGTTAGAGGTAAAGTCTCTAACCATGGGGGCAAGTGGATTTAACCATAAATGGTTATGTAAGAGCCATTAATGGTCATGTAAGAGCCATTAGTGGTTTGGAAGACTTTAGGGGTTAGCTTGTTGAACACATAAAGCATTAAATACTTTTCAAAGACTTTGAAGGCTTTGAGAAGTGAATCCAAGTTGCTTAGGAATGTGATGATATTTAGGGGATGAATTAGGCTAATTAGGAAGGGGTTAGAAGAGTCTAGAAGGGGATTTAGGATTGGAAGTGGGTTTGGTGGGTGAGGAAAAATAGGATTTTAATTAAAATAAAATTAGTTTATTTCAATTTGTGGTTGCAACTTGCATTTGTAGGAGAATGCAAATGGGGGGGAGTTTAGTGATTTAACTAAATATTTATTTATTTATTTAAAAGAAGAAAGTGGTTAAATTAAATAAAAATGATTTATTCATTTAATTGATTTAGAGGTGTGGTTTAATGAATTAATTTAAATAAATTGGATAATTTATTTACTTTATAGGAGAAGAGTTTGAGGATGATATTAATTTAATTAATTGATTATTGAAGGTTTATTTGATTCATTTAATTAAATGGACAGATTTATGTGCCTATAGTTTCAATAATAAGTCAAAGTACATAGGAAAGGTTTACGATGCTACAGATGTAGTTATGTATTGGGAGGACAAATTTTTTTTGGAAAATGAAAGTGCAATTAAGAGTGAAGACGAGGATGTTGTAATAATAGAGGAGAAGAAAGTAAATATTATTTTTAATGACTTTATCAATGATGAAAATGCTATTGAGTTTCATGCAGATTAGGTGGTAAAAGTGCAAGAGATGGATGAGAAGGTGGTGGTGGCAGTGGAAGAGTGTGAAAAGGAAGTGTAGATGGATATAGACTCATTTTCCATGACATGGTTTATGTAGATTTCTATGCAGATGTAGAGGAGATTGTAGAAACATTTTGGTGGAGGTCAAGCTATAGTGGGTTCAATCCCATAAGAGAAGGAAGAATGTGGAGTTAGATTTGAAGGAGGAGGTCTATTAGTGGTAGGCACAACTCCACGAGAGGAAGAAGGATCAAGGAAAATATTTGGAAAAAGAAGAGAGGAGTTGTTCTAGATAAATGTTGGAAAAGATGAAGGAAAAAGACTTTTGATGAACTTGTTGCAAAAATGGAGTTTGTTGTAGGTTGCTTGCAATCTAAAAGGACAATTCTACTATCTAACTTCACTTTGTGAGCCCAAGCTCACAAATTTCTTACGTGGTGTGTTTGATGCAAGAACATCTAGGTGCACATAAGATATACATCAACAAAAAATAAATTTGAGGTTTGATTTCCAATTCGAGTTCAATTTTGGTTTAGGTTAATTTTTTTTAATTTAGGAGGCATTTCCAAGTCTATGTTTAGTCATGTTCAATGCATCACCTTGTTGAAGGGACAAATGGGAACTTAGTCTCATTTCTAAGGAGTTTCTTAAGGTTTTTGGCAACTTTCCAAGTTTGTGAATTAGGGAAATCAGCGATACTATTTAAAAGTTCATAGAGTCATTGTATCGTCAATGAAAGATACATGTGTTGGAGTTATTTGTTCAACTCCACAAGACCACAAATCGACTATAAGTAAAAAACCTATCACATCTAAAGAAAGAAAACCATGATTGATGCTATGCAACTTTGAGAGAGATTGATTCAAAGAGGAATTTGATATTGAGATGAACCTATAAATGAATTGAATAGATTACAGTGAATAAGAACTTTCATGTATAGAAAGAAAGAGAAAACCTAATCTAAAATTAGGAAACTATAATCTTCTCAAAGAAAGTTAAAGATTAGCTAAAATAAGTGAAGTTGTTATTAGCCTAGTCTAATAAAAGATAAAAAGTGCCTAAATTTAGCTTAAGTGAATACATTAATTAAAGGACCTAATTAATTAAATAATTAAATAATATCCTCATTAATCCAATACCCCCCTTAAGATTAACCAGGGGAGAAGCTAAAAAGATAATGATGAATGCAAGCAAGAACAAATCCCAACAACAAAGGCTTTATTAGGTGTACCCATGTACAAACCAGTGCAACTCTCACAAATGGAGAAAAGGAGCAAAACGTGATGGACTTGAAAAGCACTGAGAGGGGGGGGTGAATCAGTGACTCAAAAACACACACTACTTTGAATACTAATATATGGATGATCTTAACCAAGCGGTTAAACAAAATACATGCTATCCAAAATGAAATAACAACATTCACAAAAAGTAGAACATCCACCATAACACAAGTGTTTAAACGTGGAAAACCCAAATAGGTAAAAACTATGGTGAGATGGAACTCACAAGTTAACTATCTGCAGTAATAGAAAAATGATCAGTTAAGGCCTTACAAAGAGCTCTGCTAGGAGCGAATCTTGTTAGAGATTCCAAGCTTGATTAGAAGCTTATACCCTATTAAGAGTACTACCCTGTTAGGAGTAACCTCGCTGGAGGATTTGAGAATCCAAACTAATGGATCACCTTGTTAGACAATTTGTACAATGAAGCTTGTTCGAGCTTACCCATTTAAGGGATTTGCACCCGTTGTAATGATTAGAAAACAACAAGAGTAGCTTGATTTGTTCTAAGTAGCACAAGACTTGCTTGATCAGATCCTTCTAAGTTCATTCAATTCTTCTATGCATTTATCACTTCTTAACAAAAAGCTTTTTCACTCTTTTTACATAACAACTCTCAATCTATTACCATCATCATTAAAAATGACTCTCTACGATGTCTTTAAATAGACATAATATCCTTATGTCAGCCATAGGAACACAATTTCCTAGGTGTAGTGAATCTAGACATATAATCATAACTCATCACAAAAAATGACCGCCAAACAAACAGTGCTGGTAACTTATCACAAAACAGATACCGGTTACAACAGTTTAATACTAGCTGAAAATTAACCGTTGTTATGGAATCTTCACTAGGTCTTCTTCTTCATCTTCATGCTGATTCTGATGCCGATCTGGTGTTATCATAGGTTATCTCATAGGTACATACCGGTTGATGCAAAGTACCGGTTTAGAGATAAACCTTAAACATACAGGTTGGAAGTGTAAGCCAATTGAAGTTACATCGGTAGTCAATGTTATCACATATGTGTGTGAGAGTGTTTCATCAATGACAATAAGTGATGAATACATTACAATCATCATCAAGCCAACAATCTCCCCCTTTGGCATTGATGGCAACACTTAGAAATTTTTTAGTAATTTAAAATACTGCTAAGTGTGCATACATAACATATCTACATATATATGCTCAAGATCCCTTTTGAATCTAACATTAAAGTACTGCCCCTTAATGTATGCATAAATGCAAAATTTTCAAAAAAAACAAACACACATACATACATATTATTACTCCCCCTTTGACAGCAATGCCAAAATGATAAAGCAATATATATATATATATATATATATATATATATATATATATATATATATATATATATATATATATATATATATATATATATATATATATATATATATATATATATATATATAGAAAGTCTGTAAAAAGTTCAGTATATATGACTTTTGAAAATAAAGTCATGCATTAGGAATTCTCATGAAAATAGAGTTGAAATTTTGTTTCATATGAGATAGAGCATTCTGCCATGATTTGAGTATGTGATTTGTGTACTCTGATGTAGACAACAAATGAGAATAGAATTCCTCCATTAAATCAAGTGAGCGCGTTTCTATAGTAGCAAGAATAGCTTCAGCACGAGAGTGAGCTCTCTGAAGAATGTCAATCTGTGAGGTGAGTTGATTCTTGAGCTCTCTTAGAGATTTGAATCTCTTAGCTCTCTCATTATCATTCCTGATCAGTCTATCATGCAGTTCATCTATAGACCGGTTAAAGACATGAATAGAGTCTTGGAGTGGGACATATGCCTTACACAACCTTTCTATTTTTTGCTCAGTTTCAGCTTGATTTTAGAAATATCAGAATAGAAGAAAGTAACATTGGAGGTAGAGGTAGGATACTTTCCTCCAGATTCAATAGATTTCTTCAACAGATTGTTATTATGAGATAAAGCCATTTTGATATTCTCAATGTGCTTTGCGAGCTTATCTGCATATGCCTTCTTATGGCTTTTTTCAATAGACAGCTGTGCAACATCTTCAAGCATTTTGATTTGATTAGATGCCTCTGCTACTAACTGACTAAGTTTTCTAATTGGAGTGGGTAGATGTGCGACGGAGGTTTCTGGTAGTAGTCCAGACAATATTTCTACAACATTCTGAATTGTTTTTGCCTCAATTCTTTGTTCTTTCATCCTCTTCTTATGTGCACGATCTTCCATCATACACGCAAACTTCATCATTTCAAAAGCACTCAGGGTATTCATATCAATAGGTCCTGAAATGCTTAAAGAGTCTTCATCGTCATCATCAAGTAGTTTTTCCTTTCCCTTTTTAGAGGATATACACTTAATGATGGCTCTTTTTGCATTCGCTTCTGTTTTATCTTCTGCCTTCTGTGTAACAACTTCCTTAGTGGTCTGCTTTTAAGTGATCTCAATGACTGGTGGAGATTGGGATTTCTCCAGTTGTTCAGTTGCCGATTGAGGTTTCTCTTGTTGTTTAGTTGTCAGTATACTAACTTCCTCTATTTTATTAGCTAGTAGATCACTTGCTGTATGCTGTATTTCTAAGATTGAAGGAAGATCCATATCAAGTGCAGAAATATCTTCCGATAGGTCTACTGATTCCTCAATGTTCTCATCAACATGAATAACTGAGTCATCCTTCTTCTTGGTTGAGAAGACAATATCATATGGGACAATTCCCTCTATGTCCAGTTCTGGTAGAGAAACATCATCTGTGGATTCACCCTTATCAATGGATTGGAGGGTGTCTACCCTTTGTTTGATTTGACAAGCTAGTTGATGAGTTTATGTCTCAATAACTGCTCTTTTTCCATTAAGAAGCTCCGATCTTTTTATTTTAAAATTAAATATACTTTGTATTCCTCAGTCAAAGCACTAATACCATCTAATGACAATGTGGGAAAATATCGTACAAATATTTCATCAATAATTTCCTTATCTAACTGAGTGGCTTCTTCCCATTTTTCTAACAAAGTATTATACAAAGATACTAAAATATCTTTTTCTAATTCATGTGGATATCTACTGTAATGACTCAACAAGTTTTTTACCTGTTGGTGTATTTGCTTCTACTCATCTATAGTAAAAGAATCATAATGTTCTTTAACATTTTTGAACCTGTTCCTTCCCAACATTTTCATTGTTCTTTTAAACATGGTTTCAAGTTTGTAGGAGGCAATTTCTAAAGGTGTAATTACCTTTGGCACTACCTTTTCCTTTTTAGACATTCTGTCGGTTGCCTTCACCTTCTTTGGTTCTTCATCAGATTCTGTTCCCTCAGATTCACTTCTTTGGTACACTCTCCTTTTTCTTAATTATTTTAGGTTTGTGTTCCTTTTTGCTTAGGACACTTCGAGTCACCCTTGTAGTCTTCTTCTCAGGAGATTTTTCTACACTTTTCTTTTTCTTTCCTTTGGCTTTAGCTACAGATTCAATACTGGTTTCAATAGGTGTAGCTTGGATTGCAAGAATATCCATTTTCACCTTCTTTTTGTCTACAGGTGATGCTAACAGAGTATTAGCATAGCCAACCAGTAAGTCATCATTGACTTCATAGCTCATTTATTCCATCTCTTCCTCTCTAGATACTCTTGCTCGCATTAAGCAAAAATCAATTGTAGCCGTGAAGATTATGTCTTTCAAAATGTCTTACTACATCTTCCGGTAGCCTCATCCTCATGCTCATTTTCTTTTGAAACTCATTGAAGTATTTGTTGGTGGCAGCCGAAAAGGTATTTTTCACAGCTTTAATGCTATTTATTATCTGAGCATTGACTGGTTGTTCCTTGGACCATTCAATGTCACCTATACCAGGTAGAAAGTTTTGGAAATAGAAATATAACCTAGCTAGTAGTTGACCAAACTTAAATTTCTGAGTATTGTCCCTTTTGATGGATTTCAAATTTAGAAAAAGCTGGACTCAGATAGCTTCACAAATATCATAGTTTTCATCTTCAATAATCATATTGTATGCTGTATGCATTACTGCGGACGGAACATTGTTAAGTCTAGTGTATTAAAATACTCTGTAGCCTATCACCATTGCTGCAAGGTTCATCGCAGGATCTCTGATATTGTTAACAGAGAAAGAACACCCATCAGAGGTGGAACCAGTTAGATTGAAGATTGTGTCTTTTGTGATTTTCCTTAATTCAGGAATTTTGCTAGTTGAGCAATAACCCATTACAGCCCTAATGGCCTCCTTGGTAATTGTATGAGTCCTTTCTAGATACATATTCTCTCCATGTACTCGACTCAGAATTATTCTTATGTGTTCTTCTTCAAAATCTTCAAGAGGGTAGGCAGCATTATGAAATCCTTTCTCAAAAAACCTAGCATACTTAGCTTTTATCTTTCCTTCCTCATCACAGAGTGATTTCAATTGAGTGTAGATGTGAAGAGTTCCCATATCCTCAATTTTACAATCTATATAGCTAGACAAATCACCTTGAACAACGACTCCACTTGGACTTGCGATAATGCATTATAATTTTCTCTACCTTTACGAATTCTTCAGGCTCATCAATGATTAATAATATCTCTACAGTTTTTGATGTAGATGCCATTTGAAGATAAGCATGATTCAAGACAGAGTTCAAATAAATACCTAATATTTTCACCGTCGTTCTGTACCTTGGTTGAATTGTTCAAATGCACTCTTGTTCACTTCTCTGTAGCTACCAATTCAGCTTAATTTCTCTCAATCTCAAAGCACTTTGATAATTCGCACCAAGACTATTTCGCTCTACTTCTGCAATCTTTCCGAAAGTATTAGGGTAAAAATGATAAGGTAAAACTTGCTTTTATCCTTTTTACTGACTGTAATAAATGCTCATACTTTTAGGTTAAAAAAACCTAATTTCACCACTTAAGTGACACGCTGGTTGATTAACATGTCAGAAAAAGGTCACCAAAATTCAAAATTCAAAAAGGATTCTTTCTCGCTTATTCTACAAAGGGGTCCGAAATATGTTTTACTGTTACGCTCCCCTTAGCCTTTTTAGACAGGCTTAAGTCACCGGTGCTGGATTCTCTTCACTAGGTGAAGGAGTGATTTCTTCTACAAGCACTTCTTTTCTCTTATTTTTCCATGTCTGATTCATGTCTTCTCTTGTTTCCTCAACATCAACCTTTTGCTTGCCTTTCTGATCCTTAGAGGAGTTGACCTGTTTGCTATTTCTTGTTCTGCAAAACTTAGCCAGATGTCTTGGGTTGTTGCAGTGATAATAGACCACACCAGATGATCTCCAGGGTCTTGCATTTCCTCTTCCTGTTTGTTTTCTACAGTTCATAGCCACATGACCAACTTTATTGCAAAAGGTACACACCACATTTGTTACCTTTTCCATCTTGAATGGACTAAAATTGTTGTCATAGGATCTTTGAAAGTTCCTATTTGCCTGATTATCATATTTTCTTGTTTGGTCACAATATGGTCTTGGATGCATGTGTGGTACAGGATTGTTAGCACCATATCTGCACTCAATATGTCTATGCCCATACATTCCACAAGTGTAGCAATGTCCTTCAAAATTTCTAGATACATACCTAGTATTGGTATTATAACTTGCATTTCTCATAGGTTTGTTCTTACAAACATTTGTAGTATGACTGGGCTTATGACAAACAAAACATACAGGTTTGAAATCTTTCTTGCTAGTAGTCTTTTAGACTTTAGACACATTTTTATTCTTTGGATAGTTGCTCTGTGTACTAGAGGATTCACCTTTCTCAGTTGTTTGAAAGCCAAGTCCAGAGATATCACTCTTCATTCTCTGTGATTGAATTTGTTCTTCCAGCATGGTAGAACTTTTGGCAAACTTTTCCAGTTTCTCATTGGCTTCAGCAAGTTTAGTGACAAGATCTTCATTGTGTTTAGACAAATTCTCTTTCAGGGATGATGCCAACTCAAGGTCTAACTTTAAGTTCTCCTTTTCTTCTTGTAAAGCGGAAAAATCGAACCCTAGTCGTTCTCCCCTCCCCAACTCCAAGGAGAGAGAAGGGAGAGTCACTAGGGTTGATGGTTTTCACTTAGAAGAGACTTTACATTCAAAAGAGGGGTTTAAACCCACCAGATCCAATCCCACGCAATGCAAGATTGGATTCTATATGAGTTTCAAGGGTTGTGACATCAAGGATACCCTCTTTTGTAAAGAATGTAGATAGAAAGATTGAACTAGGAATGCATGTAAAGTAGGAAAGATTCACTTATAAAAAGAGATAGGGATATGGGATGAAGCTGTGGACCTGGAATTAGTAGTGAAATGTTGAGACGGTGCTGTTCTGCAAATTTGAGTGAAAGTTGACGGGACGATGGCGCCCGGCGTGCACACGGTCCTCCGAAAAATCCGCGAAACGAAGGGGGATCTGTTCGTCTCTGCACAAGGATTCCAGATCTTCAATTACAGCCGCGTACCTGCAACCTACACACAGAAAAGAGAGGACGATTGGGGGGTTAGGGATGAGGGGTTTTCCTTTAGGTCAAACCCCGGTTTTGGAATTAACCAAGAAATGAGAATGCTGTAAATGTAAATGTTTGTAATGTAAACAAGTACTGATACCTTGTTGTAAGAATGTTTGTATTCTTACATGCGAAGGTGTAATGTATGTAGTATGTTGTATGTTGTATGTGATCTCCTCTTGAATGGTTGAATCCTTGTCTTGAATGCAACACCTAGCCTTGAATGGAGACTTAGAATGCTCAATTGCTTGAAGGAATGCTTGAATGCTTGAATGCTTGAATGTTTGAATATCGCTTTCGCCTTTTGTTCTTGCTCATTTCCTCCTTTTTTTTTGACCTCCTCAAATGGGAGAGGAAATTTAGTTTATATACTTGTTAATTAGGGCTGATAGACTGATTTTCTTGACCTTGGGCCGACCAGGAAACAATATTTTCCAATTTGCAAACTTAAAGACCTGAAGCCCCAAAAGAGACCGGGCCCAAAATAGGGCCAGGGACAAGGTTGCTGGGCGCCATGGTCCTGGGGGACCAGGGCACTAGGTGCCATAGTCCTGAAGGACCAGGGCACTGGGCACCATGGTCCCACCTCTCGAGACAGCAGGGTGCAAGGAGGATCAGGCCAGGGTGCTGAAAAATGTAGTTTTTGGTGTCATAAGCAAGTTTCGGGGTCTCCATCCAGGTTCAGTGTTGCGCCGCCATCGTGAAGACCCAAATGCAGTCGAAATTGCAAGTGTCACAATTTTAGTACGCTACATTTAGCTCCCACTTTAGTGGGAGTATAAGCCTACGCTCATACTTCCGGCAAAGTACAAGGAAACAACATTGAAAAACTTTCACCACGTCAAGGAGGCAAGATACACCAAGCCCCTAGTGGACTAAGGATCTTACTACTTCGATTGACAAAGTAAAAGGGAAGATCACGAGGGAGAACCATGACTGTCAGTAGTAAGGTTCCCTCACTATGAGTCATGCAAGAAAGATATCAAAAATTTTCAAGGCAAAGCTAAATTTCTCAAGAAATTTTTAAGTATCTTGAAAAGATATGAACGGGATGTATGCCCCCCTACGTTAAAGCGATCGCACACGCCTCACTGGGGGTGATTGCTTTAAGGTAGTGATACATATAAGAAATGAGAAAGGAGCACATTATCACAAGGATTTAGCCCCCAAGTGCGAGATAAGCCCAAGGATAATAGACACAAAACACAAAGCACAAGGTGACTTCGCTTTCCTCGGGGTCAGTATGCTATATGATAATTCATGTATATCATATGTATGTATGCATAATTGTTCTTCATTCCCCAATCAAGGAAGGTCACCTAGAAGAAGGGAACACATGTGTCTTTTGAGTAAACATGAGAGAGACCAAAAGAGATCTCAATGTTTTGCATCGTCCTCAAGTAGACAACACTAAGGACAACGAATAGAAGAATGAGAATAACACATAGAAGAAGTAACAAAAGAGAGGAGGAGAGAGTCTGCTATGCTAATGAACTAGTCTAGCACGTCATCTACCCCCCGATCTTGCTGATCAATATTTCAGGAAGGTAGGAAACACGCTAGAGGAGGAACATCCAACACAGCAGATGGAGCTATCACAAGATCCAAACAAGGGCTATGTTCATACCCCAAGCCACAGTGTTCTTGTCTAGGAGCTAGGATAAGTGCTTTAGAAAATTCGTTAGATAGATGGTTATCAACATCAACATATTCATATTCACTATCAGAATGAACAGGAGTAACATTTTCATCATGAATAACATTTTCATCTATGTCATCATCAAGATTTATAAAAATAGGATCTTTAACTCGCACAGGATCAAGACCATCATGCATCTTATGTTTAGGAGATTTCGGCTCAATCGTCAACTGAGGAGAAAATGGAATAATATTGGCTGAAGGTGTTTTTGGGGATTGCAAAGTTTGAGAAGCAGCTGCCTAAGCTCTAAGACGACGCTTTCGTCGGCGTTCACGTGTAGAACGATTTCGTCTAGTCTTAGTAGGAAGTTGCGAAGATTGAGGAGGAGGAATGTTCTCATCCTTATCACTTGGGTGTTTAGGTTGTGGTCTCTTAGGTTGAACAATAGGAGAAGAGGAAGGTCTCTTCTCTCCATAAGAGGAAGGAGGAGGAACTGCTCCATATAAGGGAGGAATATTCGGTTTAGGAAGGAGACCAAGTCCATCATGACGAGGAGGTATAGGTCTACTTTTAGGAAGTTTATTAATCATAGGCATAGTCACATCCATAGGGATGGGTTGGGAATCTTCTTGAGGAAAGACATTAGTTTTATCTTTCAAAGGAAGAACTTCCTTCTCAAGAACGATAGGAATGTCAAGTTTGGGCGTTCTAGGTTCACTTAGAGATAGGATCATATCTTTTTTCCATTTTTGATAAGATTTGAAAAGATGATCACTTCGCGGAGGAAGAGATTGGAATTGTTTAGGCCAAAAATAATCAATAGGAACGCTAGAAGTTCTTTCAGCTGGTTTAAAGAGACTATGATTGACAGTAACAACTTCACCATTATGGGGAAATTTCAAACACTTGTGAATAGGAGAAGCAATAGCTTTCATGGAAGACAGCCAAGGATAGCCTAGCTTCACATGAAATTGTTTGGATGATGGAATAATAGCAAAGTCCACATCAAGGGATTTGTTATGGACCTCAATAGGTAATGTAATAGAACCAATTGCAGGAGAAGAAAATGCATCAAATAGTTTCACAACCACATTTGTTTCATCATAGATCACTTGATTCAATTGCAAAGTAAAAAGAAATTCTTCAGTAATGACATTAACCATGCAAGAAGGATCAATAAGCACTCCACGGCAAGGTGTATTCTTGACTTTTGCAACTATATATAAAGGACCATCAGGTGCCCTGATAGTTTCACTAGAATCAAAGGTGATGGAAGGTTCTTTAGGGATTTTCTGCTGCTCTACAAAGTTAATCACATTCGGAGTCATAGACACAAGATCATCAGGTGAGACAGAGGAATCATTAGTATCAATCGCATTAGAGGTATGAGAAGGCAATGGATCAGTAAAAATCTGAAGATTTTGGTTAGGAGGAGCTACAGATGTATTGCTTTTATCATTCACTCCAGAAACAGAGATAGTATTATTATCAATCAAATCTTGAATTTTACCCTTTAAAGCAAAACATTTTTCAGTATCATGCCCAGGATGACGATGAAATTGACAAAAATATTTGTTATCAAAATAGGGTGAGTTAATCTTTGTAGGGTCTATTTGCCTTATAGGAGGAAGAGTAAGCACATTTTGTTCCAATAACTTATTCATAATACTATGCAATGATTCATTCAAAGGAGTGAACTTTCTTTCTTTCTTGAAAAACTTAGAAATAGGAGGCACACCTGATGCTGCATTCACATTGTTGTTGATGATGTTTTCATTGAATTTAATGGACTCTCTGTTCGGTTTAAACTTCCAAAATGGTTGTTGACTACTATCACCCTTATCACTCGGAGCCATAGGATTTGCTTGTTACATTTGACTTACAGTCAGTTGATAATTGTGAAGAGTTGCACACAACTGTTGGAAAGAAGTAAACTCAGAAAACAGAAGTTTTTCTCTAATATCTTTTTGTAAATTAGAAATAAAGATTCTTTGAATATCATTGTCAGGTACTGGAAAAGAAATTTGAGCATACAAATGCTTATATCTACCAATGAAATTAGTCACTTTTTCTTTAACACCTTGTTTACAATGCATTAAATCAATCAAAGTAACTTTAGGACTTATATTGTTTTGAAATTGTTGAATAAAAGAATTTGCAAGTTGTTCGAAAGAAGTAATCGAATAAGAAGGCAACGAGCAATACCATTGTAGGGCTTTATCTCGTAATGTTCTAGTAAACAGTTTTGCAAGCAACCTTTGGTCATAAGCAAAATCAGTACATATTGTTTGAAAGGTCTTAACATGTGTTAGAGGATCACCCTTACCATTATAAAGCTCCAAATGCGGAATTTCAACATGTTTAGGGGGAATAGCTCGAACAATGTCAAGAGAAAGTGGGCTCGCAACATCAAATGTGGGCACACTAAACTTAGATTGATTCATAGAGGCAATTTGTTGCTGTAAAGAAGAGATAGTTTGTGCAAGATTGTTAATGGTCGCTTCAGTCGAAGAGTTCATATTAGACGTGTTAGATTGTGATGGAGGTGTTATGTTATTGAAAGAAGGTAGAGAGTAAGGTGGTGGGATACTATGATAGTTAGTCATAGGAGATGATTGGAAAGGAGGAACACTACAAGGAGGAATGGAAGGGTTAAATGAATTGCCCCCTTGTGTCATGTTCATTTGTGGAGATATAATAGGAACACTCATTGAAGGAATGAATGAAGAAGTCGGATTGAATGAAGGAAGAGGGTTGATTTAAGAAGAGGGATTGCCCCCATGACTGGTGATCATAGGCGGAATGTCTTGTATTGAAGTAGTCATTATGTTTGATGTAAAAGTAGGTATACTAGCAATAGGAGTTGTCAAAGGATTAGAATGATTAACTTGAGTAGGAGTTTGTGTATAACCTAAGGTTTCGGCACAACTTTTCATAGGCATCACATTCGAATCCACAATGTGTACAATACCACGCAAAATATCAATTCCATTCTTATCACTTTGAACCATACATTTTAGACCCTCAATTAATGAAAGAGCTTCACTATTAGGGTATTCTTGAGACATCCATTGTCGAAAATCATCAAATTGGTTACCCAAGTTTGAAAGTTGTTCTACAGAAACCTCATGGAGAGCTTCTTCATCATTAAGAGGATTAGAGGAATTACCCATGTCCTCGTTAAAAAGGCCATTCAAATTAGGTTCCATCTCCTCGGTAATTACACCTTGGAAAGACTTAATTCTAAGGCTTCGTCTAACGGGAATAGTGTAAGTAGGGCTTATTGTTGTAAAACTCATGCACTAAAGAAAGAGAGAAGATTTTGAATTTTAGAGGTAGCAAATTTCAATAAAATCAGCCAATCTCCTAGATTTAAGCTGTTAAATGCAATTAGGACAGTCTCCCGAAATTTCGGAAAAAATGTCCGGGACCGTGGCGAACGGAGTGCACACGGTCCTCGCAACTTTTTTCAAAATTTTCAGGGATGAAAGTTATGATGATTTTAAAGCTAATCTGAAAAAATTGAGTGATTTTATTATCTGTAGATAGGCCAAATTAAAGTTGCAATCTCAAAATTGAACCCTACCAAGATTGTTGAAAAATGTAAAATTTGAATTTTGAAAAAGAGGGGGAAACTGAAATTTTGAATTTTATGATTTCAGAGGGAATACTAAAAGCAATGCAAGTTTTGAAATTTAAAAGGTGACTCGATTTCATGCAAATTCAAATTTGAAACTGGAAATCAAGGTTGTTGCAATTAAACACTTAATTTCAAAAGTCACAAATTGCAAAAATTTGAATAAAACACTGAAATTTCGAATGAATGCCAACACACTTTTCAGATTTAGGACTGTAAGAAACACAATTTTGATATGAATTTTAATTTCAACAATTTTTGAATGATTAGAAGCCTCAATCCAAGCAATCCCTAGACCAACTTTGACTTTAATTTTGAAAGTGTTAAAATTGATAAAATCAGCCAAAATTCTGGATTTTAGCAGAAAAATACAGTAAGATCTAGCTCCCAAAATTTCAGAAAAAATGTTGGGGACGAGGGCGCTCGGGGTGCACACGGTCCTCGCAAATTTTTTCCAAATTTTCAGGGATGAAAGATGTTGTGATTTTATTGCGGAATCCAAAGTTACAGCCGATTTGGAGGTGTTTTGATTAGTGAAATTATCAGTCAAAGGTTGAATCAAGAGGGTTCTAAAAATTAGGGTTTTGACATTTAACCACTTAATTTTCAGAATTAAAGCACAAATATGAATTGACAATTTGCAATAGAAGGGTAGATTTGAAACAATCATTAACAATTAAACATTTCACAAGTTTAATTACTAAAAAGAAAATTTTAGGGTTTTTATGCAATCAACCTCTAAAATTTGCAAAAGATCAAACATGGAAATGTAATTAAGGAAACAAAATTTTTAGATCTAACCATGAATAATCAGAACAAGGATGTTCACGTCGGGTTCACCAAAATGTAAAGCGGAAAAATCAAACCCTAGTCATTCTCCCCTCCCCAACTCCAAGGAGAGAGAAGGGAGAGTCACTAGGGTTGATGGTTTTCACTTAGAAGAGACTTTACATTCAAAAGAGGGGTTGAAACCCACCAGATCCAATCCCACGCAATGCAAGATTGGATTCTATATGAGTTTCAAGGGTTGTGACATCAAGGATACCCTCTTTTGTAAAGAATGTAGATATAAAGATTGAACTAGGAATGCATGTAAAGTAGGAAAGATTCGCTTATAAATAGAGATAGGGATATGGGATGAAGCTACGGACCTGGAATTAGCAGTGAAATGTCGAGACGGTGTTGTTCTGCAAATTTGAGTGAAAGTTGACAGGACGATGGCGCCCGACGTGCACCCGGTCCTTCGAAAAATCCGCGAAACGAAGGGGGATCTGTTCGTCTCTGCACAAGGATTCCAGATCTTCAATTACAGCCGCATACCTGCAACCTACACACAGAAAAGAGAGGACGATTGGGGGGTTAGGGATGAGGGGTTTTCCTTTAGGTCAAACCCCGATTTTGGAATTAACCAAGAAATGAGAATGCTGTAAATGTAAATGTTTGTAATGTAAACAAGTACTGATACCTTGTTGTAAGAATGTTTGTATTCTTACATGCGAAGGTGTAATGTATGTAGTATGTTGTGTAATGTATGTAGTATGTTATATGTTGTATGTGATCTCCTCTTCAATGGTTGAATCCTTGTCTTGAATGCAACACCTAGCCTTGAATGGAGACTTAGAATGCTCAATTGCTTGAAGGAATGCTTGAATGCTTGAATGCTTGAATGTTTGAATATCGCTTTCGCCTTTTGTTCTTGCTCATTTCCTCCTTTTTTTTTGACCTCCTCAAATGGGAGAGGAAATGTAGTTTATATACTTGTCAATTAGGGCTGATAGACTGATTTTCTTGACCTTGGGCCGACCAGGAAACAATATTTTCCAATTTGCAAACTTAAAGACCCGAAGCCCCAAAAGAGACCGGGCCCAAAATAGGGCCAGGGACCAGGGCGCAGGGCGCCATGGTCCTGGGGGACCAGGGCGCTGGGCACCCTAGTCCTGAAGGACCAGGGCACTGGGCACCATGGTCCCACCTCCCGGGACAGCAGGGTGCAAGGAGGATCAGGCCAGGGTGCTGAAAAATGCAGTTTTTGGTGTCATAAGCAAGTTTCGGGGTCTCCATCCAGGTTCAGTGTTGCGCTGCCATCGTGAAGACCCAAATGCAGTCGAAATTGCAAGTGTTGCAATTTTAGGACGCTACACTTCTATTTCAACTATTAAATCCTCATGCATAATGTCTCTTTCCCGTTTGATTTTTAGGATCCCTTGATCTTTTCTTTGATAAGATCTTCAGTAGCTCTCCTGGATTCCAGCTCTTGACACATGCGAATAGTGAGACCTTCCAATTCTCTTCTTAGATTTAGTTTCTCTCCCTACAACTTTTCAACTTCTTCTGATAAGGCATCGATATTAGCTTCATCTGAAGAATTATTGTCAGATATTTGTAATAGTTTTTCAGATAGCTCGCTCCTCTTGACTTGAGAAGCTTTCAATTTGCCCCTAAGGATTTCAATTTCATTTCTACTGGCTTCCAGTTCTCTAACGATCTCAAAGTAGCTTTTGTCCCCCGTGCTGGTTTCAAGATTCCCTTCTAAGCGGTTAGGCTTCAAAGAAGTTGGGCTCTGATACCAATTGATGGACTTGAAAAGCACTGAGAGCGGGGGGGGTGAATCAGTGACTCAAAAACACACACTACTTTGAATGCTAATCTATGGATGATCTTAACCAAGCGGTTAAACAAAATACATGCTATCCAAAATGAAATAACAACATTCACAAAAATTAGATCATCCACCATAACACAAGTGTTTATACGTGGAAAACCCAAATAGGTAAAAACCACGATGAGATGGAACTCACAAGTTAACTATCTGCAGTAATAGAAAACTGATAGGTTAAGGCCTTACAAAGAGCTCTGCTAGGAGCGAATCTTGTTAGAGATTCCAAGCTTGATTAGAAGCTTATACCCTGTTAAGAGTACTACCCTGTTAGGAGTAACCTCACCGGAGGATTTGAGAATCCAAACTAATGGATCACCTTGTTAGTGGATTTGTACAATGAAGCTTGTTAGAGCTTACCCGTTTAAGGGATTTGCACCCGTTGTAATGATTAGGAAACAACAAGAGTAGCTTGATCTATTCTAAGTAGCATAGGACTTGCTTGATCAGATCCTTCTAAGTTCATTCAATTTTGCTCTGCATTTATCACTTCTTAACAAAAACTTTTTCACTCTTTTTACATAACAACTCTCAATTTGTTACAATCATCATTAAAAATGACTCTCTACGATGTCTTTAAATAGACATACAATTCTTATGTCAGCCATAGGAACACAATTTCCTAGGTGCAATGAATCTATACATATAATCATAACTCATCACAAAAAATGACCGCCAAACAAACGGCATTGGTAACTCATCACAAAACAGATACCGGTTAGAGCAGTTTAATACCGGTTGAAAATTAACCGTTGTTATGGAATCTTCACTAGGTCTTCTTCTTCATCTTCATGCTAATTCTGATGCCGATCTTGTGTTATCACTGGTTATCTCATAGGTACATACTGGTTGACACAAAGTACTAGTTTAGAGATAAACCTTAGACATACTGGTTAGAAGTGTAAACCAATTGAAGTTACACCTGTAGTCAATGTTATCACATATGTGTCTGAGAGTGTTTCATAAATGACATTAAGTGATGAATACATTACAATCATCATCAAGCCAACAAAACCTAGTGGGATAAAACTCTTCAAAAGAGAGAAAATAAATAGAAAAAAATAGATGTTACAAGAATGAAGGACACAAGATGTTCCCACAAGTACTAAATCAGTCACATAAGTACAATCAATATACCCCCCATAGGACAGAAAGGAAGAGATAATGTATCCCCACCATAAGAGAGAAGCTCCAATGCCAAAGATGAAGGCTCGAGGATGAATGCTGATGTAGATACAAGAGTGACAAACCATGCTCCTCCCCTTAAGAAGAAACAAGTGCAATGGATAAGGTAGAAGCAACTCCATGAAAGGAGATGGAAGGAATAGTCTCATGATATGTGCCATGAAAGACAACTCAATTATCCACATGTGTAAATCAAAAGATGCCAAATCAAATGAAGAAAATCTAAACAACTATGAAGTTACTTGATGAACAACCTTGGGGAGCACTGATGAAAATGAGATGATAGGAATGTTAAAGGGTAAAAGTATGGATATGGGGTCACACATGTGTGACCCATTAGGACCCCATATGACCCCTTTTAAAGTCCTAGTAGGTACAACATACCCCTTAGGACACCTTATGACCCCATAGGGTCATTACTGTCCTAAGGGGTCATATGGGGTCCAAAGGGGCCATGGATGTGTTTTAACACATGTGACCCCTTAAGACCCCATACAATCCCTTTTAAATTCCTAGTAAGTACAACATACCTTTGAGGACACCATATGACCCCATAGTATCCTAATGGGTCATATGGTGTTGTTAGGAGTTGTTAGAACACATGTGTGGCCCCTTAGCACATGTGTAGCCCCTTAGGATCCCATATGACCCCTTAGGACACCACATGACCCCATAGGATCATATAGTGTCCTAAGGGGTCATATGGGGTCCAAAGGGGCCATGGATGTGTTTTAACACGTGTGACCCCTTAAGACCCCATATGAGCCCTTTTAACATCCTAGTAGATGAAACATACCTCTTAGGACACCATATGATGCCATAGGATCATATAGTGTCTACAGGGGTCATATGGGGTACTAAGGGGTCACACATGTGTGACCCCTTAGGACCCCATCTAACCTCTTTTAAATTACTAGTAGGTACAACATACCTCATAGGACACCATATTACCCCATAGGTTCATATAGTGTTGTATGGGGTCCTAAGGTGTCACACATGTGTCACCCATTAGGACACCATATGACCCCTTTTAAAGTCCAAGTAGGTACAACACCCCCCTTAGGACACATGTCATATAGTGTCCTAAGGGGTCATATGGGGTCCTAAGAGGCCACACATGTGTTATAACATGTATGAGCCCTTAGGATCCCATATGACCCCTTTTATAGTCCCAATAAGTAAAACATACCTCTTAGGACACTATATGACCCCATAGGGTCATATAGTGTCCTAAGGGGTCATATGGTGTCATTAGGGGTCATATGGGTTCTTAACACATGTGTGGTCCATTAGGACCCCATATGACCCCTAAGGACACCATATGACCCCTTAGGACACCATACGACCCCATAGGATCATATAGTTTCCTAAGGGGTCATATGGGGTCCAAAGGGGCCATGGATGTGTTTTAACATGTGTGACCCCTTAGGACCCCATATGACCCTTTTTAATATCCTAGTAGGTGCAACATACCTCTTAGGACACCATATGACCCCATAGGGTCATATAGTGTCCTAAGGGGTCATATGGGGTACTAAGGGGTCACACATGTGTGACTCCTTAGGACCCCATATGACCTCTTTTAAAGTCCCAGTAGGTACAAAATACCTCTTAACTAGTAAGAACAACATGCCTCTTAGGACAACATATGACCCCATAGGTTCATATAGTGTCGTATGGGGTCACATGGGGTCTTAAGTGCTCACACATGTGTCACCCCTTAGGAACCCATATGACCCCTTTTAAAGTCCTAGTAGGTACAACATATCCATCAAGACACCATATGACCCCACATGGTCATATAGTGTCCTATGGGGTCATATGGGATCCTAAGGGACCACATATGTGCTAGATTAGGACCCCCATATGACCACTTAAGACCCCATATATAACCCCTTAGGACCCTATATGACCCCTTTTAAAGTCCTAGTAAGTACAACATACTTTTAGGACACCATATGACCCCATAGGGCCATATAGTGTCCTAAGGGGTCATATGGGGTCCTAAGGGTCCACACATGTGTTCTAACACGTGTGACCCCTTAGGACCCCATATGATCCCTTTTAAAGTACTAGTAGGTACAACATACCTCTTAGGATACCATATGATCCCATAGGATCATATAGTGACGTACGAGGTCATATAGGGTAACACATGTGCTAGAGCACATGTGTGATCACTTAAGACCCCATATGATCCCTTTTAAAGTCCTAGTAGGTACAAAATACCCCTTAGAACACCATATGACCCCATAGGGTCATATAGTGTCCTAAGTGGTCATATGGGGTCTTAAGGGGCTAGACATGTGTTCTAACATATTTGTGAACCCATATGACCCCTTTTAAAGTCCTTGTAGGTACAACATTAGGTCAAATGGACACCATATGATCCCTTATGATCCCATATGACCCCTTAGGACACCAAAGGGTCATATGGTGTTCTAAGGGGTCATATGTGGTCCTAAGGGATCACACATGTGTGACCCCTTAGGACCACATATGACTTCTTTTAAAGTTCTAGTAGGTACAACATACCCCTTAGGACCCCATATGACCGCTTAGGACACCATAGAGTCATATAGTGTCCTAAGGGGTCATATGGGGTCCTAAGGGGTCATACATACATTTTATAACACATGTGTGACCCCTTAGGACCCCATGTGACCCCTTAGGAAACCATAGGGTCATATGGTGTTGGAAGGGGTCATGTATGGGGTCCTAAGGGGCCACACATGTGTTCTAGAACATGTGTGACCCCTTGGGACCCCATATGACCTCTTTGAAAGCCATAGTCGGTACAACATACCCCCTAGTACATGGGAGACCCCTTAATACATCCTAGGACATATTTTGACCCCTTTTAACATCTTAGCATGTATAACATAAGACCCCATACAACACCATAAGATCCCTTAGTATTGTAAGGACCCCTTATGACCTCTAATGACCCCTTAAGACCCTTTATGATTCCTAATGACCCCTACTAACCCCATTTTAGCAGATAGGATCATATAGTGTCATAAGGGGTCATATGGTGTCGTTAGAGGTCATTTGGGGTCCTAAGGGGAAACACATGTGTGACCCCTAAGGACCCCATATGACCCCTAACAACACCATATGACCTAATAGGATCATATCGTGTCCTAAGGGGTCATACGGGGTCCTAAGGGGCCACACATGTGTTCTAACAAATGTGTGACCCCTTAGCAAGGAAAACTTTAAGAACCCCCCCCCTTTGGACAAGGTGTAAAAACCTGGCAAAAGTTGTATAATTCTGAGGAAAATTTTAATTTTACTGGCGAATTTTTGTGGTTTACAAAGAAAAATAATAATCTCCATTGGTGAACTAGCCGTGATCGCTCAAAGTTTGTGAAAAATCCTGGCGAATTGTAATGTTTTCAAAACCCAAAAAATATTTGCATGGGTGAATTGTAATGTTTTTAAAACCAGAAAAATATTTGCATTGGTGATTTCAACCTATTTTCAAACCATTAAAAAAAAATATTGGCGATTTCAACCTATTTTCAAAGCATAAAAATAAATATTGGCGATTTCAAGGTATTTTCAAACCATAAAAAAAATAAAATTGGCAATTTGAAGATATTAGCTTTAAGTCATTAAAACATGTGGCACATAGTCGTCAACTCTCTGCTTGGAAGACTACCCATTAGGGCATCTCGTGACCTAGGGACAAGCCCTTATGACTCTCTCTATCTCCAACTCGTAAGTTGAAAATGCTAAGCCTTCGTAACCTCGAGATCTAGCGACTGAGGGAAACTAAACTGCCACTCACCAATTCTCGACCACAAAATGTTAAGTCCTCGTCACCATAACAACTTGGAGATAGTGGTAACTTTAACCCTTGTTGCGTACTCGCCAACATAAAACTGTTTATCTCTTAAGCACTAGCACTTCACTCGCAACCTCGCGGCTTGATCAGGTCTTCAGACATTTAACTTTGTGAGCTGGCGATAACCATTAAACCTAACCACAAACTGTCTAGTCGCTAGCTCATGACCTAAAAATGCTAACATTAAACAAACATGAGAGCTAGCGAAAACTGTATGAAATGAGTTACTTGCTAACTCTCATGGCTATAATGTATGATGTCAGACCAACTCGAGACCTCGCAACCAAAGCAATTTCACTATGAATCTCCAGCTCGATAAAATAAAATGCTAATACCCAAAAAGCTAGAGACCTTGTGATGTAAACCCAAACCAACTTGTCGCCAGCTTGTGGCTTGATCACATCTTCAGACATTTTACCTCGTGAGCTGGTGATAACCATAAAACTTAACCACAAACTATCTGGTCGCTAGCTCAGAACCTAAAATTTTTAAGGCTTGGATGTTGACTCATTCCTGAGGGACTAGTTTGAAGGTTTCTCCTAAGTCAAGGTTGATTAGACAAGCGAGGGTGACGGTTTCAGAGGCATAAAAGGATTGGATAGATTCTGAGTTAGTGATGGGAGATCACGGATTTCTCTGAGAAATAAGAGCTCAGGTTGCTTGTTGTCAGGTATTCTAATTTCTGAAGCAGAATTTGTCCAATCAAGGAGGAATAAAATCATAACAAAATCATTCACAATAGATGAGCCTTAGTAGGATGCAGTGGATTTGATAGGCATGACATGACTTCTAGAGTCTACAGTCATGTTGAAAAACACCAAAATGATGATTTTGCACGTGAATGAGCATCACCAAATGAAGTGTGAAAAATTGAAAATATTATAAATACAATGGAGTGGTGACTTAATTGGTAGAAGAGAAAATAAACCTTTTTCATTTTCTGAGAGTGTTTTTTTCCTCAGAAAGGAAGATGATGTTTGAGCAGGATCGTGCATAGAGTTGTTGTGTGCTTTGTGATAGTGGATGGGTGTTTTTTTGTTTTCTTCTGTGTGAGTTTGTTTATTGTTAGAGGGGTTGTGAAAGCGAGAAGGATTTCCAGAGGGGGTGTGAAAGCCTTTTCTTGTCAAGAAAGGCCAAGCATGGCACATCCTCTGCTTCTACTCTGCTATAGGAAGGCAAGGGATTTGAAGAAGGATTTGTTTAGGTGGGGAGTGGCAGCCAGTCATCTTTGTGATGACATGGAAGCTGCGACCCCTCCCCAACATATTACATTTACCCTAAAGCTCATGTTTCCACTTTCCCTGATCATGGGCATGAAGGCTCGAGCTCCTCTTTCCATTAAACCATTTTCTCTGTTCCTGGGCATGAAGGCTTCCTCCTGTATTTGGAAACAATTTGTTGGATAGAACGTAACATCTCACATTCCATCCGAAGGCATTAGGGTGATAATGGCATGGCACAAGTAGTTTTGCAAGTTGTATAGTCATTGGGGTTCCTTTTCTGGTTCCAGTAGTGATTCTAGACTGTAGGTGAAGGGAGCAAGTTGTATACTGTATAGTCATTTACAGAGGAAATTAAAAGCATTTAGTGTCAATATTTGTGTAGGTTCTTGAAGGAGTTATATATAAATTTATTTTGTGTATAATTCTATCTCTTTCAAATGATCAGAATCATGAGTTTTAACTTTTTTCATTTGTTGTATTGTTATGGTGTATGTAATTTTTTATTTAATGCTTCTTATTAATTATTATGCCTAGGAATGCAAAATTTCTGTTACTATTAGTCTGGAATCATATTAAGGATTCACCTCATTGTAATTGGTGGGCGGATTAATGTCATAGAATACCTCCATATATATTACTTAAACATCCATAGCATATAAAATCATAAGAGTATTAAGAATGAAAGTATCAAACACCACAATAGATAGGAATACAACATAATTAGTAAAACATGCATGCAACTCAATTAAAGGGAATATCTTTTGAGGATCCAATTCCATGATATATATATAGAAAAATCACAATTTCATAATCAAAGGCAAACAAGAAAACATATTCACCCACAATGAATCAACTATTATAATTCGAAGGTCACTTCACCAAGTCAACATGAAGACAACAGACCAGTGCCTTATCCTAGGGCATATATTCACTTACAATTCAAAGACAACCTGATAATAAACTTCAATAAGATTCATTTTCAGATAAATAGGAATGAAATTATGAATAATGCCATTACATACACAACCCAGATTCAAATGTAAACTGAAAAACCCTTGATCGACCATTCAATTCACAGTGAAAACATAATTTCAACACAAAGACAATTATGTGAAGATATCAAATAGCAAATGCTATTGATATTATATTCATAATGATATTAGAAAGTAAATTCACAATGCGATTCAACTATGCACTTATCAAATTCTTGAACAATTGAGCTATTATAACTATATAAGAGTTTTCAAGTTCAACATCAATAAAAGTGGCCAACTGGCCATCCCTCTCTACCGATCAAAAAGAAAAAGTGGCCATCCCTCTCAAATTAATCTTGGAATCCTTTTATAAGATGAGGATTCAACAAGCTTAGGATTATTGTGAGGAATCTTGGGTAGCAACCTCAACCTGAGATTTCTTATTTGGCTTTAGCATGGCTTGCCACCTGTCCACCTCTTTGTCTATTGGCCAACTAAATGCCTTTACCTCTTCCAACTTTGCAACTGAATCTATCCATCTGGCATTTGTAACTGCCTTGAACTCAACAATAAACTTTGCATGGTCAACCTCAACCTTGAACAATGAATCAAGCATACCATTAAGGAAATAAGTATCAACCTGTTCATTTACATGTTTGATTATTTCTTCTTGCTCCAGAATCAAATCAAATTCACTAATCCAATCAGAAACTGATTTCAAATCTCCATTACTACCATAAATTGAAGGCACCAATTTACTATAACCTTCCCCAAATGTCTGCAATTTTTCATTTATAAGCACATCCTTCCCTATGAAAAATGCATAAGTTGGATTCATTACCTCCGCCATGTCTTTAGTGTCACTGATCTTGGGAGGGAACTCGTCACTATACATCATTGCAGTATCTAGGTTATCCATTAATCTGCTTCTTCCTGACCAAACATTGAACAAAGGTCCAAGAAAAGCGACAACCTCAGAGGATGTTTTACTTGCCTCTTTCAAAGAAATGTGCAAATCATGCACTACCATCAATTTTCCTTTCAATACATTAATCCTGTGTTTCAAAATTCCCAACACAACAGAGATAGCCTTGACATTTTGTTCCTTTTCAATCTTTTCAATTTTCCTTGTGTATTCCTCCATTTTTGCTGTCACATCAATTGGTGTTTCTTGTACTTGTTATGTAATCTGTATTGGAGGGGGCTCATTTGCAATTTTTTCTTTCAACTCCACTAACTCTTCCTCCAGAGTGCCCTTCTTCATTAGTGTCTCTTCATATGTTTTAGACAATTTAATCAATTGGGTATATGTTTCTGTGTATCTTCTTAACAAATCCTCTGTTTCTTGATAAATTCATGAAAGAAACTTGAGTAAAAAATGAGGCAATCTCCATGTCAGTTGTGTTCTGCAAGTTCCAAATCATTTTGTTAGCTTTCTTTTCTACTTAGATATTTAGAAGGTGGGGATTTTTAGTGGAAGGGGCCAAAGACCAAGCAGCAAGTGTCTTTGACTTAGGATTAAATCTTGATCCTCTTATTACATCTCCAATTTCAAATTCAATTTTAAACATTGGGTCCTCTTGCTTCCTAATTTAATCAATAATAAAAATAGACTAGATATCCCAGTCAGGCATCATAATCATACTAGTACTCTTAATCAATTGTCTTGCCTGTTCCACAAATATTTACTCCCTGTCAGGATCATATTCCTACAGTGCCTTGATGATCTCCTGTTTCTTTTCTTCCTTTGCTTCCTCTATGATCAGATTTTGTCTTGATTGTTTTCATTTCAATCTTGTTAAAAAAATTTAAATTCATCTGACTTAATAAAGTCATCATCTTTCATTAACTCATTTGACAACATCACATGCTCATCAAAGCCTTGAGCAAGGGCTTCATTTATTTCTCCCTATTCTTCATTCTGCCCTGCTTCTCTGAGATGTGTCCTTATTTGATGAAAGTATTGTCCTTGTTCTATAACAATTTCTCTAGCATGGTCTCTCCTCACAATTGTACCGACCTCATTGGTTTTTTGTTTCTTTGCAATTGGCACTCGGGTAGATTGAACTTCATCCCCACTCTCTACATCATCAGCAGACACACTAAGTGGCCACTTACCATGTGAAGAATGCCCATCTTGGGGGTCTTGCTGTTGAGAAGCCACTTCTGGAATTTGAGGCATTTGTTCCATCAGAGTTTTATATAAACTCAAACATTTTGTTAATCCTCTCTAGGTACGGGCTATCAGGGCAAAACTTGAGAAACTAGGGTTAGCAGCCTTCAATTCTGCTTCAACTCTCATCAAATTTTTCCATTTTCTTCTCCTTTCTTGTACTTCATCTTTTCTCAACAAATTTCTAACCACATCTTCATCATCCAATAGTTCATGGTCCTTTATTGTGGCCCAAGGTGTCATTTTTGGCAATGCAACTTTAATAAATTGTCCATGATCACAAAATCTAGACACAACATTAACCAAGCTATACTGTTTAAGGAATTTGTTTACTTCATCAAAGGAACTCCTACCAATGGTAAAATCAGACGCAAACCAGAGCCTGGGAAGAAGAAAACCCTTCCTATGTTTTTCAAGGCATTATTTTTCCACTAGGGTCAATTGCCAGATAAATTCCATAAAAGCAATCCTAATTGGAACAAATTTTGGTAAAATATGGGGAGGCTGAGGACACCCATAGACTTTGATCACAGTAAAGTTATTAAAAAATTAAAAGTCCCCCCAATTATGTGAAATAGACCAGTTTGGAACATATTGGTAAGGTCTCAAAACTCTCCTAACATTAATTGACAATCGTTCCCTATTTATTCCTAGCATTTCCATAATTGGCGAAACAATCCAATTTTCAAAGAAAAGGAAAGAAGAATGTGGAGAACTACTATCCCAAACCTGGGTCCATCTTTGTATTGGCATTAAGACACCCAATTCTTCTTTGAAAAGCTCCAATTCTTTATCCATGAACTCAACATTACAGAACAAGATTAAATGCATCAACAATGAATAATGCTTGAATGTAGGGTTGGGTGCACCACTCTGAAATTCAAATAGAGCATTATGAATGTGTTCAACCACATAGCCCACATAATCATAATCTTTGTTAACAAATTGGTGTTGAATGTCCATAGTCATCGTTAGTAATTCAGATAACACTATTGAATCTCCATCAAAACCCAACACTCTGCATAATCCATAGATTGTACAATGCATATAATGGTGGAAAGGTGTGAAGTCAAATGGTGGTTCGATACTCTCTGGAATTATAACCGGCTTCCTATTCACCCTAGGCATGTATCTGGGTATTGCATGCTTCTTGATAACACCTTTGTATTTGTTATAATCCTCTGCAATCCACTCCAAATATATATCTGTACATGAAACACCAGTAATCTAGAAAGCTTCAACAAAGCTAGCTCTGTTAATTGAAACTAGGGCAGACTGGTTCTTTCTTCTAATTACCCTAGATACTGGGCAATAGCCTTTGGCCAACTCTTTGATCAAATCCACATCAATATACACATCTGGCACAATTAACTTTGCCATATTTAAATCCCAAGGGTTTGACATCGAGACACCCTTAACCCTATTATTCCAGAAATAATGAAATAGAGTAGATCGAGTCATATTAAGTGTGGTAGGGTTTCTGCATTGGCTCCATAAATCTCTCCATGCCAAATCATTTGTATTCAAAGCAACAGCAGTCCCTGGCATCAAATATACAAATTCTTCTTTGTATTTCTTAACCATCTTTTCCTCAGTGGCACTAGCCTTGGAACCTCCAGGTCCTCTTGCTCCACTTGTCGTGGGCTTGGGCTTGGGCTTGGAAGCTCTAGTTCCACTCGTCGCCTGGCTCATTTTAGCTGTAGGAGAAAAACTTAACCAATTTTCTGAAATTTTCCCACACCCAACACTCCAAATTTTCCAACGTTGTTGCAGAGCTCAATTCACTGGATTACCTCAAAGATAGAATGCATTAATGCAATTATACAAAATCTCAGCTCGATCATGCAATTTATGGTATTTGGGCGCCATCACTTCTCTAAAGTCTCAAGTCTCATTAATTACCACACTTGTATGAACTAGCTACTGTGGCATTAATTCAAATTTCAAACTTCAAAGCTGAAGTACTTGAATGAAATTTGAATTCATGCCCTTCTATTTGATTGGCGATTTCCATTCAAAACTTTTACAGAACCCAGCAAACAAGTCCACATGTTAGCGAGTTAGCGACAATGCTACCAAATCCTCTTAATCACAAGCTCGCAACCCCTTTTACAAATCCTCAAAGAATCTCGCGAGTGAGCGACAACCATTGATCTTCATCAAGCCCTTTAGTTGCAACCTCACAACAACATTTGTAATATTCTTTCTTTACCTGCGAGCAGAAGACCACTGCAAATCTAACAAAACAATTTATTTCATCGCAAGATCGCAACTAGAAACTTAACTTGAATTAAACCCTTGCGATCCCAGGACAACAAGACACTTAACCGCCATCGCATACTCACAACACTTTTTGACTTAAGACTTACAAACCCGCGAGCATGCGATGACCACAAAATCAGACCAAAACTAACCTATCACCAGATCGCAACTTAAAATGCTAAACAACTTCAAAACCTGCGAGCAAGCAATGAAACCAACTAAGCTGTGATACCAACCACATTGCATGATCACAAATTAAAATGACTTAACCGCGAACACCTTGCGTCCTTGCGATAACATAAAATCACACCCAGTCGCAACCTCGCAACATAAAATGGTATTTGGGCGCCATCACTTCTCTCAAGTCTCATTAATTGCCATTTGCCACACTTGCATGAACTAGCTAGTGTGGCATTAATGCAATTATACAAATGTCAAAATCTCAGCTCGATCATGCAATTTATGGTATTTGGGTGTTGTCACTTTTCTCAAGTCTCATTAATATTAATTGCCACACTTGCATGAACTAGTAGTAGCTACTGTGGCATTTGATTGGCGATTGCCATTCAAAACTTTTACAAAACCCGGCAAACAAGTCCACGTGTCAATCCCCATCTTTAATCGCACACTCGCAACCGGTTATAACAATTTGGAAAGGAACCGACGAGTTAGCGACAATGCTACCAAATCCTCTTAATCGCAAGCTCACAACCCCTTTTACGAATCCTCAAAGAATCTCACAAGTGAGTGATAATCGTTGATCTTCATTAAGCCCTTCAGTCAAAACCTTGCAACAACATTTGTAATTTTCTTTCTTTACCTGCGAGCTGGCGACCACTGCAAATCTAACAAAATAACTTATTTCATCGCAAGCTCACAACTAGAAACTTAACTTGACTTAAACCCTTGCGATCCTGCAACAACAAGGCACTTAACCTCCATCGCATGCTCACAACACTTTTTGACTTAAGACTTACAAACCCGTGAGCATGCGATGACCACAAAATCAAACCAAAACTTACCTGTCGCCAGATTGCAACTTAAAATGCTAAACAACTTGAAAACCTGTGAGCAAGCGACGAAACCAACTAAGCTGCGATACCAACCACATCACATGATCGCAAATTAAAATGACTTCATCACGAACACCTCACGACCTTGTGACAACATAAAATTACACCCAGTCGCAACCTCACAACATAAAATGGTCGAGTGCAAAACATCTTGCGAGGTAGCAACAACTAAAATCTCTTAGTACTCGCAAGCTCGTGACTTAAACTGACTTGATGATAAAGGACCTGCGAGCTGGCGATGACCATAAAATCTCAAAACTTTTTATCTCTTGACCGCATTAACCCAGCAAGTACCAACAAAAATCAATGTTTTATGTTAATTTACCATCATAAACAGGCGTGAGCAGTGGCACATAGACCATTAATGACTTAGTACTTACTTGATAACTCTCGCAGATATAATGCATGGCATCAAACCAATTCGAGACCTCGCGACCAAAGCAATTTCATTAACAATCTCCAGCACGCTAACATAAAATGCTAACACTCAAAAAACTAGAGACCTTGCGATTTAAACCCAAACCAACACTCGCTAAGTCGCCACTTAAATTGTTAAACATGAAATTTATCTGCGAGTTAGAGATGAAACATTAAACATGTCTGACCAACCATTTAACCACACTTGACATTGACATGGACAAATAAAGAGAGGACAACTCAGATTTTCAACGCGCGACAACTTCGGTTTACTAGCCAACTAAGACAAAAAACAAACACAAAACCCTAATCGTCATGAACATCATGTTAAGCATTTAATATAGAATAGTAGAAAGGTTCTAGCAATAACAATTATGCAATATGAATAATTTTATGGATCTTGTGACACAAATTGTTGCATCATGTTCAACATAATGTGGAACCAAATACCAATTTACTAATAATTCAATTGTCTACTAATAATTCAAATTCACAATTAAAAATATGAAATAAGTATCCGTTCTGATTGACAAATTCAAGGAATACAATATCAAAAATCATCAATGACAAGTATAGTATTGCAATTTTGCAAATTGAAATTGTAATATGACTTAAGAACTGTAGTATAATTATAAATACCTATAAACTGACTGCTAATTCACTTCAGTGACTCACTCCGAGGCTTCTATATCCCAAATGGACTCAAGATCTGGAAACTAACTAGTACTAACAGGTTCATCTTCATTATGAGTCCGGTATTCAAAAATGTCTTCGTCTTCATGTTGACTCTGAGTCTGCGATCCATCATATTCATTTGTCTCAACACTAGCACTAGCAGTAGCACCACCAGCTTTTAAAGTGTTGCACACCCCTTGTCTTTCATGCATGGAATTCTAGATTTCCAGTGCCCTATCATATGAAAAATCTCTAACATTATACTGGGTTACAAACAACCTCAAGCAAGTTTCCAAAATTTTGTCTAATTTGTTTTTGATCTTTGTTTTCAAAAGCCCTAATGCACTGAAAACTCTCTCATCTTCCACTGACTCCAATATCATTGTTTGACATAAATCAACAAGTTTCAAATATCCTGGTATTGCAATACACAATGCTTCACTTTGATCTATCCTTTTCCAAAGCCTTGTGATTGATCCAGGTTCAAATGGATTCTCCAAGTTAACCAACTATTGTTTCATAACCAATGCAAACTATTTACATTGTTTTCTAAGATGATCTGAATTTAAAATTTCTTCTATTGGTTGTCCATTGCAATATGCATCTTTTGAAAATGTCAATATCAATTCCTCTAGTTTTTTATGATACATCTTTACATCATTTGGATTATCTCCAATTGAATGCCAAAATTGAGGATACACACAACCCATGGCTTCAAGTATTTCTTCTTGAGGGAATCTTTCACGAATCTCAATTGAAATTTCATATGCAATAGACTTCAAATTATCACTAACAGATTTAACAATCCTGTCAAAATCTTCCTTTTTAATTGGTAGTGCTCTCCCTTGCTTGCCCGTCTTAGATTGGTGCATTGGTATCTAAAATCCTTTTACAAAGAAACATAACTCATTTTTTGTATTGAAATGTAAAAAAATTTCAGCATGATTCAAATTTGTAATTATCTGCCACCTAAAAAAAATTTGGGCTTCGTCCTGTTAGGTCTGAGTATAGACCATCTAGGCTCAAGCATGTCATTTTATGTAGAGTGCTATACTCATTGATATACATAGTTCTATCTTGGGCTTTCTTAACAAGTTTGTTCATTGAATCCAGCATGGGGAGAAGACTAGCTAAAGTTAACAAAGTCTCTATATCACTTAACTTATGTAAGAGATCAGGAGCTTTGTCTACTAAGAGGCGTTGCTCATACATTAGTCGGATCAAGGATTGATATTCTATTAGAACTCATTCCACTAGTCCATGCAAGGAGATCCATCTGGTCTCAACATCCCTGAGAAGCTTGTTTCCTCCTATTACTCCCTCAACAAAAATCTAAAATTCTGCAAAACGTTTAGGATTTCGGCGGAAGTATGAGTGGAGCTCATGGACCAGATCTTCAACTTTTGACACTGTAGGGAAATTTCTTACAATTATATATGCTAAATTCATTCGATGGGCCATGCAGTGAATGCCAACCATGTATGCTGCAATACTAGTTTGTAATCTTGTGCAAAGACCAGTCCTTTGACCTTGCATTACTGGACCTCCATCAGCTCCAACACACACCAACTTCTTGGCAATGGTCAAGTCATCCATACTAGCAATTTCATTCAAAGCTTTCTTAACTTCCAAATATAATTTTTCTGTTGTTGAATTGCCCCTAATTTTATGAACATAGAGTAGATGAGCTCGACGGACCTGTTCTTTTACAGTATACACATGCATACAAACCCAAGCAATATTATCTACCGCATTAACTTCATCTATGGATAATGAAATGAAATTTGACTCTTTTACACTCTCTTGTAAATTTTTCTTTTCCACCTCAGTGAGACAGTTTGCCATTTCCCGTCCAGCGTTTTTTGACCAATGTAACATAGGATAGTGAGGAACATTCAAAAAAGATAATAAATTACTAAATTCTGGGAAATCTTTCATAGGACGCCCTCTCAACATAATATGAAAAACAACACTCATCTGAACAGTCTTTGCCAGGTTTGCATCTTTTGCTGCATGTTCAAGCCCAACCTTGATTGTATTTCCAAATCCACTATTACCAATCAGTGTCGTTTTGTGGTTATGCTCTTCATATTCCACGACATACTTAACATGAAGACATTCTTCCTTTGATTTCCATCTTACTAATCGTGTTTCCTTTCTGTCAATGATCTTTTTTTCATAAACCTTACCAATATGCTTTTCTATGGTGTCAAGCTTTAGTTGCATCTTCTTCTCTCTTTTAGTTTTCTAGCTACAAATCTTACACCTGCATTCTGTTGGTTGTTCATCATTGTTTGGGACTAGTTCAATGAATGGGTACTTTGCTACCCAATCAATCTTAAAACTCCTTGTCATCTCCCACTCTCACCCCAGTTTTACTTTCCTTTTTCTTTTCTTCCTACCAACATCATCTTCAGGACTAGCATTTGTATCCGAGTGAATTATCTCATTATGTGTATCCCTTACAACATCTTCTTCTGTGTCGGTATTGTCATCCTCATTTGATGCATTTAACTCAATTTCAATCCCACCTTGTGGTGGTGGTGAGCTACTGTGAATGTCTTCTGCAACTGCAAAAGTTGATGGACCAGAAACTTTGCCAATTCCAAAGAAAGACTTTATGTTAGTATATTTAAGTTTAGGTTTTGGGCATTTTGATGGCCTCTCAATCCCTTCAATTTCACTGCCCTAAGGAGTCTTACCCTTGTCTGACATCCCAATCCCTTCAGCACCCTAAGGAGTCTCAGTCTCACCCTTGTGTGACATCTCAATCCCTTCTCCACCCTGAGGAGTCTCACCCATGTCTGACTATGACATCTTGAGTCTTGACCTCCCACTACGAATTAAAAGTTAAAACTAATACTATCAAGTATGAAGAAATGATTACTCACCTTTATGCCTTCTCAATTCTCTAAATCAGGAATTAGGAATGTCTGGGCCTATGTTGCAGGATTGTAACTTTGCCCTCCGCCCCACCCAACAATGTGAATGAACTTCAACTTTCCAACTCAATTTGTGGAATGCGAATCGAGAGCTCCCAATTTACTAATCAGACACAAACAAATTGTAAGAAAGTGTGTAAGAAAGAGTGTATTTATAGCAATCCATGATTGCATTATTGGCGAATTGCGCAGGGCCCGGGCGTCGCATTTGCCAATAAACATTTAATTTAATTGCATTTTTGGCGAATTGCGCGGGCGTGCAATGAACATTTAATTTAAGCGGGGCGAAAAGGGTCCTCGAATGCTTATAATGTTTTAATTGATATTGGCAAATTTGGCCAACACGTGCAATGAACCTTTAATTTACCATTGGCGAATTAGGTCCTGGGTACGTGGTCATTTTACTATTGCTGGCGAATAATGGAGGTGATCTAATATCCACGTCCGAGTGATTCTAGGTGAATATTACGGGCATGCACATCGACTGTGTATGGTCAATGGCGAAGCCAGATTCTACAGTGTGTCGTTAATGCAGAAATTTCGGGCGATTTGACCATAATGTTGCCCCAGACTATTCGTGCGGAGTTTGCTAATTGGTGAAGATTCACCACTAAAAAACTCTCTACCCCTTAGATACCCATATGACCCCTTTTAAAGTCCTAGTAGGTACAACATATCCCTTAGGACACCATATGACCCCATAGGATCATATAGCATCCAAGGGTTCATATGGGGTCCTAAGGGGCTACACATGTGTGACCCTTTAGGACCCCATATGACCCCTTTTAAAGTCCTAGTAGGTACAACATACCCCCTAGGATACTATATGACCCCATAGGATCATATAGCATCCTAAGGGGTCATATGGGGTCCTAAGGGGACCCCTTTTAAAGTCCTAGTAGGTAAAACATACCCCCTAGTACATACTAGGAGTTATAAAGACCTGAACGACCCCTTAATTTCAATTATTAAAAAGTACAAAAACTACAAATAGTTACAAAAATCTTAAAAATAAGGTTTAATAAAATCTAAATAATATTTAGTTTAATATAACATACTTTTAAAAAAAGGAAGCCTTCTAATATTAGATATTTATTTAATTGAAAAAAAAAATTAATATAACATACTGGAAAAAATTTGAAGCCTTCTACCAACATCTTAAAAAAAATTGAAAATCTTTGTCATTTTATATTAAAAATGTCGCTTTTATTTGCAAAAAAAATTGATTTAATTCAAAAATGAATTATATTATTTCACACCTTTATTTTCATATTTTAAAACAAAAAAAAATCATTTGTATGGGTTTGAAGAGGCACGGTTGCTCAAATGACAAGTCGTGCCGACCTCTAACGATTTGACTGAAACGTCTTAAGTGGCAACCACATCACCAAATTTGACAAAACGCTGAAGATTCTGACTTCTGCAACAAAATTCTACAAGTAAATTCAATTTATTAAAAAAACAAAAATACCCTTTTGTAGAGATCAAAGTCAAGAATCTACTCACATATTTTTTATGATGTTTTGATTTGATTTAATATATATTATTTCAAAAATACTACAAGTAGGTATTCTAATGTTCGGTAAGAGGCTGGTTTGAAAAACAAAAAAAAGTATTGAATCGCCTCAAAAAAATTTGAAAAAAATATGGTTCACTAGAGGAAAGAGTCTTCTCCAAAAGGGTATTTTTTTTTATTATCCAAAATTAAATAAACAAAATGTAGTGGGAGATAAAAACTGTCAAATTTAGGTATGTTCAACTTTAAAATGTTATAATGAAGAAAATATACATCGAAAATTAATTTTTTTAATTTTTTTTTTTTATGCACTGTATATGTATGTCATCTATTAGGGATATCAAAAATAGAAAAAAATAAGTTGATTTATATTTTGTTTTTGGTGGGAACTAAAACCCCTGTTTTTCAGCAATAAAAATCTTGACTTTAAAAGTTAAAAAACATATCAATCGTTGACAAAATTTTAAAAAATAATAATAAACTCAAACTTCATCAAATTTTACACATTTCATTAGTTTACATCATCTCCAAATTCAAAATACAAATGCCACTTTTATGGCGTCGAAAATGAACAGTTATTGTTGTGTTAACCTTTTCCTTTATAAAAGTGTGACATTAAAGAGGGATGGAGTATCCTCAATCATGTCCCCAATGTCTAGAGTGTGTGATGTATCAAATAGCCATGCAATGTCTAGAAAGTACCCATCCTACACTGTTAAAACTAGAAAGGAAGAATCAACCTTCAACCACATAGGTAGCCAATGTGAACACTCATCACCTCTCCTGAAAAGCAATAAGTTCTGGGGAACTAATCATTTCAAGGTCTCTATAGTCAGGTCTTGATGGTGATGGGCAACTCAATGGTTGATGTGGTTGTACCTGTTAAGGGGCATGCTGGTTAAAACATAATCCCACTGATCGTTAATAACTCAACTTCCTCTTTTTTATTTTTGTATTTTTATGGTTTTAAGATTCTTCTAGAAATAAACTGCAAGAGATTGGGAAACAAGAAAATAAAGATGAAACCAATTCAATGACAACTTAAGGAACTACTTAATTAGTACTCCTGCAATCCAAAAGATTATCAAATATTATCTAAATCAACATTCAACAACAGACCTCTAGTAAACCTGCAAAGTCAGCAACCTCACAGACCTATGGAAATAATATCACCACAATAATTGCCTATCACAGTAATTTTCATACACCACTTATGTGCGTAGCATGAGTCATAAAGAAATAAACGGAAGATCGGAACATGTTGCTAATTTCAGATAATAGACATTAATGGATTACAAAGAACAAACTCATAGAACATATGCATAGATCAAGCAATCTATAAGTTGCTTCTTGTATTAATTTCAAAGAATGTATAACAAAAAATAACTCAAGTTCATAACAATCTGCAAAATAATGTAAAATTTTTAAATGGGCCTCAAATCATCAATTTGTGGACCCTTACAAATGAATCAAACTTCTCAATTTATAGACTTTTCTACCCCTTTCTAGGAAATAAACCTAATATAAATTAAGAACTCAAAACTAGGAGTCACATTTAACTTGCAAGTTTTGGCCTCTAGACTCCAATTAACTACTATGAAACAGAGGTTCGGTGAGCACTACGAAGAGCATGTTGTATGGGCCACGCTTTCATAGTCATGCAAAATTTTGTTCAAAATTGGAACATGAGTTGGAGCTATAGTTGGAGTACCAGTGGAGAAGTCATGCAAAACATCTTCTCACAAGTCCTTCTATCTTTAGTAACTATAGGTTCATCTTCTACTTTTTTTATAAGATTTATAATTATTAATGATGCATGCAACTACCTCAACAGGAGGATCAACCACATGCTTAATTCTGAATTTATACTTTTTCAAAACTTCCTCTGCATTCTTTCTTTTCTCCTCCAACTCCCCTATTGTTTTTGCTGCCTCTTGACATTATGTAATTAAGTAAGTATATCTATCCATCAGTGTGACATCGAAATGAGCTAGAGGTCCCAAATGCTAGGCCTCATATGCATCCCACTATCTTAGTACTTGCTCCTCCTCCATAACCCCTGCATCAATTATCCCTAGTCCAAAAACTCCGAGTAAATGCCTTACAAAATCCTCATATTTTAAAACTACCTTGAGGAGAGGAACTCAGATGTCTGCTAGGTCCTTCACATAATGCTAAAGTATCTCGATCTTCAGTTCCAAAATGTATGTGTTAGACTGCAAGTTCTTACAACTATCACCACCCAAGATGTCTTCCTCTATTATTACCTCATCTCCTAGGTGTAAAAAATTGCTTAATATCCATAATTGTTTACTAAACACATTGAGCTTCCTCTCCCATTGTTGAGAAGAAGAAGCTAATGCTCCTCCTACCTGTACTGCCTCCTTATACTCCTTCATAGTATTTTGTAAAAATAATCTAATTTTTGAGGCATTTATTTGGGCCCACGACTTCACTGTAGCAGCTACCTATCTTACCTCCTTTAATGCTTTTACCTCTCCCTCTGGGAGTGATGAGGTTGAAGGTAAATTATGATTTCTGCAAGTATCTAATGGCTTGCCCATTTCTATCAGCAGTTGCTTGTACTGCTCTATTTGTGCCTTGACCTTAGCACGAGAGGTATGTTCTTTCTCTATTCATCCCCTGATGACACTAGTAGTTAGTTCCAAAGTATCCAACTCCCCCTACTTTTTTTTCTTACCCAATTTTATTTGAGACACCTGGTATCTCGGGGAGGTTTGACCTTCTGTCGGTAGTGGAACTGCCACATCCGCAACCACTTCACCAGAACCTTTTCTCGACAGATGATGCACTGTTTTAGGTTTCTTCACCTTCCTTGGTTCCTCCATGATTGCCTGTTGTAGTGTAACCTTAGGTAACACTTCTTTTCTCTTCTTCCTCTCAAAGGTGAATTCGAGCCACTGTGGTACATCTTTATCCTTGTCATCTTCACGTGATACTATGTCAGTCGTTACAAAATGGAAATCGGTATGTTCTTCTGCTTCATCCTTCTCTTCTGCCTCTGTATGTTTAGGATCTTTAGGCGAAACAACTTGATGGGCCAGATTAGTTTGGAGAGCAATGTTAACATTCAACTATTGTTGCTTATGCAACTCTCCCAACTTATCATTGACCTCTTCTCTGAATGTCCTTCTCTCCTTATATGTTTCTATCATACCTTGCCCAACAAATATATCTTTAAGGAGGTCTTCTTGGTCATGAGGGTTTAAAACTAATCTTTCATTCAACAAATCCTCTGCCTCACTTCATTTTTTCTCCCCTCCAAGTGACTGATTTTCCCTAGGTTGTTCCTCTTCCTGATCAGAGTCTGATTCAATATTTTGGATAATTATATTTTCAGTGTTAGGCATAAATGCCCATGTCCTAGGCAGCACTATGGTTGTATCAACTAGTGGTGGCATAGGGGCATTGGTACCTAGGACCCATGCTATAGCTGTTGGGGGAGGCTGAGTGGGCACATCTTCATCTGTTTTTGTTTGCTCTTCTTCCTCTTGAGCACCTTCCCCTAGAGTTTTCCCAATTGTTGTTCTCGCATGAAGAACCTTTACTAGTGGTACAACACATAGCCCATTTGTTACTCCAAGGTCTGCAACTTTCTTTAATAACTCTGATCTTCTCATCTGCTCATGAACCTTTTTTATTAATTCATCAGTGCTTTCTTCAAGGCCAACTGCTTCATCTGGGTCAATGGATGTATTTTTCCTTGAGCTCAATCTTGTCTTGCGAGCATATTCCTTATAACCCCTTGATTGGGGTACACCTAAGGTGAACTCCTTCTACTTCCCCTTCAAAGCTCTCATAAAGACAAATCCTAACATGTATGGAGTCAAGTCAATCATGGTCTTACCCTATGCATCTATGCATTTTCTGGTATTCGCATCATAAAATTGTGCAATTGTCATGATGAACTAGGTGGCCTGGACTGATTGGGGGAGGATGGTGGCCTCCACTAGGCCTAATCTTTTGATTCTCCTTAATGGGGCCTCTGGCCTTGGTCTCTCTAATTGGGTTTTGATATCCTCAATTTCAATATGACCTTTCTCAGTGTCTGTAGCCCATTTGATCTGATCATCTGGCTTTGATACATAGATTTGTCCCTGGTACTGGTACTTCATTGTTACGGGAAATTTATCTATCTCTTTGCCTCTCTTGCTAGGAGTTGGGTCCATCTAATTGCTTTAACCTACAAGAAAGAACCATGCATTAATCCCTTACACAAAATGGAGAAAACATCATTCACCTCAGGACTCTGAGGTTCCAGGGTAGCTAGGCTTGAAACAAAAAGTTTGGAACTTTGGGGTTTCAGGGTTTTGGGATAGGTAAACTGGATGGAGTCCGGAACTCCAGGGTTAATAAATGAGGTTAACTTTGGGACCTTAGAGTTCCGGGGTCCCGAGGTAGATCGACAAGACACCCAAAAAGATATTCTGGAAATCCGGGGATCTAGGGTCTAGGGTATTGCTCTTCATAAAGACAATCCAGAACTCCGAGGTTAGAGGGCTCCAGAGTAAATATGCACAAGGAATGGGATCGACTTTGGAACTCTAGGGTTCTGGGGTTGATGGGAAGAACAACCTAATCCAGAACTCCGAGGTGAAAAACTAAGGCACACAAAAAACCAAAAAATAAAAACAAGAAACTCACAAAACAAAAAGATCTAAGCTAGAAATCAATAATAAGAAGCAAGAATTCACCAACCTGGTGAGGAAAATCATAGAAGAAAACTCGGAAAGATGAAAGCACAAAGTCGGGAAGTCGAAGCTGAGAGCTCTGGAAAGTTGAATGCACAAATGAGCTTTGAAAAGTTCATACTTCTTATTTATACCCCCCGAACCTCATCCATACGAACACCTTAAACAGAACCTCCGGACTCCAGGGTCGAAGCAAAACAAACACCAAAAATCCACCTTGGGACTCTGAGGTTCTGGGGTGAAAGAGAAACAAGTAGAAACAACAAAAAGAGAGACCTCGAGACCTCAAGACTATGGGGTTCCGAGGTAAAAGAACAAAAATGACCTTGAGACTCCAGGATTCCGAGGTAGAAGACAAAAAGGACCTCAGGACTCCAGGGTTCCAGAGTTATGGGGTAAACAGGAGAAAAACGACCTCGGAACTCTAGGGATCTGGGGTTCCAGGGTCTTTAAACAAGACAACCTCAGGGCTTCGAGACTCCGAAGTTCTGAGGGGAAAGAGACAAAATAACATGCAAATAACTTGTAACTTCGAGACTCCAAAGTTTAGAGGCTTCAACAAAAAGGAAAAAGACAAGGCACAACTTCAGAACTTTAGGGATCTAGGGTTCTGGGGTTGTGCACCAACAAACAAACAAAAGAGACCAACCTCAGGACTTCGGGGTTCCGAGGTGGGTCAAAACAAAAATGACCTCAGGACTCCGAGGTTGTTTGGCAAAATTAAAAACAAAGCAATAGAAAGCAAAAGAGGGACCCGTATTTTCAACACAAGGAAACAAATGGGGGTTAGGTATGCAGGGCATAACAGGACCCTTGTTGTCTATTTTGCGGCCAACTAGAGTCTTTCAAACAACTCTTTTGGTCTTGTCATTGTGCTCAATATTTGTGGAGTTGGATTCATGACATTTTCCGCCCTTTCAACCATAACCTTTTATCTTGCATATGGTTCTTCTAGGAGATTCGCTTCACATTCCCTTCAAGTATAACCATATCTAGCATGCTTTCAGGGTGGATTCATTTTTTTTTTAATAATGGAAAGATAGAAATACTATTATTTTTCCTCACATCTCTATTGATACTTTTGTTTCAATTTTTATTAAAGCTTCTATTTGTAATAATATTGTGCTCCAAATTCAAGTGTAGGAAAATAAAGTGGCATTGGAGGTGGCCTATGTCGTGGAGCTACTCGATCATTGGGATGATGCCTCTTGTATTACAGCTAGGGTCCCCATGGATGATTCTACTTTCTCCAATCATTCTTTGTCCCATGTTCGCAAGCGTGATCGAATATCTTTTGCTTGACACTCTTAGTCTCTTAGACCTTAGGCTCCTTGCTAGTGTCTTAACTCGGTGGTTCTCTACCTCACTCTCACGTGGAGGATTTGCCTCCAAGTGACTCTCAGACAAGGCAAGGCCATATTTTGGTGGAGGTAGCAGTTGATTGTCGACTGCTGGTGGTGGTTATCTAGACTTCTCAAACTGGCTACCTCAGATGACTTTGACAATTTAACCTATGTGAAATGAAGACAAGGAAAAGGAGGAGGGAGAAGTCGATGTTGATGAGGGGTGGCCCATTCTTGGTGTCACCTTGGACCCTGTTGATGCATGGGATAAATCGGATTACCGAAACCCTCCTTTGCCTCTCACTAGTGTTGCTCTCATCACTTAGGCAAATTTGTTGTTATTTTTGTTATCTTGCTTTATGAAAACTATCCGTGTGACTCTAAGGACTGACCTTTTATCCTCCTTATTTTTTTTGTGGATATGTGTATATAGTTTAAATTAATAGAAACTAACACACATATTTATCACGAAAAATCTTGAAGGAAAGAACCCACAATTTGTTTTCCTAGGTGCATAATTTTTTTACTGTTCTTTCCTAACAAGGTCAAGGCTAACCCAAGAGGACTTGGCCAATAAAAGTGGACTGGACAACCTTGTTGGATTCTACTCTTATTTTTAGGCTATGAATAAACTCAAATTTACTCTAATTTAGCCATATAGATCCATAACACACATCTATCCACTCACATTAATAAAAAATCATTTTATAAGTGAAATCACTTAGTTTTGTTAATTTTATCCCTTATTCGTATACAAGGTCAACATCCTCGTTTTGCAACTTTTAATATCAAAAACAATTTTGAGTTTGCATAAGTTTTTCATTTATAATTTTTAGGTTTGAATTCGAATGCACTCCATCGTTCTACTTCACTCTTTGGTTCCATTTTGTGCATTGAAATGATTCATATTTACTATTGATTATGCATTTTCTATTGCTCATAGATAGGTGCATATATTTGAGACCTTCTAATAAAATATCATTTAATTGCCTAGAAATTAGAAATAGGATGTAAGAATTTTAATAGAACATATATTACAAATTCATAGGGGCCATTTGGATTGACATGAAAAGGTATGATGTGTTCCTAATCATTTGCATCATCTTCAAGTTATAAACAACATACAGATGAAAGGGCATATGAATATGAAGATAAGATAAAGAAGAAGGTGAATGAAATTAAAATACTACACAAGGAAGAAGCAAAAAATGGAATAGAATAGAAAAGATTGCCCCCCAATAGTGTATGGAATAATAGCTCATCACTTAGTGGGAATAGTAAAAATAACATATGTTACCTTGTTGGTAAATAAATTTATCATCACAATATTTTATTGAAACTAGTGTGACTTTCCCAATGAACAATGCCTAATATTAACTACCATTGGTGAATTTATTATTGGAGGTTGTACATGTAAAGGGAGGATTGGGATTCAAAAGTGGCAACTTTTTTTTATTAGAAAAAACTCATCTAGGATGAGAAATTAATAAATATCACCCTCAAATTTTGAAAATGTGACAAGAACCAAATTTATAGTGTTCAGAATCTAGGTTATAAACTACTAATATTTCTTTTTTAAGTGGTGGAGATTAAAAATTTCAAATAGGGGTAGCACAAAAGTTCTCTTATTTTTGTTAGAAAAATATATAACATGGGAATGGTCCCCACAAATGATCTTTCTAAAAGCTATTTCAGAAATATTGAATGAAAAATTAGCTAACAATATGTAATTTTTTAGCAAATATATGATTTTTATTCAATTTTCAAAGTGGGCACATCTTAGAAAGTAAAAATTTGAGCATGCTTATCCCTATTTTTTTGAAAATTGATTGAAATCTTTTTTAATGTGTATATAATAGATTCTAGAATACAAAAATATAATTTTTTCAATAGGATGAATATATAAAACATGACACCAAAAATACTATACATAGGTTTTTAGGAAAAAGAAAGACAACAACAAAATAATTTGAAGATAAAATATTGAATACATTAAAAATGTATAAAAATTTACATTTTTAGAGATGTGAGAGAGATATTGATGCCATTGTGGTATTTTTTGGACGAACATTAAAAAATGTGCAAATCTGATGGAGAGCACACTCGACCTTAGTTGTTTTCTATATTTTGTAGAAAAAATGTCATTGCAAACATATTTGAGTACCCATTTGGATTCTTTAAAATATATCCAATAATTAGGTAGGGTTGTTTTGGACCAAACCTCTCAAATCATGACTGTAATTCTACATTTAGGTCTAACTAGGTTTGTTTTTTCAATCTGAGATGGGAAAACAATCATCCATAAATTTTGCAAAAAACATAATAAAAAAAATCTCTCCACTAAGGTTGTAGAGAAGATAGTTACAAACTTTCTCTGAAATTTTTATGAATATCCAAAGGTTAAAAAAGGAGTTATAGTGTTTTTCCCGAGACTGGGAACAATAGGCAGGGTTCAGACCTGCACTCACCAAAATTGCAATATCTTGCACAAAACTTAACCAAATCATGTGAAACCAACTTTGTAATAAATTATATTCAAATTAATTTCACATTCAATCAATAAAATTTTATTTTTATGATAGTATCAAACCATACAATACTGAGAAACATCAGGGAATGATAGGAAATACAATAAAATTGAGTTTTTACATTACATTCTTCACCACCACATACTGCTCTAACCCTCTTTCGATCACACATGGCCTATATAAACCATTTACAATGTTTCCCAACTATTTTCCACCTTCCAACCGCTCAACTACCTATTTACAACTCATGACTCTTCAACTTCCAAAAGTTGTAAAGTTGCTTAAGCAACTTTTACAACATTTTAACAAATTTTACATATTTGATAAAAAATGAATCTACATGACACAAACTCACCCAAAATGGTCATAATATGATCTTATTACATGAAATAAACTAAAAACATACTATTAGTCCCCTATTTGCATTATTGACCCAATTTTGCATTAGGTGCTCCTGCATCACTAGTTCTCCCCTAAGATTTTTGTGAATTTTTCCTTATTGAGTTTTATTCTCAAATCCATACTAGATTTGGTCAATGCAAGTTGAAGACCTTTATTTACTACGATCTTCTTAAACTCACCAACATTTTGATATTAATATTGTGCACAAAGGACATATCCACAATAATATTTTATAAAATACACGTGTTACCTCTATAATTCCCTTTATCCTCTATTCATCTCATTAGCCTCTCTTTTAAGTAATTTGAGTTGGTATAATATATCAATAAATTCATGTCTAAAATAATTCCTAGAACTCTTGTGGCATCTATGTACTACTCAACATTTCTATAAACTATGGTGTTTGGGATATTTTCAAGAGTCATAATATGAGGTTTTGGAACATATAATATCAGTCTATGGCAAGATCATTTTCAATAGCTCCAAAAACTATTATAACATTTCGATTCATATAAAGTAAGAAATCAAATTTGTCCATCTATTAGAGATGATTAAGTTCTTGGGATACTAGTGAACCCAAGCATGGCTGAAAAATACAATGAATACAATGAACAAAACTAAAGGGGAGTGTAGTGAATACTTGGAGCCAAGAATTGGAAAGTTAGTATCACTATAATGATCATGAAAATGATTGATACTATTGTCCTACAGTCAACATTGAATTTCGTAGCTGACCTTAAGAAAACATTAGTTGTGATGTGGTGAAAAATAAATGTTGGCTTCAATAGGTAGTTGTTAACCCATTCAAAACATGGAGCAACTACTCTCAATTTGAATATACCTCTTACAACAAGTTTGCTTTTACTTGTGAAAAAATCCTTTGATCACGATGCCCAAAGCTACTATCTCCATTATCACCTAAAAAAATATTTTCACAACAAAAGATATTATAATTACAATTATCATAATCACTACTCCTCTCCAAAACTCATCCAAACCAAGCTTCCTTGTTAATCCCTCTAAACATAGAAGTTCGTTGTACCCATCTTTTAATGCTTTTCGATAAGTTTAATCCTCTCATGAAATCAAACTTGTACATTTTACCTTTAAATTTAATCTTCATATGCTACAAACCTTAACTAGTTGGTATACATTATACCAAGGGAACTCATTGCTATAGGCTCTTTGAGATTCTCTCAATGACATGCTTTTGTAATGTGAAGCATTAATAATAAAGCCTGAAATGCATCATAAAAAAATATTGAAACTTTAGGTGCTTTTGTTATGTGAGGCATTAATACTAAAGCCTGAAATGCATCATAAAGAAATATTGAAACTTTAGGTGCATCATCTATTGTTTTTGGTCTCTGGATTGAATTCCTCACTCAACAGATTTTAGGTATTTGTAAGGTGCCAAAGGAGTGATTGACGGCCAATAAAAATGGTGAAACATTACAGGCCATGGAGAATGATGATGAAGGCTGTAGAATTTGTTATTGCATTTACCAATTACATTTTCTTAAAAGTTTGTTGAGTAATTCAATTTTGTGTTTATTCGTAGTATTTATTTGGATAGTCGGTTGAGTAGTTTACCTACACTTTATCTAAGCTTTCATGATTTGTAGACATGTCTTCCATGGCAGTTGCAACTTCAACATCTTGAAAAAAAAATCTTGTTATAGAGGCAAGTTTGTTGCACAAAATCTTTTGTGATCTCTGAGAGCTATTGTTCCTTTTGAGTTTTTCTTATAACTCTTCTTCCATGATGCAAATCTCCTTGCCACTTTATACCCACATAAATCAAGATTTATAACAATTACAACCAAGTCCATAGAATTATCATCAAATGGCATAGAAAATTGGACTGTCAAGAACCATTACAATTTATCCCTTGATTATATCTCACATATGAATACCTACCAACATTATGAATTAGGCATCCTCTTGTGTGCTACTAGATAACAAAGAATGATAGTTGTACTATGACCTCACTCAGCTTTAAAATGGACATACATTATTTTCTCCATTATCACATTCTCATGAGTAAGTTCTTGTCCACTAAGTCGATTATCTAGATCAACATCTACTTTGAAATTTCTATATTAAAAATGTATAATTTGCCTTTGCCTTGAAAGCATCATAATTATTACCCAGATTCTGCTCTTCAAACCACACTAAAATGCCCATCTCTCATCTACAAAGCTCCCATTTTGGCATTGATTATAGTAGAAGTGTAGATCTAGGCTATGTGAATTTGAATTTAAGCCTACCCAATATATTTTCATGGAATTTTCTATTGCCTTTTCAACAAGTCAATTTTATGCAAATTCTATAGTTATCCCATGAGATGGTGTCTCTTGGAGACATAGGTATAGTTAATTTTTTTTTGCGTGAATTATTTTATATAAGTTTATCAATAGAATTCATTAATTAGTATGGTTTTATATGAATTATTTAAACAAATCAAAGTTTAGAATATATTGTTTAAGCCAAAATGTCAAAATATTATTTAACTCTAAATATTTCTATAAACCTTTTCGAAAATAAAGAATACTTCAAAGCCATAAAATGTCAAAACTTTACGTAAGTTGTGGAGAATGCTAATGAAGGTTGCAGAATTTGCTTTTGCATTTGCTAGTTACATTTTCTTCAAAATCTCTATTGCCTTTATGTAAATCTATTGAGGACATTGAGAAAGTTTGTTTATCAACCTCTTCACCGATCAACAAACTAAATTCTTTAATAATAGCATCTTCATGGAGGGGCTTTTGATTCTCATCAAGGAAAGTGCAAGGAAGAGATGAAATCATTTCGATGATATCATTCCCTTTATCATTACATTTTTTCTGTACTTTCCTCAAATCTTTGATAAGAACCTCAAGAACATTCATTTGGTTTTCCAGTATCTCCCATTGCTCAATGTACATTTCCCTTGAAGGAATCACTTCATTATCAACCAAAATATCTAGATGGAAATCCTCTAGGTTCAACCAAGAGTCGAATTCTTTCTCATGCATTTCCAATTCACTTGAGAATAAATTCAAAGTATTATCAATTTCATTTCTTAACTCCTCCAAGTTGTTTACAAGAGTGATTTTTGAACATAGGAGATGAGTTCCCTAGTTGAACAATCTATCCATCCATTCGCCTACTATCCTTCCTTGAGAATTTACTTGTTCAACTTGTTTAACAACTTGTTCATCCACTGAAGAAGTGACCGGCTCAATTACCTCTGACGATTTGGTAATCTTAATTAAGACTTCTATGAGTTGATCAACTTGTTTCTTCAATTTATCTTTTTTAATCTTCTCTTAATTGAACATTGTTACAAGGTGCTGGAAAGAATTATGAGCATCTTCTACTATACCTTCATGCGTTTGTTTGCCAAAATCAATCCCCTCGATGATGTAATTGGTAGGTTGTACTTTATCAAGATCTATATCCAGAGGAGGAATAGCCATCTCCACATATTTGTTCTTTGATTCATCTACCTTTACCCTAGATAGAGTTTTAGCCTTCTTCTTACCCTTGGGATTAACATGCACCAATTTATTAAAATCAAAATCATTCAGAGATATGGCTTGCTTCTACCTCTTGGGAGTGTTAGACACTAGCCAAGGTGGCAATGGTGAATCTTCATCTACTGCAATAGTCAAAACTTGTGTAGCTAATTCATGTGTCTAAACACTAGTAGTAACAATGGGTGAGGAGAAAGTAACAATGGCAGGTGTGTTTGAAACAATGGAAACCTGTGGAGGAACCTGGGTTTTTGACATAAAATTCTCAAAATCTTCCAACATGGAAGAATTAACCTCAGACATATTAGGAAGGAACATGGTATCAATATTGTCAAGAGGTGTATCTAGGGTTGTTTCACTGGTGGAGGTGGAAGGAATGACAAGTACTTTTGGAGCTTCTGATGAAAATTTCATAGTAGAACCCAAAAAAATAGCATTAGTAATAGAGATTGAGGTAGTACGTATAATATCACATGATGCAGGAATAATTCCTTCATGCGTTTCTTGAGAATGGGAAGTACTTGGGATTTTGAGTGCTTCTTCTTCACCAAATTCTCCTTCTTCCTGTTCTCGTTCATTCTCTAGTTTGTCTTCATTTCCCTGCTTCTATTCATCTTCATTTTCTTCTTGTTCTTCTTCACCAATCTCTTCTTGAGCTTGAATTTATTGAGTCAAAGACTCACCTTGGTTTTTACCTTTTCCAACAGTGAACTTGAATTTTGGACCTTTGGGAGTTAAGAGTTCTTATCTATTTTTGGTCCTTAACTCAGAAGTCTTCCCCTTAGGGCCTACAATATCTTCTTCAAATGATTTAGTCTAGTAAGGCTTAAGCTGAACACCATGTAAGTTCAACCAAATAGTGGTATTATCAAGAATCTTTTGAAACTTGGCCCTTATAGAAGTATTCTCCGTTTGGGACCATTAAATAAAAGGTAGAGGTAATCCAACAACTTTATTTCTTTCATATGAAGGATCAAGGATGTCACCATCCTCTTCAAGATCTTCAGAAACATTAGCCAGATCAAGGTTTTCAATTTTCTCTACTATCAAATGACAATAGTCCATTCTTCGCATGTCCTCTTCAATCCCATAATCCACCCATGCATCTTCAATCTAATGGATATGAGTATAGTTCTTCTTAATCTTATTCTTCGTACCCCTATAATTGAAGAACTTTATGGGTTTGAAGAATCTCATAGTCACTCTCCTCATTTCCTCCTCCATGGCACAAGTCTTATAGATGGAATTAATGGAGTATCTTCCTATGGCGACGAATAACTTAAGACCTTTCTTATGAGCTCCAGATTGATGTTCATGAATAGAAATAATTTGACGAGCTATCTCAATAAGAATGATCCTTTTTAACATATACTTTGGGAGCATAAATGGTTCTCCATCAAAGAATCCAATCCTGATATATGTGAAGGGAGGAGATTAAAGGAAAATGAAACCATATTCACTCACCACCTTCCATGCTTCATCTAACACTCTTTTGTTCTGAAGTTCCTTATCAAATAAACACATGTAATGAGCAAAGAGAGCATCATTTACCCTCTTGAAATGATGTAAACTCTTTGAGAGAGAACTGAGTGAAGTACTTATAAACAAGAACTTGACTCTTGTTACCTGTGGTAGATAATCTTGGAAAATTCCTCATCGAGGCAGCTGCATACACAAGATAAGAAGTCATATAGAATTTTAAGGTGGTGGGCACCTTAGTCAATTTTTCACATAGAGCATCTGCAATTTTCTTGCCTCAATAGATCTTATTTTTATTATGCCTGATGACATGAATGTACTGATACATCCATTTATAGTAAGTATTAGAAGTCAAGAGGCCTTTTACTCCACTGAGAAGAGTAATGAGGTCATTGACCTCCTCAATAAAGTCACCGTGGGGAAGAATTTATGGCCATCTAGAAATTGTAGCCCTAGGTATTTTTAGCTAATTATCATTCATATTTGTCTAACATTTCTCTAAATTCTTATCAAAATAAGCCACTGCTGATTGCATGTCAATATCCTCATATTGATCTATAGGGGAACACTTGAAATTTTTATCAAAGAAATCCTCATCAAGTTTAATGAGTGTCTTCCCATATGCATCCTTCATTGATCTGGTGGTAGAATCATATATGTTGGCAAGAGCCAACACGAATTTTGGATTTTGAGCTGACATGGGAAAGGCAGCCACCAAATGAATTTCACTGTTTATGGTGGGATCCATCTTGTAGGAAACTGGTGGCGATTTCACCCAATTAAAGAACTCATCGAGATCCACATGACCGATCTCGACGTCCTTGATATTGCCAATGTTTGATGTCACTGAAGAAGGAAACACTGGATGTATTTCTTGTTTTTTGAACTTCATTGATTTCTTGCTCGGTGAGGGTCCTGACATTTGCAATAGATGTATTGCATCATGAAAAGATCATCATTTTAAATGATTAGCCTTCACAAAAAAATCTTCATTGGGTAGGAAAAGTTCATCGATCGATCACAAATTGATCAAAAATCATCAATTTGGATGTGTGTGCTTTGGATGCAAATCGGACTTATAAGTCCGATTTGCGCTTGTTTAAGTGAAAAACCAAGACAAGTGCATATTGGACTTATAAGTCCGATTTGCATTTCATAAAAAGTAATATCTAAAGATAATATATATCGGAGTTATAACTCCAAATACATTACAGAAAAACTCATATAATAGTACAAATCAAAGTTATGACTCTGATATACACTATAAAACCGAAATGAACAAAGTATATATTGGAGTTATAACTCTGATTTACACTTTGAAAAAGGAAATGCCAAAGATATGTCGGGCGGGGTTATAACCCCAATCGACACTATGAAAAACAAGGGCAATTAAAAATAGTGTTGGGCGGGGTTAGAACCCTGTCCGACACTTAACAAAAGAGGAGAACGAAAACATGGTGGTTGTATTTGTAACCCTGACCACCATCACTGCACATAGAATGGTGGGTGTCGGGCTTACAAACTCAACCACCACTTCTTGCGATGAAAGGAGTATAAAAGGGTGGGACGGGGATACAACCCCGATCACCACCACAATCCTGGACTGTGGTGAGGTTTGGGGTAATATCCCCACCCAAGCATCACTGCTATAAACAATAAAACAAGGGGAAAAAGAACAATGGGGGTGTGTGCCCACCACACACCATGATACATATCATGGTGTGTGACGGACATACAGTCCTATCACTATCGTGATACATATCATTAATAAAATAATGAAATTGGATTTGTCATCCGATGCATATTTTGATATGTATCGGGTTTCAAATTCAATTTCAATCAATACATAAAAACTAGGGCACAACAAAGCAAAAAAAAAAAGATAAAAGCTTTGAGAAATCAATACATATTATATGCGGGAAAATGTGGTGATCAAAAAAAATAAATTGAGATCAAATGACCTACATACCAATGAGACTCTTAGTGCAAGTATAAACTAATTTAAAGTAGTTTAACTTCCCAAGGGGTGTCCCATTGTTCTCTATCTCACAGGATCCCTAAAGCCAATGTTTTGCTCTCAGATCATTGAGCAAATGACTTAGGAATGACAACTCCAAGATCGAGTGATATTGTGATCTATATGCATGAACACATTTTAAGATCTATATGATATGTTAAAAGCTATGATGATTAAGCTAAATTATCCTAACATGATATACTAGCATGGATATATTATTGATATGAAAATGCTTCTAAATACTATGATGATATTCTAACAAAGAGAGGCTAAAATTCTTAATACAATTAGACTATAATGTAGATGCATGAAACTTGGATATGGAGAATGAGGAATGAGAGCTCTATTTATAAGGAAAATAGGGCAATGGAGGGTTAAGATTGAATAATCTCAACAAGGGCTAGGATTGAAAGTTACTCAATCCATGTTTACAATTTTCACCAATGAAATGGTGTCAATTGTCAATAAGAGGTAGCTTGAGAGGAGATGCAAGAGGCATTAAATGCCTGAGGAGACATGAAGGTTACCTTAGGAGGTAAGGTTATGGTTAGGTTAGGGTCATCCATTGGATAAAGCTTTTACCCAAGGGGTAAAATTTTGTGCAAGGGTTAATAGGATAACTAGGGTCAAAACCATGAGTGCTTGATGAGACCCTTGAGTTAGATAAGGGTTAAGTTAGAGAGAAAGTCTTTAACCATTAAGGGAGGTTGAATTAACCATTAATGGTTTAGAATACTTTGGGGACAAATTCGTAAGAGTCCTTCCAAATTTGGGGAATTCAACAAGTTAGCTTGTTGAAGAAAATAAAACCCTTAATGCATTTAGAAGACTTTCTTCCAAATTTGAGAAGCGACCTCCTCAAATTTAGGGAAATGACATTATTAGAGGAATTACAGCTAATTGATTAGGATTAGATGGGTTCTAGAAGAATGATTAGGAGGCAAGTGGGAAATGTAGGAGAGGGCAAGTGGGAGAAAAGAATTTTAATTAAAATAAAATGTTTTATTTCGACTAAAATAAATGCAACTTGCATAAATACAAGTGGGGGGATTTTTATAAATAAATTAGATTTATTTATATGCAAGGGTCAATTTAATTAAAAGGAAGAAAGGAGAATTAATTAAATAAAGTGATTTATTTAATTAAAGGCTAGAAAATGTTTAGGTGAATTTAATTAAATAAATTGAATAATTTATTTAATCAAATAGATGAAAATGAAGAAATTAATTAAATAAGATTTAATTAATAGGGGGGATGGGGTTAAAATAAATATTAAATATTTATTTAAGAAAGTGGTTAGATTTATACGTCTACACATACCCTGATCAATAAAAGAATCTTGAAAAAATCGAGCTATTCACTTGTCTATGAAAATGATAATGAAAGATTAGGGCACTAATTATAGAATAAATGGGTAAAGTAACCCGATTTGATACAAACACTTCAAAACATTAAATGCAAACTCGTGTTTAATAAAAGTGTAAATTGGGCCTATAGGTTCGATTTGCACTCAAATTGATTACTAAGTGTAAAATCAGACTTTAAACCCGGTTTTACACTAAACAACCAAAAAGAATGCAAAATCAGAGTTAAAATCCGATTTTGCATCAAAACAAGGAAGTTCACTTTTAAAGTTAAAATAACAAAATTTTAATTCAATGAGAGAATTTCAACACCGAACAACACATATTCGATGACGAATGAGATGACCAAAATGTCTCATATTCTTGTTTTTGAAAGAAAAGAGGGTGAATTATGAAAAATTCATAGGGGTTGTCCTGTTTTCACGCAAAACGAAAACGAGGACAACACATTGAATGCTGCTTATGAGGTTTGGGAAAAGTTGAGAGATATCTATGAAGCAAATCACATAGTGAAATTATCAAAGAAGCTAATAGCTAAGCACAAATATGAGAACTTGAAAATGGAAGAAGGAGAAGACATAACTAGCTACTTTCATAAGGTTGATTGGTAAAAGTACAATACTATGTCACATTTGAGGCCCACTTATCAAGAAAAGTGAATTTAAGTTTTTCTAACTAAAAATAAATTTTAGTCAAACATATGGGTTATATAGATTCATTATAGATAAGTTATATATGGACCACAACTTTTCCAATTGGAAGTGTCTACTAAATGTATATTTTATATCACTTTGGATCTAATCACCAATTTTTATTTTTTTTTAAAACTCAATGTTTCAAAAACTCCTACTCTTATAAATAATATTTTTTTGAAATGTAAAAATACCCTTTTATAGATCTACAAGTGAATATTCTAAAATATATCTCTTCTAATATTTTAAAATATATCTCTTCTAATATTTTAATTATTTTTTATATTTTACATTTAATTTTTATTGAAAGTAGGTCATCAACACTTAAATATAAGACTGATTATATTGACAAGAAAAAATTCTAAAATTTATTTAAAATTTTTGAAAAAAATATGATGCACTAGAGAAAAGAATCTATGTCAAGAGGATATAATTATTTTCTAATTTGAATAAATAATGAATAAAAAAGGTGGCGTCAAATGGAAAGAGTTATATTTTAGTACATGCAAATTTTCAAATTTATTGAAAAATATATATTTATAAAAAATAGTAAAAAATATATCCATGCACTAAAGTTTCAAGTTATCAATATACACAATTTTTTTTTTAAAAAAAGGTAAAATTTATTAAATAAAGTGTGGTGGCTTGTGTAACTTCAATTTCGACATTTTATTAGCAACTTAATTATAGTGTTTACTTTTATTCAAATAATTTTTTTAATTTTTATAAAAATTACAAACAAAAAATACACAAAAGAATATAAATTTAATTAGTTTACATCATTTCAAAATTTAAAACATATATTTCACTTTTTATATATTCAATTAAAAAAGTTGAATCAACATTGGTTATTTCTTTTATAAAAGTGTGCACAACTTTGTACTTTTACCTTGATAGTACGGTAAATAAAATTAGAGAGCTTGGTAGCACTTTGTCAAATGAAGATATAATTGAGAAGATCTTGATGTCTCTTTCAGAAAGTTATAGTGACAAGATCTCGGCTATTGAAGAAACCTATGATCCGAAGAAGCTAATTAGAGAGCAACTCTATGGTACTCTATCAACATTTGAGATAAGGAAGTTTGGAAAAGACAAACCTAAGACTGAATCTACATTTAAATTGTCTTAAGATCCAAAAGATGAAAGTCTAGATGAAATGGAAGAAAACTTTGTGAGGAAACTGAAGAAAGGCACCGACAAATACAAAGGTATGTTACCCCTTAAATGTTTTAGATGTGGAAAGATTGGTCACATTGCTACTAGGTGTCCGAAAAATAATTCAAGACAAAAATCTAGAGAAAATAAAAGAAAATTCAACAAGAGAGCCTATTATGTCAAAGATGATGCTAGCATTTCAGATGATAAATCAGATTATGAAGATGGTGATTGTTTATTCTTGCTAGAAAGATATGTTCCTAAAATTGATATCCCTAGGACTTTTTCTATTGCTTTACATGTTAGAAGGGATAGAAATGAATGACTGATTGATAGTGGATGTTCAAATCATATGACTGGTGACAAAAGTAAGTTTGTGAAACTTGATAAGTATGATGGTCGTTCTGTTAGGTTCGGAGATGATCAGACAACAAAAATTATGGGAATTGGTTCTATTTCTTTTCATTGAAAGCATAATACTGACACTGTTTAATATGTGAAGGGTTTGCATCATAATCTTTTGAGTGTTGGAAAGAATGTGAAAATGGCTACAATGTTGTCCTTCAGGATGATGGTGTGAGATCCGGAAAGGATCAGGAATTGTTATTGCAACAGGGAAAAGGACTGGCGGAAACATGTATCTGCTAGAAGGAGATACAAAGAATTGTTTTCTATCTCAAGTCAATGATAACTGGATCTGACACCGGAGGATGTGTCATATCAATTTTGACAACTTAGTGAAGATTAGTTCATCAAGTGTAGTGAGAGATTTATCGATACCGATCAAACTAGATAACAACATGTTCAGGGAATGTCAAGTTAGAAAGTAGACAAGAGGAACTTACAGAGGAAAGGAACATTCATCCACTGGATTGTTGGATTTAGTGCTTACAAATCTATGCATTCCAACCAGAACAAGGAGTATACAAGGTGAGAGGTATTTCATGTTATTGATTGATGGTTACTCTAGAATGTCATAGGTTGTATTTTTGAGAGAGAAGTTAAAGGCATTAGAGAAATTCAAAATATTCAAGGCTAAAGTTAAAAATGAAGTTGACAGAAAGATTAAGTGTTTGAGGTCTGATAGAGGAGGAGAATTTACTTTTGATGAGTTTAACAACTTTTGTGAGAAATGTGGTATTACAAAACAATTATTTTCCTTGAGAACACCTTATCAAAATGGTGTAGTCGAAAGAATGAACTGGAAAATCTAGGAAACAACTAGAACAATTATCAAAGGAGAAGAAATTTTGGAAATCTATTGGAGAGAAGAAATTCATACTATAGTCTACATACTTAACAAAATTATATACCAGAAAATACACGTGAAGACATCTTATGAGCTATAGCATGGTAGAACTCCAACAATGAAGTATTTCAAGGTATTTGGAAGCAAGTGATACATACAGAGAGATGCGGATAATCTTGGATAGTTTGATAGTAGAGATAATGAAGGCATATTCCTAGGATATTATACAAGGAGCAAGGCATACCAGTGTTATAACAATAGGTTGAACAAGATTGTTGAAAGTGTAAATTTGAAGCTTAATGAAGACACTTCTAAAGAGTCTGACAAATTGGTAGGTTATGAGTCTGATGAACCAGACAACAGAAAAAGGGAAGAGAAGACCAGTGAAGTAGAAGAAGAAAAGGAAGCTCTGACATCCACATTTAAGACCCTAAGATATGTTCAGAAGAACCACTCAATGGATTAGAATATTGGAGATAAGAACAAAGATATCAACATAAGAAGCAAAGTAGCTTGAGAACAAGTTCTATTATATTTACTTTCAGAGACTAAACCAAAAATAGTAGAAGAAGATTGCAATGATCAGAATTGGATGAAGGAAATGAAAGAAGAACTGGATTAGATTGAGAAGAATTAGACATGGGAATTAGTTAACAGACTTATAGATAGGAATGTGATTGGAACTAAGTGGGTATTCTGGAAGAAGCTGGATGAAGATGGAAAGATTGTGAGAAATAAAGCAAGGTTGGTTTGCAAAGGTTACACTCAGATTGAAGGCATTGATTTTAATAAGCCATATGCCCCAGTTGCCCGGATGGAAGCAATCAGGATGTTTTTGGCTTTTGCAACTTTTAGGGATTTCAAAGTTTATTAGATGGATGTGAAATCAACATTATTGAATGGAGAGTTGAAAGAAGTTTATATTTGAAAAACTTGAAGGATTCAAATTGAAAGATTATCCGTACATTGTTTGCAAATTGAAGAAGGCCCTGTATGGACTGAAACAAGCCCCTAGAGATTGGTATGGAAGGCTAGATAAGTACTTGACTAATCAAGGATTTCAGAAGGCTTTGACTGACAAGAATTTATATTTCAAAACAAATTCAGGTAAAATCCTAATTTTTATGGTGTATCTGTTGGCATAAGACACTATTCTGGTGATGCTCTGGTGAAGATTGATGATGTCTGGTGCATGATATTTCTTATGAGTTGTCATTGATGGCAACTTGACTTATTGATCTTATCAGGTATGGAGTTTTGGTTATTCAGATGTCCTGAGGTTGTTTTGAGTAAGTTTTGGTGCAAGTTTGTCGGTGATACTTTGTGTACAGCTTTGGTGAACAATTCTCATTTCCAGTGACGTGTTTTTGGTTCTAGTCATATAAGTTAAGTTGATTGAGTATGAGAAGCAAATTATCATTCAATACTATTCTCCGGTGTTGATTCTTTAGCATGTTAGAAGGTCTGATATCCGGTAGAGTAGTAAAACAGGGTTATCTCTATTATTGAAGGTGTATCGTGTGGACCAGATTGTTTGAGGTGATTTTGGTGGCTATTGGTAAGTTTAAGGTAATTGGACTGACTTATGGGAAGCGTGTGATCATATGTTTTGGATCTAGAATATTTTTTTGAGAATTTTTGAGCCGACTTCAAGCTACACATTTCATATTCTGATATTCTGGGAAGTTGACTTGTGTGAGATCATTTTTGCTAATGCTGATATATAAGATCGACTTGGTTAATGCATTTGTGAGCGGATATGGTGTGTGACATGATTTTGGGAGAGACTAAGCATAGTTTCACATGCGCCCCTTGAGTTTAGTTGATCTGGTAATCAGTAGCAGGGCAGAACATAGCAGTTTATCATAACAACAATGAATCACTTTGTGCCTAACCGAAACTTTTTTTGGCATAGCTAGATAGTTTTATTAAGTTCATTACTCATTGTAATCACTTTCTATTATCCTGTAAGGTAGTGAGCCTTCCTCTGGGTTGTAGCCCTTTTGTAATTGAGTAGTGAGCTTTATACAGTGTGCTTGAATGCATGTGCATTCCAGCTCATGCCATATTGTTTTACTACTGGCCATAGTATAATAATATTGTGGGTTCAAATCCCACTGTGGCTCTTCCCTTTCCAGGTTTCCACTTCAAAATATTGGTGTTATGGTTATATGCATATTTGCTTTGTGTTTCTGCATTTCAGTTTCTTACTTGAGGATCCAGTGGTTAAAGAATCAGATTAACAAATTTATAAATATTGGAACACTGATACACCACCCCCTCTATGTGTTCATTGATTCCAACAATTGGTATCAGAGCCTTTTGCCTTGAAAGAAGTCTAACATCTCGTGGAACATCTGGAAGACTAAATCAATAGATTCCAGTTTGCAGAGACAACTTAGTGTGGCACTTGAAGATCTTGATGCAACAATGAAGGAAAAGAGTAGTCTAGAAAGAAATATGAATGCAGTTGAAGATTTCATTAACACCCTGAAAGATCAATTGAACACTTCTTGGGAAAAGAGGAAGGAGTTGATGGACAAGCTGAAGGAGAAAGAAGAGTAAACCATTGAAAATCAAGACAAGATTGATGAATGTGACAAGCTGGCTAGGGAGAATGCAATTTTAAAGAATGAGATGCAATCTATTGTGATGAAGCTGACTAAGGAGATTTAAAACCAGAAGAAGAATGAAGAAAGCTTGATTCAATCCTTGAAGGAAATATCAGATGAATGTAGCACACTAACCTATGAGAATGAGCAATTGAAGCTTGAGTTAATGCAAACAAAGAATGATAGGCAAGAACATGAAAGACAAATCATAATTTTCAAAGATGAGCTGACTACTGCTAATGGGTACAAAGAGAAGTTCAAAGCTAGTTCAACCCGGTTGGATGAGATGTTGGATAGTCTGAAACATGGGAAAAACACTACAGGACTTGGATATGAGAAAGGAGAATCCTCTGGTTCTGGACAGAGCAATGCGAAATCAAATCATCAGCAGACCAAGAAACCTCCGATAAGACAACCTAATGCCTATAAATTCAATGGTAGATGTTTTACTTGCAATAAATTCGGTCATATTGCAAACCAATGTAGAAGTAGGATGAATAATGGGATGATGAATAATGGTCCTACCTTTACCGGTCAATGTTTCAAATGCAACAATTTTGGTCGTAAGTTAGATAAGTGCAGAATGATGAACAATCTTCAGAACAAGAGATGTTTTATATGTGAGATGTTTGGACATATATTTAACCAATACAGGATGAGACCAAATCAAATGAATTTCAGGCCTATGCAAAGAAATGTTGTCTGTCATGCATGTAACAAAGTAGGTCCTATTGCAAGACATTACAGAAGCAACAATGCACTGATGAACAAGAACAAATCAAATGAGAAAGGAAAAGAAAAGGTAGATGAAATAAGAGATCAACATAAGAAGATGTGGGTAAAGAAAGAAGATCAGAATGTGCAGAATGGCTCTACACCTAAATCCAGTGATGTAACATCATCAGGTAACTAGGGATTTGTGGCCTTAGGGGGATTTTTTCATGCAAATCTTTAAAACCCCCTTGCAGAGATCTGTAACAGGTTATGAAAGGTTGCACAAGATCTAGATCAATCATGTAGGTGATATCTTTGGCCACTACAGTTTTGGAAAAAGTTTTGCCTAACCTTACAAATGAGAAATGATTCACCATTTGGTAAGCTTAAGGATATGTTGAATAAAGTAGAGTCTAATTTTGTATCATTGGAGAAAGTGGCAGATATAAAGGTTTTGAATAAATTCAATGAGATGAGGCTTCAAACTTATTTAAAGACAATTGAAGGTGATAGAGAAGTTTTTAAGACTGTGGTGAAGAGTGTAGAGGATGCATTAGGTGAAGGCGAAATAATATTCAAATTATGTCTATTTTTGCCCAAGTTTACTGCAGATATTGATAAGCAAGTAAGAGATTTTGAAGGGAAGCTTGCTAGTATTGGTCACTCATTTTCCCCTCATTCAATTTTTCCAAGTTCCCTTGAAGCCCAAATAATGGATTTTACTGACAAAATAAAGGGCTTGAATAAAGAAAAAGAGAAAGTGTTGAGTAGAGTGGGAGAACTGAGAAGTTTGATAACTCCCTGGATGGACATGTTACTTGGAGCTCAACAAGATGTAGTCAATGCTTTAGGTAAACCAGTGCCATATGATCTCAAAGGTGTTGAAGTGCATGCATACATGTTTAGTGCTCTGATTAATTTTTTAGATTGTTTCCTGAGAGGATCGAAGGACTACTTGGAATCTTTGAAGGTTACTAATGCAAACATTTTTAAATTCATGTAAATCATTGCATTTATTTGTACATAAGTTTTGGTGGATTCCTACCATTTTCCATTGATGTCAAAGGGGGAGAGAGAATTGGAGAGAGAAGTGAAAAATGATGCTTATTCTTAGGGAGAGTCAGTTGAGTCTACAAATTTTAGATTGCCGGATTGCTTACAGTTTTTGGAGCATTTTTCATAGTGTTGCCATCAATGCCAAAGGGAGAGATTGTTCTCATAAGACACTATTCCGGTGATGCTCCAACGAAGATTGATGATGTCTAGTGCATGATATTTCTTAGGAGTTGTCATTGATGGCAACTCATCTTACTGATCTTATCCGATATGGAGTTTTGGTTATCTAGATATCCTGAGGTTTTTTTGAGTAAGTTTTGGTGCAAGTATGTCGGTGATACTTTGTGTACAACTTTGGTGAATAGTTCTCATTTCCGGTGATGTGTTTTCGGTTTCAGTCATCTAAGTTAAGTTGATTGAGTATGAGAAGTAGATTATCATGCAATGCTATTCTCCAGTGTTGATTCTTTAGCATGTTAGAAGGTCCGATATGATCCGATAGAGTAGTAAAATAGGGTTATCTCCATTATTGAAGGTGTATCATGTGGACTAGATTGTTTGAGGTGATTTCGGTAGATGTTGGTAAGTTCGAGGTAATTGGACTGACTAATGGGAAGCATGCGATCATATGTTTTGGATCCAGAATATTGTTTTGAGAAGATTTGAGCCGACTTCAAGCTACACATTTCATATTCTGATATTTTGGCAAGCCGACATGTGGGAGATCATTTTTGCTAGTGCAGGTATATAAGATCAACTTGGTTAATGAATTTGTGAGTGGATATGGTGTGTGACATGATTTTGGGAGCGACTAAGCGCAGTTTCATGTGCACATCTTGAGTTTAGTTGATCTGGTAATCAGTAGCAGGGCTGAATGGAGAAGTTTATCAGAACAACAATAGCGGATCACTTCATGCCTAACCGAAACTATTATTTGGCATAGTTAGATGTTTTTATTCAGTTCATTACTCATTGTAATCACTTTCTATTAGCTTGTAAGGCAGTGAGCCTTCCTCTGAGTTGTATCCCTTTTGTAATTGAGCAATGAGCTCTAGGCAGTGTGCCTAAATACATGTGCATCCCAACTCATGTAATATTCTTTTATTACTAGTCATAGTATAATAATATTGTGGGTTTAAATCCCACCGTATTTTTTCCCTTTCCGAGTTTCTAGATAAAAATATTGGTGTTTGGTTATATGCATATTTGTTTTGTGTTTTTGCATTTTAGTTTCTTGTGGATTCGATAGTTAAAGAATCAGATTAACAAATTTATAAATACCAGAACACTGATTCACCCCTCCCCCCCCCCGCCCCCCGCTCCCTCTCAGTGTTCATTGATTCCAACAATATGTTGATGATATAATTTTTGGAGGAAATGAAGGTATGTACAAAAAATTTGCTAATGAGATGCGTAAGGAATTTGAGATGTCCATGATTAATGAGTTAAATTTCTTCCTTGGTTTGAAAGTAAATCAAAATGACAAAGTAATTTTCATTTCTCAGTCTAAATACATCAAGGAATTTGTGAAAAAGTTTGGGTTAGAGAACTCCAAATCGGTGTATACACCATGACCATTGGATGCAAATTGACAAAAGATGATAAGTCCCCTAAAGCAAATGCGAGTTAGTATAGATCAATGATTGGAGGATTGTTATATTTGATTGCTACTAGACCAGATATCATGTATGCAGTCTATTTGGTAGCTAGATTTCAGCAAGAACCAAAGGAATCTCATGATGTGGTAGTGAAAAGAAGTTTTTGATATCTAAAGGGAACAAAGGAATTTGGTTTGTGGTACCCTAGAAGTTCAGATTTCACTTTGACAACATATGCTAATGCAGAATTGGGTCGGAAGTGTTGATGACAAGTAAAGTACAAGTGGTGGAGCATTCTTTCTAGGCTCTGGTTAGTGGCTTGGTCAAGTAAGAAGCGAGATTCTATCTTTATCTATAGCTGAAGCATAATATATTGCAGCATCTTCATGTTGCACACAGATTCTATGGATGAAGAAAAATTTGGAGGATATTGGTGTATCATTCAATGAACCTATCTCTATTATGTGTGATAACACTAGTGTAATAAACATTTCTAAGAATTTGGTACAACATTCCATAACAAAGCACATATCCATTCGACATCACTTCTTGAAGGAAAAGGTGTTCGATAACAAATTAAAATTTGAGTATGTACCTACAAAGGAGCAGATTACAGATATCTTCACAAAGGCATTGTGTAAAGATACTTTTGAGTATCAAAGGTTAGGGGTATTACCCCTTTCTAGTTTGAACTAATATGCATTTGGATGTGTAAAGCGGAAAATCGTGATCGAACCCTAGTTGCTCTCCCCTCTTCCAACTCCAAGGAGAGAGAAGGGAGATTCACTAGGGTTGATGGTTTTCACTTAGGGGAGAGACTTTACATTCAAAAGAGGGGTTGAAACCCACAAGATCCAATCCCACACAATGCAAGATTGGATGCTAAATGAATTTCAAGGGTTAAGACAGCAAGGCTACCCTCTTTTGTAAAGAATGTGCATAGGAGAATTAAGCTAGGAATGCATAGAAAGTGACAAAGATTCGCTTATAAACTGAGATAGGAATACAGTATGAAGCTGCGGACCTGGAATTAGCAGTAAAATGTCGATACGGTGCTGTCCTGCAAATTTGAGCAAAAGTTGTCAGGACGATGGCGCCCGGCACCACGATCCTCCGAAAAATCCGCGAAATGAAGGGGGATCTGTTCGTCTCTGCACAAGGATTCCAGATCTTCAATTTTAGCCGCGTACCTACAACCTACACACAGAAAAGCGAAGACGATTGGGGGGTTAGGGATTAGGGGTTTGCCTTTAGGTCAAACCCCGGTTTTGGAATTAACCAAGAAATGAGCAATGCTATAAATGTAAATGTTTGTAATGAAAAACAAGTACTAATACCTTGTTGTAAGGATGTTTGTATCCTTATGTGCGAAGGTATAGATGTTGTATGTTGTAGTAGTATGTTGTAAGTGATCTCCTCTTCAATGGTTGAATCCTTGTCTTGAATGCAACACTTAGCCTTGAATGGAGACTTGAAATGATCAATTGCTTGAAGGAATGCTTGAATGCTTGAATATAGTTTCCACGTTTTTTCCGTCCTGTATCTATCTCCCCAAATGAGAGAGGAAAATGTAGTTTATATACTTGTCAATTAGGGCTGATAGACTGATTTTCCCGACCTTAGGCCGACCAAGAAAGTTTATTTTCCAAATTGCAAACAAAAAGACCCGAAGTCCAAAGGAGACCGGGCCCAAAATAGGACCCAGGGACCAGGGCATTGGGCGCCATTGTCCTGGGGGACCAGGGTGCTAGGCGCCCTGGTCCTGAAGGACTAGGGCCCTGGGCGCTCTGGTCCCACCTCCCGGGACAGCAGGGTGCAAGGAGGTTCAGGCCAGGGTGCTTGAAAAATGCAGTTTTCAGTGTCGTAATCAGGTTTCGGGGTCTCCATTCAGGTTGCGTGTTGCGTCACCATCGTGAAGACCCAAATACAGTCGAAATTGCAAGTGTCACAATTTTAGGACACTACATTTAGCCCCCACTTTAGCGGGAGTAAGTATGCTCATACTTCCAGTAAAGTACAAGGAAACAACATTGAAAGACTTTCACCACGTCAAGGAGGCAAGATACACCAAGCCCCCAGTGGACTAAGGATCTTACAACTTCGATTGACAAAGTAAAAGGGAAGATCACGAGGGAGAACCATGACTGTCAGTAGTAAGGTTCCCTCACTATGAGTCATGCAAGAAAGATATCAAAAATTTTCAAGGCAAGGTTAAATTTGTCAAGAAATTTTCAAGTATCTTGAAAAGATATGGACGGGATGTATGCCTCCCTACGTTAAAGCGATCGCACAGGCCTCACCGGGGGTGATTGCTTTAAGGTAGTGATACATATAAGAAATGAGAAGGGAAAGGAGCACGTTATTGCAAGGATTTAGCCCCCAAGTGTGAGATAAGCCCAAGGATAATAGACACAAAACACAAAGCACGAGGTGACTTCGCTTTCCTCGGGGTCACTATGCTGTATGATAATTCATGTATATATATCATATGTATGTATGCATAATTGTTCTTCATTCCCCAATCAAGGAAGGTCAACTAGAAGAAGGGAACACATGTGTCTTTTGAGTCAACATGAGAGAGACCAAAAGAGATCTCAATGCTTTGCATCGTCCTCAAGTAGACAACACTAAGGACAACAAATAGAAGAATGAGAGTAACATATAGAGGAAGTAACGAAAGCGAGGAGGAGAAAATCTGCTATGCTAATGTAACTAGTCTAGCACGTCATCTACCCCCCGATCTTGCTAATCAATGTTTCAGGAAGGTAGGGAACAGGCTAGAGGAGGAACATTCAACACAGTAGATGGAGCTATCACAAGATCCAAACAAGGGCTATGTTCATGTTCCAAGCCACATTGTTCTTGTCTAGGAGCTAGGATAAGTGCTTTAGAAAATTCATTAGATAAATGGTTATCAATATTAACAAGTTCATATTCACTATCAGAATGAACAGGAGAAACATTTGCATCATGAATAACATTTTCATCTATATCATCATCAAGATTTATAAAAATAGGATTTTTAACTCGCACAGGATCAAGACCATCATGCACCTTATGTTTAGGAGATTTTGGCTCAATTTCCGGCTGAGGAGAAAATGGAATAATGCTTGTTGAAGGTGTTTTTGGAGATTGCAAAGTTTGAGAAGCAGCTGCTTGAGCTCTAAGACGACGCTTTCGTCGGCGTTCACATGCAGAACGATTTCATCTAGTCTTAGTAGGAAGTGGAGAAGATTGAGGAGGAGGAATATTCTCATCCTTATCACTTGGGTGTTTAGGTTGTGGTCTCTTAGGCTGGATAATAGGAGAAGAAGAAGGTCTCTTCTCTCTATAAAAGGAAGGAGGAGGAACTGCTCCATATAAGGGAGGAATATTTGGTTTAGGAAGGAGACCAAGTCCATCATGACGAGGATTGATAGGTCTACTTTTAGGAAGTTTATTAGGCATAGACATAGTCACATGCATAGGAATGGGTTGGGAATCTTCTTGAGGAAAGATATTGGTTTTATCTTTCAAAGGGAGAACTTCCTTCTCAAGAACGATAGGAATATCAAGTTTAGGTGTTCTAGGTTCACTTAAAGAAAGGATCATATCTTTTTTCCACTTTTGATAAGATTTGAAAAGATGATCACTTCGCGGAGGAAGAGATTGGAATTGTTTAGGCCAAAAGTAATCAATAGGAACACTAGAAGTTCTTTCAGCTGGTTTAAAGAGACTATGATTAACAGTAACGACTTCACCATTATGGGGAAATTTCAAACACTTATGAATAGGAGAAGCAATAGCTTTCATGGAAGATAGCCAAGGATAGCCAAGCTTCACACGAAATTGTTTGGAAGATGGAATAATAGCAAAGTTCACATCAAGGGATTTGTTATGGACCTCAATAGGCAATGTAATAGAACCAATTGCAGGAGAAGAAAATGCATCAAATAGTTTCACAATCACATCTGTTTTGTCATATATCACTTGATTCAATTGCAAAGTAAAAAGAAATTCTTCAGTAATAACATTAACCATGCACGAAGGATCAATAAGCACTCCACGGCAAGGTGTATTCTTGACTTTTGCAACTATGTATAAAGGACCATCAGGTGCCCTAATGGTTTCACTGGAATCAAATGTGATGGAAGGTTCTTTAGGGTTTTCTTGCTGCTCTACAAAGTTAATCACATTCGGAGTCATAGACACGAGATCATCAGGTGAGACAGAGGAATCAGTAGTATCAATCGCATTAGAGGTATGAGAAGGTAATGGATCAGTAAAAATCTGAAGATTTTGATTAGGGGGAGCTACAGATGTATTGCCTTTATCATTCACTCCAGAAACAGAGATAGTATTATTATCAATCAAATCTTGAATTTTACCCTTTAAAGAAAAACATTTTTCAGTATCGTGCCCAGGCTGACGATGAAATTGACAAAAAGCTTTGTTATCAAAATAAGGTGAAGTAATCTTTGCAGGATCAATTTGTCTTATAGGAGGAAGAGTAAGCACATTTTGTTCCAATAACTTATTCATAATACTATGCAATGATTCATTCAAAGGAGTATACTTTCTTTCTTTCTTGAAAAATTTAGAAATAGGAGGCACACCTGATGCTGCATTCACATTGTTGTTGATGATGTTTTCATTGAATTTGATGGAATCTCTGTTCTGTTTAAACTTCCCAAATGGTTGTTGACTGCTATCACCCTTATCACTCGGAGCCATAGGATGTGATTGTTCCATTTGACTCACAGTCAGTTGATAATTGTGAAGAGTTGCACACAACTATTGGAAAGAAGTAAACTCAGAAAACAGAAGTTTATCTCGAATATCTTTTTGTAAGTTAGAAATAAAGATTCTTTGAATATCATTGTCAGGCACTGGAAAAGAAATTTGAGCATACAAATGCTTATATCTACCAATGAAATCAGTCACTTTTTCTTTAACACCTTGTTTACAATGCATTAAATCAATCAAAGTAACTTTAGGACTTATATTGTTTTGAAATTGTTGAATGAAAGCATTTGCAAGTTGTTCGAAAGAAGTAATAGAATAAGAAGGCAACGAGCAATACCATTGTAGGGCTTTGTCTCTTAATGTTCTAGTAAACAATTTTGCAAGCAACCTTTGGTCATAAGCAAAATCGGTACAAATTGTTTGAAAAGTCTTAACATGTGTTAGAGGATCACCTTTACCATTATAAAGCTCCAAATGCGGGATTTCAACATGTTTAGGGGGAATAGCTCGAACAATGTCAAGAGAAAGTGGGCTCGCAACGTCAAATGTGGGCACACTAAACTTAGATTGATTCATAGAGGCAATTTGTTGCTGTAAAGAAGAGACAGTTTGTGCAAGATTGTTAATGGTCGCTTCAGTCGAAGAATTCATATTAGATGTGTTAGATTGAGATGGAGGTGTTATGTTATTGAAAGAAGGTAAAGAGTAAGGTGGTGGGACCCTATGATAATTAGTCATAGGAGATGATTGGACAGGAGGAACACTACAAGGAGGAATGGAATGATTGGATGAATTGCCCCCTTGCGTCATGTTCATTTGTGAAGATGTAATAGGAACACTCATTGAAGGAGTGAATGAAGAAGTCGGATTGAATGAAGGAAGAGGGTTAATTGAAGAAGAAGGATTGCCCCCGTGACTAGTGATCACAGGAGGAATGTCTTGTGTAGAAGTAGCCATTATGTTTGATGTAAAGGTAGGTATGCTAGCAATAGAAGTTGTCAAAGGAATAGAATGATTGACTTGTGTAGGAGGTTGTGTATAACCTAAAGTTTCGGCACAACTCTTCATAAGCATCATATTCGAATCCACAATGTGTGCAATACCACGCAAAATATCAATTCCATTCTTATCACTTTGAAGCATACGTTTTAGACCTTCAATTAGAGGAAGAGCTTGACTATCGGGGTATTCTTGAGACATCCATTGTCGAAAATTGTCAAATTGGTTATCCAATTTCGAAAGTTGTTCTACAGAAACCTCATGGAGAGCTTCTTCATCATTAGGAGGATTAGAGGAATTACCCATGTCCTCATTAAAAAGGCTATTCAAATTAGGTTCCATCTCCTCGGTAATTAAACCTCGGAAAGACTTAATTCTACGACTTCGTCTAACGGGAATAGTGTAAGTAGGGCTTATTGTTGTAAAACTCATGCACTAGAGAGAGAGAGAAAGTTTTGATTTTAGAGGTAGCAATTTTCAGTAAAATCAGCCAATCTTCTGGATTTAAGCTGTTAAATGCAATCACGACAGTCTCCCAAAGTTTTAGAAAAAATGTCCGGGACCGTGGCGCTCGGAGTGCAACACGGTCCTTGCAACTTTTTTCGAAATTTGCAGGGATGAAAAGTATGATGATTTTAAAGCCAATCTGAAAAAATTGAGTGATTTTACGATCTGTAGATAGGCCAAATTAAAGTTGCAAATTCAAAATTGAACCCTACCAAGATTGTTGAAAAATGCAAAATTTGAATTTTGAAAAAGAGAGGGAAACTGAAATTTTGAATTTTATGATTTTAGAGGGAATGTCAAGAGCAATGCAAATTTTGAAATTTAAAAATTGACTCAATTTCACGCAAAATTCAATTTTGGAAGCGGAAATCAAAGTTGTTGTAATTAAGCACTTAATTTCAAAAGTCACAAATTGTAAGAATTTGAATAAAGCACTGAAATTTTTAATGAATGCAAACACACTATTCAGATTTAGGACAGTAAGAACACAATTTTGACACAAAACTTCAGTTTCAATGATTTTTGAATGTTTAGAAGCCTTAATCCAAGCAATCACAAGACCAACTTTGACTGTAATTTTGAAGGTGTTAAAATTGATAAAATCAGCCAAAATTCTGGATTTTAGCAGGAAAATACAGTAAGATCTAGCTCCCGAAATTTCGGAAAAAATGTCGAGGACGATGGCGCTCGGAGTGCACACGGTCCTCGCAACTTTTTTCCAAATTTTCAGGGATGAAAGATATTGTGATTTTATTGCGGAATCCAAAGTTACAGCTGATTTGGAGATGTTTTGATCAGTGAAATTGTCGGACAAAGGTTGAATCAAGAGGGTTTCAAAAATTAGGGTTTTAACACTTAACCACTTAATTTTCAAAATTAAAGCACAAATATGAATTGGTAATTTGTAATAGAAGGGTAGATCTGAAACAAGCATTAACATTTAGACATTTCACAAGCTTAATTACTAGAAAGAAAATTTAGGGTTTTCATGCAATCAACCTCTAAAATTTTGCAAAAGATCAAACATGGAAATGTAATCAATTTTTTCAGATCTAAGCATGAAAAATCAGAAAGGATGTTCACGTCGGGTTCACCAAAATGTAAAGCGGAAAATCGCGATCGAACCCTAGTTGCTCTCCCCTCTTCCAACTCCAAGGAGAGAGAAGGGAGATTCACTAGGGTTGATGGTTTTCACTTAGGGGAGAGACTTTACATTCAAAAGAGGGGTTGAAACCCACAAGATCCAATCCCACACAATGCAAGATTGGATGCTAAATGAGTTTCAAGGGTTAAGACAGCAAGGCTACCCTCTTTTGTAAAGAATGTGCATAGGAGAATTAAGCTAGGAATGCATAGAAAGTGACAAAGATTCGCTTATAAACTGAGATAGGAATACAGTATGAAGCTGCGGACCTGGAATTAGCAGTAAAATGTCGATACGGCGCTGTCCTGCAAATTTGAGCAAAAGTTGTCAGGACGATGGCGCCCGGCGCCACGGTCCTCCGAAAAATCCGCGAAACGAAGGGGGATCTGTTTGTCTCTGCACAAGGATTCTAGATCTTCAATTTTAGCCGCGTACCTGCAACCTACACACAGAAAAGCGAAGACGATTGGGGGGTTAGGGATTAGGGGTTTGCCTTTAGGTCAAACCCCAGTTTTGGAATTAACCAAGAAATGAGCAATGCTGTAAATGTAAATGTCTGTAATGAAAAACAAGTACTAATACCTTGTTGTAAGGATGTTTGTATCCTTATGTGCGAAGGTATAGATGTTGTATGTTGTAGTAGTATGTTGTAAGTGATCTCCTCTTCAATGGTTGAATCCTTGTCTTGAATGCAACACTTAGCCTTGAATGGAGACTTGAAATGATCAATTGCTTGAAGGAATGCTTGAATGCTTGAATGCTTGAATATAGTTTCCACATTTTTTTCGTTCTGTATCTATCTCCCCAAATGAGAGAGGAAAATGTAGTTTATATACTTGTCAATTAGGGCTGATAGACTGATTTTCCAGACCTTAGGCCGACCAGGAAATTTTATTTTCCAAATTGCAAACAAAAAGACCCGAAGTCCAAAGGAGACCGGGCCCAAAATAGGACCCAGGGACCAGGGCACTGGAAGCCATTGTCCTGGGGGACCAGGGCGCTAGGCGCTCTGGTCCCACCTCCCGGGACAGCAGGGTGCAAGGAGGTTCAGGCCAGGGTGCTTGAAAAATGCAATTTTCAGTGTCGTAATCAGGTTTCGGGGTCTCCATTCAGGTTGCGTGTTGCGTCGCCATCGTGAAGACCCAAATGCAGTCGAAATTGCAAGTGTCACAATTTTAGGACGCTACAGGATGTGCATTGGTCTAGTGAGTAGATTGCATATTTTAATCTAGACTGATGCTTGGGTTCTTTCTCTTGGGGGGAGAAGGAGTGAGTTTCATAGGGGCAGTTAATCTTGCCTTTGTCATTGTTGTCAAAGGGGGAGAGATCTTGAGAGTTTCAATTGAGTTTCAGGTTATTCAATTGTAGAGATTGTTTTATGCTTGTTGTTGATAGATGTTGCCATCAATGACAAAGGGGGAGATTGTTGCAAATTTTTGCAATGTGATGTTGTTAAGTGGTTGTCATTGATGTCAACATATTGGTTGGCATTGATGTATCTGATATTCTTGGTATTCGTGATCTAGAATATGTGTGTCCAGAATCTTTGGTACTTCAGAAGATGTGTTGGCGATCCGGATATTTCCGGTTATTGGATATGGTCTTGATCGATGGTATTCATGTGTATCTTGGTTCTATTCTTATTTTTGTTGCTTTGGGTGATGGTGTTTGGGTCTGGATTAAGTCTGGAACTCAAGGATGTGCAACAACTTGTGGTGTAGCGTGTGTATCATGGCTTTTGGGTCCAAAATTTATAATTATTGTAACATTTTGATCTGATTGTTGATTTGTGTTATGGTATTGTCTACTATTCATTTCTTCCCACCACCAGAATGTTTAGTGTTGACCTATTTTAGATCTCTGTCTTGGCTAACTTGAAAGATTATGCTTCTCAAAAGACAATATATATATGAGTGTGATATGATTGAGTTAGATATAGAAAAAGCGTGATATTGTTTTGAATATATGCGAGATTGGAAAGGAAAGATCTGATTGTTGGTGATGGTTTTGAGGTACTAGAAGCAATTTGGTTTGTGCAGATTGTGTTTCAATGGTGGATTCTTTCTTTCTTTCTCTCTTCATTCGACAATGAGACTTTTTCTGGGCAGTGATCCCACTTGCAGTGAGCATTCTAGTAGTGAGCCACCCTTTGTAAAAATCACCTTAACCGGTATCACCTTAATTGGTGTTTTATATTGAGAACTAAGATTTTCCGTGGTTTTTCCCTTCTTGGGTTTTCCATGTCATATCTTGTGTTTATTGTATGATTTGTTGTATTCTATATTTTCATGCTATATCTATGTTAATTAATTCAATTGGTTAGGATCCAAAGGTGAGAAGAGTAAAAGAAATTTTTTTGTTATCAACTTATTCACCCCCCTCTCAGTTGCCCGGGTATTCAACAATCATCTATATAAGAAGCCTTGGTGAAATCGTTTGTATCAATACATGGATAAAAAGTTGAGGAAAGTGACGAGATGTCTTGAAAATGGTGTTAATCATAGTGTTAAGTGGTAGTGAGATAGAATGTAGTAATGAATATGGGAAATGAGTTAGTGATGGGTTGAGTGGAGGAAGAAATTATAAAGGAGCAAGAAGAGGGTTTAGATCAAGGAATTCAAGGTATAAGGTTAAGGCATTATTAATGTGTTGTTCCTTTGAAGAGGGAAAAGGATTATTATGAATTAGTGATGGTAAGTGGTTATTGAGAAAATTAAAGGGTGTACGCGAGGCAATATAATGTAATTATGAAGAGGGATGGTCATGAGAAGGGAAAATTCTATTCTATACATTATTTAAGTTCTGGCAAAGTTAATTTGGTGGAAGAACAAGTTAAGGAGTGATCATAATTGGTGGTCTCAAAATTTGGTGTGAAAGTGGTTGGGGTAATGTTCTCCATCAAATTAGTGGGCACGTAAGAATTAGAGGAGTAGGTGGGGGAAGATTTTGAGGATAAGCGATAAATATTCATCTATTAGTGTGTTTTGATGCAGTATAGGAGGGAGACATTTAATGGTCTATGAAAGTATATACTTGAACTTTGAAAGAGGTGGTAGAGAATTAAATTAAGGATCAAGTGAATGTGGAAGTGAAGAAGGAGAATTTTATTAGCAGTGAAGGTTACATTTATTTTAGGATCCATGGGATGGGATTTAGCTTTATAAGAGCAAGTTAAAAGGTAGTTTGGGAACTCTAAGTTTTTACCATGATGATTAGCATGATTAAAATTGTGTTTATGGATTATATAGTTGGTATATTCCTCATACATTAGACCTTTTTTTTGAATGAAAGATAAATGCCTAAACTTATACTAATTGAAAAAGAAAAATACATTAGAATATGCCTTATAGTGAAAATGGCAACATACAAGCTTCAAAATTAGATTGAACCAGTTTTGGAAATGCCTAAGAAAATAGGGAAAAGAAAAAGCAAGCATAGAAAAATTATAGAATTTGAAATAAGCTATATCAGACCATGCTAATCATTTACCAAGGCCAAAAATAAAGTACCACTAACTATTACCCACTAAAAATACCTTCTAATTTAAGTTATTTTTTAAATTTGGACTTTGTCCCTTGGGTGGCTAGTTATACATGAATAGGAGGGTGGGATACATGGGTAATGTAGTAGTGCATTGCTCTCAAGACGTCTACACATTTATCACATCAAATCTTTATGTTGTACTACTGGCATTTCAAATTGATCTAATTAAAATAATCCATGATAAAAAAAAATCAAAAAAATCATAACTTGATTTGAACATAGAGTGAGGAATTGTATCTCATAGAAGGTTAATGCATAAATTCAACATATTAGTGCAGTATGGAACACCTATTTATTTAAACTCATTTATCTAGGGCCTTTCAAGAAGAAGATATGAATCTTTCTATATTGGTACTACATGATCTAGAATTTGGGTAGGTTTAGGGCTAATTTGTATAGGCAAGATAATATTATACAAGGTCTCAATATAGGTACTAATATAACACTTCAAATCTACAATTATAGTGAGGTATTATCATTATGATTCCCATTGTTACAAATGTATTATTATATAATTCTAGTATAAGCAGATTTAGATTCAATGAGGCTTGAATAAGGATTCATTCACAATAATTATTCTTAATAAACAACAAATTTATAAATATATGTATTATTATATAATTCTAGTATAAGCAGATTTAGATTCAATGAGGCTTGAATAAGGATTCATTCACAATAATTATTGTTAATAAACAACAAATTTATAAATATACAAGGTAAATATTATGAAGAATTTCCTTTTGTGTAAATGTGACATTAGGGGTCCTAAGAGCAGTTTGGTTAGGGTGGGAATCTCCTTTTGAGGAACTCAATGCTACCATGGTGATAATTTCGTCAAAATATGTTAAGTAATTATTTCAAGGAGGAAACTCTAGGATATCACTAGGTTTGATATTATTAGAGTGTTGTTGGAAGGGGTTTGTGTAACTTCTTAGGTTTTGGTTGAGTTTCCAACGATAGAGAATTTATTTTTGTCATTCACTCCATTAATGATAAGATTATTATTGTTAATCAAATCATGCATAAATTATGTTTCAACTCTACAAGAAAAAAATCATGTCAAGGGATCATCTAATCTAGAAAAATAGAATTTTCATCATAGTTATTATGTAGTGTAAGTGATGTGTCAATGCAATGGATTGGGGTTAATTGGAAGAGTTTAGCAAATAAACTTTGTTCAATTAATTTTCAATACGTGATTCTTGTTTAATTATGTATATTATTAATATGATCTTAGTTTAATGGAGAAGGAAACAAAAACAAATGATAAGATATATTCATCTGATGTTAGGATCTATGACTGATTGTATAAAAATGCTAACATTACAATGCTTAACCAATTGAAATTAGCAAATGAACTATCCTTAGCGTAGAAGTTAAATAGAAACCACCGAAAAGAGAACTCAAGGAAAGCAAATGGCTTGGTAGCAGTGCATAAGAAATAGGAGATGGGAGGTTCATAGTTCAAACCTTGTAACACACATTTTAACCAGCCAAACCTTGACTTACTTCCATGTGGCTGGATTTACTTCTATGAGGTGCCACATGGAATTTGAAACTATTTTGAGCATATCCGCCTGGATCATGCCTGGATCATATAATATAGAGAAGATGAAGGGATAATGGGGATGAAATGGTTGTGGAGACTACATTGGCTACATTTAATATTATTGTTGGTGTCAATATGAATGATTTTTATTATTGAATATGCTTCCTTATATGTGGGTCTGAGTTTATCCATCTAGGTTTTGAATTATATCTAAGTGAGGAACGATATGTGACGAGCGTTATTTATTGGAAATCTTATTTTCTACAATATAGAGGATAAAATGTTATCCCTAAAAACCCTTTGTATTTATGTGTCAAAGATATAGATTGGAACCATAATAGAAAGCCACTAACCTATTCTAGGGATCCTTGATTACAATGAAATAAATTAGTGAACCGTAGATTAAAGGAAATTTGGATTTAGACTGGATTTTTTTTATCATATTGAATGCGCAAAAATAACCATGATAACTGACTAAATCACTCAAGAGAATGCTCTTTGAGATAGGAAAATGTTTATACTAGCGGTTGGACCTCAGAAAGGTCCAATTTGTATTGCCGATAGCAATTTCTTAGATGAAGATGAAGAACATCATGCCTGAAAATGCAGTTACATAATATCGAACTCTTATGCAAGTAAATAAAAAATGTATCCTATAAATAACAACCTTGTTGCTCCATGTTTCCTTTACATATACACTATTTGGAATTTATTGGAAATCAATTTTTTTCTCATTGTATTAAAATATGCACATAAATGAAGTATTTATATTGAGTATAAGAAGTATTTATATTAAGTTTCAGAAGTATTTATATTGAGTTTAAGATCACGAGAGCTTTTTAACTATTTTGACAAAAACAGACAAAAAGTTCTGCTAACTACTAAAATAACACTACTTAGTAGTGACAACACCAAAATATCAGTGCAAGCATCCACAAAGCTAGTGAAACTGAATGCTGTCTTTATGCATTCATTGAAAAAGCCTTACAAACTTTTAAGAAAAAGAAAGGGGTTTGTGTAAAGCCAAACTCCTCAACCTTTACAACCATTCTGCTAGCCTCTGTTCAATTTGGAGTTTTGGAACTGGGTACAGTAATCCATCAAAACATAATTAAAAGAGTATTTTTAGATGTTATAGTTGGAAGTGCATCGGTTGACATGTATGCAAAATGCGGAAGCATGTACAAGGCATTCAAACTGTTGTGGTGATTACAGGATATGGATAGAATAGAATTTTTCAAAAGGCCTTAGAGACTTTTCAGAAAATGCAGCTGACAGGTGTAAAGCCAGATTCCACAACCTTGTGCAGCCTCGTCCCAACCTGTACAAAAATCGGAGCTTTAGAACAGGGTATGAACCTCCATCAAGACATAATTGACATAGGATTTTGGTCAGATGTATATTAACATCTAAAATATCAAAATTTAAATCGATATGTATATTAACTTTGTACCAGAGATATTTCCTGGCATAAACAGGGGACTCGAGATGCATCCTAGGGTATTGTTTATGCAGAAAGAGAGTCATCTAGCAAACAATCATAAAAAATTCAGAAAATTTAAGAAATTGAGCTCAGAATACAAAAAGAAGGAAGCATGTATTGAATGACATGGAAACAATGCTTAAAGTAATTGCAATTCAACGTACTGAAATTTTATTTGCTGCTGTAGGAATTCATTTTGCAGGTCTTGAATCAGATTGTAACGTGGAGATGAGAAGCCAATAGACTTTTCTCATTGTTTTGCAAACTTGTTCACAATTTCAATGATAAGCTCTCTAAGTTTGTTTGCATAGTTTTGGTGTTCAAATCCATCATGTTTGTTGTTGTAGATCAAATTGCTTAGTGTTTTGGAGTGTGTTTCTCAATGGTTATTGAGAGGGTAAATCAGATAGATTGGAATGATTTATTAAGTAGCCAATAAGGTTGGCTCTTTGCTATGTAAACTTGGTTTCAATTTTGATAACAATTTTACAAATTTTGGGTGCAACATGGATGTGTCATTTGTACAAGTTCTTAATCTTTTAGACAAATGACTTTTTAGGCATCTCTTCCTCTAATTTCTTTACACATATATAGTGTAAACCAAATTATAAATAATCTGTAATATTTATAATGGTTCTCAATTTCAATAAGCTTCCAAGTTCAGCCGCTTAGTGTATTCTTCAGACATGCGATCCACTATTGCAAGTAGCAACTCTATGTTCCTGTCACCTAACATTTCTTTATCATTCGTTAGCACCTAAATGCGCATTACAACTTGATCTCTACCGCTTCCCTTTTAATGCAAAGCTAGCATCACATTATTCTTCCAACACATTTAATCTCCTTTGGCAAACTACGTTCTTTATTCTGAAGCTATTAAATTCTTCACAAGATTATAGAGGACATTTTTTCAACCCATAAACATTCTTCTCATTCTACAAATAAATATTTTCAATCTAAATTATGGCTAGCACGTGTGTAGCTCATACCAAGCCTCATGTTCTTAAGGGTACTACAATCTTGCTATTTAAATTATCTAAGGTGACAAGGGGAAGACCAAGAGAGAAAAGTGGTAGTAACCAGACAGGCCCCAATCATTGGACAGACCCTCAAAATGTAATGCTCGGTAAAAGATGCCATATAAAATCCTGCAAATGCCCAGCATTCCACTACAGGTGGTCTTACCCCATTCCAATTTTGATCACATTCAACATTTAAATTGCAACAATTTATAACAAGTACCCTCTGATCTTTCCTAGCTCAGCCTAAGGAACTTCTACAAGTCAGCTATCTATAACAACTGCTTAAATTTCCTAGACTTATCAAAAATAACTTCTTAATTTCCTAGTCTCAGCTACCCGAAACAATAATTTAAATGCCCTGCATAGCTGAGGTGTACACTTTAGTTCAACAAGGTTACTTAAGGAGTCCTCACTCATTTGAAAATGCCAAAAGCTTATTTTTCATATAGTCTTTTTGTCATTATGTTTCGGTTGACTGATGATAATATTGGACCACCACATATTTGAAAAGAAAAAAAAAAAAGAAGCAACAGGCGGTGTAGAGAAAACGTGGATGATGGATTGAAGGTTAATGAAATCCGGTTGTCGACAACAGTGTTACAAGAAATGCAGAGAATTACACCTGGCCAACCTGGAGGTTTGCATGCATAGAAGACTTACAAGCAATGCAGAGAATTACACCTGGCCAACCTGGAGGTTTGCATGCATCGAAGACTGTCAAGCATCAATCATTGAGTTCTATAGTGAATATTGATGTGAAAATCTAAGCACATTCATCTCAACCACAACAAGGAAAAACTACTCACAATCAAACAGTATTGTATGAACAGCATCCAATTTCAATTAGGTGAAGCAGCATTTGTAGGGAGACTCGTCTGGAGCATGCAAACAAATTTCAACTCGCAACAAATATTTTTGTTTAAGAGCCAGCAAAAATGTTGCGTGGAAGTCAAGAATCTGGTAACTATGAAATCCCGATATGTTTAACGCCAAATTTTTGTTTATTGTAAATAGATTGAAGCAGCAAGCTCTGAAGGGAGTTTTGAGTTTGGTTAAAGGTACACATAAACGTTATGATCTATAATTTTTTTTACATTGTGAATAGAAAGAAGCATCAGTTGTAGGGAGACTGGCCTACCGTGAAAACAAATTTCAAATAAGAACAATATTTTTCGTTTAAGAGACTGCAATAATTGTGTCTCGAGCTCAAGAATCTAGTAACTATTAAACTGCGATGCATAGTGCTGGTTTCATTTGTGATAAGGACAGTTTTGTTTAAATGTGAAAACAAACTACAAATTGTCAGATAATTAGAAATATATTTTCGGTATCATTGAGATATGGTAATTGCCATGGAGGAGGAATTGTAGGTCCATAGCTTCAGGTCCTTACTGTCAATATACCCCTTTTGATGTGACTATCTTTTAATGGGATTGTCTTCTAATATGGCTATCTTGATAATCATTTTTGATCTGCCTAATCTTTGTATGGCAAAAAGCATGACTAAAATAGTGGAAGCTTAATGTGTCCTTTTTAGTGGCTCTCTCAAAATTTAGGGCATTGTATCTCAATAGTACTCTGGTTATTACAATGGCAGGCTCTGGTTATTACAATGGAACCTGCCATTTTATCCTCGAACCTTTCTAATAATAGATCTAATATTCTCCCTGTTTTTGAATATCTTTCTCTCTGATATTTGAATACAATACGATGGAGGAAAAGGTAATAAACAAATTAATTATAAATCCCATTCCATTTACAGAGAGTCTTCAAAAAGTAATGAAATAGATTCACTATATTGGAGGTACAGTTGCAAATTCAGGGCAAGTAAGAAACAAGTTTAAGATTTATAAAGACAATTACACAAGTCTAAAGCATAACCTTCTCATTCATTCAAACCAACTATCAATGCCAGTTCTCTTTTTGTTGTCAAGCTTCTGACTGGTAATTGTAGCTGACTAATACATCTTTTAATTTTTCTCCTGGACCATACATGGGTCAAGGAATAACAAAATAAGATAGCAAGTTTAAAAGTGTGTATCCCTGGAATATCTAGATGTGTACACTGGCTAAATAACCAGACAGAAGAAGACTGGAATTGGGAACCTGGAAATTTTCAAACCTTTTGTAGCAATTTAGACACCGGCATTAGGCTGAGACACCAGCGCTGGATATGGGTGCTCCTGTTGGTCACTGATGTTGTGTGGGTGATCCTATTGGTCACCAGTGTTGAGTCTGGGCATTCTTATAGGTTATCAGAGAGGTCTAGACTCTGAAATTCTTAGCACTTGCTTGTCTCTGTGTTCAGATATCTCTTCTGCCAGTATTTCACCCTAAAAAGCTGTTTTTTTTTAATTGCAATTTGAAGCTAGATGGGGAGTTAAAATAGGCTTGGGCTGTTTTGAGTCAGCTAGTCCCTTAGGCGGTATTTTTTAACCTTTCAACTATAGCCATGGAAATTTGTAGAGAATGGAATAACCCGTAAATAATGTGAACCAATCCAAAACAAAAAAGTAATAACGATTCATAGACTCAACCCGCAGACGATCATTGAATTAAACCATGTGCAAACCCTTGTACTGGTAATGTATAAGAAAAACCATATATTTGAAATAAACACCTTCGCATCTTTGAAGAAATGATTATAAAGAGGCCAGTTGAAAGAGGCATACCTGATTTCGATGGAACTACAAAAAAGAAACTGTGGATTATGATGCCCTTGAACCTGCAATTACATACACTTCTTAATTCCTAAATAGAAAGCAAAAATTAGATTTACAACGAATAATGTCAATCTGGTTGTATTAAATTAGGAAGCACCAGTTGAAAAAGGGATACCTGCTTTCAATGAAACTCCAGCAGAGACAAATCAATTGAAGATGGGCTCCGGATAGATACGCAACCCGCAAGCATAACGTCAAGCACAGGTGGAATGGAAAGGCTCTCACACGATTACATGATAAACCCTATACATGCGGCAAACGAGCTGTCACAGAAAACCTATCGGAAAAAAATAGACAGCAACGGGAAGTGTTGAATTCGCGGCGTGAGACAATTCCGGTGGGGTTGCAACCCCAGAGGGAATTGCCTATCGGCAAATAAGATATTATTGTTAAAAAAATATCAAGACATTTAAAAGGTTCTTTTGCAGATGTCATGTCCCCTTTCAAATTAAACCATTTTTTGCATATGTCATGTTCCCTTTCAAATTAAACCAATTTCAACATTTCTAAGGCTAAGGTAGATCAATAGGGAGATAATAATTTTAATATTTATTTATGTTTTCAATAGAATTTAACAATTTCAAATTATTTTTGATAATTTAAATATTTTAATTAATTATTTGGATAAGGGTAAGTGCACCAAGATGGGGCTCAAAAAAGTGGTCGTGTGTCTCAAAAACTAAAAAATAATTAAAACATGTACATGGTTAGATTAAATTCAAATACCATGTACTTGTTATGGCTCAAAAAATATGGGACATACCATTTACGTGATTTTTTAAAGGAAAACACGTGTGTGCTATTCTATTCTAAAAAGAAAAGCATGCACGTTTTATTCTAAATAAGAATAACATATATGTTTTTTTTCTTATTAAAAAAAACACATGCATGTTTTACTGATTTTAAGTTATAAAAAAAGACTAGGTCATTTGCAACCTATGGCTTGCTATTTTTTCTTTCCTTGTCTCCTCTATAACTCACCAAAAAGTGATCATGCTTCAGAGATTTCAAGCTCCAAGTCACAATGCCATGTCGTAGAAGAGGTATGTAATACCTCTCTAACCCTCACATGCTTAAGCAAGTATTATGATATTGAAATACACTTTAATATTGATGATGTAAGTAACAAAGTATTAATTAGTGTAGGTAGAGATCTTTGTTAGATCTAGTAGTCACTCTGTTGACTAGGGTTTCTATTTAATATGGTTAATTTTTGGAAGTAGCCTGGTTATGTTCAATGGATGTTGGATAGAAAGGGATGATATCACATCATCTGAATAGATAAGAATGCATGTGATGCTATAATTCAATTCTAATGAATTTAATATCTGGTTGTGTATATGTCTATGAGGGTGCTTAGGTATAATGTGTAAGTGTCCTGATTGTGTCGTGCCAATTGGGAGGAGGTCAATTATGATACTCTTTTAATGTTATTATGTGTAGTTGTCAAGTGGATTTTCTAACCTTGTTTACTATATGTTCTTCTTTGGGAGTTGAAATATGATCTAGGGTAATACCTTTCGTTTGTTCCCTAATTATGTCTCTTTTGCAGTTATGTTGACTTAAGTGGCATGTTGCCTATTAGAGATAGGCATACTCAGTTGGTTTATTGAAGGTTGCTTATGTATAATGGATTTATGTTTTAGGACACGACTATGTTATGATGATTTATATTTTTAGGACTGATTGACGATATTAGGGTTTATGGTTACAATTATGATTTCCTAGTGATTTTTTATATGATGAAGGTATAACAATGAAATATTAGGGTTTAATGCTTATGGTTACTTGATGATTAGATGTGAGATGAAGTATTATGATTATGATGTTTTATACTCTTGAGGACTTAAGATAATGTTAGGGTTTATGTTTATGATCTCTTAACAACTATATTTTAGATGATGTATTATGTTTATGATGTACTAACATATGTTCTTATGATTATATTTGAGGAGTTATCGTGGTTGTTAATGCTATTTGTTATTTGTATATATGGATGTGTATGTGTGCAGGTGTTTTGTGCTTTGTTTTGGTGTAGGTACTAGGCATTAACTCCACTTGGCTTCATTGGTTTGAGCGTGCTTAACAATCCCCGATGGTGGTAATGGAGATAGCATAAAGGACCAAGTTGACTAGCCCTAACCATTGTCCCATATTAGGACAATCATATTTAGTCTTGAGTTTAGTTGTTCGAATTGCCATAAAGACAATATTTGTATCCCTGATTCGGTTTTCTTGGTTGTGGCGAATGATGTTTTTATCTTGGTTATATCATGTGAATTCACATGTGGTATTTTAATTATATTTATGAGGTGATAATATCATTTTAGGTGTAAGTATTATGATTATTAATATTACTGTTAAATTATTATTATTTAATTACATGGCATAAATTTACTTATATATGTATATATAGACTACATGAATCAGATATAGCACCCCCTATAAACTACAGTGCACCAATTAAAAATTTAAACATGACCGGTGAGATTGGCCTACCACGTCCTCCAATACCACGTGGGCTGGGGGGAGATTAGACCTCGTGACCTATATTATTATTATAATATTTGTTCTTATTTTGTAATTTATGAGCCTATTAATGTGTGAGTATATTATGATGGTGGCATAATAAATAATATAAGTTTTTAATTGAGTAAATATGTTTTGAGTGGGATGATTTTATACATTGGTTTTGATAATTATATGCTATTTTTGATTGGTGGGAGTTGGTTATTCATTTGTGAGTTAATCTTTGATTTATGAGTTATTTTGTAAAGTATATTTGGTGGGTTGGTTGAGGATTCCCATACAAGTTTGGGAATGAGTTTATTTTTCTTTATTTTTTTGGGTTTTGGGGGAGATTGCTAGAGTGTTTTGGGCTGGAAACTTTTTGGAGAGTTTGGATTTGGAAATTTGGAGAGATTTGTGAGTTTTTTGGGAAAAGGATTTTCCATTCTTCCTTGAACATTTTTTGAGATGGATTTATTGGAGAGTGATTGCTTTGTTGTTTGGAGGATTGGCTGGAATTTTGGCTATTGTTATTGGCTTGTTTCTGGTTGGAAACTTCTAGCTTCGCATGGATTGCTTTCATGCATTGTTCTTCTCTATTCTTCTTCATCTTTGTTGTCTCTATAAGACCTGAGGTAGGGTTTGGAATCCATCTTTGAATGATGTATGATTTTGTTTGTTTTGGGATATGCAAAAAAAATGTATTTAGTGGTTGTATTGTTGTTTGGAAGTGATTTAAAATTCTGGTCTTGTATGATTGAATTTGGCCTTGAATGGTTCTCTCCTTCTGTTTGTTTTTTGGTGGAATGCACTTAGGGTTACAACCCTCTTGTAGATGGATTTCGTTTCCATGGTTTTAGAAATGGAATAGGATGTATTTGAATTTTATTTTATGATTTCCAAAAGGGGTCTCAAGTTCTGGCTATGCAAATATTGTATTGTGTTTGTACGCCCTCTCTATATTGAGTTTTTTAAAGGGGTTATTTTCTAATTTTTGAGTCTTGGGGGTCAATTAAAGGTTTTTTATAGAAGGGAAACAAGACCCTCTCAACTGGATATTTGCCTATTTTCACTTTTAGGGCCTATTGATTGGTCAATTTTGCTTCCCAAGTGCCTCCTTTTCAACTGCACTAGAATAGGCTCAATTGCACAATTAAAGCCTTCAACTATGCAGATAAAGGTATCAACTACGCAAAAAAAAGCCTCAACTGCACATATTTAAGCCTCAATTATGTAGGTATTAGGTCAAATACGCAGGAGTTGGGGTTTGATCTTATTTAGGTTGGTTTTGGTCCATAGGGCTTCTGGGTGGTTTCCAAAGGCTTGGGATAGGTTTGTTCTCTAATGTAGCTATGTTTGGGAGTATGTATGGTCTGATTTGAGTTGATTCATGTTTTCATATGTCCCTCTATGCTTGGTTGTAAATAAATCCCGTTGTTACTGCATTTGGAAGTGGATTCATTGATGTATCTTGATGGATAAGGCCTAGAGAGGTCCTATATATTTATGTGATTCAAGAATCCTGATTATAGAATTAAGTATGATTTATATGAGTTATCTATGCTATTTATTATTATCATATCTAATGAGCTCAAATAATTGCTCAATGTTGTCCATGTCTTGTATGTTCTTGCTAGTTTTGTCAAGGGTTTTAGATACTGTTTTAGGTCTTAAGGCTCTGTTAATGATGGTTTTATGTTGTTTTCATAAACTTGACAAAAGTGGGCATGAACTTACCCCTTTATACTTCCTTTTTGGTTAAATATGGCAAATGAAAAGGTGACCTTGCTATGCGGTTTATTCATATTAATCTTGCATGTAGTTGGATAAATGTTATTTTGATATGAAATGGATATACCTATTGTTTTTGCATGCTAATGTCATGATATAGGAACACATGAAGGAGCAGAAATGATCAAGGCCTCACAATGTGGAAGTTCATGCTAATTAACTGGATTGAAGACAAAGTCATGCCAAGATAAATATTGAAGGAGTCACCAACTGATTAGTTACAACTCATGTGGAATAATAATGAAACTTTACTGTTCATGCTTGTAATAGAGTAGGTCTAGGGGGAGTAGTTATGCTAGATTTCCTTTGCGGCTCAAACTGCTTGACTGTTTCCTATTCAGAGTGTAACTCCCTCTCCTTTTTCTTATGTTGTAATAAACATCATCCTCCTAATGTCTTGGGAGTAGACTTGCTATTAGTTAGATTTAGTTCGGGTTCATTTGGCTATAAATAAAGTTTGAATATCCTTTCTCAAAGAGGGTGAACATCAAATATTGTAATTTCAGTCTTTAGTTTTATTAAAGAATGTTTTTTAGCAGTACTATGATGTAACAGTGTTTTTGGATAAATAAGATAATATTCCAATTTGCAGTACTTAGTTGATTTTTGGGAAGACTTGCTAAGGGGGCCGACTTAGTGAGAATTCCAATCTTTGTGTTCAACAGTTATTTTTCATTTAGTATCTAGTTGTTGTCCAAAAAGATGATTGTTCTTGCATCCACTGGAAAAGTATCCTATGACTATTCCTGCAGCCAAAGCAAACAAAGTAGTTTCCTGCTTGCTTGCCATGGATTAGATTGTTGTTGATCATTTTAGTTCAGTTTAGAAGGTAGTTTCTGTTAAGCATTTAAGTTGTTTCCTTTTCATGCACCTTACTTTCAGTATCGTTCCTTTTCAATTATAGATAGTGTGGCTACAATAAGGTCTCTAGTGCATATACTTTGCTGACCCATTTCAAGTACACGTCCCAGGTTGACAGAAGACAAACAATATATTGGAAATTAATCCTAGGTCAGAGGTGTCTTGGTGCAAGATAGGTGAATTAATCTCAATGGGGGTCAAGGCCCTAACGTGGCTAGCCAGGATAACACATTGTGAGCTTCTTAATCAAATTATAACTAAATAAATGAACTAGAGGGAAAATACACATTAACAAGATAATTGTGATTCTTTTCCCATGGCCTTGAGTGCTCGTACAGGCCAAGGATGGGAGTGGGAATGCTTGGCCATCCTGGGGATGTTGATATGACATGATCAAATCTCCTTGTCTTCATAAAAGGACTGTTCGATTCCGCATGAGTTGTCAAATAGGGGTTGGGGCCTAGAGAGCCTAGCTAGGATAACACATGTTAAGGCTATGTGATGACACTCTTTCCTATTTTTACCCTAGAACCCTATCCTATGTGGTTGTGTTAGAAGCTTCTGGTAGAACCTTGTTCTGTATCATATCTATCCTTGAGTATTACTTTTGTTTCCATGGTTATGGTTTTGTGCTGGTGAGTAGACCATGTTTGCATGTATGTTTGGGCCTTGTGTCTATCTCTTGAGCACAGTGGGGTGGACCTAAGGGTTCCACATGGTCGGGTGGTTGTTGCCTACCTACATTGGGGACCAATAGATTTGTTCATGTGTATCAGTTGGATCTTGCTATCTTTTTTTTAATGCCTCTCATTTCTGATGTAGATTTGTCAATCATTGTTTTAGTAGATGTTATTTATTATTGAAATAATTGTAATGTATAATTATTATTATAATTTGGACACTCCTTAGGGAGATTGATGTAATGTAATGTAATTAAATATAGTAAAAAATAATATAATTCTAGAGTAGTGTTTAAGTGGTTCAGTGTTGGTACCAATAGCCCTAATGTGAATGAATGATCCATTATTTCTTGTGTTAAGAGTTTATCATGGGATTACTTAGTTTTGTGTTTAAAATTGTGAGATTTTTCCAATATCAAGGGCACAATGGAAAGAACACAAAAGAGAGACAGTAGTTAGACAAGAACAAACTGTATTCTCATCCATATACAAAAGTGATCAACTAGATTAACCAATACAATGAATATGGGCATGCTTATATAGGCAAGGCCAAATGGATATGTGAGCACGTAATCATGACATGTGACTCAATGAGAAACAAGAGTAGGTAAGAAAAAGTAGGGGTAGGTAGGAGAAATAATTTAATATTCCACAAGAGGTGGATCACCCACTGAATGTGGAATGTAATAGAAAGATAAGACCACAAAACGTGGAATTTCTCCTACAAGCATCATCCTTATGTGCACACTTCCCTAAGTTTCTCATATCTAAACTACGATGAGATGCATTATCCTAAGTCAACCTAAGTAAAGTGTAATTATATCCTATAAGAATAAATAATTACACCAACAACATTGAACCTAGTGACAGATGTGAAAGTTCTTGCATTGTGTAATGTTATCATTATTTCATGATGGTTAAGATTCTTAGATCTTGTTTAGGATGTTGCAATAGTAGCAACTTTAGGGAACCTGCACAGGGACTTAGTTTATGTGAATATTTACCTTCCACTTGTGCATCTTTTATAGTTAATTTTGTGATGAGTTTATTGTTGTAATGTAATTAATTTTTTTAAATATTGCTATGTTATTTTGTTAGTTGTTGTCCTCTGGGGTTCCTTGTCGGGGCGTTACAAGGTAAGTTCCCTTTTTTGTCGATTATTTTAATTTATCATTTGCATTTTTAAAAAAATGTGTTCTTTTTTATCAATTTCATGGTTTTTTTAATTTGATGGAAAATAATGTAAACCTTGAACCCCAACAAAATATGAATGATCAAATGCCCGAGGAAAACCTTGGGATGACCAACCCTCTAACTCCTCCAAGAAACCCTGGATAACTTAGCAAAAATTATTTGTTATGGTATTTAGAACAAAATAAAGTTACAATGTCTAAATTAGTTTCAATATTGAGGGCTTCAACATTAAACCAACATCATGTATCCCTTGCATCAACTTTGGAAGCAATGATAATGAATGTTGGCATGGTTACTAATCAAATAAATCAATGAAAATCTTATAGAGATTCATGTCATCAATATTATGCAATGGGATTGTCATATGATGCAATGAAAAGTAAAGAGATAATCAAAGAATAAATGTGTGCTCTTTTTATTGATCCTAGAACCAATGAACTTCTTCCTGCAAAGAAAAAGAGGTTTCCGATACATTGGTGTAATCATGTGATACTATAATTTTTTTTTTTTGGGATAGTTGGTGGGTGGTCTTTGACCAACCACCTTGTAATAATTATGAGGCGCCACTCTATTTCCTCAAAAAACTATACTGTGAGTTTATCCTTAATCAAATTCCCAGCTATTTTTACATGAGAGAGTTCTAGGGTAGAGGTGGAGGCTCTACCCAAAATAGACCAATAGCTCAAAGGTTAGATAACCATCAAAATCGAAGACCATTAGCACATAATTTTTTTCATCATGTGACAATTCTAGTATCCCTCAGGGAGATTATGGAGGTACAATCTCTCCATGCAATTGTCAACTTGACTAACACCATTATAAAACATGGCACACAATTATCCCAGCCTTTTGCCTCACATGATGGTCCTACAGTTGGACCATCCATCTCTAGTGCCTCTAGCTCTTAGATACTATTACCATCTATGCTTTGGGAGAGATAGTGATGCAAAGGGTGTATATAATTCAACCTCTCATGTGTGTTATCATTGTCACTTTAGATGTTATGGTAGTAGTTGGGGTCATCAGGGTGGTGCACCAAATGACGTGACATTGGTAGATGACTTGTTGGATTAGGTGTATGGTGTTCAAACACAGGTATGTTGATTTGAATTTATAATATTTTATGTATTAAATACTTAAAATTTGTTAACGTAAATAGATTTTTAAGTATAGAATTGAATTAAACTAATGCAAACATAATGTATTTTGGGATGTATCACCATAAGGTGGTACATCATTGACCATTCCTGCAACACCTTTTACAGTTACATCTATATCAAAGGTAAAATTTGTATAATATTTCAAAATATAATTATACTTTGTATTCAAAATAATGTTTAATATTTTAAAATATAACTTTTTAATGAATAGGTCAGCATCACATCAACACCTAATACACAAGTTTAAATTAATAGGCAGGCATCACATCTTAAATTAATATTCATAAGATATATTAACTTACTAATGTATATTTATGTGGGGTTTAATAGGTGATGATAATGGATCAAATTTCACATGTCCAAGATGATACCTTTTTAGCCATTTCATTCGGGCAAGAAATCTATTCGGTATTCATTTTTGCACATACATGTTTACAATTTTATTCAATATGCATATCATTTAGATTGATGATTAATTATATTATATTTTAATATTATATGTTGATCTATTTTATTCTTGTAGGCTATGCTACATTTGGCTAAGATGGAACCTTTGCCAATGCCTTACTCGAGAACACCTAAACGAACTTATATGACTTATTTTAGCATTATTTAGATGTTAATTTTGAAATGTAAATTATGATTATATGTATGTACATAGATTGATTGATAGTATTATATTACTTTCTATTTTATACATCAACCAAAGGGATTTGAAGCCTTGATGATTGCATTTGGAACATTGGAAGAAGAGAAGCAAGAGGTAGATGTTTTTTTATATTCTCAATATTATGATTATATGCATATGTATATTAATTGTATTAAAATCTTGTCATTTTTTATACAAGAAATTTCAATAGTTGTTTCATCAACAATGACCCCTCCTACAACAACTGGAGAAGCATCACAAGAGGTATACCTTTATATTATATTGTAGATGTACTTTACATACAAGTAGATATATGTTTAGTTTATGTTTCTTTGCCAATAATTATATATTACCTTTTATCAATTTTATTTTACTTAGCATTATCCTATTCATGATTTGGAAATGCCACGGATCCTCCACCTCAATGATATGATAGGACTCCTAATCGTCAAAGGGGACCATCACTTGTAGAATAACTTTTAGTCAAAAAACAAGACATGAGGTAATTAAAAATTCAATTTTAGATAGATTATGGTTCAATATAGCAATTTTGATGTTAGTTTGACAATTTTAATTTATTGTTGACATAACTAATCTAATTTGGTGTTTGAATTGTTATTGTGCATCCATCGTCAAAGCCATGAAATGCTTTGAAGAGGTTTGATTTTGATGATCCACCAGAAGTTTAGGATTTTCTAAAGACATATAGTGTCAGTTGCAAACCTTTAAGGATTTATGCATAACTATTTGGCATGTATATTGTATATAGATCTCAAGATGGCATATGCCACATTTGGTATCACTTTTATTGAGTTGGCATATATACCAATTTTGTATAAGTACAAACACAATTATTCTATAATTTGATATTACATAAGTTGATGTTCAATCTAATTTGTTCATTGTGTGCATGTCTTCCTAATTTGAAACTTAATTTAATTTTAATGTATAATAAGTTTAGAATGGTTAAATTATGAACAATAGTATGTTATGGATTAATGATATTGCACTTCAATAGATTTTATGTGATTTAAAAAATATAATCCATCTGTATTCTAAGTGTTAAATTTTGAAGCCTTGGGCAACTTCACTAAATTTTATGACCATTTTTCTAATATTATCAATCATAACATGGATTCTTAGTAATGATAAACAACAAGTAATCAAAATTGGATTCAATCAAAACTTGGATTTAAGCAATGTTGTATTGTCTTCCCATAATATCTTGCATTATCTTTTGATGCTTTACAATGTCATTATGTAACCCTTCACCTCTCAATTGTGTAAGGAAAATAGCTCTCTTGGTTGTCCTCCTAGTTACATTTGAAGTTTGTCCTCAAAATTGTTCATGATTCTTTTATACTTATTGTCAAACTTTGCATAGTTGTCCATGCCAAGATTCATGTCTTTTGTCATCGCTAATATGACTATTCAACATGCAAGTCATACTTTCATATTTTAATTGAACCATGTCTTCTATTTCCCTCTATAAGATTACTCCTTGGATCAATCAAAAGAATGCCCTTACTATTTATTCTTCTACTTGTTACTTTGTCAAAATCCTAGGAGAGCATATTGGTGTGATAAGATACAAGAAATATAACCCTCAAGTTTGTAGAAGCAACAAGACACATAAGAGAGATGAAGCACAACTATAATTTCCATGACTATCTCACTTTACGTTTATAACACTACCCACTATTTTTCAAGATTATTTATTATCATGATACAATGCATACAACTACCTTAAAACAAACATATAAGATCATATGAAGGTTTTTATAATGGTTAATGATAAAATGCATCTTCTCAAACAAGGCAAGGGTTTAAGGCTCATTATAATTGTACTAGATTCATTAAGACTATCTTATTTTCTTGATTATTATCCTACATTCACTAGGAGTGTCCAACATTCATTAGGAATGACCTAGATTCATTAGGATTGTCATATATTCATTAGGACTCTCCTATGTTAAGTAGGATTGCCCTACATTCATTATCAATTCATTTGTGGTACTCATAATTTTTTTATCTAAACCTACAGGTTCATGTAGGATAACTCCACAATAACCTCTCACATTTTTTGTAGACTCCAATCCAGTTGATGGTGGCCACAAGTTTTCAAATGTTGCAAAAAGTATTGATTTTCTGCAATGAAAAGTTGCAATATTGCATAACTTTCACTTTTTTTGTCAAGGGAATATGAATCATCAATGTCAACACATATAGGTGGGTGGATGTATGATAGGAAATATCCTATTTTACTACCCAACTGACTTGAACATTCCATGCCACACAGTTTTGATGCATTCTCTTAAGTGCCCTAAGTGCAAAAAACTTTCAAAGTTTGATAGGATGTTTCTCAAAATTTGTGAAACCTAGGAAAAATTTTCTAGACATACTTGGTCACGTGAGGTCACTTTGTAATAACCTCACTTAATTTGTTAGACTTCAATCCAATTGATTGCAATGATAAATTTTTCAATCTTACAAAAAGTGTTAATTTTGTTCAATGAAAAGTTGCAATATTGCATAACTTTCATTATGTTCATTATGGGTACGAATCATTAGTACCAAAGCATCTAGGAGGGTGGTTTTGTGCTAGAAGTTCTATTTTTCGCTCCCTAACTTGTCCAAATGTTCTAGGCCACACCATACTTGCTCATTCTCTTAAGTACCCTAAATGCAAAAAACTAGAAAACTTTGACATGATGATTCTCAGAATTTATGGAGCCTATAATTTTTTTGTCTAAACCTATAGGGTCACATGAGGGTCACTCTATGATAAACTCTCTCATTTTTTGAATAATCCAATCCAGTTGATCGTAGCAACAAGTTTTCAAATGTTGCAAAAAGTCTCAATTTTATTCAAAAAAAAAGTTGCAATATTGCATAAATTTCATTTTGTTCGTTGTGGGCAAAAACCATCAACGTAAACATGTCTAAGTGGGTGGTTTTATTCTAGGCATGCTCCTATTTCACTCCTCGGCTTGCCTAAACATTCTAGGCCACAACATACCAGCACATTCTCTTAAGTTCCCTAAGTGTGAAAAACTGCTAACCTTTGACAAGGTGTTTCTCAAAATTTATGGAGCATAGAAATTGTTTATCTAAACCTATAGGGTCATGTGAGGTCACTCTATAATAAACTCTATCATTTTTTGAATACTCCAATACAATTGATTGCAATTACAAGCTTTTAAATGTTCCAAAAATCATCAATTTTGTTCAATAAAAAGTTGCAATATTGCATAACTTTCATTCTATTCGACATGGACATAAATCGTCAATGCCAACATGCTTGGGGGGAAAATTTATGCTAGGCATGCTATTGTTTCACTCCCCAAATTCCCTGAACATTCTGGACCATACATGCCTAGTGATTTCTCTTAAGTGCCCTAAGTGCAAAAAAATATCGAACTTTGATAGGTTATATCTCGAACTCTATGACACATAAAAATATTTTGTTTGAAGTTACAAGGTCAAATGAAGTCCCTCTACAATAACCTCTCATATTTTGAAGACAAAACCATTTTATCATGGTAATTTTTTCTAATGATCCAAAAATTATTAAGTGCATTCAATGAAAAGTTATAATTTTAGATATCTTTTGTTATATTCATCGTGGGGCCGAACCGTCAGTGCCGACACATCCAGGTGGGTAGGTTTATGCTAGGCATGCTCCTTTTCATTCTCCAACTTTCCCAAACATTCTAAGCCTCACATGACCAACACTTATGATCGAGGCTTTCTCTTAAGTGTCTTAAGTGCAAAATTTAGGAGAACTAAAGTGCAAGCATGAGGAGCTGAATATAGCTCAACTCTAAATAAAGCTCTACTAGATGCACAAAAGCAAAATTAGAAGCAAACACTCCTAAGTGAACTTAAGAAAAAAAAACATAACTAGTTGTAAAAAAATAACTAATAGATAAATATGCTCTAACAAACCTCTCTCATATTTTAAAGACTAAAAGCTATTTTCTCATGACAAAAGTTTTTTTGTAACCCCAAAATTTGCCAGATGCATGCAATGTGAAGTTGTAAGGTAGCCTAATTTTTATTTTGTGCATCATGGGGTCAAACAGTCGATTCCAAAATGTCCATGTAGGCACATTTACAGTAGGCATGGTCATGTTTTGTATCCTAGCTCTCATGAATGTTTCAAGCTACACTGTGATGATTCTTTCTCTTAAGGTCCCTATGAAGCACTCACAAACTTGTATTTATGACAATCCTAGAATTTTATGAACTAATCTATATGTCTTATTTGTGCATACATGTAGAAATCATAATCATGCTAAGGAAACAATGATGTCTAATGTATTCGTAGATTATATGTTATAAAACTAAATTGTACTATATGAAACATTAAATGATGAATAGTAATGACCAATTGGCATAATCAAGGATGTATCACACTTTGAGGACAAAGTTGTCTAGTGAAACAACATATCAACCTAGGCCAAACCACGAACATGGCATGCCAAAATCCTAATATCAATTTTGGTAGTATTTGTTTAGACTGAATATGAACCTATTTGTAAACCGTAATTAAGCCAACTACTAAACCTAGAACTATAAACGCATTCAACAAAATCAATAAAGAATTATCATATTGTTGGCATTATTGTCATTGATGTCAACAAGTGTTGCAAGGATGCCAAGAGGATGCAGAGAAACAAGTGTTGTGTAGGTGATATTGCAGAAGTTATCATATCAGGATAACTTGGCTGATCAAGTGTTGTGCAGGTGATATTGCAAAAGTTATCATATCGGGATAATTCAGCCGATCAAGTGTTGTGCAGGTGATATTGCAGATGTTATCATATTGGGATAACTCACTCGATCAAGTGTTGTGCATGTGATATTTGCTCTAGTGGTTAGATCAGAATAACTAGGCCGATGTCGGGTCATGTGGAGTTTCTATTGTGTTTTGTCTATCAGAGTATCCTGTACCAAATAAAAAGTATGTCCTACACATCAAAATAGCTAAACATAGGCAGAGTAGAAATTTTGTGTGATATCGATAGAACAAACTGTTCTGATATCACTATATCGGTATAGCTCAGTCGAAACATAAACTTGGGGTACCTTTCAGAATAATCAACAAAGACAAAATGACAAATTATTATAATGGTGATAGTGTAAGCTATTCCAATAAAGGAAGAATGAAGAGAAGACCCCTTGGCATAATCATCGACATAACTCATAGCGACAAAACAAAGGAATCACAAGGTCATCTCCATGGAAGCTTGCTTAATCGGAATAACATATGTCGATATGGAGAAGGTCTTTGGAGTTGCAATTTCAGAGCTATGCTGATGCTTATTCATGTTGGGTCATCGAAATATGGGTTAGCGTCCAGATGTAAATCTGATAGTGTTGGTTATTCTGATGGGTATGTATTTCAGAATACCTATGCCGATAAAGGTGAGTTGACAGTATGTCATTGGAATGACTTGTTATGTCATTCTTACATGTTTTACCTATGTCGATAGTTATGGTGATCATGATGAGTGGTTGTTTGGCTTGAAGTCTTTCAGTTCAGGGTAACTTATGTCGATGAAGTGTGTCACCATGGAGATTGTGTTTTGGGATAAGTTGTGAAGGTAGAGTAGATGCGATATGTCAGCTCGACAGTTAAAGCTATACCAATAGAACTTTAAGGAATTGTATCAAAATGAGTAAACCTGATACGTGCAACATGTTTGGAGAGCATGCCACAACTATAGTCTGATAGTCTACGTGGATGTTTGACCTGGTTTGATCAAGTGACCTAGATGCAGATTAAGGAGATTAAGAAGACTTTGAGGACACATTGCATGTCAAAAAACATAGGGATGATGTGGCATGTGGAACCGCCATGATGACAATTATGATCAAGTCCTCCTGGTCGAATCTAGCAGATCAATGACTTAGATTCACAATTGATCATGAACACAAGTTGGCGCATCTGGAAACTTGAACTAATTACTGGCCAAATACAAACCAACTAAGTGAATGATCTGCAAACCACATTGGAAATTGTACAGATCGTGGAACATGACAACGAGGAAGAATAATGGTTGTCCTGCATGTGATGAGTTATGATCCAACTGACTGTTTGGAGGTGATGTGTGCTCCATGAACTCAGCAGTAGAAAAAAGTGTAATGTTGTTGTCGAAAAAGAAGTAGAGAGTAGTATAAGTTTGATTAAGTGATTACTGAATGAAAGAGAGAAGAAAGTGTTGCGGAGGTAAACCTGAGGAAAGAATTAGAGCCAAAATCGGAGAAGTTATTGCAGAAGAAAGAGATAGAAAATTGAGCAGATACAAAAGATTGATTTGGAAAAGACAAGAAGGCAGAGATAGAGAGACAAAGATGAAGTATCATTAAGGTACATCGCTCAGAGCAATAGATAGATGTTACAAAACTCATTTGTAACAAGGTTTATGTAATTGTAATAAATTGTTTATTGAATCACTGTGTATCTCTAAGTGGGTGCTCAGAGAAGGGGTAGGTGCTCCTTGAGTTGGTGCTCAAAATCTTAGAGGTTGGTGCTCCTTGGGTCGGTGCCCTAAAACATATTGTAACCGTGATTTACTTGTGAGGTTGGATTGGAGCAGTAGACTCTAGCATCTATTCTCACTGGTGTTTTTCACACATTGGGTTTTCCTCGTAATTACTAGTGTGATGTGATGTGTCCTTGTGTGTGTATGATTTTGGTTTTGTTTTTATTTGCACACACACTAGATTGAAGTTTTAGATTATCGCTGATTCACCCCCCTCTCAGTGTTCACTTGTGTTCTTCACATGTAATGTAAATAAAACATAAAACAATAAATATTATACCTTTGCATTCATGATAGGCTTGTCTCCATTGTTCTCCTACCCTCCATGATCTTGTATTTGATAATGGTTGCTCTCAAATTTTTGCTACACTTGCAGAAGAGCTCAAAGAGAAATGGACGTGGTTTGATGATGCAAGGCTATGCTTGTCTCCATTGTTCTCCTACCCTCCATGATCTTGTATTTGATAATGGTTTCTCTCAAATTTTTGCTACACTTGCAGAAGAGCTCAAAGAGAAATGGAAGTGGTTATGATGATGCAAGGCTATGCTTGTGATGATGTATGCTAGATATATTTTTGCATAATGTGAGTATGGTAAGAATTGTAGATTGATTAAAATGGAAGGAAGAATCCTCTTTATAGAAATATCAAAGAGAATCGAGGATTTAGATTAGGAGTTTAAAAATAAATGGTCAATATCACATAGTTAAAAGAGAATCAATAAGATTTGAGGGCAGGTAAAGATGAAGGGAGGAGATTAAGAGGTGGAAAGGTAAAAGATAAGGGTGAATAGGATTAAGAGGTTAAATTTGAAATGGAGGGATGAGATTAAGAGGTGGGTTGACTTTGGAGAAAGCACAAAGTGAATGAAGAGATAATTGACACTTGTCACATGCCTACAATCTTAGATTATGATCCATGTGAACAAGTTGGAGGGCTAGAATTAAAGAGGAAAATGGTATGTGAATTAAATAAATAAATAAAAGTACTTATTTAATTAATAGAGGAAAGGGCCAGATAAATTTAATAAATAGAAATATTTGTGTTAATTTAGGAAAGGAGGGATCTAAATAAATTAAAATATTTATTTAATTAATAGTGTAAGAGGCTAATGAAGTAATTAAATAAATAAATATATTTATTTAATTAATAGAAGACGTTATGAAAAAATAATTAAATAAAATAAGTATTTATTTAATTAAAGGACAATTTTAGGTGTCTATAGTAGCTTTGATGTTGCTATATCTCAATTAGCTTTCAGGTGCATGCAAAGCTAGCCAATGATTGCATTAGCAACATCAATGCATATGTTACTTGCTTTTGGATGCTAGAGTATAACAAGATGCTTAGTGAATGATACTTAATACATCTGATGGCTTCACATATTTATTCAAATTAACTAGTGAGATAAAATGTAAGGAAGAAAATAACTTGTGTTGATCCTACAACTCTTCTCTCCTAGGCTGACAAGTAACATTCATAGAAATATGTTTCACATTCTACATAATACTCATGGCTTAAATGAAAGTGGGTACAAAATGGGAAAGGATTCTTAGAAAAATGGCAATAGTATTTATAACCATCATGTCAAAGATTTGTGGAAAAGCCATGTTATCCTATTGGAGAATGATGTAAATTTTCACACTGCATAGGTGGTAAATACTCGATGAATGTATGATTTAGTGGTAAAACCTCTCTACACCCACTGCAAGACTTAGGATTTGATTCCAACATTTTATTTTTTGGTATAATATTATCTACTTTGAAAATAGCATCACTATTTTCACCCGTCTCATTGTTCATTTTCACAAGAAATATTCCCTTTTAGCAAATTCTTGACTGAATTTCTCTCATCATATGCTTCCCCATTGATAAATTTGTGTTATATTTCTATAGTATGTGATGACATTCACTTTTGAGATTAACTTGCATAGTTGGCTAAATATTCGATGTTAAGATAGGTCATAATGGCTCTTAAAAAAAAGGTTCCAAACCTAAAATCCTTAAAGGAGACTATCTAAATATGATAGTAAATGGTGTTACTTAACATTTACATTAAGTTTTCTTTTTAAGATAAAAACCTTGAATGGGAACATCAAAATATGTCAGTAAATCATGTAAGTTTGCATTTGAGATAATTTTTGTTTTTTCTTGTTACATGATTCATGTACATTCCATCACAAATATCTATCTTAACATTTCTTTACATAGATTTCTCCATTTATGTGAATATCCATTATGAATGGTACATTTGGACATGTTAGGAACATGAAACTATTACATTTCCTTTTAACTAAAACTATATATTACCTTTCCTTTTAATGTTATCTGCCTAAAATGAAAATTATAAAATACAAATCTAAAATGTACATGACATTTTGAATACAAAATGTTGTGCAGTGAGTTCAACCATAACATGTTGCCTCTAACCAAATCAACAATAATGCAAATTGAACAAGACAATAGCCGAGACCAATGTTCAATAAAATTGTTGTAAGAAAAGTGAAATATAAGACAATTTTTTATTTGTCTAATGGTTGTTTATTGATAGAAAATTCTAATTGTACATAGATAAAAATCAGTTGATGGTCATTTATATATACAAAATTCCAACTGTACAAAGATACAAATCAAATAATGGTCATTTATATATACAAAATTTTAGTTGTACATAGTGTAGTGGTGAAAAATTAGGGTTTCCACAATTAGATATATAAAAACCGCAAATTTTTACTTAGAGACCAATTACATTAAAGAGGGGTAAACCCAATGCATCTAGCCACAAATAAATAAAGATAAGGGTTGATAATTCTATTGGATTTATTGGATTTGAATTGATTTCCCTCTTTTAAATTGAATTGTGAAAATGTTAAAATTTGGGTAAATGTGTTGGAATTGATGTAAAAATGATGAACAGTGAGCTACAATCGTCAGATTGAACCACAAGCTTGGATCTGAGGAATGTAAATGTATTCAGATCTATTCCCAAAAGGAGCTCCTAATTTGTTAGGATTGGGATGGTGGTTTCTCTCGTCCTCCTCACTTTTTACACTCCAATGGGGGATCAATTCATCACTGTAAATAAAGCCAATTTTGAAGATTGCAACTTTGTACCTGTTCCTACACACATTACAGAAATAAAATAGGTTGGGAATAGGGTTTTGCCTTAGGTCAAACCTCGGTTTTGGAATTAAGCATGAAATATAAATGAAATATGATTGAATTCCAGTAATGGAAATATTCTCCTTTTGAGGGAAATGTTGAATAATGATTGAAACATTGATAATATACCTCCTTGTGAAGTTATGTTTGTCTCCACATAAAATTAGGGTTTCATGAAGTCTTCAACAACATAGAACATGAATGTCAACTCCAATGCTTGAATCTTGACCTTATCTCTGCTCCAATGCTTGAAAGAAGATTGATTGCTTGCTCACTTGAATGTAGATCTCACTTTTTCTATATTGAGTGGATGCGAATTCGAATTGATGTCAAAATGAGAGGGGTAGACCTCATTTTATACTTGTCCTTCAAAAAACAACTTAATTTTTTGACATTAACCAACACGAGATCTAGGTACCCACCAGAATGTTGTGACCATTAAGGTGCCTCAAAATAGGTCCCATTTGGGAGGACCGGGGCATTGGGCAATATGGTCTAGGGGATACCAGGGCACTAGTGCCCTGGTCCTAATCAATAAGGCATCAGAAAATGAGGGGAAATGAAGTGTAAGGTGAAACAATGATAAGTTTGCATAATGTGAGCAAAATCAGGGCTCTGATCAGGCCTCGAGACAAGAATACCAAGGTGAGGGCCCAAATGAGAACAAAATTATAAGGGAGTGCAATTTAGGACGCTACACATAGATATGAATCAGATGACAATATTTACAAAAAAAATCACATTTCCAACAATTGCCACAATGAATAGAGATATGTCAAGATCAGCCAATGATATATACAAAAATATTAAAATCATTCTACCCTTCAATAGATTCAATCTAATCCAATGCTCCAACACATTAAATACAAGAAATTGGCCCAAATTCAATCTACTGAACCTTGGGGATAATCCCTACCCTTATAGTGTTAAGTATTGTCTTGTGGTCAACTTCGCAAACTTTCCATAAATTCTTATTAAGTGGTCTACCATGATATTTAATTAATTGAGTATTCAATGCGATAACAAGGTTAGAGTAATGAAGAATAACCATGTGTATCAAAGTCTTTGAACAACCAAACATTTGATTTCTTAATTGGGTACCTTCTAAGGCATGTTCCTATTACAACAACATACCCTATTAGATAATCAATACCCTCCCCATTAGTGATTATGGTGGTCAATATTTTTCCCCTGTACATAAGAGCACAAAAATAAACACGTTCCTTCTTGATGGTTATCATCAACAATAACTACATTCACAGTACCTACATTTTATTGAATGAATAACTTAATTTCAAAAACCATGTAAAATATAAAAAAATTGAGTTAAATTTTTTTATTTCAACTGGTTAATAAATCACAATACCTGGTTCCAGTAGGTCAAATATAAGGTCAAATTTTATCGATACCTTAATTTGGTTTAGTTGTAATTCTTATGGAAATTGATATGTTTCGATAGAAACAAAAGGTCTACAAGATCATTTGTCAATCCACTCTTTTGACTCATAGTCTTCCTGAATGATCTTCTCAATGGTTCAACAACTAGACCTTGAAGTCATACCTTAGGGATTGGACATCCAACTAAGTAGTTATCTTTCATCATGAAGGTTCATTTATTTATCAACCCAGGGTGTATACTTGAAATGGGTCTGCAAAGTATATGCACTAGAAATACTAAATCAGTCACCTTTCATATTGTTGTAAATGAAATGTTGTTGAAGGAAAATGTTGAAAGCAAATAACTGAAATGCTTGAAAGGAAAACTAACTATCTTCTAAGAAACAACTAGGAAAGACAAGACTTTATCCATGATCAACAAATAGGGTTCTACTCAGTTTGCAGTGGCTGCAGGAACAATCGCAGGAGATATTCCAATGGCTACAAGAACAATTTGTGATCAAGATAATGCTAAGTATAGAATGAAAAAGTAACTGATAAAAGAAATCAAGGGAATACTCACTAAGTGGGCCCCCTTAGTAAGAATCCAAACAACTGAATCAAATTCTTGTAACTTAAAGTATCATATTTATAATCCAAAAGCACTTGATAACATAACGACATATTGTTGAAGTTTGTTTCTCAACTAAGCTAGAACTGTATTACAAACGTTGAAACTATTCTTTTCCGACCACCTGTACAAGAGAAGGTGGGAGATTATTTAAAGCATGAAATTCCGAAGTACCTAGCATACCACTCCCAAAGTTCAAGGAGGATGCTTTTATTGAACAAGTATAAAAAGAAGGTGAAGTTACAAGTGCTGAGAATTAGTTAAAGTTTGCTGGAACAACAAAGAGAGAATCTAGCTGCATAACCTCTGTCCTTAATTTACTCCTACAACAAAGGAAATCATTAAGTCTTCAGATAAGTCATAATGAACCATCTTCAACCGCCAGTTGACACTTTCAATGACAATCCTTGTTGTCTCTTTTACCGACCAACAACTCCATGATCTTTATTGTTGAGCATCTTGGACTAGTTCAACATTCTTCTTTAGTCCTGCATGAAATTGTTAATGTGCACAAATATAGGCCTATTTATCTCTATTAGAGTAACATTAAAAATATACATGCAACATTACCATGGATATTCCTCATAGCATAATTACCTATTATATTGCATGAAAAAGGAACATATATCAAACGAGTTCATTTCATATGACCATATCATCAAAACATATAAAGTCTTATCACTTAGAAAAGGTTCTGAACTCAAAAGACATATCTAAACTCCTAATGTCCCAGTAGTGACACATAAACATGGATAAAATAGAGCCATTCTTTTGGCTCATCATTCCCCCCAACCTAAGGTCTTTTTGGTCCTCTAGAAGAAGATGAAGATGTTGCATTCCTTCCTCTTGCTTGAATCCTGTAATCAATGACTTGAGCTTGATTTGAGACTCCTATAACAAGGCTCCAATAAAATACCTTATTATTCTCAAGTTTATCCCATCTAGATTTCTTTGTTGTTTCACAAAATGTATTGGCAAATCTGTTGCAGTCTGGTATTGGGCCTAGAAGCATAGGTGGTTCAAAGAGTAACGAAAGCCAATTATTCATTTTTGTTCGACCCAACTAGAGGTACCACAAATTTCTCTTCAAGGCTGCATAGTAATTATGTAAAGAGTGTGGTTCTGCCCTCTTTAATTCCTTTGTAAGATTGTTCCACCTTCTTTCTATGTGGCCCAGAGCTGACTGTGCCTCAAAGAACCTCATTTATTCAAACTCCTTGTATGCCTCTTCCCTTCATGTTGGGTCTATTGTAAGAACCCTTACTAACTTTGCCCTTAAATCATTGATTTCTACCCTTGGGAATTTTGTCAAACACTTGTCTTGCAAAGTCTGTACTTGCTGTTATGAGTTTTCTGTTTGTATTGTTTGGGTCTTGTACACTGCAATTAATGTTTTGAATGCCTCTAACCATGAAATATTGACTAACAATGTCATAGAAATGATATGCCAATTGATTTTGATGCATATAAGTAACTAAAAATAACAACTACAGCTGCTTGACAAATCATCAAACACTTGGCATGCAAACTAGAAATTATGTGGCAGCAGCATAATGAAGTTTTTATTAGTTATTCTCACACCAAATAGTTACAAAGGTATAACATGTAATTTCCAAAACTTATGACAGCAAAATTAGAGAACCTGATATGTAAAATGCTTGCTGCAAATGATGGTCTCCACTCTTCAATGGACTGCCAATTAAACATGTTCCTGCTGTAGCTACGAATAATTTGCCAATTAAATGCCTGATTTCTTAGTATTGTAGCACGTCACTATTCACACCACTGTAGCGTTTCACTATTAACGGATTACTATAGCGTGAGTACTGTAGCGTCTACTGTAGCGCAGGTACTGTAGCAGCAATTGTATCTTGAAATGATTGCTTCAATTCTGATTTTTAATGGCTGCCAAATGAAACTGTAGGTCTGCAATTGATATATATTCGAAAATATGCATACCCTATATATATTCGAAAATCTGCATACCCTAGATGTCTTCCCTTCTTTTTAAAGCCCAAATAGAACTCCAGAATGAAGCTCTCCTGAAATGCCAAATTCAGTGGATATTTCACCACCTCAAATGGTTGCAACACTGAAGAATTGTCGCTCTCCAATGGCTACTGAATCAGAAACCCTTGGCTTCTTCTCCCAAGTTCATAACAAACAAATATCAATTCTCTGGATGGATGATATAAAATGAGCTCTTAAGTCCCTTTTTATTCTTTCTTATGAGAGCTCGAACACTTTCTTGGCCAATGTGGGATTAAAGACATATTCACACATTATAATATTAAAGTGACTTTATTATTATAAAGTTATAATAACATTAAAATATTTAAATAAATCACTTAAGTCACTTTTAATTAAATTAATTAAATATAAAGTCACCTTTTTTTATTTTATTTTATTTAATGACTTAATAAGAAATTAATTTAATCAATTTCTCCTTATTTCTCCACTTAGCCTTCGGAGAATGTAAAGGCTAAGAATTCCACTAAGATGCTAAAAAGGTGGGGACATTACAGTCCGCCCTTCCTGAAATTGCTTGTCCTCAAGCAACTTCAACTCTGGATGCTGCAAAATCTCCTCATTCTCCCAAGTAGCATCCTCTACTGGCAAATCCTTCCACTTCACCAAATATTCCCGGATGGTACGTCTCCTCAAGTTCCTTTCTCTGAAATCAATGATAGCCTCTGGTATCAAAACAAGTTTTCCCTCATCATCCAGGGGTGGTAGTACTGTAGAAGGCACAATATGATGTCCTAGCGCCTTCTTGATGCGTGACACATGAAAAACGTTGTGTACCTTGCTCTCTACCGGTAAATCTAACTCATAAGCCACCTCTCCCACTTTCCTGATAATCCTAAATGGACCATAGTATCCTGGCTTAAGTTTCTCGGCACCACTCTTCTTGAGAGTGGATTGACGGTAAGGCTGCAACATAAGATACACCATATCTCCAACCTCAAAAGTCCGCTCAGTCCTCTTCTGATTTGCATACTGCTTCTGTTGATTCTGTGCCTTAGTTATATTATCCTTGAGAGTCTTAACAATGTCTTGACTCTCCTGTAACAAATCACCTGCACTGGGCACTCTACTGTCACTCAAAAGAAGATCCATAAAATTGGGTGCCTCATACCCATATAGGGCCATAAAGGGTGACATCTGAATAGACATGTGATAAGTGGTATTGTAGCAATACTCACAGAGATAAATCCACTTTACCCATGCCTTTTGTTGCCCTGCTATATAATTTCTGAGATATCCCTCCATCCATTTGTTCACTATCTCCGTCTGACCATCTGTCTGAGGGTGGTAGCTAGTACTCGGAGTGAGCTCTGTCGCACACAACCTGAATAGCTCCTGCCAAAAGTGACTCATAAACCTGTTGTCCCTGTCACTCACAATGCTCTGAGGTAAGCCATGTAATCTGAATATCTCCTTGAAGAACAACTCTGCCACCTGCGTAGCAGTGTATGTAGCAGTGATTGGAAAAAAGTGTGCAAAATTTGTAAGGCGATCCACAACCACATATATGCAGTCCCTGCCTTGGGCTCTAGGCAATCCTGTGATGAAGTCCATAGACAAACACTCCCACTTCCTATCAGGAATCGGAAGTGGCTGAAGTAAACTGGCTGGATAGGAGTGTTCTTGCTTATTCTGTTGGCAGGTGGGACACTCCCTAACATACTGAAGTACCTCTGCTTTGAGCCTTTTCCATGTGAAGCGCTCTCTAATCTGCCGGTATGTCTTGTAGAAACCAGGATGTCCTACCATAGGTGAATCATGAAAAGATTTCAGAACCATCCTCCTCACTGCTGATCCTGGAACCAAAAATATTCGCCCTTTGTAAATGATGAGCTCATTCACAAGGGTGTATCTGCTGTCCTGAATAGTCCCATCTATGAATCCAGCTGCCCAAGTATCCTTTGCATACTCTGCAAGGATCAAGTGTCTCCAATCCTCCGATATGTCTGTCAATAAGCTCAAATGGGGCCGACGTGATAAGGCATCAACAACTACATTCTGTGTCCCCTTAAAATATGTAATGTCAAAGTCATAGGACTGTAACTTGCTCACCCACTTCTACTGCCTATCATTGAGATCTCGCTACCCCAAAAAGTATTTTAGGCTATTATGGTTGGTTTTGATAGAAAATTTGCTACCTACCAAATATTGCCTGAATTTAGCCAAAGCATGCATAATAGCTAACATCTCCTTATCATAAATGCTGAAGCTCCGCTCTGGCCCTCTCAATTTCCTGCTCTCATAAGCAATAGGGTGCTTCTCCTGCATAAGCACCGCTCCAATTCCCTCCCCGGAAGCATCACAGTGTAGCTCAAAAGGTTTGCTGAAATCTGGTAATGCTAACATTGGACAAGAAGTCATCAACTCCTTAAATTTCTCAAAACACTCCTGTGCCTCAGGAGTCCACAAGAAAGCTCCCTTTCTCATCAAATCTATCAAGGGTGCTGCATGCCTAGAATATCCATCCACAAACCTCCTGTAGAAACCACATAATCCCAGAAAGCCCCTCAACTATGTAAGGTTCACCGGTGAAGGCCACTCCACAATGGCACAAATCTTTTCAGGATCCATGCGTACGCCCTCTGCACTGATGATGTGACCCAAGTACAACAACTCTGTCATGCCCAAATCACACTTCGACTCCTTTGCATACAAGGATTCTCTGCCCAATATATCCAACACCGTGTCAAGGTGAACCAAGTGCTCCTCCCAAGATCTACTGTACACCAAGATATCATCGAAGAAGACAAGAACAAATTTCCTCAACTGAGGATGGAAAACCCGATTCATTGTTGCCTGAAAAGTAGCAGGTGCGTTAGTTAGCCCAAATGGCATAACTACAAACTCAAAATGGCCACAATGACATCTAAAGGCTGTCTTCTCAATGTCCTGCTCTCTAACTCTAATCTGGTGATAACCTGATCTCAAATCTATCTTCGAGAAGAAGCAAGCTCCATGAAGCTCATCTATCAACTCATCGATCCTAGGAATGGGGTACCTGTTTTTAATTGTCTTCCTATTAAGCACCTTGTAATCAATGCACATCCTCAATGTCCCATCCTTCTTCTTCACTAAGACCACTGAAGAAGCGAAAGGAGACTTACTTGGTCTAATGTGGCCCATAGCAAGTAACTCCTTTACGATTTTCTCAATTTCATCCTTCAACCTCTTCGGATGCCTGTAAGGTGTAATCATGATGGGTTTAGCCCCCTCCTCTAACTCAATGATGTGCTCAATACCCCTGTCTGGTGGTCTACCTGGTGGAATGTCACTGAACACCTTAGAGTGTTTAACTCTAAGCTCCTGAATATCAGGAGGATATTCAATCTTCTGCTGTCCATCCTGTGATGGCATCAACATGAACTTTGCTGCCCACTCTACCTGATCATGTCGAATCAATCTAGCCATCCTCCGGAAAGAAACCATCTTGAGATCACTGTCCCTGATTGCCTTAAGAATATGTGTCTTCCCATTCACTTTAAACCTCATCTCCATCTCCTTGAGGTTAAGAGTGAACTCCCCAATATCATGCAACCAACTCATCCCAAGGACTATATCTGTATCTCCCATAGGCACAACATAGAAATCTACCTTAAAGTCATAATTATTAACTTTTAATGGGAGTCCAGTGATCTAACGATCACATTTGAGGACATAGCCATCAGCTACCCTCACTCTAATTCCCCCAAACTCCTCTATTTCTATGCCACGCTTCTCCACCATCCTAGCATCAATGAAATTATGAGTGGCACCTGTATCAACCAGAGTTATGACTCACTGTCCAGCAAGCACTCCTCTCATCCGGAATGACCCTTCCTGCCTAATACTTGTGAGACGAGCTTCCCTAAGTTGCCCATCTCCTTCCCCATCCTTGGACTCCATTTTAGACAAGTTTTTAGCCTTGTCTTCCTCTTTTTCACCATCTATTTCCTCTATATCAGACTGCTGGTCTGAATTATCTGATTCTGATTCCTCATAGTATGCCCACATAACTCTGTTAGCTTTGCCCTTTGGTCTAAGAGGACAATCATGGTTTGCATCATAGGGTCCTTTACAGTAGAAACACAATTTTTTCTTCCTCAAATCATTTAATGTTTCCCTGTCAAAAGGTGTTGGAGTTTTATCTTTAGAATCATTTTTAAAATCAGTCCTCTCTGGTTTTTTATAAAATGGTTTGTTATCCTTACTAGAAGATGCTCCTTTGGACTGAAATTTGTTTGTTGGGACTGCATGTTCCATACTTCTTGCCTTTTTCATAGCTTCCTGTAAAGAAATAGGATCAAATGCCTTTATCCAACCTCTCAGTGGTTCGGATAGGCCCTCAATGAAAAGAACTATCAATCTACGCTCTGAAATGTTTGGCACCATGACTGCCAACCGCTAAAATTCACCAATGAAATACTCCAAGTTGCTTGTTTGTTTTAGTTGTGCTAAGTCCCGGAAGTAAACCTCTGGATCTTTCTTGTCAAATCTTTCAACCAACCTTTCCACGAAGTCCTGGTACTCTGTCACCTGATTATGCTAAAGTGTTACCATACCATGGTACCACCAATCATGTGCTACTCCCTCCAAATGCAAAGTGGCGTATTTGATAGCTTCAATCTCTGTCATTGGCCTCAGTGCCAAAAATGTGTCAAGCTTATGAATCCAAGCTTGAGCTGTCATCTTACCACTCCCATCAAATGTAGGCATAGTAAGCTTGCTTGTAACTCTATTTAGCTCACTATTTTGACCTCTAGGCCTCCTATCCTATCTGAGTGACCTGTAATGCTCTCTCCTTTGATTAACAAATCTCTCGAATGTCATCCTCTCTCGCACCTGTGGAGTTAATAAATCCCATTCGTCATTCGCAGCCATGAGGATATCTGCGAACATCTCCTCTCCTGGTTCTCCTGTAGGTGCTACCTCAGGCTCATCTCTAATGAACGTAGGACGTGTAGGCCTGTTTGATGTCCTGGAATGAGTCCTATGAGCTCTAGGTGACCCCACTGCACTCCTGTTATCCCCTTGCTCCTGATTCTGTCTGTCTTGTGGGTTCATGCGCTCAATCATGGTGGTGAGTGCCTGCAAGGCCTGAGCCATCTGTTGCTGTCCTGTAGCCATTACTCTGAAAAATTCCCTTGTTTCTTGCTCCTCATTCCTATCGCCTCTGGGTGGGCTACCCCCTTGCCTGTCACCCATGGTGCCCGACTGCCTATCAAATTCTTGTTCCCTGTCAAACAAAGCTCGCCTGCGAGTGTAATATCTGTGAGAGCCAACCTCGGGCGGCTGCATGTGATTGCTAAACCCTCAGGATGGCAAGATTTAGCTCTGATACCAATGTAAGAACCCTTACTAACTTTTCCCTTAAATCATTGATTTCTACCCTTGGGAATTTTGTCAAACACTTGTCTTGCAAAGTCTGTACTTGCTGTTATGAGTTTTCTGTTTGTATTGTTTGGGTCTTGTACACTGCAATTAATGTTTTGAATGCCTCTAACCATGAAAGATTGACTAACAATGCCATAGAAATGATATGCCAATTGATTTTGATGCATATAAGTAACTAAAAATAACAACTACAGCTGCTTGACAAATCATCAAACACTTGGCATGCAAACTAGAAATTATGTGGCAGCAGCATAATGAAGTTTTTATTAGTTATTCTCACACCAAATAGTTACAAAGGTATAACATGTAATTTCCAAAACTTATGATAGCAAAATTAGAGAACCTGATATGTAAAATGCTTGCTGCAAATGATGGTCTCCACTCTTCAATGGACTGCCAATTAAACACGTTCCTGCTGTAGCTACGAATAATTTGCCAATTAAATGCTTGATTTCTTAGTACTGTAGCACGTCACTATTCATGCCACTGTAGCATTTCACTATTAACGGATTACTGTAGCACGAGTACTGTAGTGTCTACTATAGCGCGGTTACTGTAGCGTCTACTGTAGCGCGGGTACTGTAGTAGCAATTGTATCTTGAAATGATTGCTTCAATTCTGATTTTTAATGGCTGCCAAATGAAACTGTATGTCTGCAATTGATATATATTCAAAAATCTGCATACCCTATATATATTCAAAAATCTGCATACCCTAGATGTCTTCCCTTCTTTTTAAAGCCCAAATAGAACTCCAGAATGAAGCTCTCCTGAAATGCCAAAGTCAGTGGATATTTCACCACCTAAAATGGTTGCAACACTGAAGAATTTCCGCTCTCCAATGGCTGACTGAATCAGAAACCCTTGGCTTCTTCTCCCAAGTTCATAACAAACAAATATCAATTCTCTGGATGGATGATATAAAATGAGCTCTTAAGTCCCTTTTTATTCTTTCTTATGAGAGCTCGAACACTTTCTTGGCCAATGTGGGATTAAAGACATATTCACACATTATAATATTAAAGTGACTTTATTATTATAAAGTTACTTTATAACTTTATAATAACATTAAAATATTTAAATAAATCACTTAAGTCACTTTTAATTAAATTAATTAAATATAAAGTCACCTTTTTTTATTTTATTTTATTTAATGACTTAAGAAGAAATTAATTTAATCAATTTCTCCTTATTTCTCCACTTAGCCTTCGAAGAATGTAAAGGCTAAGAACTCCACTGAGATGCTAAAAAGGTGGGGACATTACATCTATAGTCAAGATTATACATCACTCTCTACCAATCATAATAAAGTTTCCTGGGATTATCACTCTCTGCTCTTATTGGCAAAGGAATTGTGAGTTCTTCCTCTTGATAGGTCTTATGTTCTTCACCCCTTGCATGTTCATTTTGAATCTAGGACATTAGTGCTCTTAGATGTATGCCACCAATATATAATAGAGGGATACATTCTCTATCATGAGGTGAAGCATAATTGTGCAAAAAAAAGTCACAAAGTAAGTTTCTAATTACAACAAGAGAGTCTTGATAAACCTGATAAAATTATTGTGCAGTTCTCAAGGAGTGATCTCGATCTGAAATAATCCTAGACATTTTGAAAGTGAGAAAATGTTCCTTTAAATACATTGCATAGACCTTAGGTGATGATCTATGCTCAAGGATGTTGGGCACCATGGTCACCACAGTGTCTATTTTCCCCTTAAGAGCGACAATCTCCTCATCCATCTTCTTGAATTCTTTTTATAGCTAACACTTCTCATTTTCCCATTCTGCTTCCTTGTCCAACATGTCCTGATATAGATCTAATGCAACTGACATCCAAGAAAAAGGAGTAGGCCTATGCCTAACTACTCAGAGTTTCTCTTTTCCTTTCCTATTCATCTATTCCTTAGTTAACTGTGCTTGCTCTGCTACTTGTGCATTAACTTGTTCTCTTGCAGAAGTTTCTTTTTGCCCCATTTCATCTTCCTGCTCTCCTGCAGAGGTTGCTTGTTGTTCTGCTATAGGAGTCTGGTGTATTGTTTCTGTGTAGGGGAAAAAAAAGCGAGACTAGGTTAATCATGCCCTAATCCTACCTTTTGACACACATTACGGAATACGAAAGAGCCTAGAGATATCGCACAATTGGCTACTTCTTTTGGTGAAAGAGAGAGCCACGGGATATCTATTAGGATTTCTATTCCCTTGTTGAAATTGTAAGATCAAGTAATGCAAGTTCAAACCCTAATCTCAAAATGCAAGTATGAACTAATAACAAGATTGCAGAATTGAGATTAAACAATGAACAGCTGTAAGTGTAAGGATAAAATAAGAATGCAAATATGTACCCGGAGTCGAAATCAGACTGAAAATGTTCGGGACGGGGGCGCGGGCGCCACTGTCCTGAAAACTGCACCGGAAACCACTGTTCTGCACCCTGAAACACTGTCGGAAAGTTGTCGGAAAGCTGTCTGTCCGGAGGACCAGGGCGCCCAGCGCCTCTGTCCTAGGGACCAGGGCGCCCAGCGCCCCTGTCCTGGCAGGACTAGGGCGCCCAGCGCCCCTGTCCCGGTCTTCTGAGCCAACACCACGGCCAAGCATTGTCTTTCTATCGCAGAATATCGGGTCTCATAATCGAGTAAAGTACGACTTATGTAATACACCGGACACTCCTTACCATCTTTATCATGTTGTGCTAACAATGCTGCGAGAGCATGAGAAGAAGCAGCTGTATATAGGATAAAGGGTTTAGAAGGTTCGGCAGGTTGAAGAATAGGAGGACTAGCCAAATACACTTTTAAATCTTCAAATGCTTGCTGACAATCCTCATTCCACTGAAAAGTGATATCCTTTTTAAGAAGTTGAGTAAAAGGAAAGGTACGATCAGCAAGTTGAGACACAAACCTACGAATAGCTTGAATCTTTCCTTGTAAGCTTTTAAGTTGAGATACATTTCGAGGAGGTGGCATGTTAACAATAGCATCTATTTTCTTAGTATCCACCTCAATCCCACAATGCAAAACTATAAATCCTAATAGTTTCCCACTATCCACACCAAAAATGCATTTTCGGGGATTCAAGCGCATGTGATATTTACGAATTCTTTCAAAAATTTGTCGAAGGATTTTAACATGATCCATGCGAAGAAAAGATTTGGCCAGAATATCATCAACATAATCCTCTAAAATCTTATGCATATAATCATCAAAGATAAGGGTCATCGCTCGTTGATAAGTTGCACCGGCGTTTTTAAGTCCAAAAGGCATCATTATCCAACAAAACGTACCCCAAGGAGTGGTGAAAGCGGTTTTGAATTGATCTTGAGGGTTAATAAAAATTTGATTGTAGCCTGAAAAACCATCCATGAAGGATAACAAGGCATGTCCTGCCGTAGAATCAACTATCATGTCAATGTTTGGAAGAGGGATATCATCTTTTAAAGAAGCCTTATTTAGATCCCGAAAGTCGGTACACATTCTTATTTTGTTATCTGGTTTAGCCACAGCGACAATGTTTGAAATCCATGGGGAATAGTCAATAGGGCGGATAAATCCAGCCTCCAATAACTTTTCAATCTCAGGTTTAACAAGCAGAGCTATCTTAGGGTTCATTTTTCGAATCTTTTGTTTCACGGGCTTAGCATCAGGAACTAAGACAATATTATGAGTAACGATCTTAGGATCTATACCAGGCATGTCAGAATATGCCCAAGCAAAGATCTCAGGGAATTCATGCAATAGTTCTTCATATTGTTTCTGTTCCTCTTCATCCAAACATTTTCCAATTTTAATGACTTTCTCTTTATTGCAAGGATCCATCTTAACATCAGTGGTGTCACTTATGAGGAGATTACTTTGTTGAGGAGTATCCTTTAACTGAGGGAATTCTTTCACAATCTCGTCATTATCAATCTCTTTTCCAAAATAGGCTTCAGTGTTCAAACAATACGGGAGTCCCCTATTGTGATGATAACGAGGAAGAGTGTCATAGGCTCCCAAGAACTCAGCTAAAGCATCGTCGGTAGGGAATATATCTAGAGCACAATCACCCGAAGAATCCTCATCAATATACTCAGGGTGTTGTATTGATAAAGATGTAGAGATAGCATTAACACTAATGCATGGTCTTTTAGAGGCTTTAGTACGTCTGCAGGGATTATAACCAAGTCCAAAGGCATAATGTTGAAAATTAGTCTCTAGGGGAACTCTAATCCCTTGTTCATTAGCACCACAACCTTTTCCATGATACCCATGCTTAGCAAAAATGCGAAAACCACGACCATAGCGATCAGCCATTTCAGGAAGAGAAGGTGGTTTTTCGTAAGACAAAGAATCAAACTCTTCATAGTTATAGATGTGAGAAGAGGAAGTTTGAGAAGCGGCCACAAAATTATTACTCATAGCTTCAGGCAGGGTTGATTGTTTTTTAGTTTCTTCTTTCTTTTCAACTTTGTGATTTTCAGCTTCTTCCTTCTTTTCAACTTTAAGTTCTCTAGAAGGAATCTTATATTCACCCACAAAGGTAGGATTAAAATCAAGAGATCCCCAATCATCTTCTGCGAGAACCTTCTCAGGATCAAAATCCTTTTTATGTGTAGTTTCAAGTCGAGAAGGATTTTCTTCAAGAGATCCTAATTCATCCAAAGGATTTTGATCATCGGAAAGCGAAGACTCATCGATAGGTTTCTTGTTTAAAGAGTCATCACTAGACGAGGATGGCTTAGAAGAATCTCCTCTGGAATTAGATGTTTGTAGACAAGCTTGAAAATTAGTATCTCCCATCAAAGTATATGTCTTATTGTTATAAATGAATTTAACTTGTCTATGCAATGTAGAGGGGACAGCTTGCATGCTGTGAATCCAAGGCCTCCCTAATAACAAGTTGTATGTTAAATTTCCTGGCATAACATGGATAGGAGTAGGCAAAGTAACAGGTCCTACTGTGAGAGGTAAGGTGATGATACCCAATGAAGTCTTAGCCACATTATCAAAGCCACGAATGGAACGAGAGTCAGGCTCCATAAGAGATGTATCCACATTCATCTTATGCAATAGATTGATGCTACACACATTAAGGCCAGAGCCATTATCTACTAGTGTTCGTCTTATAGCAGTGTCTTTCATGACAACCACAATCATCAAGGGATCATATTGTTGTTGGACTTCACCAGTAGGCAACTCATCTTGCGTAAACACAATTTGAGGTTTAGGATTCATCACGGAGTTAACAAAAGATGCTATATTACTAGATGTATTCGGTGGAGGAACATTCAAATCTTTCAAGGCATCTTGTAACATTCCATGATAAGCAGAAGAAGTTTGAATCAAATCCCAAAGGGATATCTTAGCAGGGGTAGCTTTGAGTTGTTCTATGAGATCATATTCCTTACCCATAACTTGCGAAATACGGGGAGCTTGAGGGAGAATTGGTTGAGGATTAGGAAGAGAGACTGGAATAACAGGAGGAGGATTAGGTTGCCTATTATTTCTGGTATGATAGGTATGGGCAACCGCATGATAACTCTCTCTAGTTATTTGCTTAGCATAATTGTAAGGACTTATAGGTTTTCTTCCTTGTACGGTGATGATTGGTTTATTCGGAGTACAAAAGGAATCATGATCATACCTCCCTTGGACAGTAAGGAGAGGAGTCTTAGGAATTTGAAAGGTGGGAGAAGGATAAGCACCTTGGACTTCAAAGAGAGGTTTGTTATATTCATTCAAATTTATCATGTTAACCAATTTAGAGGTCTTGTTTTTGTTTAAAGGTTTCGACAAAGCCACAAAGTCATCAAGAGCATCATCCAACAAAGCATGATCATATCAATTAAAAGGTTTGTCTTTTGATTCAAAAGGAGACATCTCCTCATAGAGGGGATTATTGAAAACAACCATGTTACTAGATTCAAGGGAAGAGTGGATAGGAATGTATCCTTGAGAGGAATCATTCGACTTATCTTTCTCATCACACCTAAATGGCATAGTAACAAGGTTTATGAGTTTTTGGTAAAATGAAGGTTTAGCATCCTTAGGGTTTAAAAACTCATCTAAAGCTTCATCTAGTTCATCTTGGCTATACTCATAATAATCATCAAATGCATGAACATTTTGCAAATAAAAATCTGACATTTTGAAAAGGTTGCATAAAATTTAAACACACAATGCAAAGAAACACAAGTTCTCTCTCTTTTTTTTTTTTTTTTTTAATGAAATGAAATGAAAACACACTAAATCTAGATCTAGATCTAACACATGCAATGCAAGAGGAAGCAATGATAGATTCACGTCGGGTTCACCAAAATGTGTAGGGGAAAAAAAAGCGAGACTAGGTTAATCATGCCCTAATCCTACCTTTTGACACACATTACAGAATACGAAAGAGCCTAGAGATATCGCACAATTGGCTACTTCTTTTGGTGAAAGAGAGAGCCATGAGATATCTATTAGGATTTCTATTCCCTTGTTGAAATTGTAAGATCAAGTAATGCAAGTTCAAACCCTAATCTCAAAATGCAAGTATGAACTAATAACAAGATTGCAGAATTGAGATTAAACAATGAACAGCTGTAAGTGTAAGGATAAAATAAGAATGCAGATATGTACCCGGAGTCGAAATCGGACTGAAAATGTTTGGGACGGGGGCACGGGCGCCACTGTCTTGAAAACTGCACCGGAAACCACTGTTCTGCACCCTGAAACACTGTCGGAAAGTTGTCGGAAAGCTGTCTGTCCGGAGGACCAGGGCGCCCAGCGCCTCTGTCCCAGGGACCAGGGTGCCCAGCGCCCCTGTCCTGGCAGGACCAGGGCACCCAGCGCCCCTGTCCCGGTCTTCTGAGCTGCAACTTCACACAGGGTTCTGTCTCAGCCTTCTTTCTCCGGATCTGTGTCCCGCGGCGTCGTCCGAATCCCGAAACCTGCAATAATATCTGAAAAGGGGGAGGGGCGGCTATATAGGGTTTTGCCTTAGTCAAACCCCCACTTCGGTGATTTCCACCTCCACGAATAGCCAAGTTGTTTTGTAAAATGTATTGTGTGTGCAGACCTAGTGTGTGTGCAAGGTCCAAAATGCAAGAAAGCAAACTAGAGCAACCTAGAAAGTAAACCCTAATTGCTTGTGAATGATAATGTAAATGCTCTAAATCAAGATGCAATGTGATCTAAAGCATGAATAAATGATGTATCAAAGCTTATGCAAAGACATGAAAACAATACGAAATCATACCCAACCCTCAAGGGAGGAGTACAAGCCAATCTTCAGTCGGTAATCTCCTATTGTTCTTCAATGTCTCCCAAGCCCTAAGTGGATGAATGAATTTGATAGAAGCTTGATAAAATGATGTTGAGTGTTGTTGAAGTCCTCAAAGATCTGCTCTTTCGCTGCATATGAAGTTCCTGGAAACAAAATCCCATCCCCTTCAAATGAGGAAAGAGAGCTTTTATGTATGAAACCCTAGGTCGTAAATTCGTATTTTGGCCGACCTAGAGATTGAATCTCCCACCAATTTCTTGGGGTTAAGCTTTATTTTATGATTGGATCGTGCTCCCAAAATTTCGGGAAAAATGTCCCGGACCATGTTGCACGGGCGCCATGGTCCCGACAACTTTTCACCAAATTTTCAGGGCCGTCGGATATGATGATTTTAGAGAGAATCCCGAAGTTACAAGTGATTTTGAGATGTTTAGACCCCGAAACCAAGCCCCCAAGTTCGAAATAGGACTTAATTAGGGTTTTTGATTAAGTGGTGTATTGGAAGAATAAAATGCGAAGGGCACGCTTTAGTGAAAGGGCCCAACTTTATGATGTAGAAAATGATGAAATAGGGCCTTAGACCTAATTAATTTGATTAATTAAGTGCTTAAGGAGAAATGCAATGCAGAATGCAAAATGCGCTAAGGCGGGTGCTAAACTAGGTGCGAAATTGTACCACCCTAGCGAGTGCGTACAATTTACGACGCTACATTTAGCCCCCACTTTAGCGGTCATATGAGTACTACGTGCATATGCAAGCTAAAGTACAGAAAAGTAAACATTATTTGAAAAAGGATATATCCATAAGTCATCGGACGAAGCCCCCAGCGGTATCTGCAGTACACAGTTAGGAACCGCACCCTACAAAACAAACGTTAGATCACAAAATCACCTAATGCTTACTAGGGAAAGTGATGAAATCTGTGAGTAGCTATATGCCCCCCCCTGTTTCGACTTGCTTATTTAGGGAGGTGAAATAGGGTAGCATGTTTACTTGCGACAAATTGTGTAATAGAGTATTGATGAGGGGTGTTCACTAAATAGGCTTCATCAGAGCACTTTTTGGAACATCCTGAGAGTAGGAGAAGGAAAATACGATTCCAACGCAACAAACGGCTCGAAAATCGCATCTCCCAAACTCAAGTTATGATAAAATGAATGATAGATGAAAAATTAGGGTTTCAAGAAGTAAGAATAAACAAACGAGAGTATATACTTCGAAAGTGACACTTGTATTCGTCACTTTGTCGATTTTAGGATACTATTCAGTGCAGCGGAGCCCACCTAGCCATCACCATGCCTTCACGATGACCGGAGCGTCCCACGAGGATCGAGATCCTGCGCCAGGCCGTGATCGACGACGAGCCTTACCTTTTTCCTTACAAGTAGAAACCCTAGCTTTTATGGAAAGTTTCATTGGAACATTTCCACCGGTGGCTACAGGAGTTGACTCAACATTTCTAGGGGTTACCTCTGCTGCAGGAAAATTTGCAGGAGGAACATCCTTAGAGCTTGAGGCTCTAGGAGTAGATTTCCTTTTATTTATATAAACCCTAGTCTCTCTTTCAGAAGCCCTTTGTTGACCCTTATAATCTTCTACCCTAAATTCCCGAATTGAGGCAAATTCCTCCTATGATAATTGAGAAACATCCCTCAATGACCGTTCAACTAATAATTTAATTAAACAATGGTGAAAGAGCGAATTTGACCTACCTCTTTGAGTTTCAGTGGCCATGTTCACCAAAAGGTTATACAACACATTTGGGATGTTCATCCTAATTCCATGCTTGAGATGGTTGAGAAACTTAAAGTGAATTGAGTGCATACAAGACTGCCTCCCCTCATAGGTCAAATATTTAATTATGTGAATAGTTTTCGCCATCCATTTGTCTGGTAAAGAAATTCTTCTAGCCCCTTGCTTGTCAACAATCAATACACGATCACCAGGTCTTGTGAATTCTTCTCTAGCACTCCTAGCATCCTTATATTCTGGGTACTTCTCTCCTTCAACTGGAAAACTTGTCACCTCTACAGTTCTTTCTTTAGTGGCTAGAACTCTCAGACCTTTAACATTTGCTTCACCACTAGAGAATGTCATGGCAAACTCAGTGGCTATATCTTTGTTAAAATCATTCGGCTTTAGAAAATAATTCAACCATCCAGTCTGAACAAATTCTTGACCACATTCTTGGTCTTGCAAAATGAAGGTATGGATTGTAGGTTCGTGTCTTATCAAAGAACCTCCCATTATGCTCTTCCAGCTCAACTTTTGCATGTTGGTATTATGGATGACTTCGTCATGTGTTGCATTGGTTTTGTCATTGATGTCAACACTTATCTTCTTGGAGGTCTACATTTTTTTTTGGTACTACGATTATATTGGCTTATTGTTGAACCAACAATATGGTTCATCAATATGGTTAGTGGCTTATGCACAGTCATTGGTATGTGTTCACAAATAGGTTATATTATTCATCGGCAACGATGATAACTTGGAGATCATTTGGTTATGTTGAAGACATGGACTGGAAGTTTGGATTTGGTATTTTTCCTATTGGTCTAATCGGGTTGACAGATTTGCCTTTACCGATAGATAGGTCTAGGTTATGGACCGATACTCCAGATCAGCACGACATGTTATGGAGATTGTTTATTGATTGGATATTGTGGTAAATGTATTAAGCCGACATGTTGTATCACATCAAGACTTATTTGTAATTGATTTAATTGTAATATCTTTAGTGAGTCGACCTATACATTTGGTCTTAGGTTTTGTATATGATTGTAAGATCTTATTGAAGATTGAGATAGAGATATGGTATGAGTGTGTTCAAATATTGAAGAGCGAAAATAAGCAGATCCTTTTGCGAATCACACAGACATTATTTCAAGGTTGAAGGAAGGTTATGAAGGTGTTTTGATACTCATGTTCAGAGCTTAACTGGTACTGAATCCAAAATTGGAGATGCTATTTTGAGCAGTACATTATCATTGGATTTAACCATCCAATTGTGTAGTCAGTGTGACTCCTGTTTTGTGATTGAGCAGTGAGCTCTAGGTAGTTGGCCTTTCTGCATGTGCAGACCCCATTTGTATACACATACTATCTATAGTAGTATCATCTAATTGTGGGTAAGGTTTCCCACCGTGGTTTTTCCCTTACCGGGTTTCCATATCAAAATCTTTGTGTCATGTGTTGTGGATGTTGTTTGTTTTTCTGTTTTATGCATTAAGTTAAACCAATACTATTATAACTGTTAATCTGTTTTACCGACACTTAAGTTTGGTTTACCAACATTAAGTTTAAGTTGGAATATTTGCATTTGGATTACAATTTATTGACAACTGGTTGACAACTGATTCACACCCCCCCCCCCCCTCTCAGTTGTCCTTCCCGAGACCTAACACTATAATACTTTGCAACTCTTTGTTTCAACTTCTTACCAACATCACCTGTAGATTACAATCTCTGCCTTTCAAAGAAAGTCCTATTTTCACTTCTCAAAGCTTAGTGTTTTATACCTTTTTAGATGAAATGGCAAAAAGATAGCAACTAAAAGGTGACAAGATAGTGTAATTATGACTCATAAAGGCAGAAGGACAACCCAGAAAGGCAACTCATGCAAAGTTTCAAAAATGTGTATTTCACAAATTAAAATGTCACTATCACTTTATTTGCTTAACTCAGATTTGATTTTTATTAAAAGCGATATAATGATATTTAAACACACATTTAAAAACAAGATATTGATGACATGGGACGTGGGAATGTCAAATCACACTGCACTACCCCAACCAAAAGTGTGCCAAGTGTCCTCACATGGCACAAGAGAAATTTTAGGAAGGCTGTGTGGAATATACATTGCAATAATGATGCAACTAATGAATGAATCTAACAAGAAATAAATAAAGCATTAATTTGTGACGTACCTGGAGTGATGTGGCTGCATGCAATTTATAATGATGCAATTAACTTAATGGAAGTACTAGAAAAGTGGCTGCATGTGGAGTGAGATGGATTGGAATAGAAGATAAGAAGGTGAAATGGAGTGGAGTACATAATTTATTATGGATAAATGACTTCCAAAAGCATGGAAGTGTTTATTATGAATTGGCATGGCTCACTAGTCAGAAGGAAGGGCTGAGAGTCCACCTTCGTTGGTTGGAGGAAACCTGAAGGTTGAATCTGTAGGAAAATCGGAGGTTGAAGCAAACTAATGTGATAATTCTGCTTTGGATGAGGGCTTGTGATACAACTTCAACCTATGCCTGTTGACTAGCAATTTTAATCTTACAGGATCAACTGTTATGATTTGAACAACTCCATTCTCAAATACCTGTGATACCTCATAGGGGCCCAACCATCTTGTGTGAAGTTTGCCCAAATTGTCTTTGTACCATGAATCATATAGGTGAGCCTAATCTACCGATTGAAATTTCTTGTCCTTAATGTACTTATCATGCCATCTGATTCATTGGTTTTCCAGTGTTTTGTAGGGCTATTGTCCTGATTTCATTTAACTCATTCAGTTGCATGATCCTTGCTTGTTGTGCTGCAGTAATATTCATTCCCAACTCAATTGTTGTTCTGAGAGTTTTATGCTCAAATTCAATGGGTATCATTTCTTTCTTCCCATATAGCATCTCAAAAGGAGTAAACCTTGTTGTTGTCTTCCAAGATGTCATATATGCCCAGAGTGCTTCCAGCAATCTAACTGCCCAATCTTTCCTATGGAGATCTATAGTTTTGGTCAAGATGCTTTCAATGTCCCTATTGGTTATCTCTTCTTGACCATTGGCTTGAGGATGGTATGGTGTATATTTCCTATGCCTGATATTGTATTCATTTACTAGTGCTATAACAAGTGTAGATGTGAATTGTGCTCCTTGGTTTGTGACAATTTCTCTAGGAACTTCATATCTTGTGAAGATTTCTTTATACAGAAACTCGGCAACCTTGTTATCTCTTGTATGTGTCATTGCCTTATCTTCTACCAATTTAGTGACATAATAATTACAAACCAAAATGTAACACTTACAGTTAGAAGGTGGATCAATTGGTCCTACAAAATCAAGGCCCCACTTGTCAAATGGTGTTAACACCACTTGAGGATGCAAGGGCATTTCATCTAATCTAGTTGGTCTGCCCATCCACTGGTACCTATCACATTTCCTTGTATACCTGGCTGCATCTTTATGAAGTGTTGGCCAATAATATCATGTGTTAAGTATTTTGATAGTTGTTCTTTTTACTGCAAAATGTCCACCATAGGGTTCATCATGGCATGCATGCAATATCCCATAAGTCTCATCTTCTCACACACATCTTCTCATGACTTGGTATGGACCTATGTAAAATAAGAATCGTGTTGTCCATGTGAATTTGAAACTCTTCTCAACAAGTAGTTTTCTTTATTTTGGAGAAAAATGAGAGGGTACCTTTTGAGCAACTAAATAGTTGGCTATATCAGCATACCATGGTGTATGAACAACAATGGAGAATAGATGCTTGTCTGGAAAGCAATCATCCATAACTGGTGAATCCTAATTTATTGTTAACCTTCAAAGAAAATTTGCAACTACATTTGCCTTTCCCAGTTTGTATATAATAGTGATATCAAACTCCTGCATCAAGAGGATCCATCAGGCCAACTTTCCTGAGATTGAAGGTTTGTTCATGAGATATCTGATTGCTGCATGGTCAGTATGAACAAAGAATTTATACCTAGTTATATAATATCCAAACTTATTGAGGGCATAGATGACTGCTAACATTTCTTTTTCTGTTACTGTGTAGTTAAATTCAGTGCCTTGCAAGTTTTTGCTGACAAAATAAATTGCATGCTCCACTATTGTTTCTTTTTGTCCTAAGACATCTCCAATTGCATAATCAGATGCATCCATGTGTATATGGAATGGAAGTTCCCAATTAGGACCTTGATGCACTGGTTCATGAGTTAATGCTTCCTTCAGCTCAAAGAATGCTTTACTGCATGAGGTTGTCCACTGGAATTCTGCATCTTTAGTGAGGAGTGTATACAATGGTGCTACAATTTCACCGAAATCTTTGATGAATCTCCTGTAATTTTTGTTGGGTCCACTTGAATTCATTTGTGAGAAAGATAGTGGCCAAGGACAAAACCTTCCCGTATCATCATGAAGCACTTCTCACTGTTTAAAGACAAGTTATGGTGTTCACACATTTGCAAAGTCTTTTCTAGGTTACTTAACGCTTCTTCAAAAGTTCCACCATAGGTAGTGAAGTCGTCCATGTATATCTCCATACAATCATTAGAAATATCTGAGAACATGCTTATGACTGCCCTTTGGAAAGTATCTGGGGCATTACATAGGCCAAATGGAAGCACAAAGTAGGCATAAGTCCCCCATGGGATTGTGAATGTTGTCTTCTCTCAGTCTTCAAGTGTTATTCTTATTTGGTTGTATCCACTAAAACCATCTAAGAATGAAAAATATTTCTTTCTTGCTAAGGAGTCCAACACTTGGTCAATGAAAGGTAGAGGGAAGTAATATTTCTTTATTGTAGCATTAAGATCCATATAATCTACATAAACCCTCCACTTTCCATTTTTCTTAGGAACAATGACCAGAGGTGACACCCATTCACTATTAGAGATAAGATATATGAATCTTGCATTTAGTAATTTTTGCAATTACTGCTTAACTATTTCCCTTAATACAGGGTTTATTCTTCTCTAAGGTTGCCTCACTTGTTTATAGGCTTCTTTGATGTAGATTTGGTTCATACACAACTTAGGATGTAAACCTTTCATATTTGTGTAGTCCCATGTAAATGCTTCCTTAAGAGACATTAGTACTCTTGTTAGAGACATGGTTTGATCTTGAGTGAGGTTACTATTAAAATTCAACCATTTATCTGGAGTCACTTCAACTTCCTTAATAAGTTCTATTATAGATGCTGCAGGAAAGTGTGGCACTTGAATTTCATGTGGTAGCAGTGTATGGAGTAGGTCTGTGGCTGCAGGAGATCCTACAACAGAAGCTGGCAGTAACAGTTGTAAGGGACATGTATTTTCTACATTACATTCATCAGTTTGATCAGGGATTCCATATTGATTTTGCAAGATATTGGAGATAACATCCTCCTCTTCCTAAAGCTGCAGGAAGGGGTCCCTTCTTATCATCATGAACTATTGTATTGTATTGACTTCATCAGACTATTCCTCTAAATCTAGCCAAACTGGTTGCTCTTGCTCATGTTGAGGTTGTGCGGGTGGGTATAGTGCAAGCTTTTTAGTTTTCATCCCATCTGAGATGGTCATGTCCCCTGACCTACATCCTATAAAGGAATCTATTGTGGCTAACCAAGGTCTACCCAAAATGATAGGGTATCCCCCCAGAGTTTCTTTAGGTGAGAGGATAACAAAGTTAGTTGGATATTGCTAGGAATCTAGTGTTACAATAAGGTCTTCCACCATACCGTCTAGTTTAACAGTATAATTGTTAGCAAGATGCAGGACAATAGTGTAGATCTTAGGTTAGTGATGTTGAGTTTTTGCATCACATTATTTGTCATGACATTTATTGTTGCGCTAAGGTCAATAAGAGCATTCTGAACTTAAACTCCATTAATGACTATTCCCACAACATGACTCCGTGGGTCTGAATACTTAGGTACACAAGTTTTGCTAGCATAATATCTACTAACTGACCTACAACATGGACCATTTGTGGGTCTTTCCTCTTTCTTCATGGCTTCTTCAAACAAGCTTCTTTAATTGCTTTTCCATAGCTTGGGACATCTTTTATTGCTTGAAACAAAGGAATCTTAACACACACGTGTTGGCATTACACACTCAAATGAGAATGGTTGATGCTATCATTGATGGCAACCAACTAGTAACAGGGTTCTACAGGATTCTATTGATTATACTAGCAACAAACTTCGCATACTAGCACCGGCAGCTACACAAAGCTCATTAACACCGACATCTAGTTTACACCTGCAATGAATCATACCGACACTTAGGCCGACATAAGATAATTTTTTGTTTATGCGAATTATATTGTAATGTAATTAATTATTTGTAGCCAACATGATGTATTGTAAAGACTCATATATGTATGAGATCTTGTAGGTTATTTTGTAAGTATGAATGGTATGTAAGCAAAGAAAGGTTTATGGCAGAGGTATTTGACAGAGCTTAAATTGGTACCGAATCCAACATTGCAGATGCTATTTTGAGCAGTACATTGTCATTGGATTTAATCATCCAACTTTGTAGTCAGTGTGACTCTTTTTGTGATTAAGCAGTGAGCTCTAGGTTGTTGGTCTTCCTGCATGTGTAGGCCCCTATTTTATCAGTAATATTTATTCATATTGGCAAGTGAGTAAATATTGTGGGTCACAAATCCCACCGAGGTTTTTCCCCTACCGGGTTTCCTCGCCAAAATTTCTTGTGTTATGGTGTGCATTGATGTTGTCTCTCTCATTTCTCTTTATTGCTTTATTGTTTGTTTATCGGTACATTAATTTGAGTTATAAAGTTGCAAACAAGTTTAAATATTTCATAAACCGGTTAGACACTAATTCACCCCCACTCTCAGTGTCTTTGGGACTGATCAAGTATCTAACAATTGGTATCAAAGCCTAGTCCTCCATTTGAAAAAGCCTAACAACTTGAGGAATATTTTGAAACCGGTACCAATGGAAAGTTTGAGACAACAATTGGAAGGAGCTCTTGAAGATTTTGATGCTGAAAAATTGAAGAATATCAAGCTGGAAGATGAACTCAGAACTGCTCGGGAATTTATCAAAGCACTTCAAGATAACCTGGTTATAGTAAAGAGTAAGAAAAAAGAATTACATAAGCAATTGCAAAATCAAGATGATGAAGAAAAAGAAACTCTTAAGGATATTGCAAACAAATTGAGACAGGAGAACAATAACATGAAGAATGAAATGCAAGATTTAACCATGAGACTATGCAAAGATATTGAAGCTAGAAAGAGGAATGAAGAAGATTTGGCTAGAAGACTTAATGAAAGATCAAATGAATCTCAAAGGCTTAGTTATGAAAATGACATGCTTAAAAATGATTTGATCCACATGCAACATGACAAAGATGAACTTTTGAGATAGGTTAGCACTTTGGAAAGTGAGTTGATCACTACAAATGAATACAAGACAAATTCAAGAAAAGTTTAGATAATCTTGATGATATGCTTAAAAGTTAGAAACCTGATGGAGAAACACTTGGACTTGGATTTGAACATGGAGAAAGCTTCGGGAGTGCAAACAATCATGATCATAGCAAATCGGTAAGGCAACCTAATGCTTATAAATTTAATGGGAAATGTTTTAATTGCAAGAAATTTGGTCATAGAGAAAATCAATGCAGGTTTAGGAATAATCAAAATACAAACTTACCCATCGATCAATGTTCCAAATGCAATAAAAATGGTCATAACTCAGACAATTGTAGAATGAATGTGAAATGCTATCTATGTTTGTGGTAGATTTGAATATTTATCTAATCAATGAGAACTCAAACTGGTCAAGGTTATGGAAAGGCTATTCAGAGAAATAATGTAACTTGTTATGCATGTAACAAGATTGGGCATATTGCAAAATTTTGTAGAAGCAAGACTATACCGGCGAACAAAAAAGGATCCAATAACAAAGGCAAAGAAAAGGTGGCCGAAATCAAGCAAGAATTTTCTAAACAATGGATTAGAAAGAGAGATCAAAGTAGTGGTGAATCTGTTGTTGCACTAGCAGAACAGGGTAGTCCTGCATCGGAAGGAGGTACTTCATCTAACTAAAGAATAATCCTTAGGGGTAAGGAAACAAATTGAAAATCATGTATTTTACCCTTGGTTGATGGTAAGAAGTTATATTTCTTCTTTACCGAGAGACATGTTAAGTTTTCACTTAACCGGAAGCATTTAATGCGGTTGTTGATGAACCTTTTGGTTATAAAGGCATTGTAACCTCTCATTTCGAATCAAAAAGCATTCAAATTTATGAAGAGCACGAAGAGAGCAAAGGCATTCAAGAGGTGAAGCAGCTAAGACATTTTCAAGGCATCTCATAGGATTTCACTTGAAGAAAAGGTATTTATTTCAGTATCATTGCTACTTCATCTTTTGTTCCCGAATTCATTGCAAACCCTACTGTGGTAGAGAATGTTTAGTGTCCTGGACCCATTTTTAAGATCATTCCTGAGATTGCTAAGCAAGATGGTTCTATTAGTGCTTTTTCTAAAATTCCGAAGGGAGTTTATTTTGTTGAAGATCCGCGAATATATATTCATTGCAACATAGAGAATTTAGGGTCTGATGATTTGAAAAACATATACGAAAATGTTATAGCTGACAAACAAGGTTTAATCAAGCCAGAGCCTAAGATTGATGAGGATTTAGGATTTGTTGATATCTTGAACATTCCTAAATTTTCGGATGAGATAGTTCGACTTGTACTTAGCAGGGTTCATGGCGAATTTATTTGGTTATATTTTGTTTTCAAAATTATTGAGGCAATCAAGGCGGTCACTGGTTTACCCTCTACTGGTACTAGGCCTGACAAGAAGATGAAAATCCCAAACAAGGTGGTTATGAACCTAATCGGTGCCACATCTGATAGCAAATCTCTTAGGGTTAGTGATATCACTGATGAGAATGTGAAATATGTGAGTATGGTGATTGGCTACAGAGTTGCTCATACAAATAGGTTAAATTTTGTTTCTAGTTTGTGTATACATAGTGCATATGAAATGGTAAAGAATGGTGCAAAGATTGACATTTGTGAATGGCTAAATGATGAACTGATAGATAATTTGAAGAAGATCAAGGGTGATAAGAAGGGAACCTTCAAATTTGGTAGTTTACTTGTATACTTAATGCTTTATTTTACAAAGGAAATTCCAGGCATTGGTCACAAGGACTTTGCTTATAACATCCCTATTGGAAGATAGATTATGGAAGCAATTACTGGCATAGGTACTGATGGTGACAAGCCGATAAAAGATTATTTCAAGAAATTTCAAACTAAGATGAAGGCAAGGGAAAGGATTCTTCAAAGTATTGTGGAAAAATATGACAAAGAGATATGTTTTATAATAAACAGAGATGAGACATGGATGGAGGCTGTTACTCGAACCATTTGGATAACAGAGATGGGCTATGAAGTAGATTTGAACATTCTTGAGTCTTATGCAAAGATACTTCTTGATGCACCAAGGGAATCGACTGAGAAGATATTTGGAACAACTGAAACAATTGAGAGTAATGTATCCATGATGAAAGAGAGGAAGAAAAGAGACAAATTCATGAGAGATGCTTCTAAAGTAGTTAAAGAGGTAACAGAAGGTCTAATGAATATCAATGCTATTGCTGCTGAAGTAAAAAGACAATCAAAATAACAACCAATAGCTAATGTTTCCTCAGTTGTTACTTCTTCTAAGACAAAAAGTGATAAAGCAACAAAATTTAAAAGAGTTGAAAGGAAGAAAAGGAAACCTTCACCGACACCTACTCCATCTCCAAAGAAGTCAAGGATACTAAGGAAGAAACAACAAGCTAGGAGAGAGCCCAACATTCAGAAAAAGAAACTTACACCAAAGAAACCGACACCTAAGGTATCAGATATTCTATCCCCGGAAGAACTTATAAATGAAATTACCCAGGATGAAAATCTCAGCAATGTCAACAAATGTTATCATACTTTCAAGGATTCTAACAAGGAAACAATTGAGGAAAGTGTCATTCTACATCTTGATATTTACAAGAAATTTTTAATTGAGGTTGTTGATGATTTGCCTAATGATCTTTATCTGAGACTTGAGGCAAAAGAATGTCTATAATGGAATTAGATTAGAAATTAAAGGTTGAAAAATTGTTGGCGGTTCACCCTATCAATTTTTGATAGGAGATTGATGAATTGATTGCATAAGCCAACCGGTAAGTTTTTGCTAGTGGTCACTGGTAGGTTAGCTTAATGGCTGGCAGAGTTAAAGAAATTGCCGATGAAATGACTGACAAATGGGATATATTGTTTGTAGAAAAAGAAAAGAAGGAAGAGAAGGATAGACGGAAAATAGACAAATCTTTCACCAAAGTATATCAGAAAAGTGATAAGGGTAAGAAAAAAGTTGGTGGTATTCCTAACTTCACCATCAAGGATAACCTACCCCCATTGGTTGATGACACACCACAGGTAGTGATAGAGAAACAAGATGAGAAACAAGAAAAGGAACGGGTTAAAAAACAAGTTGAGGCACATGTTGAACATGCGGAAGAGAAAACAGAGGAAGTGAACACTGAGAATATTGATCCAAAGTCAAACATGATTTTCACCATGAATGTGGACACTCAGGATATCAATGTAATTATAGATAAATCTTCTGAGAATGTTAAAGAAAAGAAAACTGAAGCCACAAATATTGAGATCTCTGAACCACTGGTTAACACTGTTGACTCTTAGAATATTGTGGAAACAACAAAAGTTAAGAAAATAGATACCATCCCTGATGCGAATCCACCTAACATTGAGAAACCAGAAGAAGCACAAGTAGAAGCAGAGGTAAAAGCACAAACTAAACATTTAAATGTTGACACTTAGCAAAAGGTAGATAAATTGGCAGAGAAAGAACCTAAATAGAGTATAGCTGAACTAGCAGTCAACAAGACAGAAAGTAAGGATGACAGTAAGATTGTAAACATAGTTGACACACAGAGTGAGAAAAAGGAAGCAAAAATGAATAAAGATGAGGTCAATGATGGAAATAAGGAAGAAGTGGTTAAGGAAATTGGATAAGTATCTGAAGAAAAGAAAGTTATTGCTGAGCCTAGCCCTTCCACTATGGACATCAGACCTACAAATGTGACAGATGTTTTATTAGATTCTATCAAGAAGATCACTGAATGTAATGCCTTAGCATTTAAGGCTATTGATGATGCCTTACCTATTTTACAACAGATAGCATGGGCATGTAAGGTAGATAATATTGTAGGCTCTATTGGTAAGTTTGGCACATTTTCTAAATTCATTTCATCTAATATTCAGTCGATTGATAAGATTAATGAGGAGACAATTAGAGAAAGGACAAATAAGGAGAAGACAAATTTCTTTAATAAATCTATTGAGGACTATATAGGAAAGTTAGATTCCTTAATACCAGCACTAAATTCAACAATTTTGGAGTTTAAGGAACTGTATAGAGATGTTTGCAAGCCACACCATTTGACTATTGATATTGATGATCAGATTAAACAAACACAGAAGGAAATTGATGATGTAACAGATAACCTGATTGGTTCTTCTGAACTCACTTCAGTTTTAGATCAAGAAATGGTAGTATATGAGGAGAAAATAGAAAAACTTGAAAAGGAGAAAGCTCGATTAAGGTTAAAAGCCTAGGAGCTAAAGAACAAACTTGGTCCTAGATTGGACATTCTGTTCACACACCGGAATGGACTATCTAAGGATACTATTCTAGGAGGAAGATCACTGAAGGAACAAATGCATCATCTAACCGACATGATCCAACAAATAGAGGATATCATTTCTGATAGTTCTAACTTTTTGGAAGGACTTAATCTGATTGTAGCAGATATCTTTTAGATTGTACATAAAAGGTTATAGGCAATGAGGTAGAATTATGATTTTTTAATTCTTTTTGACAACCTTTGTCATTGATGTCAAAGGGGGAGTGATAGAGACACCGAAGGAGATCATTTTCTTAGGGGGAGCACTTTCATTTTTTGGCAATTTTGGTTTTTGATTTTTCTCATGAGTGTTGTCATCAATGCCAAAGGGGGAGATTGTTGGCATTACACACTCAGATGAGAATGGTTGATGTTGTCATTGATGGAAACCAACTGGTAACAAGGTTCTACAGGATTCTATTGATTATATCGGCAACAGACTTCGCATACCGGCACCAGTAGCTACACAAAGTTCATTCACACCGGTATCCAGTTTACACCGACAATGAATCATACTGGTACTCAAGCCGACATAAGATAAAGTTTTGTTTATTTGAATTATATTGTAATGTAATTAATTATTTGTAGCCGACATGATGTATTGTAAAGACTCATATATGTATGAGATCTTGTAGGTTATTTTGTAAGTATGAATGGTATGTAAGTGAAGAAAGGTTTATGGCAGAGGTATTTGATAGAGCTTAAATCGGTACTGAATCCAGCATTGCAAATGCTATTTTGAGCAGTACATTGTCATCAGATTTAATCATCCAATTTTGTAGTCAGTGTGACTCTTTTAGTGATTGAGCAGTGAGCTCTAGGCTGTTGGCCTTCCTGCATGTGCAAACCCCTATTGTATCAGCAATATTTATTCATATTGGGCAGTGAGTAAATATTGTGGGTCACAAACCCCACCGAGGTTTTTCCCCTACCGGGTTTCCTTGCCAAAATATCTTGTGTTATGGTGTGCATTGATGATGTCTCTCTTATTTCTCTTTATTGATTTATTGCTTGTTTACCGGTACATTAATTTGGGTTATAAAGTTGCAAACAAGTTTAAATATTTCATCAATTTGTTAGACACTGATTCACCCCCCCTCTCAGTGTCTTTGGGACTAATCAAGTATCTAACAACACGTTCTTTAGTTTGTCCACAATATAAAACATGGGCTCTTCTCTTCATTTTATTGGCTCTACTTTCAATCTTTGGATAAATGGAGGTGTAGTGTCTGATTCTTGTTACACCGGCCTTGATAAAATAGGTGGAGTTGTCTCACTTTGTTGAATGAGGTCTTCTGCAGGCATCTCAGTAATCACTGGAGGCGAAGGTGCATGAAGAGTTGTTATTGACCTTAAATGGATGTCAGTAATACTAACAACATAGGCAAAGTAATTGATAACTCAATGATGAACGAATAGTACCAAACTGGTACTGAGAGGGGGGGGGGTGAATCAGTACAGACAAAATACGGACCTAAACCAGTTCAACAACAATCACTCCAAATGACTGGCAAACAGTGACACCAGTTTGAAATAGAGTGCAACCGGTAAAACTCAGAACAACTAAAACAATCATAAACTGGTTACTCACTGAACTTTCCACTCAACTCAGAACTACACTACCATATCACCTTTATGTATGAACATGTAATCTATCATCATATCTTCACAACAGCTAGTTCAACATGTTTTATTGATAGGCACAAAACACAGAACCATCATATGCTTAACAAGTAATAACAAAGCATCACAAGATAAAAGCATCACACATGACACACATATTTATCACATGGAAACCCAACTGGGAAAAACCACGGTGGGGATGAATACCCACAAGCTTGTTGTTGAACTCTTTGGAAGTCCGCTCTGTTAGAAGCCTTGTCTGGTTAAAGACATTACAAAAGGTTCTGCTAGGAACCGATCTTGTTAGAGATCACTCGATTAAGGGATGGCTACAATACCCCGGTTAAGGGTTAAACCCTGTTAAGGGTACCTTGTTGGAGGATTTCAAGAACTCAAGAGCTAAAGGATTCTAGAGCTCTCTAGCTTTCCAGATCTCAATAACTTTGAGTTACCCTGTTAAGGGATTTACAACAAGTCGGTTAAGGCTACCCTGTTAGGGGATTTTCCAACTGTTGAGGTGGTTAGAGATCAATAGGTATTACAATGATCTGGTAACAACACTCAATGCCAATGCAGATCCGCTTAAGCTCCTCTTCACCTTTTGCACTTACACTCTGCAAGTATCACTTCTCTCCTCTAGTCTGGCAAGGATCTCGTATCCCTTCTCTTGGATACTCACACACAACTTTTTCCAACAACCTCTAAAAGAATCACAACATCGACCTTATAGGACAACAGACAGGTCGGTAGCATAAACCCTAAACCCTAGACCTGTTAGGTTAAGGAATTCAAATAGTTCAATCCTGATCGTTGATCATACTGTATTAAATGCAACAGATCTTGAATAAATCTCAAGACATTCTCCATCGTTCATTATCCACCAATTTCATGGTGGCTGGTACTCCATCACGCGTTTTCACCATTTACAAACTTCGCACATTCCCGAGGTAGATAGGGATAGTCTTCTTCATGCAAGATCCTTCATGCGCACAAGGCTGACGTGGCAACATGATATGTTCTTTGTTATACTACTTACTCATTACACAAAGATCATCGGTTGAGCCATATAGGCTTGAAGCACTTCAAACGGAAACCCTAAAGTTGAGACTACCAACCGGTAGTCATACAACGCTTCCATGTGTCGGTTCCCATAACCATATGTTGGTTCATCTTGAACAAGCACACCGCTTCACTTTGTCACAAATGCCGGTTTACAGTGTTATACTAGTTCTCACATATGCCGGTTCATACCTGTTCAATATATTGACATCAATGACAACATACAATGTCATTATGTCAACATACCGGTTCACATAATGCCAACAATCTCCCCCTTTGGCATTGATGGCAATATACAAAGATATCTCTCCGCTTCACATTTTCTCCCCCAATTTCTGCAGATATCTTCTCCGCTTGACATCTTCTCCCCCTTTGACAACAATGCCAAAGTGGAGGCTCAAGCTTCTCAGTTCCATTATGTTGCTCCCCTTGAGGAGTAGCATCCTTCAATACATCAATCCTGAAGAAATATTTGACTATGCAATACATGACTAATGTGGAGAATATACCTTTAGTTCACCTCTTGAAGGGGCAGTACCCCTAATTCACCTCTTAAGTGTGTAAATGTAGTCTTTGGGAGAGGCTTGGTGAATATGTCTGCTAACTACTCCTTACTGGACACATGCTCCAGTGCAATCTCTTTGTTCTGAACCTTTTCCCTCAAGAAATGATACTTAAGCTCAAAGTGCTTGGTTCTAGAATGTAAAACCGGATTCTTTGAAATATTGATAGCACTTGTGTTATCACAGAATATACTTATCGGTTCAAGTACAGGGATTTTGAATCCTTTCAGTACATGCTTCATCCAAATTGTCTGAGTGCAGTTCATGAAAGCTGCAACATACTCCGCTTCCATTGTAGACTGAGAGATACAACTCTGCTTTTTACTCATCCATGAGACCGGTCTACCACCAAGGAAGAATGCACCACTAGTTGTGCTCTTCTGGTCATCTACATTACCAGCTCAATCAGCATCTATGAACACTTTCAATTTGAAGTCCTTTCTATATGGATACCACAATCCATAGTCAACAGTTCCCTTCAAATACCTAAGAATCCGCTTGATTGCAACCAAGTGGGATTCTCTTGGACTTTTCTGGAACCTTGCAGTAATGCCAAGTGCATGTGCAATATCCGGTCTGCTATGTATTACATAATGCAACTTACCAATCATTGATCGGTATTCCTTCTCATCAACCAATGCAGAGTCATCCTCTTTGGATAGTTTACAACCAGTCACCATCAGTGTACCAACCGGTTTGCTATCTTCCATGCCAAAGGTCTTCAACACCTCTTTGACATATATGGACTGAGTGATAAAGATTCCATCCTTCATCTATTGAATTTGTAGTCCAATGAAGAACTTAATCTCCCCTATGAGTGACATCTCAAACTCTTCCTTCATCTCATCAGCAAACTCATGACTCATCTTGTCATCACCACCAAAGATAATGTCATCAACAAATACCTCACAGATCAGGATCTGATCTCCTTCAGACTTCAAGTAAATATTGCTATCTTCACTTGTTCTCTCAAATCCAATCTTCACAAGATGGGAATGTAGGCGCTCATACCATGCCCTAGGTGCTTGCTTTAGACCATATAAGGCTTTATGTAGCCTACATACCATGTCACTATCTTCAGATAGGGAAAACCCATCTAGTTGCTCAATATACACATCCTCTTTAAGTACACCATTTAGGAATGCAGATTTTACATCCATTTGATATACTTTCAAGCCTTTAAAAGCTACAACATACAAACTCCTTCCAATCTAGCTACAGGAGCAAAGGTTTCTCCATAGTCTTCTCCTTCTTCTTAAGCATATCCTTTGCACACCAATCTGGCTTTATTCCTAATCATTGTGCCATCCTCATTCAGCTTGTTTCTGAACACCCATTTGGTGCCAATGAAATTTTTATGCTCTGGTCTGGGTACCAAGGACCATGTACCATTTTTCTCTATCTGGTCAAGTTCCTCTTCCATTTCCTTGATCCATTCTTCATCTTTGTGAGCCTCTTTGAATGATTTAGGCTCAAATTTAGAGATCATACATAAGTTTTCTCTGATCTTTCTTCTTGTAAGGATTCGTACATCCTTATCTCCTATGATCTACTTAGGATCATGATTCAGCTTGACATACCGAGGAATGGTCTTGACTGGTTCTTCTTGCTTTTCCTCTTCATCCTCATCTTCATCAGTATCAGTATTCACCGGTTCAGGAACACCGTTACTGGTACTTGGTTGACTAACAACCGGTTCCCAGAAGGTTGCAACCGGTTCATTTACAACTTGCTCACTACCAGTTTCCTCAGTTTTCTCAGAGGATTCATCAACTCTTACATTGATACTTTCCATAATTCTCTGAGTCCTATTGTTGTAACACTTGAGAGCTTTACTCTTGGTGGAATATCCTAGGAATATTCCCTCATCGCATTTAGCTTCAAATTTGCCTTGATGTTCACTCCGCTTGATGTAACATCTGCTACCAAATACCCTAAAGTATCTAACCACAGGTGTCTTACTGGTCCAATACTCATAAGGAGTTTTTTCCTTACCTTTCTTGATGAGTACCCGGTTCATTGTGTAGACTACAGTGCTCACCGCTTCTCTCCAAAAGGTGTGAGCTACCTTTCCTTGAATCAACATGGTTCTAGTTTCTTCAACCACAGTCCGATTATTCCTCTCTGCTAGGCCATTTTGTTGTGGAGTCCAGGGGGCAGACAGTTGCCTCTTGATGCAAAATTCTTCACAATACTTGTTGAATTCACCGGAAGTGAATTCCCCTCCTTGATCAGTTCTGAGACACTTGATCCTTTTACCACTTTCCTTCTCCACTAATGCTCTGAAATTTTTGAACTTCACAAAGGCTTCAGACTTGTCTTTCAAGAATGTGACCCACATCATTCTTGAGTAGTCATCAATGAGAATCATGAAGTATCTATCACCCTACACAGTTCTAGTTTTCATAGGACCACACAAATCAGTATGCACAAGATCAAGCAAGTTGTCAGCAGTGAAAGATTTACCTTTAAAGGTTGAGGAAGACATTTTCCCCAATTAAAACTCTCTGCACAAGGTATTGTCCGGTTTGCTTAGCACCGGCAACCCTCTAACTGCCTTGATCTTACTAGCCTTCACAATGTTATCAAAGTTTACATGGCAAAGTATCCTATGCCATATCGAGCTATCATCAAACTTAGCCATAAGACATGTACTTATATTTGCATTCAGATGAAATAGGTTACCTTTGGTCTGCATGCTGGTGGCCACCAATTCACCATCTTTTCCTTTGATTCTACAAACTCCATTCTTGAATTCCAGAGTGAGGCCACTATCATTCAACTAGGCAACACTCAGAAGGTTGTGTCTAAGACCATCAACCCAGTACACATTGTCAGCACTGCTCTTTCCATTCAGAGAGATGGACCCTCTACCTTTGAACATGCATGGTCCATCATTTCCAAAGTGAACCACACCTCCATCATACTCCTCCAAGGATAGAAACTTGCTCTGGTCACCAGTCATATGGTGAGAACAACCACTGTCAATGATCCACTCAATGGAATTATCAAATCGGGAGACAAGAGCCTTCTTGTCTGACACATCTTCTTTGACAACAACAAACACAATATCTTCATTTTATTCATCCTCTGATTCTTCATCTGTGACACCTTCATCAACTGCCACAAAATAGTTTCTCCAGTTTCCTCCTTTGAATTTCCTGAACCTTTCTGGTTTGTCCTTGTTATTGCCATTAGGACAGTTTATAGCAATATGTCCTATCCGGTTACAAGAAAAGCATTTCAAAGGTAGCTTACCTTTGTAATTACCGGTTCCTTTAGGAAGCTTCCTGCCAAAGAGAGCTTCAAATGCCATCAGAATCTCCTCATCATCCATTTCTTTGCTCTGTCTAGGTTCACCACTAGTGCTAGCTTCTTTTCCTTTTCTGGATGGTATAGAAAAGGCTTTAAAAGCTAATTCAGTCTTTTGAACACTGCCATCAAAACTATTTAGCTCATAGGCTGTCAACTTGGCTATGATGGAGTCCAAGGATACCTTAGTCTTGTCTATTGACCTCAGCTCCTAAATAGCAGCAACCCTTATTGCATAGACCGACAATAGGGATCTCAGGACTTTGCTTACCACAGTGGAATCTTCTATTTTACCACCTGCACTCTTGATTTCTCCAACAACTATGTTGATTCTTATTCCATACTATTGAATGGTCTCACCTTCAACCATCCACATATCTTCAAACTTCCCTCTCAGGCTTTCTTCCTTAGCCTGTTTTACATGTTCATCACCACCATAGATATTTTCAAGAGCATCCCATACCTCTTTGGGATTTACCTTGTCCTGAACATCAATAAACTCAATGCCAGATAGACTACTAATAAGGGCTTTCATGACTTGCCCATTTTCTTGTATCTCTCTCTTTTGGTCATCAGTGAGAGTACCGATAGGGACAACATAGACATTCTCAACATAACTCCAGCATTGAGCACCCATGCTTCTGATGAATATCTTCATCCTATCTTTCCATATACCGAAATTTTCCCTGTTAAACTTTGAACCTTCCCTCTTCATCATTTGACAAGGATCTTTACCTCAAGCGGTTAAGCTTACAACACAGAGGACCTGGAGGAAGCTCTGATACCAATTGATAACTCAATGATGAACGAATAGTACCAAACCAGTACTAAAAGGGGGGGTGAATTAGTATAGACAAAATATAGACCTAAACTGGTTCAACAACAATCACTCCAAATGACTGGCAAACAGTGACACTGGTTTGAAACAGAGTGCAACCGGTAAAACTCAAAACAACTAAAACAATCATAAACCGATTACTCACTGAGCTTTCCACTCAACTCAGAACTACACTACCATTTCACCTTTATGTATGAACAGGTAATCTATCATCATATCTTCACAACAACTAGTTCAACATGTTTTATTGATAGGCATAAAACACAAAACCATCATATGCTTAACAGGTAATAACAAAGCATCACACATGACACACATATTTTTCACGTGGAAACCCAACTAGGAAAAACCATGGTGGGGATGAATACCCACAAGCTTGTTGTTGAACTCTTTGGAAGTCCACTCTTTTAGAAGCCTTGTCCAGTTAAAGACATTACAAAAGGTTCTGCTAGGAACCGATCTTGTTAGAGATCACCCTATTAAGGGATGGCTACAATACCCAGTTAAGGGTTAAACCCTATTAAGGGTACCTTGTTAGAGGATTTCAAGAACTCAATAACTAAAGGATTTCCAGAGCTCTAGCTTTCTAGATCTCAATAACTTTGAGTTACCCTGTTAAGGGATTTACAGCAAGCCGGTTAAGGCTACCCTATTAGGGGATTTTCCAACTATTGAGGTGGTTAGAGATCAATAGGTATTACAATGATCTGGTAACAACACTCAATGCCAATGCAGATCCGTTTAAGCTCCTCTTCACCTTTTGTACTTACACTCTGCAGGTATCACTTCTCTCCTCTGGTTTGGCAAGGATCTCGTATCCCTTCTCTTGGATACTCACACACAACTTTTTCCAATAACCTCTGAAAGAATCACAACATCGACCTTATCACTTCTACAATATTCTTTGTATTTCTCAAGAAATTTGTTTTGAATAGCTTCCCAACTGTCAACAACATCTCTCCCCAGACACATTAACCATCTCTGGGCTCCTTCTTTCAAAGTAGTGGGAAACAACTTGAGTCTATGAGCATCAATGGTGTAATCATAGCTTCGACAGAGAATGTCAAATTTGAATAGAAAGGTATCTGGGTCCTCTGTTATAATCCCATAAAACTTAGGGAGAGCTGAAGTAGGGATATTCTGGAGGTTGTTATTATCATGTTTATTGGTGATAAGGAATTCAAAGGTTGCTTGGTTAGGCTGATTTTGTGCAACATCAACCATCCTTGATAAAGTATCAAAGCAAATGAGTTTACAACATGTTCTTGGTCAGGTGGATCCTCAAAGTTGGCAAATAACTCAGCTAAAGGGTTTATATCTTGGTCTCCATCTTCAAATAGATTATAAGCTTGCTCAAAATGATTGTTAGGATAAGGGTTGTTAGGAAGAAACCTCTCTAGAGCGTCTCTTTTCCTAGGCATGCAGTGGTATTCAGAAGTAGTTATAGGTCATTACTCTACGAAGGTAAATGAAAATAGAACTTTTAACTACTGAAAACAAATTACAATTATCAATAAATGCAAAGGTTTCTAGTTTGACACCATCCCCGACAATGATGCCAAAAATGAGTAATCTTCACAATGGTTCAACAACTAGACCTTGAAGTCATACCTTAGGGATTGGATATCAAACTAAGTAGTTATCTTTCATCATGAAGGTTCATTTAGTTATCAACTCGGGGCATATACTTGATATGATTCCGCAAAGTATATGCACTAGAAAGACTAAAACAATCAACTTTCCTATTGTTGGAAATATAATGTTGCTGAAGGAAAATGCTGAAAGCAAATAACTAATATGATTGAAAGGAAAACTAACTATCTTCTAAGAAACAACTAGGAAAGACAAGACTTTATCCATGATCAACAAACAGGGTTCTACAGTTTGCAGGAACAATCTATGATCAAGTTAATGCTAAGTACAAAATCAAAAAGTAATTGATAAAATAAATCAATGGAATACTCAATAAGTGGGCCCCCCTTAGTAAGCATCCAAAAAAATGAATCAAATGCTTGGAACTTAAAGTATCATCTTTATTAATTCAAAAGTACTTGATAACATAACAACATATTGCTGGAAGTTTGTTTCTCAACTAAGCTAGAATTGTATTACAAACATTGAAACTACTCTTTTCCAACCAATCATACAAGAGAAGGTGGAAGATTATTTAAAGCATGAAATTCTTAACTACTTAGCATACCACTCCCAAAGTTCAAGGAGGATGCTTTTATTGAACAAGGAGAAAAATAAGGTGAAGTTACAAGTGTTGAGAATCAATCAAAGTCTGTTGGAACAACAAAGAGAGAATCTAGCGTAACTTCTATCCTAAATTTACTCCTACAACAAAGGAAATCATTAGGCCTTCAAATAATTCATAATGAACCATCTTAAACCGTTGGTTGAGTCTTTTAATGACAATCCTTGTTGTCTCTTTTACCGGCCAACAGCTCCATGATCTTTATTGTTGAGCATCTTGGACTAGTTCAACATTCTTCTTTAGTCCAACATGAAATTGTTAACGTGCACAAATATAGGCCTATTTATCCCTATTAGAGTAACATTCAAAATCTGCATGCAACATTACCATGGATATTCCTCATAGCATAATTACTTATTATATTTCATTAAAAAGGAACATATATCAAACAAGTTCATGGCATATGACCATATCATCAAAATATATAAAATCTTATCACTTAGCAAACGTTCTGAACTCAAAAGACATACCTAGACTCCTAATGTCCCAGTAATGACACATAAACATGGATAAAATAGAGTCATTATTTTGGCTCATCACTTACGAAAAGAACAAAAACATGCAATCGCTCTCGTATAAGTAATCCTTGAACTTGTTGTAGTGTCCTAAATTGTACTTGCATACAATTTTGTCCTTAGGCCACACTTTGGTGTTTCGTCCTCCAAGGCTTGATTTCAATACTAATTTTGTTCACACCCCTTTTTTATGTCACATTTTAATCAATCTTCTAGCTTAGCCCCCTATTTGGAGTCCTGAATTCTAGGATCAGGGTGTACCATGCCCTAGGCGTCTTAATTAGCACCAAATTGGCCCCTTGTAACGGTCATGTTTGGTGAGTGGGAAAACTAGCCCTGTGTCGGCCTGTTGCAGAAATTTAATTTGGTTTTTGATAAGTAAGTATAAAAGGAGGTCTACCCCTCTCGTTTTAAACCTAACAAATCCCCTAATCAATCAATTTAGCAATTACACTCTAGAAAATTCAAGTGAGCAAGCAATTAGTCTTTCATCAAGCATTGGAGCATAAGTGAAGTCAAGATTCAAAGAATTGGAGATGCCATTCATGATCTATGTTTTATGAAGACAACATAAATGAAACCCTAATTCCTTTATGGAGAAACAATGTTGGAAATAATGGATCACTGAGAGGGGGTGAATCAGTGATTTACACACTTTTACTCAAACAGGATAAACTGGTACAATATAAAACAAACAGAGTGCTGACCGATAGACAGAACAATGCAAATTAAGTGTGTGAAAGGAAAGCTATAACATCAATTTAACTCATACACAAGAATGCATCACATAACACTAGATATACAAGGAAGCCCAATGTGGGAAAAACCTCAGTAAGAATAGTTGTTGGAGATCTTTTGCTCCAAACCAGCCTCACAATGTAAATGATCTGATTATAGTTTTAGGGCACCAACCCAAGGAGCACCAACCCCTTATTTATGAGAACCGACTCAAAGGAGCACCAACCTTGAAAAATTTATAGGCTAAAACCTAAATGAGCTACAACCCCTGCACTAAGCACCTACTCAGTGAAAACAATATGAAGATTCAAATACAAAAATAACTTCCCAGTTGCAAATGAAGTTTGGTAACCCTTCGATACACTGCTCTACCAGTTTCAATCTTACCAGTCTGTGAAACCTCCACACTCATTGCAACACTGGCTTTATGCTGGTCCTTACTATGTTAAAATATTCCTCTTATGCCCTGCATACCTAACCCCCATTAGTTTCCTTGTGTTGAAAATATGGGTCCCCTTTCTTGCTTTATGATGCTTTGTTTCTTTTTGTTTTGCTCCTTTTACCTCGGAACCCTGGAGTCCCAAAGTCTTGAGGTCTCTTTCATTTTTGCTTTGCTTTGTCCACCTCAGAACCCCGGAATCCTGGATTCCTGAGGTTGGTCTCTTTATTCTTGTTAGTGCACCTACCTTGGAACCCCAGATCCCTAGAGTTTCGAAGTGGTGCATTGTCTTGTGTTTTGTGTTACATACCTTAGAATTCCAAAGTCCCGGAGTCCCGAGGTGTGTTTAGTGTTGTCTACCTCGGAACTCCGAAGTCCCGTAGTCCTGAGGTACGTTGTGTTTTCTTTGTAAACCCCAGACCCCTAGAGTCCCGAGGTTGATTGTTCGTTTGCTTGTTTTCGTTCATCAACCCCAAAACTTTGGAACCCCAAACTCCCAAGGTTGATCCTTGTTTGCTTGTTTGTTCTCTCACCCCGAGACCTCAGAGTCCTGAGGTGAGGTTTTTATTCTTTTGGTTTTTGCTGTCGACCCCGGAACTCCAGAACCCCGGAGTCCCGAGGTCCTGTTTAAGGCATTCGTACAGACGAGGTTCGCAGGGCATATAAATATGAATAGCGAACTTTTTAAAGCTCATTTGTGAATTCAACCTTCCAGAGCTCTTGCTTTCTTTCCTCCTAACTTTGTGCCTCTGTCCTTTCGAGCTCCTTTCGCGTTCTTGGGCAATTTTTCTCACCAGGTTGGTGATTTTTCTTGCCCTCCTTGTCGTTTGTAGTTTAGATCTTCTTCTTGTCACGAGTTTTGCTTGTTTCTTTTCTTGTTTTTATTTTCCGTGTTTTTCTTTTTTCTTCCTGTGTGCCCTAGTTTCGACCCCAGAGTTCTGGGTTAGTTGCTTTACCCACCTCAAAACCCCAGAGTTCTGAGGTTATTGTTGAGCCTTACCTTTGATAAACCCAAAACCCCAGAATCCCGGAGTCCTGAATTACCCATTTAAAGAAGTAATACTACTCACCCCGGAACCCCAGAGTTTCGAGGTCAGTTCTTTTGAGCCCATCCTTAAAATATTTTGGGTGTCTTTTGTGTCTACACCGAAACCCCGAAGTCCTGGGCTGAGCCTCAACTCTCAAACCCGTAACCCTGGAACCCTGAAGTTCTAGACCCATTTGAAACCCATCAAGCCCAGAACCCCAGAGTTCTAGACTTCATTCACGCCTACCTTGCCCAGAACCTCGGAACCTCAGAGTTTCAGACTTTTTAAAGCTTGCCTATCCCGAAACCCCAGAACCTCAGAGTTCTGAGGTCCTTGTTTTTAAAAGAGAACTACCCATCTAGGAACCCCAGAACCCCAGAGTCCCAAGGTAAATAAAGTTTTTATGTTTTTTATCAAGTACTGACACTTGTTTCCTTCTTGCAGATTCAAGCAAGAGAGGCAAGGACATTGATTGACTTCCAGGAACCATGAAGTACCATTACCAAGGGCAGGTTTACACTTCAAAGTTGGATGATCAAATTAAATGGGTTACTGATACTGAGATTGGGCACATTGAAATTGAAGACATTAAAGCCTAGTTGGGCAAACCAAGGTTGGAAGCCCCACAGAGGAGGATAAAGAGATCAGGCCTAGTAGAGGCTACCATCTTACCACAGTTGGTGCAAGCTCTAGAGTTTATAATGACAGTTGCCCAATTCTATGACCCTAACACTAGGAAATGCACAAACGCACAAGGTAAAATAGTGATAGATTTGTCCCCTGATATGCGGGGATTTATGTTCAACATCCCAACCAAAGATGAGATATTCCTCTCAACTGAAGTGGAAGCCTTGAAGGTATGGAACGACAATGTGACTTCAAACAAGAGGCAAATGAATGAAAATTGGTTGGAGGAAGAGGGGAAAATAGGTCTAAAGGTCACAGAGATACTGAGGGCAGACTTCAATGAGCCTCAGAGAGACCTGATCATCATATTAAGGAATGCCTTGGCAAGCCCGACTGCAAACACTTTCACCCATGGATGTTCTAATTCATGACAACCATACTAGTAGGAAAGCAGTATTTTTTCTGGCCTCAGATCCTTTCAAACAACATATGCAAATAGATGAAAGAGGTCCACCAGACCAAGAAATTCTTCTTTACCTCTTATGTCATCTGGGTGGCTGCAAGAGCTGGCAAATTTCCAGGCCTACAGGTTGAAGGTCAACTAGGGGATGAAGAAGGCCAGAAGAAGGTATGGGAATATTATTCCGAACTCCCCCTCATCAATGCAAAGGCCCATTTTAAAAGGATCAATGATGCCCTCCCTTTTCCTGTAACTATTAAACTATCAGGAGATACGGGATATAGGATTATCCTGGAGGCCATGGCCATCATTTGAGAGTGGGCGTGTTGGTTTATCCAAAACCCATGCTCCACCTACATAAGGGTCAGTGGGTTTACAGGACACCCAATGCTGCTGCCAAGGTACTGTAATGACTGGATCATATTACTAGAACATGTCAGGTAGTTGCTAGGCCTCCAATCCCTCCTGTCATATAAGCACAAAACAGGGATTGACTTTTCAGTATCTATTAAGCATTTCTCTTGCTCAAAGATATAGGTGACAAAGTTAGCAGAGACAACACTCCAAGATTTGAATCTTAAAGAATATGATTATGCTATGGAATTCTATGATCCCTATGGGAAACTCAAGAAAACTATGGTTGTCATATGAGGAGCATAAGCCTAGACTGGAGGATTTTTGGGCAAACCTCCAAGAAAGTTTTGAAGTGAGAAAGAAAAACTACAATAGGTTATCAGTACACCAAATAAGGGATTTTGAAATTAAAACCAATCTCCCTAAAGATTTGAGGGATGATGGAGACTTGCTTGATGCATTATATAAAGAGAAAGAAATTGATAAAAGATATCTCTCCCCAATAAGGTGGTCTGCAAATGGGGATGTAAATATAGAAAAAGTTTCCCAAGCGGTTATCCACAGGACTAAACAATGGTTGAGTCAAAGGGTTAGGCCGAGTGCCTCAAAAGGGAAGCAAAAAGAGTCTACCTCAGGGGTACCCCAATCAAGGGATCATAAGGAGTATGCTCAGAAAACAAGGTCGAGCTCAAGAAATAATACATCTACTGACCCCGATGAAGAAAGTGGGGCCCCAAGATAGCACCAAGGATCTAATGAGAAATATTAAGGAAAATATGAGGATGTCTAAGTTGTTGAAGAAGGCTGCAGACTTGGGGGTAATGGATGGATTAGGAGCGGTGCCACTTGCTGAAGTCCTTTCGCCAAGGATAGCTATAGGGAATGCTATAGGAGAAGGTGCTCAAGAGAAAGAAGAAGAAATAGAAATAGATGAAGATGTGCCCACTCAACCTCCTCCAAGAGTTGCTGCACAAGTTCTAGTTACCAACGCCCCCATACCACCATCAGTTGATACAACCATAGGGCAGCCTGGGATACGGGGATTTAGGTCTGCCACTGAGGAGGTAATCATTAGGAATGTTGAATCAGACTCAAACCAAGAAGAGGAACAATAGTCACTTGGAGGGGAGAAAGAACGAGATGAGGTGAAATAATAGTCTTAACCCCTCAGGATCAAGAAGACCTCTTTATGGATATAGTTGTCATGCAAGGTGATACATAAGTGAATGAGGAAGAGAGGACATTCAACTAAGAGGTCAATGATAAGTTGGGAGAGTTGCACAAGCAACAACAACTGAATGCTAATATTTCTCTCCAAACAGATAGATACGAAAGAGAGGGATGAGGTAGAGGAACAGGCGGATTTTCATATTGTAACTACCGACATAGTGTCACATCAAGGTGGAAAAGATAAAGATATACCACAGTGGCTTGAATTTACTTTTGAGAAGAAGACGAGAATGGTAGAGCTGCGTAAGGTGACATTGCAATAGGTAATCATGGAGGAGCACCAAAAGGTCAAGAAACCAAAGATTGTACATCATTTGTCAAGAATAGGTTTTGGTGAAGTGGTTGCAGATGTGGCAGTTCCACTCCAGGCTGAAGGTCAAGCCTCTCCCAAATACCAAGTATCCCAAGTAAACTTGGGTAAGCAAACAAAGTGGGGAGAGTTAGACACTTTAGAAGTAGCCACCAGTGTTGTCAGGGGGCGCGTGGAAAAGGAGCATACCTCCAACATAGAGCTTAAGAACAGCTGGGGAAATATAAGTAGTTGCTAATAGAGATGAGTAAACCTCTAGACTCTTCTAATACTGACAACCTACCTTCAACCTCATCACTACTAGAGGGAGAAGTAAAAGCATTAATGGAGGTGAGACGGGTGGCTACAACAGCTAAATCATGGGCTCAGATAAATGCTGCCAAGATTACTTTATTTTTGCAGGATACCATGGGGGTATACTGAGAGGCAGTACAGGGAGGCGGAACATTAGCTTCTTGTTCTACGCAATGGGAATGAAAACTAAGCTTTTTTAATAAACAATTTCGAATTTTGAATAAAGTTTTGCATTTAGGAGAAGAGGTAATAATGGAGGAGGACCTCTTAGGGGGATATAGTTGTAAGAACTTGCAATCTTATGCATACATTTTGGAACTGAAGATTGAAATGCTTCAATAGTATGTGAAGGATGTGGCAGAGATTTGAGTCCCTCTCCTTAGGGAAATTTTGAAATATGAGAATTTTGCAAAGCATTTGCTCAGAGCTTTTGGGTTGGGGTTAACCAGTATAATGGTCATGGAGGAAGAGAAAGTATTGAATCAGTGGGATGCATATGAGGTCCATCATTTAGGACCTCCAGCTTAGTTCGATGTCACACTGATGGACAGATACACATACCTGATTACCCAATGTCAAGAAGTGGCAGAAACAATAGGGGAGTTAGAGAAGGGAAAGAAGCATGCGAAGGAAGTTTAAAAGAAGTATAAATTTAGAATTAAGCATGTAGCTGACCCTCCTATTCAAGAAGCTACATGCATTACTAATAATTATAAATCTTATATTAAGAAGTGAAGGATAAACACATAGCTGCTGAAGATAGCAGGACTTCTTGCATGACTCCCAATTTTGTATTTCAACTGTAGCTCCAACTCACATTCCAGTTTTGAGAAAAATTATGCATGACTATGAAAGCTTGGCTCACACAGCATGGTATTCATAGTTCTCATGCAACTTCCTTTTCATAGTAGTTAACTGGAGTATAAAGGCAGAAACTTGCAAGTTAACTGTGACTCCTAGTTTTGAGTTCTTAATTTAGGTTAGACTTATTTCCTATATAGTAGGGAAGAAAACTCTATAAATTGAGAATTTGAATTCATTTGTAAGGGTCTCCAAATTGATCATTTGTGGCCCACTTAGAGATTTTAGAATATTTTGCAGATTGTTATGGATTTGAGTTATTTTTGTTACACATTCTTTGAAATTAATACAAGAAGCAGCTTGTAGATTGCCTGGTCTACGCATATATTCTATGAAGTTGTTCTATGTGATTTGGTAATGTGTATTATTTGGAATTATCAATGTGGTTTGATCTTTTGTTTATTGCTTTATGAATCATATTGCGCACATAAGTGGTGTATGAGAATTATGGTGGTAGGCGATATTATTGATGATTTTATTTCTATAAGTCTGTGAAATTGATGATTTTGCAGGTTTATTGGAGGTCTGTTGTTGAATGCTAATTTGGATAATATCTGATAATTTTTGGATTGCAGGGAACTAATTGAGTAGCTTGTTAAGTTTTTATTGAGTTGGTTTCATTGTTGTTTTCTTGTTTCCCTTAATCTTTCCAGTTTATTTTGCAGAGAATCTTAAATCATAAAAATACAAAAAAAAAGGAGGAAGTTAAGCCATTAATAATCAATGGGATTTAGTTTCAACCAACAGACCCCCTTAACAGGTACAACCACATCAACCATTGGGTTACCCATCTCCGTCGTGACCCGACTATAGAGACCTTGGACTAGTGATTTTTCCTAAACTTATTGATTTACAAGAGAGGTGGTGAGTGTTCACATTGGCTACCTAACTGTTGGCGGGTGTGTCAAAACAGTCATCAACACTTCCCTTCCTTTGTCTACTGGATTCACCTCACACTTAGTCACACTTAAATAGGTTCTATCTCTGCTGGTTGTTCTCTGCTAGTTCACACACCTTGCCGGTTTCTTCTTCAATACACAGTCACTTGAGACTTTTTTGTTTTTCACTTAACCAATCTTTTCTATCTCTCTTTTATTCACCAACATCATCACATATCATCCCATAGTAGCAACGTTATCGATTTTAGACTTGTATATTTAAAAACAAGTTTTCCCACCAAAAACAAATTCAAACATCAGGCAGTTATGGTTTCTTTCCTTCGACCAAATCTGCATCAAATATTGTTTGATGCACCTTTGATCATTCACCTACTTTTGGGGAGAAGTATCTTTACATTTTTTTATTCATCTGATGCATGTTTTCTAAAAATAGTAAACCTTACCCTTCTTTTCGGCCTTGATCTTGATCGACCTCATTTCATCCAGTTGTTTCTAACTGGAGGTTAATCTGCAATCGGTTTTCATGCCCCGATCACCATGCCAACAACAACCTGATCATTCTCTATCATTCATTCTTCCTCAAGCCATAATTGTCAGATAATATCCCATGATTTTTGGATTAATCATTTAATGACCACCAACTGCATAGGCAACAATGTCGATGAACATTTAATCAGCCTCTGCATGTTTTCCACCTTAGCTCCCCATGGCACACATTGACATTTAATCAACTCACCGACTAAGAATCGGTTCAAACCTGAACATCTCTACCAATACAAACACTTCTACCAGTACAGACCTTTATCGATATACCAGATACATAGGATAACCACTATTATCGGCATTCCCCAATATTGACAGTTCATCTAACCTTCTAGTATGTCTTCATGTCATTTGTTCAGTTCAGCTCACCAAGTGTTGTTGTGATTCATCTTGTTGGCATTGCACACTCCAATGAGAATTGTAGATGATTGAAGGTATTGTCATTGATGGCAACCTTGCAATCCTATGGCACCGACAGACTCTACACCGACAGATGGTTCACCGACAGCGACAAAGATGATTACTGACACCCCAGCCAACAAGATTTTGATTATTGTATATTTTATTTAATTATAATGTCTTTTTGTAAGCCGACAAGGCGTATTGTAATAAGACTCATATATAAGTATGAGATCTTGTAGTTCATTTAAGATGCGGACAAGGTTAGAATATTGCAGAAGTAATGTGCAAATATTAAGGCAGATTTTGGAGTAAGGTTTATGGTTATTGTATGAGCTTAAACCGGTACTGAACCTGGCATAGTAGATGCTAAACTAAAGCAGTACAACATATTGGATTTGTATAATCCATTTTGTAAGTTAGTGAGACTTCATTTGTAATTAAGCAGTGAGCTTTAGGCAGTTGGCCTTCCTGCATTTGCAGGCCCCTATTGTAAGTAATATCCATTCATTGGCCAGTGAGTGAATATTGTGGGTCACAAATCCTACTGAGGTTTTTCCCACACTAGGTTTCCTCGTTAAAAATCTTGTGTTATGGTGTGCTTTCTATGTTGTGTTTATTGTTCATATTCACTTTATTAATTCTTATTTACCGGTACACTGTTTTGGAATACAATTTATTTAATAAGATCAGAAAATCTGTTAACTAGTTAGATACCGATTCACCCCCCCCCCTCTCAGTATCTTTGGGAATCCTAACACATCTAACATTCCACCTCTTCATCACAAACAAACAGTCGACTTTCATACCGATTTATACCTTATCGGTTAATACTTAGGCATGCCAACTCACTCCTGCATCTCACCTTATACCGATGATATCATCTGTCAACACATGATCATACTTTTGTTCTTTATGTTAGTTCAATCATCTTCATATTGGATTGACACATCCTATCGGTAGCCTGCAATACCAATTGACATCAATGACAATTCAATGCCAACAATCTCCCCCTTTGGCATTGATGTCAGCATTTTTTGTTCTGGTTTCTCTCCCCCTTTGATAGCAATGGCAAAGGGAACCTTAGTCTGACACCAATCATACTGCCAGAGTCTACCCACAATATCTCCCTTGTCTACATCTGGTAGGACATGTTCTCCCCCTGTGTCCATGCTTCATGATTCAAGAGTCATAAGATAGTAACAATGTTTACTCCCCTTGAACCATACAACCTCCTACATATTTAAGTGTTGCCGAATGGTGGAACAACTCCCATCTTTTGTCTCAAATACTCAAATGGGCCCAAAGGAAGTGGCTTGCTAAATATGTCAGTGATCTGGTCACCAGTTGGAACATATTCGACTATGACCTCCTTGTCTGCTACCTTCTCCCTCAAGACGTGATACTTGATTGCGATGTGTTTTGTTCTTGAGTGCATTACTAGATTCTTGGAGATGTTGATTACACTTGAGTTATCACACCAGATTGGAATAGGTTCTGGTATCTCCACCTATATGTCTTTCAGTGTCTTCATCCACAAAACCTATGAACAACATTTAGCAGCAGTTATATACTCTACCTCGGTAGTAGATAATACACTGAATCTTGCTTCTTGTTGTGCCATGATACTAACTATTCTCCTAAGTTGAAAACACCTCCACTTGTACTTTTCCGATCATCTATACTTCCTGCCCAATCTACATCGGTATAAGCCTGCAAAGAGAAGTCTCCTTTCTTTGGATACCACGGGCCATAACGGATAGTTCCTTGCAGATACCTGTAGATTCTCCTGACTGCATTTAAGTGAGATTGTTTAGGAGCATCTTCGAATCTTGTTCCCATGCAAACAACTTGTACAATATCTGGTCTAGATGTTGTTAGACATAACAGACTACCAATCATAGACCTATACAATGTTTGTTCAATTTTTGGTGACTCATCTAGTTTTCTCAACTTGCAACCGGTAACCATGGGAGTACTTACCGGTTTGTTGTCCTCCATTTGAAATTTCTTCAACATGTCTTTAACATACTTGGTTTGTGAGATGAAAATTCCTTTCTCCTGTTGTGAGATCTACAAACCAAGAAAATAGGACAACTCACCCAGCATGGACATCTCAAATTGTCTTCATCTAATCTAAAAAATTCTTTGTACATGATGTCCTTGTCTCCACCAAAGATAATATCATCCACATATACAACAACTATAATCATGTGATCTCCATTTACCTTGACATACAAGTTACTGTCTACATTCCCTTTCTGGAATCCTTGCTCCTTCAAGTATTTATCTAACTGGGAATACCATTCTCTGGGAGCCTTCTTTAAGCCATACAAGGCTTTCTTCAATCGGCATACAAAACTCTCATCATCATGTAAAACATAACCCTTTGGTTGTTCCATATACACCTATTCTTCAAGGTTACCATTCAAAAATACAGATTTGACATCCATTTGGTAGACCTTGTAACCTTTATGGGCAGAGAAAGCTAAAAACATTCTTATTGCCTCTAACCTAGCAATTGGTGCAAAGGTTTCTTTGAAGTCAATACCTTCCACTTGAGCATACTATTAGGACCCGGAGGCAACTGAGAAGGAGGGGGGTACGGGAGGGGGGGGGGGGGAGGGGTGAATCAGTTGTCTATTAATTTCAACCCAAATATAACTTAACCAAACTTAGTGCATAATACCGGTAAACAAAACTTTAATGTCGGTGGACAGTTTAGTAGTTAATAACAATACCGGTAAAGTTTAATGCATGAAAATGAAAGACAAATAACATACACAACACATAACATAGTGTAGATGTATAAAAATGACCATATTCCTAAATGAATATTTTATGTTCATTTCTCTATTTAATTAAATCCAATTTAATTAAATTATCCACATTCCTCTATTTAATTAAGTAAATTACTCAATTTATTTAAATTAGATTCACTATACCCATTTAATGAATAAACCATTTTATTCAATTAAATTCCCCCTGTCCACTTTTAATTAAATTCAAATTTAATTAAATAATTATCCTAAATTGAATAAATCTAATTTATTTAATTGCAACCAAATTAAATGAAATTCTTTATTTCAATCAAATCCTATTATCCCTCCATCCACTTGCATTTTCCTACATCTCCCACTTGCCTTCCTAAACCCCTTTCTAATCCCTTCTAAACTCTTCTAATCGCTTCTAATTAGCCTAACCCATCTTCTAAACTTTGTCACATCCTTAAGCAAGGGGAGGTCACTTCTCAAAATCCTCAAAGTCTTTGATAACCATTAAAGGCTTCCAACCTTCAACCACTTAATTCCTCAAAGTCTTTGATAACCATTAAAGGCTTCCAACCTTCAACCATTTAAATCCCCAAAGTCTTCATAACCATTAATGGTTAACTCAAACCCTCCTACATGGTTAAATTATTCCTTTTAACTCAACCTTTATCCAACCCAAGGGTCTCAGCAGGCCTTTAATGCTTTGACCATGGTTATCTCTTAATCATTTGCACAAAGGTTTATCCTTGGATTAACTCTTAATCCAGTGGGTAATCTTAATTTAGACTTGACCCTTACCTTCTGGATAACCTTAAGGTCTTCTCAGGCATTTAATGTCTCCAACCCCTTCTCTCAACCCAACCCGATGTTGACACTTGTCACCATTTCATTGGTGCAAATTGCAAACATGGATCCCCAACTTTCAAATTCAACCCTTGATCAACTCTTTCAATCCTGACCATCCATTGCCCTATTTTTGCTATAAATAGAGCTCTCATTCCTCCATTTTTAAGAATGAATCCTCCAAATTTATAGTATCACACTTATGCTCAAATACATTCAAGATTTCATATCATTTTTATGCTCATCATTTTAGCCTCTTTTAAATCAGGAATTAGTCTAAATATGCATGTTTAGAATACTTTCTTTATCATTTTAGCTCAATCATAGACTAAATATATCATGTTAGGATAGTACTCATACTAACCTTGTCATCTTATCATCTAGTTTATTGCATTTCTAGAATCATGCATAGCTTAGGATGCATTCCATTTTAAAATCTATCAAAGCATCCCTCGTTCTTACATTTTCCATCCCTAAACCATTTTGCTCAGTGATCTGAGAGCAAAAACATTGGTTTGAGGGACATTGTAGGATAGAGAACCATGGGACCAACCTTGGGAAGATGAGTAATACTTTATTACTCCATAGCTTGCACCAAGAAGTCCTGTGTGTGTGTGCGGACAAGTCTTTTGGAATATTTTCACATATTAAGTTCTATTGATCCGCTTTTCCCACATACACATAGTTATTTGTATGTGGAAACCCTATAAGGGGAAAAACCACAGTGGGAAACCCTACCCACAATCAAATAATACTATTGCAGATAGTATGTGTGTACAAATGGAGTCTGCACATGCAGAAAGACCAACTACCTAGAGCTCACTGCTCAATCACAAAACGGTTGTCACACTGACTACAATTGAATGGTTAAATCCAATGATAATGTACTGCTCAAAATAGCATATTCATATGCTGGATTCAGTACCGGTTAAGCTCTGATTTTCTTCTTCATACCTTCCTTGAATCTTCAAATGACGTCTGTGTTTATAACTCTACTTATATTTGCATATACCTTATTACAATCCTTTTCACACTTCTCTACATAATCTCATAAATGAGACCTTACATATATACCAAAGCCTAAGACCAATTATGTAGGTCGGCTCACTAAAAATATTACAATTAAATCAATTAAAAATGAATCAATATGTGATTCATGATGTTGGCTCAATGCATTTACAATAATAACCATTCAATAAAACATCTCCATAACGTGTCGTGCTGATCTGGAATAGATAATGCTTGTCGGTCCATAACCTAGACCTATTTGTCGGTAACAACAAATATGCAAACTTGATTGTACCAATAATCAAATCACCAAAACCAAGTGTCCAAACAATGTCTTCAACGTAACCAAGTAATCTCCAGATGATAACAAATCATCCTCAGTGTCGATGAACAATATAACCTGACGGTTAACCAGATACCAGTGACTGTGCATTAGTCACTGAACATGCCGATGAACATAACCAAAGATCTCCACAAGGATAAGTGTTGACATCAATGACAAAACCAATGCAACACATCCATAATACCAACACATACCCTTTGCAAACTAACCTTGCTTTATGGCGGGTTATTTTGCCTTCTTCATTCATCTTGTTCTGGTAGACCCACTTGGTACCTATGACATTCTTGTATGCTGGTCTAGGAACAAGTTCCCAAGTTTGATTTTTCTCAATTTGTTTCAGCTCTTCATCCATGGCATCTATCCACTTTTTACTTTTGCTAGCTTCATAAAAAAATTTGGGCTCTATTTATGTCATGAGGCATAAATTCACCTACTCATCATTCCGGGCTACTCTCCTTCTTGTCTGCACACCTTCATTTTTATCTCCTATGATTTGTTCTTCCAGATATTTCTTCTACACATACCGGTTGGAGTTCTTTATTGGTGCATCTTCTACTAGTCCATTGTCAAATTGATCTTCATGCTCATCATCTGAAACTTCAATATAGGGTGTTGGTACAGATTCTCTCTTATGTAGGTCTTCATCTATTCTCACATTTATACTATCAACCATTTTTCTCAATTTCTTGTTGTAGCATTTGTAGGCTTTTCTATTCCTTGAGTAACCCAGGAATATTCCTTCATCGCTCCTAGAATCAAAACTTCCTAATCCATAAACATCTCTCTTGATGAAACACTTACTTCCAAAAACTCTGAATTGCTTGAGTGATGGTTTCCGATCGTACCATAACTCATAAGGAGTAATTCTAATGTTCACTCTTAGTTGTACCCGGTTTTTTGTATAGACAGCAATATGAATTGCTTCCTTCCAGTATGCATTTGGTATGTTGGCCTCATTCAACATTGTTCTAACCATTTCCTTTATTATCCTATTCTTCCTTTCTACCACACCATTCTATTGTGGTGTTCTTGTTGCTGAATATTGTCTCTGGATTCCATGTTTCTCATAGTAGTCAATAAACTCATTTGAAGAATATTCTCCACCCCGGTTAGATCTTAAACACTTTAACTGGTGTCCACTATCATTTTCAACCATTCTTCTAAAAATATTGAATCTTTCAAATGATTGTGATTTTTCATGCAGAAATGTCACCCAAGTCATCCTTGAGTAGTCATCAATGAATAGCATGAAGTATCTCTCACCGGTCAAAGCCCTTGTCCTTGTTGGTCCACACAAATCTATATGTACTAACTCTAGAGGTCTTGAGGTATTATATTCTTTTGTTTTGCAACTCACTTTGATTTTCTTGCCTCTGATGCATTCATCACAAAAAGTACTTGTCGGTTTAGTTATTTGTGGAATATTTCTCACATACAGGTTTTTACTTATCTTCACCAGATTATCAAAATTCACATGACCTAATCTTTGATGCCACAACCAACTTTCATCAACCTGTCCCATCATGCATTGGGACTCATAGCATTCCTTCAGATTGTAGGCATTACCATCTGTTCTCTTTCCCTTTGCTACAACTTAGTCAGTACTCTACTTGCTTATCTGACAACCGATAGAGTCAAATGTGAACATGTATCCATTCTCACACATATGACTTACACTTAGCAGATTATTCTTTAGTCCTTCCACATAGTACACATCATGAGCCTTGAGCTTTCCATCAATATTCAATGTACCAAGACCCTTAATCTCGATAGAGGAGTTGTCACCAAACCGAATAGAACCACCATTCCAATCATCAAGCTTGATAAACTTTTCTTGTCTCCAGTCATAGATTTGAGCAACCACTATCAGCTACCCATAAATTCTTTCTTTCAGCATGTAGAGAAGTTTGCACAATCAAGCTTGACTCTGTCTCGTTCTTCTCCTTCTCTATCCAAACTTGTTTCTCTTCTTTCTTCTCCTCTTTTGTCATCTTGTGTTCTAGTTTAGTCTTTATCTTCTAATCCGGTACTATTTTCTTTTGCTTGTCAGTTCTCAGCTTACAATGCCTTGCTATGTGACCAAAATTTTGACACTCGTAACATTTTAAATTAGCATTGAAAGATGTATCCAAATCATTCTTGTAGGACATCTGCATATTTCTCCTGCACTCATAACTCTTATGACCAAAATCATTGCAATTATAACATGTGACATTTGTACTTTGTAATGCAGCAAATAAATTTCTACTCTCAAAACTGGGGTTGACATTCATTTTCCTACAATCTGCCATTCTATGACCGAACTTATTACACTGGTGACAATAACCATGAAAATCTGGAACATACCGGTTATATTGTCTTGGTCCTGCAGATGAGTGCCTTACCGGGGGTCTTCCTTTCATGCTGCTACCTCTAGTAAATCCTTCATGATCAACTCTTGCATTTCTCCTTCGATCTGCATGTCGGTGCATTGAGTATGGCCTCTAGTTCATTGATTGTGTGTACCGGTTTGTGTGGTGGTTCTTAACAACATTTGCATATGTCTTCTTACCAGTATCCTTGCTTACCGTGAATGTCTTCTTCTCTTCACCTTCATTTGAAGAAGTAAACTGTATCTCTTTGTCGGATGTGTCTTTGCTATTTTAACTTTGACCCTCTTCAAATCCTAAGCCAGCGGTTTCCTTAGATTTCTTTTGTTTGCTCAACATCTTGTCTAAAGCTTCGGTGTTGCCTTCATATTTGCTTCTCACTTTCATTTCTTCCTTTCTTTTCTCTAATTCCTTCTGGAGCTTGACAATTTCTTCTTCCAGGTTCTGATGCTCCTTCTCCTTTTTACTCAAGCTGGTATTAGTAACTTCACAGATCCTCTTGGCCTCTTCCAATTGAAGTTTTAGATCTACAATTGTTTTCTTGGATTCTTCAAGAGATTCTTCCAACATCTCTTTTTCTTCAGCTGCAAACTTTTTCACCTTCTTCAAATCTCTTCTTGTTTTCTTCAGCTCTTCCAAGGCGTTGATGAGATCTGCTTCAAGATCTACTTCTCCTTCTTTCTCTTCCTCTTCTCCATCTTCAGGTACCAGAACCTCTTAACCCATAGAAAGGTTTGCTCTAACTTCATCTTCACTACAAAAGTCATCTGAGGCACTTTCCTTGTCTGTGGTATCATTTTAATGTGTGTAAATATTGCTCTGCTTCTAATAGCCTCTTCTACCATGCTGCTTGACATTCTTCTTCATGTCCTTACCATATGATCTAATACCACTTGATTGATCATCTTCATTCTTATCACCATAGGGACATTTAGCAGAAAAATGTCCAATCTTTCCATAGTTAAAACATTTCAAAGGCAGCTTGCCTTTATATTTGCCTGAGCCCGTCTTGAGTCTTCTGACAAAGTTTGCCATGATGTCATAGAGTCTTCATCAGTTCCATCATGAGCAGACTCTTCTTTTCCTTTTCTTGATGTTTTGAATGCAACTTCTTTCTTCACAGCCTCAGTACTGATAGTCGTCATCTCATAAGCAGTTAGGGAGCCATACAACTCATCCATTGTAAAGAATTTTAGATCTTTTGCTTCTTCTATTGCTGAGACTTTTGTATCATACTTAGATATAAGAGATCTAAGTACTTTCTTCACTACCACCTCATCTTTTATTTCTTCTCCAACCCCTCTAATGTTGTTTGTTGTTTCATCAATCCTTTGGAGATAGTCAGCAATCTTCTCTTCATATCTCATCTTCAAAACCTCAAGTTGTGCTCTCATTGTCTGTAATGTGGCTTCCTTGACTTTAGCATTGCCTTCAAATATATTATGCAACTTATCCCAAGTTTCTTTGGTAGATGAGCAGTGCATGAATTTAACAAACTCATTATCAGATAATGGTGCAGGAGAACCCTTTCAAGTATTCCCTCCTTCTTGTTTTGTTGGTGTTATGCTTCTTATGAAACCATTGTACATGAATAAGAGCCATGAGCTCATGTGTGCTAGACAAGGTCCTAGTTTTAGGTCCTTAGTGTTTTTGTTGTGATTTATTGTGCAGGAGAGGTTGAGTGTACTTGGAATGTGTGTTAGGCCTTATTGGAATGTTTATGTCCTTAGGATAGCCCAAAATAGGCTTAGGAGTCATGAAAAGCAACAATGGCAAAGTTGCTCAAAAGATGCAAAAGTTGCATGACAACTTTTAAAAGTTGTCAAGAAACTTTTCCACCCAAAACTATCATAGACCCTTGTTGTGCATGGAGAGCCCTAATTTTGGTACACCAACCAAGGTATGGGTAGTATAGAAAACCCTAAATTAATGGGTTGGATGTCAGACATTGTACAGCCCTAGCAAAAAGACCTGACTGAGACTGCAAAACTGTTACCAGTCAGTTTGAATGAAGCAACCAAGCAAGTTAATGGATTGAGATACATCCAAAAGTGTGTGGAATGTCTTTCATGGTGTAAATACTTTCATTATGAGAAATTAGATTAGGTTTTTATTTGCAAATTGAGTTTGTTTGTAAATAGTTTGTAAAGTGTCTTCTTACTGTCCAGTTTTGGACAAGATTGTGTAAATGGCTGCATAACTCCATTCCCCGTAGTGGAACCACCATGAGACCATGGGGAATGAGAGTGCAGACCTTTTACCATACTCCAAAACAAGAAGGGCCCTTAAAAATGTAGGAAGGCCATCAAGAGACCCAATCCTAGGTGAGACTGAACAGTGCCCGACTAGGAGAGGTTAAGTTGCAGAGGTCTTGGAGAGCAAGGTTGGATAGAGGAAAGTACACCCTTTGGAGGAAGTGTAGAGGAGTGTTTGAAGCATAATTTGTGTGAAGGAGGAGCCTCCACCAATCAAGACAAGGTGGATAAAACACAAAACACTCACTGTGACCCAGGCAGACCACAAAACCCTCACAAAACCCTTAAAAACCCCAAAATTCGCCCAAGGCACTGTACGGCCACTTGGAGGCCCAAAACATAGAAAATCCTTGAGCCCTTTCCAATTGAATGGTAGTCTATTTTGGGAGTTTTGGTTGTGTATGCATCGTTTGTGAGAGAAAGCCCTAAAGGACCGGGTAGGAGGCCTAATTGGTCCTAATCCTTGTAGCCCTGTTTTGTAAGCAAAAACACAAAACAGTGAAATCGGTAGAAAGGATGAAGGTAGAAAATTCTTGGGGGCACATGGAGGGATGTAAAACATTGTTTAAGACCTGATTTAACATTTCTAAGATCTTGGAAGGTGTGGAACAAGCCTTAGCCCTTATTAGCAATAGTAAGGGATTTTGAGTCTCATGAGTAGATGAGACCTTAGGAGCAGCATAGCAACTCATTGGTGGGTGGATTGGGAAAGGTTAGGGGATTCCTCAAGAAAAGGAAGTCCTAGAGACCCTAGGGTGTGAGGAGAACACTAGGTAATCCAAGGAAAGGATCCAAGAGCATAGACTAGGCTAGTCTATCCCAAGCACCAATCCATCAGATTGGTATCAGAGCAAGTAAAAGACTTGTTGGACTGTGTATGTCTCTATATACTAGTGAATCGGTAGGGGAGAGTAGAATGGTCAGTAATGCAGAGCTGGCTAGAGAGGTGGAAGAACAGAAGGAGAAGAATAGACTCCTTGAAGAAGCTATGAGTGAGATAAGGGATAAACTGCAGGAAGTGGTGGATCAGAGGACACAAGGACCTTGGGATGAAGACACCAAGGGTAAAGGCAAGAAGACTATAGACATAGATGACATTATCCCTAAACCAGATCCCTCGTTCAATGAAGAACCTTTTGTGAAGTCTATTAAGGCCTTGAACACCAAAGCCTTTGAAGGTGTAGCGTCGTAAAATTGTGACACTTGCAATTTCGACTGCATTTGGGTCTTCACGATGGCGATGCAATGTTGAACCTGAATGGAGACCCCGAAACCTGTTTACGACATCAAAAAATGCATCTTTCTGCACCTTGGCCTGATCCTCCATGCACCCTGCTGTCCTGGGAGGTGGGACCATGGCGCCCAGCGCCCTGGTCCTTGGCCCTATTTTGGGCCCGGTCTCTTGTTGGGCATCGAGTCTTCAAGTTTGCAATTTGGAAAATAATTCTCCTAGGTTCGCCTAAGGTCAGAAAAATCAGTCTCCTAACCCTAATTGACAAGTATATAAACTACATTTCCCCTCCCAGAAAAAAGGGAGGAAAAATAGATGTATGCAAAAGGCGGAAGCAATAGGCAAACATTCAAACATTCAAGCATTCAAGCATTCCTTCAAGCAATTGAGCATTCTAAGTCTCCATTCAAGGCTATGTGTTGCATTCAAGACAAGGATTCAACCATTGAAGAGGAGATCACATACAACATACAACATACAACATCATTACACCTTCGCATGTAAGAATACAAACATTCTTACAACAAGGTATCAATACTTGATTACATTACAAACACTTACATTTACAGCATTCTCATTTCTTGGTTAATTCCAAAAACTGGGGTTTGACCTGAAGGCAAACCCCTAATCCCTAACCCCCCAATTATCCTCTCTTTTCTGTGTGTAGGTTGCAGGTACACGGCTGTAATTGAAGATCTGGAATTCTTGTGCAGAGACGAACATATCCCCCTTCGTTTCGCGGATTTTTCGGAGGACCATGTGCACTCCAAGCGCCATCGTCCCGTCAACTTTCGCTCAAACTTGCAAGACAACATCATCTCGACATTTTACTGCTAATTTCAGGTCCATAGCTTCATCCCGTGTCCCTATCTCCATCTATAAGCTAATCTTTCTTACTTTTACATACATTCCTAGTTCAATCCTTCTATCTACATTCTTTACAAAAGAGGGTATCCTTGCTGTCTCAACCCTTGAAACTCATTTAGAATTCAATCTTGCATTATGTGGGATTGGATCTTGTGAGTTTCAACCCCTCTTTTGAATGTAAAGTCTCTCCTAAGTGAAAACCGTCAATCCTAGTGACCCCCTTTCTCTCTCCTTGGACTGGGGGAACACCTAGGGTTCGATTTGCCGCTTTACATTTTGGTGAACCCAAAGTGAACATCCTAATTCTGATTATTCATGGTTAGATCTGAAAAATTCTGCTTCCTTAATTACATTTCCATGTTTGATGTTTTGCAAATTTTAGAGGTTAATTGCATAAAAACCCAATTGTTAATGCTTGTTTCAGATCTACCCTTCTATTGCAAATTGTCAAATCATATTTGTGCTTTAATTCTGAAAATTAAGTGGTTAAGTGTCAGAACCCTAATTTTTTAAAACCCTCTTGATTCAACCTTTGACAGATGATTTCACTGATCAAAACACCTCCAAATTGGCTGTAACTTTGGATTCCGCAACAAAATCACAATATTTGTCATCCCTGAAAATTTTGAAAAAAGTTGCGAGGACTGTGTGCACCCCGAGCGCCATCGTCATTTTTTCTGAAATTTCGAGAGCTAGATCTTACTGTATTTTTCTGCTAGAATCCAGAATCTTGGCTGATTTCATCAATTCTAACACTTTCAAAATTAAAGTCAAAGTTGGTCTAGTGATTGCTTGGATTAAGGCTTATAATCATTCAAAAATTGTTGAAATTAAAATTTTGTGTTAAAATTGTGTTTCTTACAGTCCTAAATCTAAAAAGTGTGTTGGCATTCATTCAAAATTTTAGTGCTTTGTTCAAATTCTTGCAGTTTGTGATTTTTGAAATTAAGTGTTTAATTGCAACAACCTTGATTTCCACTTTCAAAATTGAATTTTGCGTGAAATTGAGTCAACTTTTAAATTTCAAAGCTTGCATTGCTTTTAGTATTCCCTCTAAAATCATAAAATTCAAAATTTCAGTTTCCCTCTCTTTTTCAAGATTCAAATTTTGCATTTTTCAACAATCTTGGTAGGGTTCAATTTTGAGATTGCAACTTTAATTTGGCCTATCTACAGATCGTAAAATCACTCAATTTTTTCAGCTTAGCTTTAAAATCATCATAACTTTCATCCCTGAAAATTTCGGAAAAAGTTGCGAGGACCGTGTGCACTCCATTCGCCATGGTCCCTGACATTTTTTCCGAAATTTCGGGAGATTGTCATGATTGCATTTAACAACTTAAATCTAGGAGATTGGCTGATTTTATTGAAATTTGCTACCTCTAAATTCGAAAATAAATTCAAAATTCAAGATCTCAATTTTCAAGATAACAATTAAAATTAAGTGCTACCCCCTTGGCCCTAATTTTCAATTGTGCCTACCTTTCTTGGAAGTTGTGTTTCCCTCTTCTTTCACAAAGTTCAAATTGGATAATCATTATCTCATTGTTCAATTTCGCCAACTTTATTTTCAAAATTCAAAATCTTCTCTCTCTCTCTAGTGCATGAGTTTTACAACAATAAGCCCTACTTACACTATTCCCGTTAGATGAAGCCTTAGAATTAAGTCTTTCCAAGGTTTAATTACCGAGGAGATGGAACCTAATTTGAATGGCCTTTTTAATGAGGACATGGGTAATTCCTCTAATCCTCTTAATGATGAAGAAGCTCTCCATGAGGTTTCTGTAGAACAACTTTCGAAATTGGATAACCAATTTGATGATTTTCAGCAATGGATGTCTCAAGAATATCCCGATAGTCAAGCTCTTTCATTAATTGAGGGTCTAAAACGTATGGTTCAAAGTGATAAGAATGGAATTGATATTTTACATAGTATTGCACACATCATGGATTCAAATGTGATGCCTATGAAGAGTTGTGCCGAAACTTTAGGTTATACACAACCTCCTACTCAAGTCAATCATTCTATCCCTTTGACAACTTCTATTGCTAGTATACCTACTTTTACATCAAACATAATGACTACTTCAATACAAAACATTCCACCTATGATCACCAGTCATGGGAGCAATCCTTCTTCTTCAATCAACCCTCTTCCTTCATTCAATCCAACTTCTTCATTCATTCCTTCAATGAGTGTCCCTATTACATCTCCACAAATGAACATGACGCAAGGGGGCAATTCATTTAACCATTCCATTCCTACTTGTAGTGTTCCTTCTTTCCAGTCATCTCCTATGACTAACTATCATAGTGTCCCGCCACCTTAGTCTCAATCAATACCTTCTTTTAATAACATAATACCTCTATCACAATCTAACATGTCTAATATGAACTCTTCGACTGAAGCGACCATTAACAATCTTGCACAAACTGTCTCTTCTTTACAGCAACAAATTGCCTCTATGAATCAATCTAAGTTTAGTGTCCCCACATTTGATGTTGCAAGCCCACTTTCTCTTGACATTGTTCGAGCTATCCCCCCTAAGCATGTTAAAGTCCTGCAATTGGAGCTTTATAATGGTAAAGGTGATCCTCTAACACATGTTAAGACCTTTCAAACAATATGTACTAATTTTGCTCATGACCAAAGGTTGCTTGCAAAACTGTTTACTAGAACATTAAGAGATATCTCTACAATGGTATTGCTCGTTGCCTTCCTATTCTATTACTTCTTTCCAACAACTTGCAAATGCTTTTATTCAACAATTTCAAAACAATATAAGTCCTAAAGTTACTTTGATTGATTTAATGCATTGTAAACAAGGTGTTAAAGAAAAAGTGACTAATTTCATTGGTAGATATAAGCATTTATGTGCTCAAATTTCTTTTCCAGTACCTGACAATGATATTCAAAGAATCTTTATTTCTAATTTACAAAAAGATATTAGAGAAAAACTTTTCTTTTCTGAGTTTACTTCTTTCCAACAGTTGTGTGCAACTCTTCACAATTATCAACTGACTGTGAGTCAAATGGAACAAGCAAATCCTATGGCTCCGAGTGATAAGGGTGATAGTAGTCAACAACCATTTGGGAAGTTTAAACCGAATAGAGAGTTCATTAAGTTCAATGAAAACATCACCAACAACAATGTGAATGCAGCATCAGGTGTGCCTCCTATATCTAAGTTTTTCAAGAAAGAAAGAGAGTTTACTCCTTTGAGTGAATCATTGCATAGTATTATGAATAAGTTATTGGAACAAAATGTGCTCACTCTTCCCCCTATAAAGCAAATAGATCCTGCAAAGATTAATTCACCCTATTTTGATAACAAATCTTTTTGTCAATTTCATCGTCAACCTGGGCATGATACTGAAAAATGTTTTGCTTTAAAGGGTAAAATTCAAGATTTGATTGATAATAATACTATCTCTGTTTCAGGTGTGAATGATAAAGGCAACACATCTGTAGCTCTTCCTAACCAAAACCTTAAGATTTTTACTGATCCATTACCTTCTCATACCTCTAATGTGATTGAGACTAATGATTCCTCTTTCTCACCTGATGGTCTTGTGTCTATGACTCCGAATGTGATTAACTTTGTAGAGCAGTAGAAAATCCGTAAAGAACCTTCCATCACATTTGATTCCAGTGAAACTATCAGGGCACCTGATGGTCCTTTATATATAGTTGCAAAAGTCAAGAATACACCTTGCCGTGGAGTGCTTATTGATCCTTCTTGTATGGTTAATGTCATTACTGAAGAATTTCTTTTTACTTTGCAATTGAATCAAGTGATCTATGACAAAACAAACGTGGTTGTGAAATTATTTGATGCATTTTCTTCTCCTGCAATTGGTTCTATTACATTACCTATTGAGGTCCATAACAAATCCCTTGATGTGAGGTTTGCTATTATTCCATCATTCGACCAATTTCATGTGAAGCTAGGCTATCCTTGGCTATCTTCCATGAAAGCTATTGCTTCTCCTATTCACAAGTGTTTGAAATTTCCCCATAATTTTGAAGTTGTTACTGTCAATCATAGTCTCTTTAAACCAGCTGAAAGAACTTCTAGCGTTCCTATTGATTATTTTTGGCCTAAACAATTTCAATCTCTTCCACCGCGAAGTGATCATCTTTTCAAATCTTATCAAAAGTGGAAAAAAGATATGATCCTATCTCTAAGTGAACCTAGAACACCCAAACTTGATATTCCTATCGTTCTTGAGAAGGAAGTTCTTCCTTTGAAAGATAAAACTAATGTCTTTCCTCAAGAAGATTCCCAACCCATCCCTATGGATGTGACTATGTCTATGACTAATAAACTTTCTAAAGGTAGACCTATACCTCCTCGTCATGATGGACTTGGTCTCCTTCCTAAACCAGATATTCCTCCTTTATATGGAGCAGTTCCTCCTCCTTCCTCTTATAGAGAGAAGAGACCTTCCTCTTCTCCTATTATTCAACCTAAGAGACCACAACCTAAACACCCAAGTGATAAGGATGAGAACATTCCTCCTCCTCAATCTTCTGAACTTCCTACTAAGACTAGACAAAATCGTTCTGTGCGTGAATGCCGATGAAAGCATCATCTTAGATCTCATGCAGTTGTTTCCCAAACTTTGCAATCCTCAAAAACACCTTCAGCTAGTATTATTCCATTTTCTCCTCAGCCAAAAATTGAGCCAAAATCTCCTAAACATAAGATGCATGATGGTTTTGATCCTGTGTGAGTTAAAGATCCTATTTTTATAAATCTTGATGATGATATAGATGAAAATGTTATTCATGATGAAAATGTTACTCCTCTTTCTTCTGATAGTGAATATGAATATGTTGATATTGATAACCATTTATATAACGAATTTTCTAAAGCACTTATCATAGCTCCTAGACAAGAACAACGTGGCTTGGAACATGAACATAGCCCTTGTTTGGATCTTGTGATAGCTCCATCTGCTGTGTTGGATGTTCCTCCTCTAGCGTGTTTCCTACCTTCCCGAAATATTGATCAGCAAGATCGAGGGGTGGATGACGTGCTAGACTAGTTCATTAGCATAGCATACTCTCTCCTCCTTTCTTGATCTCTTTTGTTACTTCTTCTATGTGTTATTCTCATTCTTCTATTTGTTGTCCTTAGTGTTGTCTACTTGAGGACGATGCAAAGCATTGAGATCTCTTTTGATCTCTCTCATGTTGACTCAAAAGACACATGTGTTCCCTTCTTCTAGGTGACCTTCCTTGATTGGGGAATGAAGAAAATTTATGCATACATACATATGATATACATGAATTATCAGACAACATATTGACCCCAAGGAAAGCGAAGTCACCTCGTGCTTTGTGTTTTGTGTCTATTATCCTTGGGTTTATCTCACACCTAGGGGCTAAATCTTTGTGATCAGATGCTCCTTTCCCTTCTCATTTCTTATGTGTATCACTACCTTAAAGCAATCACCCCCGATGAGGTGTGTGTGATTTCTTTAACGTAGGGGGCATACACTTTGATCATATCTCTTCAAGATACTTGAAAATTTCTTGGTGAACTTAGCTTTGCCTTGAAAATTTTTGGTATTTTTCTTGCATGACTCATAGTGAGGGAACCTTACTACTGACAATCATGGTTCTCCCTCCTGATCTTCCCTTTTACTTTGTCAATCAAATTCGTAAGATCCTTAGTCCACTGGGGGCTTGGTGTATCTTTCCTCCTTGACGTGGTGAAATTCTTTCAATGTTGTTTCCTTGTACTTTACCGAAAGTATGGGCGTACGCTTATACTCCCGCTAAAGTGGGGGCTAAATGTAGCATCGTAAAATTGTGACACTTGCAATTTCAACTGCATTTGGGTCTTCACGATGGCGACGCAACGTTGAACCTGAATGGAGACCCCGAAACCTGTTTACGACATCAAAAACTGCATCTTTCTGCACCTTGGCCTGATCCTCCTTGCACCCTGTTGTCCCAGGAGGTGGGACCATGGCGCCCAGCGCCCTGGTCCCTGGCCCTATTTTGGGCCCGGTCTCTTGTTGGGCATCGGGTCTTCAAGTTTGCAATTTGGAAAATAATGCTCCTAGGTCGGCCTAAGGTCGGAAAAATCAGTCTCCTAACTCTAATTGACAAGTATATAAACTACATTTCCCCTCCCAGAAAAAAGGGAGGAAAAATAGATGTATGCAAAAGGCGGAAGCGATAGGCAAACATTCAAACATTCAAGCATTCAAGCATTCCTTCAAGCAATTGAGCATTCTAAGTCTCCATTCAAGGCTAGGTGTTGCATTCAAGACAAGTATTCAACCATTGAAGAGGAGATCACATACAACATACAACATACAACATCATTACACCTTTGCATGTAAGAATACAAACATTCTTACAACAAGGTATCAATACTTGATTACATTACAAACACTTACATTTACAACATTCTCATTTCTTGGTTAATTCCAAAAACTAGGGTTTGACCTGAAGGCAAACCCCTAATCCCTAACCCCCCAATCCTCCTCTCTTTTCTCTGTGTAGGTTGCAAGTACGCGGCTGTAACTGAAGATCTAGAATCCTTGTGCAGAGACGAATAGATCCCCCTTCGTTTCGCGGATTTTTCGAAGGACCGTGTGCACTCCGGGCGCCATCGTCCCGTCAACTTTCGCTCAAACTTGCAGGACAGCATCATCTTGACATTTTACTGCTAATTTCAGGTCCATAGCTTCATCCCGTGTCCCTATCCCCGTCTATAAGCGAATCTTTCTTACTTTTACATACATTCCTAGTTCAATCCTTCTATCTACATTCTTTACAAAAGAGGGTATCCTTGCTGTCTCAACCCTTGAAACTCATTTAGAATTCAATCTTGCATTGTGTGGGATTGGATCTTGTGAGTTTCAACCCCTCTTTTGAATGTAAAGTCTCTCCTAAGTGAAAACTATCAATCCTAGTGACCTCCTTTCTCTCTCCTTGGAGTGGGAGAACACCTAGGGTTCGATTTTCCGCTTTACAGAAGGATTGCCACATTTCAGTGGAAGAATGGACATAGACACTATTATGGAATGGATTGAGAGCATGGAAAACCACTTTGAGTGTGAAGGAGTGACGGAGGCTCAAAAGGTTAAAGCTGCCAAATCAAGATTAAGGGGAGTATGTGAGTTGAGAGACCTTAGTACTTTAGAGATGAAGAGCGGGCAAGCAGAGGACTTCACTCAAACCATCAAGGAATTTCAACAGCAAGTTAAGAAGGCCATCCATGAATCCACTCAAAAACTGAAGGTCAAAGTGGATGAGAGAAGGAGAGAGGTTCAGTTCAAGGTGGGTGACTATGTGATGGTACATTTGAGGAAAGCCAGGATGCAAAGTGGTAAGCCTACCAAACTACAGATGAAGAGAGTAGGACCTTCTCAAATTCTAGAAAAATATGGTGAGAACGCCTATAAGGTTGATTTACCTTCAGACTTAGCCATTTCACCAATCTTTAATGTTGCTGATCTGGTAATGTACAAGGGAGAGATAGCAGGGCAGACTAAGAAACAAGCTAAGGTATTACAAGACTTGGATGTAAATACCTTAACTCAAGTGAAGAAGCCTCAAGTAGAGGAGATCTTGTAATCAAGGGTGATGAAGTCTACTAGACACCAGGTCTACATGGAGCACTTAGTGAAATGGGCAGATCAACCAGTATCTGAAGCTACATGGGTGGAGGAGAGAAAGTTCAAGACACTTGGAATAGACCCAGCTCTCATTTATTCTTATTTTTCATAGTTATGTATAGAGGGGGAGTATGGTGTAGGAGCACCCTTTCAAGCTCTCCCTCCTTCTTGTTTTGTTGGTGTTATGTTTCTTACGAAGCCATTGTACATGAATAAGAGCCATGAGCTCATGTGTGGTAGACTAGGTCCTAGTTTTAGGTCCTTAGTGTTTTTGTTGTGATTTCTTGTGCAGGAGAGGTTGAGTGTTCCTAGAATGTGTGTTAGGCCTTATTGGCATGTTGATATCCTTAGGATAGCCCAAAATAGGCTTAGGAGTCATGAAAAGGAACAATGGCAAAGTTGCTCAAAAGATGCAAAAGTTGCATGACAACTTTTAAAAGTTGTCAAGCAACTTTTCCATCCAAAATGGTCATAGACCCTTGTTGTGCATGGAGAGCCCTAATTTTGGCACACTGATTGAGGTATGGGTAGTATAAGTATTTGCAAACCCTAAATTAATGGGTTGGATGTCAGACATTTTACGTCCCTAGCAAAAAGACCTGACTGAGACTGCAAAACTGTTACCAGTCAGTTTGAATGAAGCGACCAAGAAAGTTAATGGATTGAGATACGTCCAAAACTATGTGGAATGTCTTTCATGGTGTAAATAATTTCATTATGAGCAATTAGATTAGGTTTTTATTTGCAGATTGAGTGTGTTTGTAAATAGTTTGTAAATTGTCTTCTTACTTTCCAGTTTTGGACAGGATTGTGTAAATGGCTGCATAACTCCATTTGCCATTGTGGAACCACCATGAAACCATGGGGAATGAGAGTGTAGACCTTGTACCATACTACGAAACAAGTAGGGTCCTTAAAAATGTAGGAAGGCCATCAAGAGACCCAATCTTAGGCGAGACTGAACAATGCCCGACTAGGAGAGGTTGAGTTGCAGAGGTCTTGGAGAGCAAGGTTGGATAGAGGAAAGTACACCCTTTGGAGGAGGTGTAGAGGAGTGTTTGAAGCATCATTGGTGTGAAGGAGGAGCCTCCACCAATCCAGGAAAGGTGGATAAAACACAAAACACTCACCATGACCCAGGCAGACCACGAAACCCTTAAAAACCCCAAAATTCACCCAAGGCACTGTACGACCACTCGGAGGCCCAAAACCTAGAAAATCCTTGAGCCCTTGCCAATTGAATGGTAGTCTATTTTGGGAGTTTGGTGTATGCATAGTTTGTGAGAGAAATCCCTAAAGGATTGGGTAGGAGGCCTAATTGCTCCTAATCCTTATAGCCCTATTTTGTAATAAAAAACACAAAACAGTGAAATTGGTAGAAAGGATGAAGGTAGAAACTTCTTGGGGGCACACGGAGGGATGTAAAACATGGTTTAAGACCTGATTTAACCTTGCTAAGACCTTGGAAGGTGTGGAACAAGCCTTAGCCCTTATTAGCCATAGTAAGGGATTTTGAGTCTCATGAGTAGATGAGACCTTAGGAGCAACATAGAAACTCATTTGTGGGTGGATTGGGCAAGGTCAGGGGATTCCTCAAGAAAAGGAAGTGCTAGAGACCCTAGGGTTTGAGGAGAACACCAGGTAATCCAAGGAAAGGATCCAAGAGCATAGACTGGGCAAGTCTATCCCAAGCACCCATTCATTAGATTAGAATCAGAGCAAGCAAAAGACTTGTTGGACTGTGTATGTCTCTATATACTGGTGAATTAGTAGGGGAGAGCAGAATGGTCACTAATGCAGAGCTGGCTAGAGAGGTGGAAGAACAGAAGGAGAAGAATAGACTCCTTGAAGAAGCTATGAGCGAGATAAGGGATAAACTGCAGGAAGTGGTGGATCAAAGGCCACAAGGACCTTGGGATGAAGACACCAAGGGTAAAGGCAAGAAGACTATAGACATAGATGACATTATCCCTGAACCAGATCCCTTGTTCAATGAAGAACCTTTTGTGAAGGCTATTAAGGCCTTGAACACCAAAGCCTTTGAAGGATTGCACATTTCAGTGGAAGAATGGACATATACATTGTTATGGAATGGATTGAGGGCATGGAAAACCACTTTGAGTGTGAAGAAGTGACAGAGGCTGAAAAGGTTAAAGTTGCCAAGTCAAGATTAAGGGGAGTATGTGAGTTGAGAGACCTTAGTAATTTGGAGATGAAGAGCGGGCAAGTACAGGACTTCACTCAAACCATCAAGGAAGTTCAACAGCAAGTTAAGAAGGCCATCCTTGAATCCACTCAAAAACTGAAGGCCAAAGTGGATGAGAGAAGGAGAGAGGTTCAGTTCAAGGTGGGTGACTATGTGATGGTACATTTGAGCAAAGCCAGGATGCAAAGTGGTAAGCCTACCAAATTGCAGATGAAGAGAGTAGGACCTTGTCAAATTCTGGCAAAATATGGTGAGAACGCCTATAAGGTTGATTTAGCTTTAGACTTAGCTATTTCACCAATCTTTAATGTTGCTGATCTGGTAATGTATAAGGGAGAGATAGCAGGGCAGATTGAGAACCAAGCTAAGGTATTACAAGACTTGGATGTAAATACCTTACCTCAAGTGAAGAAGCCTAAAGTAGAGGAGATCTTGTAATCAAGGGTGAAGCAGTCTACTAGACACTAGGTCTACATGGAGCACTTAGTGAAATGGGCAAATCAACCAGTATCTGAAGCTACATGGGTGGAGGAGCGCAGGTTCAAGACACTTGGAATAGACCCGGCTCTTATTTCTTCCTATTTTTCTTAGTTATGTATAGAGGGGGAGTATGGTGCAGGAGCACCCTTTCAAGCTCTCCCTCCTTCTTTTTTGTTGGTGTTATGTTTCTTATGAAGCCATTGTACATGAATAAGAGCCATGAGGTCATGTGTGGTAGACTAGGTCCTAGTTTTAGGTCCTTAGTGTTTTTGTTGTGATTTCTTGTGCAGGAGAGGTTGAGTGTTCTTGGAATGTGTGTTAGGAATTATTGGCATGTTGATATCCTTAGGATAGCCCAAAATAGGCTTAGGAGTCATGAAAAGGAACAATGACAAAGTTGCTCAAAAGATGCAAAAGTTGCATGACAACTTTTAAAAGTTGTCAAGCAACTTTTCCACCCAAAATGGTCATAGACACTTGTTGTGCGCGAAGAGACCTAATTTTGGCACACCGACTAAGGTATGGGTAGTATAAGTATTTTCAAACCCTAAATTAATGGGTTGGATGTCAGACATTGTACGACCCTAGCAAAAAGACCTGACTGAGACTGCAAAACTGTTACCAGTCAGTTTGAATGAAGCAAATAAGAAAGTTAATGGATTGAGATACGTCCAAAACTATGTGGAATATCTTCCATGGTGTAAATATTTTCATTATGAGCAATTATATTAGGTTTTTATTTGCAGATTGAGTGTGTTTGTAAATAGTTTGAAAATTGTCTTCTTACTGTCCACTTTTGGACAGGATTGTGTAAATGGCTACATAACTCCATTCCCCGTTGTGGAACCACCATGAAACCATGGGGAATGAGAGTTTAGACCTTGTACCATACTAAAAAACAAGAAGGGACCTTAAAAATGCAAGAAGGCCATCAAGAAAGCCAATCCTAGGCGAGACTAAACAGTGCCCGGCTAGGAGAGGTTAAGTTGCAGAGGTCTTGGAGAGCAAGGTTGGATAGAGGAAAGTAAAACCTTTGGAGGAGGTGTAGAGGAGTGTTTGAAGTATCATTGGTGTGAAGGAAGAGCCTCCATCAATCTATAAAAGGTGGCTAAAATACAAAACACTCACTGTGACCCAGGTAGACCACAAAACCCTCACAAAACCCTTAAAAACCCCAAAATTCGCCCAAGGCACTGTACGGCCACTTGGAGGCCCAAAACCAAGAAAATCCTTGAGCCCTTGCCAATTGAATGGTAGTCTATTTTGGGAGTCTAGGTTTTGTATGCATCATTTGTGAGAGAAAGCCCTAAAGGACTAGGTAGGAGGCCTAATTGGTCCTAATCCTTGCAGCCCTGTTTTGTAAGCAAAAACACAAAACAGTGAAATCGGTAGAAAGGATGAAGGTAGAAACTTCTTGGGGGAACATGGAGGGATGTAAAACATGGTTTAAGACCTGATTTAACCTTGATAAGACGTTGGAAGGTGTGGAACAAGCCTTAGCCCTTATTAGCCATAGTAAGGGATTTTGAGTCTCACGAGTAGATGAGACCTTAGGAGCAGCATAGCAACTCATTGGTGGGTGGATTGGGAAAGGTCAGGGGATTCCTCAAGAAAATGAAGTCCTAGAGACCCTAGGGTGTGAGGAGAACACCACGTGATCCAAGAAAAGGATCCAAGAGCATAGACTAGGCTAGTCTATCCCAAGCACCAATCCATCAGATTGGTATCAGAGAAAGTAAAAGACTTGTTGGACTATGTATGTCCCTATGTACCGATGAATTAGTAGGGGAGAGAAGAATGGTCACTAATGCAGAGCTAGCTAGAGAGGTGGAAGAACAGAAAGAGAAGAATAGACTCCTTGAAGAAGCTATGAGCGAGATAAGGGATAAAATGCAAGAAGTGGTGGATCAGAGGACACAAGGACCTTGGGATGAAGATACCAAGGGTAAAGGCAAGAAGACTATAGACATAGATGACATTATCCTTGAACCAGATCCCTTGTTCAATGAAGAACCTTTTGTGAAGACTATTAAGGCCTTGAACACCAAAGCCTTTGAAGGATTGCCACATTGCAGTGGAAGAATGGACATAGACACTATTATGGAATGGATTGAGGGCATGGAAAACCACTTTGAGTGTGAAGGAGTGACAGAGGCTCAAAAGGTTAAATTTGCCAAATCAAGATTAAGGGGAGTATGTGGGTTGAGAGATCTTAGCACTTTGGAGATGAAGAGCGGGCAAGTAGAGGACTTCACTCAAACCATCAAGGAAGTTAAAGAGCAAGTTAAGAAGGCCATCCTTGAATCCACTCGAAAACTGAAGGCCAAAGTGGATGAGAAAAGGAGAGAGGTTCAGTTCAAGGTGGGTGACTATGTGATGGTACATTTGAGCAAAGCAAGGATGCAAAGTAGTAAGCCTACCAAACTGCAGATGAAGAGGGTAGGACCTTCTAAAATTCTAGCAAAATATGGTGAGAATTCCTATAAGTTTGATTTACCTTCAAACTTATCCATTTCACCAATCTTTAATGTTGCTGATCTGGTAATGTACAAGGGAGAGATATCAAGGCAGACTGAGAACCAAGCTAAGGTATTACAAGACTTGGATGTAAATACCTTACCTCAAGTGAAGAAGCCTACATCAAAGGAGATCTTGGAATCAAGGGTGAAGAAGTCTACTAGACACTAGGTCTACATGGATTACTTAGTGAAATTGGCAGATCAACCAGTATCTGAATCTAAATGGGTGGAGGAGAGCAGGTTCAAGACACTTGGAATAGACCCGGCTCTCATTTCTTCTTATTTTTCTTAGTTATGTATAGAGGGGGAGTATGGTGTAGGAGAACCATTTCAAGCTCTCCCTCCTTTTTTTGTTGGTGTTATGTTTCTTATGAAGCCATTGTACATGAATAAGAGCCATGAGCTCATGTGTGGTAGACTAGGTCCTAGTTTTAGGTCCTTAGTGTTTTTGTTGTGATTTCTTGTGCATGAGAGGTTGAGTGTTCCTGGAATGTGTGTTAGGAATTATTGGCATGTTTATGTCCTTAGGATAGCCCAAAATAGGGTTAGGAGTCATGAAAAGCAACAATGGCAAAGTTGCTCAAAAGATGCAAAAGTTGCATGACAACTTTTAAAAGTTGTCAAGCAACTTTTCCACCCAAAATGGTCATAGTCCCTTGTTGTACATGGAGAGCCCTAATTTTGGCACATCGACTGAGGTATGGGTATTATAAGTATTTGAAAACCCTAAATTAATGGGTTGGATGTCAGACATTGTACGACCCTAGCAAAAAGACCTGACTGAGATTGCAAAACTGTTACCAGTCAGTTTGAATGAAGCAACCAAGCAAGTTAATGGATTGAGATATGTCCAAAACTATGTAAAATGTCTTTCATGGTGTAAATACTTTCATTATGAGCAATTAGATTAGGTTTTTATTTGCAGATTGAGTGTGTTCATAAATAGTTTGTAAATTATCTTCTTACTGTCCAGTTTTGGACAGGATTGTGTAAATGGCTGCATAACTCCATTCCCCATTGTGGAACCACCATGAAACCATGGGGAATGAGAGTTAATAACTTGTACCATAATACAAAACAAGTAGGGCCTTTAAAAATGTAGGAAGGCCATCAAGAGACCCAATCCTAGGCGAGATTGAACAGTGCCTGACTAGGAGAGGTTAAGTTGCAGAGGTCTTGGAGAGCAAGGTTGGATAGAGGAAAGTACACCCTTTGGAGGAGGTGTATATGAGTGTTTGAAGCATCATTGGTGTGAAGGAGGAGCCTCCACCAATCAAGACAAGGTGGCTAAAACACAAAACACTCACTGTGACCTAGGCAGACCACAAAACCCTTAAAAACCCCAAAATTCGTCCAAGGCATTGTACGACCACTTGGAGGCCCAAAACCTAGAAAATCCTCGAGCCCTTGCCAATTGAATGGTAGTCTATTTTGGGAGTTTGGTTTGTGTATGCATCATTTGTGAGATAAATTCCTAAAGGACCGGGTAGGAGGCCTAATTGGTCCTAATCCTTGTAGCCCTGTTTTGTAAGCAAAAACACAAAACAGTGAAATCGATAGAAAGGATGAAGGTAGAAACTTTTTGGGGGCACATGGAGTGATGTAAAACATGGTTTAAGACCTGATTTAACATTTCTAAGACCTTGGAAGGTGTGGAACAAGCCTTAGCCCTTATTAGCCATAGTAAGGGATTTTGAGTCTCATGAGTAGATGAGACCTTAGGAGCAGCATAGCAACTCATTGGTGGGTGGATTGGGAAAGGTCAGGGGATTCCTCAAGAAAAGGAAGTCCTAGAGACCCTATGGTGTGAGGAGAACACCAAGTGATCCAAGGAAAGGATCCAAGAGCATAGACTAGGCTAGTCTATCCCAAGCACCAATCCATCAGATAACCCACTAAGAATGGCATTTTTAGCTTTAGCATTGTTCTCATATTCCTTCTTAGCATTTGGATCAGTTGGGGGATTATTAGGGACTATATACTAATTCACAATCGACATCCATACATCACAACCCAGAGAGGACAAAGAGGTTTCTATTCTTGTACTCCAAAAGTCATAATTGAAATCATCAAACATAGGGGCTTTTGAGGAGGCAGATTCATTTCTTGCCATTGTAAACACTTGACAGGATCTACCCAAGCTAGAGAACACTTTTTAAAAATAGGGTACCTATTCTATGATACCAATTGTTGGACATAATGGATCACTGAGAGGGGGGTGAATAAGTGATTTACACACTTTTACTCAAATACGGATAAACCGGTACAATATAAAACAAACAGTGCAGACTAGTAGACCAAACAATGCAAACTAAGTGTGTGAAAGGATTTTCTATAACATCAATTTAACTCATATAGAAGAATGCATCACATAACACCAGATATACAAGGAAAACCCAATGTGGGAAAAAACTCGGTGAGAATAGTTGTTGGAGATCTTCTACTCCAAACCAGCCTCACAATGTAAATGATCTGATTGCAATTTTAGGGCACCAACCCCTGATTTATGAGCACCAACTCAAAGGAGCACCAACCCTTGAACAATTTATAGGCTACAACCTAAAGGAGCTACAACCCTTGCACTAAGAACCTACTCAATGAAAACAATACGAAGATTCAAATAGAAAAATAACTTCCCTATTGCAAATGAAGTTTTTCAACCCTTCGATACACTGCTCTATTAGTTTCAATCTTACCGGTCTGTGAAACCTCCACACTCACTGCAACACTGCCTTTATGCTGGTCCTTACTCTGTTAAAACTTCCCTTCCTTTGTCTGTTGGATTCACCTCACACCTACTCACACTTTGACAGGTTTTGTCTCTGTCGGTTGTTCTCTGTCGGTTCACACACCTTTTCGGTTTCTCCTTCAATACACAGTCACTTAAGACTTTTTTGTTTTTCACTTAACCAATATGTTCTATCTCTCTTTTATTCACCAGCATCATCACATATCATCCCGCAGCAGCAACCTTATCGATTTTAGACTTGTATATTTAAAAACAAGTTTTCCCGCCAAAAACAAATTCAAACATCAGGCGGTTAGGGTTTTTTCTTTCGACCAAATCTACATCAAATCTTGTTTGATCCGCCTTGGATGGTTCACCTACTTTGTGGAGAAGCATCTGTATGGGTTTTTATTCATCTAATGCATGTTTTCTAAAAATAGTAAACTTCACCCTACTTTACGGCCTTGATCTTGATCGGCCTCATTTCATCTAGCTATTTCTAACTGGAGGTTAATCTGCAATTGGTTTTCATGTCCTGGTCACCATCCCAACAACAACTTGATCATTCTCTATTGTCCATTCTTCCTTGAGCCATAATTGTCATATAATATCCCATGATGGATTTATCATTTAATGACCACCAACTACATGGACAACCATGTCGATGAATATTTTATCAACCTCTGTATGTTTTCCACCTCAGCTCCCCATGGGACACATCGACATTCAATAAACTCACCAACTCATAATCAATTCAACCCTGAACATCTCTGTCAATAAAAAACCTTCTACTAGTATAGACCTTTATCGGTATGCCAAATACACAGGATAACCATTGTTATCGACATTACCCAATAGTGACATTTCATCTAACCTTTCAGCATGTCTTCATGCCATTCGTTCAGTTCAGCTCACCGGGTGTTGTTGTGATTCATCTAACATTCTTCCTCTTCATCACAAACAAACAACCAACTTGTTACTATTTACTAAGTTGTCATTAGTTTTATGTCCAAAGTCATCCTATATATTCTAGTCAGTTAATACTACCAAAATATTCAGTCGATATGTACTAAGACTGTCGGTTATAGAAGAAAGGCTGGTCACCGAGATGAGAGATACCAAGCTGCCTAATCGAGTAAAGTTCCTATGCCTACCAAGTAGCAAAGATGGTATACCAAGTTAATTTGAACCAAGTGGAAACATGTTACCAGATTCAATGAACCTAGACACATATGTGGAAACGTGTTACAAGATTCGAGAACAGGGAACCATTATTGCATAGGAAATTCCATTCAAAGATTTTGTATGATTTTGAGGAAGTTTATCCAATGAAACAATTTCTATGTTTATTCATTCAATAAAACATGTTTGTATGATCAATGTATGAACAAGATCACCATCTCAGAGATCTATATATACGGAGTAATTTGAGTATCTAAGAAGAAAGGAAGATTGATTATTTGAAAAATGAAAATCATGAGAGAAGATAAGATGTGAAGAGTGACAGAGATATTCAGAGGTCACCAAGAAGGTTTTTCAAAAAATAGTTTAAGGGATAGAGTATACAGAAGAGGTCACTGAGTTGATTTATCAATTACCGAGGTATGCTATGAGCAAGGTAATTTCATATTGAGCACATAGAGTCTAATATAACATTTTAGATGTAAAGTTGCAGATATTTGTAAAGATTTTGATTGAATTATTTGAGTTGTAATAGAAACCTTTAACAGGGTAAAAGACTCTAACAAAGTCTATAAATTGTAAAGCCTTTAACCAGGTACAACATTTTGTAAAATCCTTTAGCAAGGTAGATCTAAAGATCTTGATACTCCTAACAGGGTAAGCTATCACAAATAGCTAAACATGTATCTCTAACCGAGCAACCTTTATTATTACAGTAGTGAAGTTGTGGGTGCCATCCCCACCACAGTTTTTCTCTCTAACAAAGAGTTTCTGCGTAACCAAAATATTTGAGTTATGGAGTGAAATGTGTATGAATGTTATTTCTATGATTATGCTTTAGCATTATATATTATGAGATCAGCTATACACAGTTTATGTTTATTAGTAAGATTGTTTTTAAAGAAAACCTTTGAATTATTGATTCACCCCTCCCCTCTCAGTACATTAGCTTTCCTAGTTGGACCTAACAATTGGTATCAGAGCTCTACTCTTGGAAAAGGGTTTTATAGCCTAAACAGAAAGATCCTATCAATGGAAGGCTATAAACAATCATGCAAAATTGTGAATCTTCAAGAAGAATTGGATCATGCTAATCAAGTGATTACAGACATGCAGAGACAAATGCAAAAATCACTGAAAGTTAGAAGAAGATTATCTGATGATTTACAAGACTCACAAGAGTTGGTGGAACAAATTGAGACATCATCTGAGAACAACATATCAAAAGAGTCCGAACAAATGATTGTAGAATTGAAAGAAAAGAACAAAGCACTGAATGATCAGCTAAAAGCAATGAGAACGGAACATGAGTATTTTAGCACACAGATGACTGAAAATCTTGATGCATTGAGAACAGTTGAAGATAACATAAGAGATATAGAAAGAGAAAAACAACAACTAGAAGAATTGGTGTCTGAAAAGAATGATGAAATCACAAGGATGATTGGAATTCAACATAATCTATCTGATCAATTGGGTTATGCACATCATGAAGCAAATCTAAAAGGAAATGAGAATCAAGCATTAAAACTTGAATTATCAAGATTAACCGATGAACTTGAAGCAGAAAAGAAGTCAAAAGAAACATTGAAGAAAAGTTATGAAGTGTCAAGAATGTTGGATGAGCAACTAAACATAAGATCACCCAACAAATCTGCCAGACTCGATTACAAAAGAAACAACTCTACTGACAAAGGAATCGACACCACCGAGAAAGGAGAATCATCAAAGAAGGCTGGAAATAAAGATAAGTTGAAAGATAAGAAGCCTATTTGCAATTATTGTGGAAAACAAGGACATACTGCCAACATGTGCCGAATAAGAAAAGGTAAGCAACCGAATGTCACTAGGTCTGATGGTTATTGTTACAATTGCAATAAGTATGGTCACAGATCTAATCAATGTAGGACAAAGTCTATTAGAAATTATCAAAAGGAACAAGGGGTTTTGCAAAAATTGCAATAGATATGGACAGAATACCAAGAAGTGTTGGTTTAAGCAGAAAAACTATATGTGGTCTTCATATCGAGCAAATACTAGAAGCTACCGAATTCACACAGATCTTAACCGACAATATACTGTAGTACCATGGGATTACAATACAAGGGTATGGTGTGAATGTTGTGGAAGATATGGACATATAAGTGCCAACTGTATGATAAGATTTGGAATGAACAACCGAAGATCATGGAGAAATCCTGGAATTGCATGTTTTCATTATCACAAAGTTGGACACTTGGCTAAAGATTGCAGAGATCAACCCAGAGGAGATACTGAAGAGATAAGAATCAAATTACAGAAAATCTGGAAAAAGAAGGAAAATGGGTCAAATAATGAAGAAAGCACCTTACCTACCGAGTTAGGTGCATCTACTTCGAATTAATCATAAAGGTATGAAGGGACTGTGTTTTCTCAAGGTTAGATTTTAACAGTTCCTATTTAATCATGAACACAATTCCAAAATCTGCATACCTAAGATGCAATAACATTTTTAAATACTATCTAGTCTTTTGAAGTACCAGAGAAGTCAATAAATGCAGTAAACCTATCTAGTCGATAAAAGCATATAAGGAAGATAGTCGGTTTAGTGGAACCGAGTGCATTTAATGCTTATCTTACCTAACTGCACGAAGCCCGATAAGGTAAAGGGTGTATTTAAAGTTCTTTGTGTGGTCATTTTACACTTACCAGTTTTCAAAGAGCAGAGTTAAGCGAATCAAAGGTGATCAAACATTTCCAGAGTGAATTTCAAGGTATTTTCACACAATCTTAAGCGCATTTTCAAGCAAGTTAACCGGTCAATATCATTTGTGAATATTTGCATTATATTTACTAAGTCGAAAGCATTTTTTGGTTAGTTGAAACCCTAAGCTATTTCGTTAGTAGAAATCCAAGTTTGAAATGGCTCTGAAGATGCAGAAACCCGTTGTAGTTGAGACTATTGAGAAGCCCTCACTAAAGTATTCCTTACCTCCCAAAGTGGCATCCAAACCCGATGAGAAAACTGCATTCTGTCTTATTCTGGATAGGGTTCTATTGGTTGAAGATGTCATATTTTATACTAAGTGTCATGTTGAAGAGCTAGGTCATATCGAAATTAAGGACATGTATGATGAATTATGCACTGATGGAATCCCAGATAGTAAGTTTGAGCATATCAAAGTTAAGGGATTGACCGAAGCCCTAACCTATCCTCGAGTTTTCAAACCCTAGTGGGTCAAATTTGTCTTGAGCAGAGTGCATGACAACTTTATGTGGTTAGAGGATCAACCGTTCAAGATCACCAAGGAGATTATTCACTTAATAATCGGATACCCTATATTTGACCATGCTCGAACACAGAAGATGATTTCACATAAGGAATTGACAACTTTAACCGGAGTTGAGTATGATGGTAGAGGTCTTAAGTTGAATAATGTAACTGATGCATAACTAAATTTTGCAATTAGAGTCATTGGTTATTGTTTCTTCCAATCGACAAGAGAAAACAGTCTACCATGTGCAGCTGTAGATTTGGCCTATAAAATTGTGAAAAAGGGTATGAAAGTTGATTTATGTGAAGTATTGTTGAAGAACCTTTTTGAAAATCTCAACACAATAAGGAAACATAAGAAGAATAACACTGCTAACACACTAAAGTTTGGGTCACTCTTAATGCATATGTTCTTCTATTTTCAGAAGTTCTTTCCTTCAGTCGGTAACATCATTTGGGAATTACACCAACCAATCACCCATCAAATAAATGATTTTATCAATCAGCTAGGTGATAATTTCAATGAGATAATGGATGATTACTTTAATAAATTTCAGGACAAGATGCATGACAGGTATAGGATCACACCTCAGTTAGTGGAAAAATATAAGGATACTATATGTTTTGAAGTGGACACCGGCTACTGTTATGTCAATGCAGTAGAACCCATAACTCAATCTTTACCACCTATGGGTTATGAGATTAATTTTGATATTACTCAACAACAGATAGATGCCTTTTTGGCACTTCCAAGGCACTCGACCGAGATCAGGTATGGTACCTATGAAGAGGTAAAAGAAAAAGTAAAAATGAGCATTGTGGTACCAAAGGCTACCAAAAAAGCCACTAAAATGATCAAAGTTTTAACTGAGAAATTTGGAGAAGGTTGTACCTCCACACCTACTAAGCTAGCAGGTAGGAAAAATGATCAACTTACAATCGAGGAAGAATCTGAAGCTCAAGAAGACGCAATTACACTGAGCACCGAGTTGCCAAAGGGAAAAATTTTGAAAAGAAAGAAACATGATACAACTAAGGTATCACCGACTCCACCAGTTAAGCGACCTAATACTAGATCATCTGCTGTGTCACCCGGTAAGAGGCAAAAAAATGTTGAAATGCTTAAAGTTACAAAGACTTATAGAAAGTCAACTAGAAGACTCATTTTGAATAAGGAGTCAAGTGACACAGAATCTGAAGATGCAAATAAATTTCAGATTGTTAAAAGCACAAAGGAAGACGTACACAATGTTGACAATTTTTGTGCAAAATTGAAACAATATGGAGGATTTGGATCATTTAGGTATGTAAAATATGACCCCCAAACAAAAGAAGAGAAGAGGCAAATAGAAGAGTCAGTAGTGTGTACACTTCTCAAATTCTGAGTAGTTCCATTAGAAGTAACTGTTTTTCTTCCAAAAGCATTATACTCTCATATTGACAACAAATGGAAATATGCTATGGACTTGGAGAAACGGATTAGAGAAAGAGTTTTGGTACATCTCTTTCCAGACATGTCGGTAGATGATATGAGAAATCATTTGAAAAACTACCAGACAAATTTTCAAGTAAAGCAAAGGGCCTTGAAAATGATGAATGGTCTTTATCTTGAAGTACAGAAGGAAACTAAAGAAAAATGGCAAGACATATTCAGAATTTAGACTGAAGAGCCTCAAGGTGAAGTGGAAATAGTTGACATCACCGAGCAAGATCCTGCTTCAACTATTCAACTAGATGAAGATGTCATGGACACTGAGGCACAGGAAGAAGAGATGATAGAAGGAAATGCCTATGCCAAACTGGTATCAAGTGAATCAATCTTGGAACAAGTTAAGTCCTATCCTCCAGTAACTCAACAAGTGTCAACCGAGAAACCTCAGGACACAGAACAAGGTAAAGAGGATCAAAAGGCTACACAAGGTGAATCTATCTCTCAGGTCATAGGCGAGCAAACTTCTCAAGCACCTACAAACACTGAAACTGTTGCCACTGAGACCCCAAGCAAGGAAACACTAAAGGTTACATCAGAGGCTATAGGAACTGACAAAAGTGTTTCTTCCACTGAGCAAAATACCGAGGAAGAGAAAGCCTCTAAAGCCATTGTACTCATTCAACCGGTGAAGGCATCATCAACCAAAGAGAAGAAAGCAAAGAAGCACGGTTTTAAGGTAGATTTGTCAAAGCCTATTGTGTTGCCGAATGTTGACATTTCAAAACTAAAAGGGAAAGCACTTATTGAATTCGGAGAGCTTTGTAAAACCAAAGCAAAACAGGAAAAATAGATAGCTATTCAGAAGAAGAACCGAGTACTATAGAAGGTCAAAGCATTATTGACAGACATGCTACCTGAAGCTACCGTAAATAAAGACGCTACCATCCATATGCAACTAGATGAACCACTCACTCAATTAGAAGCATCAGGAATAGACACATCACAATACCTTAGCAAATTAAAAGAAAAAGAGCTAACTGCCAAGATGATTGAAGAAGTGCAAAAAGAAGTTGCTATAGGTAAAGTCAAGCTTGTTGGATTCATTGCTGAGTTGTCCCCTCAACTCAAGCACATTATTTATTTATTTTATAATTTATGTACATTTTCATTCTTTATTAAAGATATCAAGCATAAGACCGAAGTCATTGGAAAAGAGATCACCGATCTCTCCAATACACTGACTACCGAGCCCAATTCTATTCAGTATTTTTATACAAAACTACAAACTCTTATGGCTTAGTAGTTAGAAATTTGAAATGAAGAGCACAAAATAAGGATGGATATCATGACTCTTCAAACATTATTTATTCCCCATTTATCATCCGTTCAAGAGCAGATCAACCGAGCTACACAATTATCCACTCAAACAGAGGGAAGCACTTTAGATGGTTTGATTTCACTGTTAGCTGATATTACAGCTCAAAATTCTTTAATGGAAAGTGTCAAGGATGCACTTACCAACGCTCTCAAAGTCACTTGTACTAAGTATAAATCTATTTTTGACCAGTTGCCCCCACCTAATGGTAACTAGTTTTGATGTTTGTCAAAAAGGGGGAGTGTACCGAGTATACAGAGTATCTGAGTGTACAAAGTTTATACTATCTACCAAGTGTACAGGTGACATTGACAGGGGGAGCATGGAACATTAGGAGCATGCAAATCAAGGTGTCTACAACATATTGATAAGGGGAGTATGTACTTGAAGTATGTATTTGAACAAATATATATGCTGTCATTTCAGTCAAATTTTGTAAGTATATAGATTTTGTGTTATGACTTTGAAAGGAGTTTTGTCAAACATACCAAACTAATGTCAAAAGGGGAGATTGTTACTATTTACTAAGTTGTCATTAGTTCTATGTCCAAAGTCATCCTATATACTCTAGTCAATTAATACAAACAAAATATTCAGTCGATATGTACTAAGGTTGTTGGTTACAGAAGAAAGGCTAGTCACCGAGATGAGAGATACCGACCTGCCTACCAAGTAAAGTTCCTATGCCTACCGAGCAGCAAAGATGGTATACTGAGTTAATCTAAACCAAGTGGAAACGTGTTACCAGATTCAATGAACTTGGACACATATGTGGAAACATGTTACAAGATTTGAGAACAGGGAACCGTTATTACATAGGAAATTGCATTCAAAGATTTTGTATGATTTTGAGGAAGTTTATCCAATGAAATAATTTCTATGTTTATTCATTCGATAAAACTGTTACTACTTATCAAGTTGCCATTAGTTTTATGATCAAAGTTATTCTATATACTCTAGTCGGTTATCTCTACCAAGATATTCAGTCGGTATGCACAGTCTAGTCGGTTATTGAAGAAAGTAGTCTCAGAACGTAGTTTACACCGAGTTGTCTATCGAGTATCATTTCATGTCTACTGAGCAACAAAGATGACACATTGAGTTGTTACACACCAAGTGAAACATGTTACCAGATTCATTGAACCTAGACATTCATATGAAAACGTGTTACAAGATCTAGGAACATCTAACCGTTATCACATTGGAAATTGCACTTAAAGATTGTGTATGATTTTGAGGTCATCTAACCAATGAAATATTTTGCATGGTTGTTCATTCGATAAAACATGTTTGTAAGATCGAAGCAATGAATGGATAACCGACATAAGAGATCTATTTATACAGCATGAGTTAAGAATTAAAAGGGCGTGTGCATGAGTGTAAGAAGACTGTTACAGAGACACAAAGGTCACCGAGAAGGTTTTCAGAGAATAGTCGAAGAATAGAGTAAACAGAAGGGTTTACCAAGTTACTATATGGGTTACCGAGGTATGCTATAAGCAAGGTAATCTATTCTGAGCACATAGAATCTACTATAACATTCCAGACGTAAAGTTGCAAATATTTGTAATGATTTATTGTAATATTTTGAAGTTGTAAGAGAAACCTTTAACAGGGTAAAAGACTCTAAACAAGTCTATAAATTGTAAAGCCTCTAACTAGGTGTAGCATTTAGTTTAAGTGTTGTAAAATCCTTTAGCAAGGTAGATCTAATAGATCTTGTTACTCCTAATAGGGTAAGCTATCAGAAATAGCTAAACATGTACCTCTAATCGAGCACTCTTTATTATTGCGGTAGTGAAGTTGTAGGTGCCATCCCCACCACAGTTTTTCTCTCTAACCAAGAGTTTCTGCGTAACCAAAATATATGTGTTATGGAGTGAATCATGTATGATTGTTATCTATTTATTTTAGCTTTATATTATGTTACTGCACTATTTAGTTTATGCATAACAGTAAAGTTATTGTTGAAGAAAAGTTTTGGAGTACTGATTCACCCCTCCCCTCTCAGTACATTAGCTTTCCATATTGGGCCTAACAATTGGTATCAGAGCTTGAATCTTGGAAAAGGGTCTAACTGCCTAAAGATAAAGATCTTATCAATGGAAGGCTATAAACAATCTCGGAGGATTGTGTATCTGCAAGAAGAGCTGGATCATGCTAATCAAGTGATTGCAGACATGCAAAGACAAATGCAAAAGTCTTTGAAAGTAAGAAGAATATTATCTGATGATTTGCAGGACTCTCAAGAGTTAGTGGAGAAAATTGAGACATCATCTGAGAACAACATATCTGAAGAAACTAAAGAAATGATTGGAGTATTGAGAGAAAAGAACAAAGCACTGGCTGATCAACTAAAAGCAATGAAAAGAGAACATGAACATTTCAGCACACAGATGACTGAAAATCTTGATGCATTAAGGACAACCGAGGATAAAGTAAGAGATCTACAAAGAGAGAAACAACAACTTGAAGTCTTAGTATCTGATAAGAATGATGAAATCACAAGGTTGACTGGAATTCAACAAAATCTGTCAGATCAACTAGGCTATGCACATCATGAAGCAATTCTAAAAAATGATGAGAATCAAGCATTGAAACTTGCAGTATCAAGGTTGACCGATGAACTTGAATCAAAGAAGAAATCCAAAGAAACACTGAAGAAGAGTTATGAAGCATCGAAGATGTTGGATGAGCAACTGAATACAAGAAGACCCAACAAAGATGCAGGACTCCGTTACAAAGGAAAAAACTCTACCGAAAAGGGAATTCATACTACCGAGAGAGGAGAATCATCAAAGCAAGTTGGAAATAAGAACAACATCAAAAGAAAGAAGCCTATTTGCAACTACTGTGAAAATCAAGGTCACACTGCCAACATGTGCCAAATCAAAAAAGGTAAGCAACTGAATGTCACTAAGTCCAAAGGTTATTGTTATAATTGCAATAAATATGGTCACACATCTAATCAATGTAGGACAAAGTCTGTTAACAATTATCAGAAGGCAAAATTCAAAGGGTTTTGTAAAAACTGCAATAGATATGGACATAGTACCGAGAAGTGTTGGTTTAAGCAAAAGAACTATATGTGGTATGCACACCGAGAAAATGCTAGAGGTTACTGAACTCACACACATTCTTACCAACAATATTCTGCAGTACCATGGGATTACAATACAAGAATCTGGTGTGAATGTTGTGGAAGATATGGACATATAAGTGCCAACTGTTTTATAAGGTTTGGGATGTACAATCGAAGATCATGGAGAAATCCTGGTATGGCATGTTTTCACTGTCACAAAGTTGGACATTTAGCTGGAGATTGCAGAGATCAACCTAGAAAAGACACTGAAGAAATAAAAGACAAATTAAAGATGATTTGGAAAAAGAAGGAAACTGTGTCAAATGAAAAAAGCACCTTACCTACCGATTTAGGTGCTCCTATTCCAAATTAATCGGTAAAGGTATGAAGGGACAACATTCTATCAAGGTTAAATCTTAATAGTTCCTATTTAATTATGTAATTAATCCAAATCTGCATAATTAAGATGTAATAGTAAGTTTGAAATTCTATCAAAGTCCTTTGAAGTACTTTACAGGAAACCTGTCAAGTCGGTGAACAGAAAGCCTGTCAAGTCGGTGAATGAAGGAAGTTTGGTTACTCGGTTAAAGCGGAAAAAGGAAAGAAAGTTAAGTGGAACCGAGTGCATTTAATGTTTTTGACCTAACCTACATAAAGCCCGATAAGGCATATTATGTACTTAAAAGCATCTTCACGGTCATTTTCAACTCACCAAGTTTTCAAGAGAGTAGAGCAAAGTGAATCCAAGGTGATCAAACCTCCTACAAAGAAAATTCAAGGTATTTACATCAATCTCATCACATTGTTAAGCTGGTTTACTAACCTTATCAAGTTGCTATTATTTGCTAAGTGTGAAGCGTCTGCCGTTTGAAATCCTGAAACCCTAAGGATTCTTTGTTAGCTTTTATCTGAAATCTAAAATGGCGCCTAAGATCCAAGATCCCATTGTTGTCAAGAATGTAGAGAAGCCCTCACTAAAATACTCTTTGACTCCCAAAGTTGCATCTAAATCGGATGACAAAACCGCTTTTTCACTCATCCCGGATAGAGTGTTGTTAGTCGAGGATGTGAGATTGTTCACCAAATGTCATGTTGAAGAACTTGGTCATGTTGAAATCAAAGACACCTATGATGAGATGTGTACTGATGGTAAACTGAATAGAAAGTATGAGCACATCAAGATCAAGGATTAACTGAAGCCCCAACCTATCCCTGTGTGTTCAAACTCCAGTGGGTCAAGTTTGTTCTAAGCAGAGTTCACAATGATTTCATGTGGCTAGAAGAGCAACCATTTAAGATTACTAAGGATATCATTCATCCGATTATCGGTTACCCTATTTATGATCATTGCCGAGCCCAAAAGATGATATCACAGAAGGAATTGATCAATTTAACTGAAGTGGAATCAGATTGTAGAGGATTAAAATTGAACAATGTCACAGATGAAGAACTAAAATTTTCCATAAGAGTAATAGGTTACTGTTTCTTCCAATCAACAAGGGAAAATAGTGTACCATGTGCAGTAGTAGACCTAACATACAAAATTGTGAAAAAGGGAATGAAAATTGATCTATGTGAGGTATTGTTGAAGAACCTATTTGAGAATCTGAACACCATCAGGAAGCCGAAGAAAAACAACTCGGCTAATACACTAAAGTTTGGATCATTACTTGTATGCATGTTTTTCTATTTTGAAAAATTCTTTCCATCAGTCGGTAAAGTTGTTTGGGAACTACACTAACCAATCACCCATCAGATATTGACTTCATCAAGAAGTTAGGTGATAATTTCAATGATATTATGGATGACTACTTTAGTAAATTTCAAGAGAAAATGCATAACAGGTACCGGATTCCACCCCAGCTAGTGGAGAAGTACAAAAATGACATATGTTTTGAAGTTGACACTGATTACTGTTATGTGAATGTTGTGGAACCAAGGACTCAATCTTTGTCACTGATGAGTTACGAGATTGACTTTGACATCATACAACAACAAATTGATGGATTTCTTACATTGTCGAGGCATGCTACCGAGTTGAGGTATGGAACCTATGAGGAAGTGAAGGAAAAGGTAAAGATAAGCATTGTAGTACCCAAAGCTACAAGAAAGGCAACAAAGATGATAAAGGCATTATCAGAGAAATTTAGAGAAGACTCTTCCTCTACACTTGTCAAAGGCACCATTGCCATTACCGAAGAGGAATCTGAAGCCCAAGAGGCAGCTATAACACTAAGAATTGAATTGCCTAAGGGAAAAGTGTTGAAGAGAAAGAAACAAGACACATCAAAGGCCTCATCAACTCCACCTCCAAAGCGACCTAACACTAGAGCATCAGCAGCTTCACCGAGTAAGAAAACAAAGAGTGTTACTATTCCCAAGGTAACAAAGACCTACACGAAATCTACTCGGAGACTCATTTTGGCAAAAGAGTCTAGTGATACCGAATCAGAGGATGCAAGCAAATTTCAGATCATCAAAAGCAAGAAGGTAAATGTACATAGTGTTGAAAACTTCTATGATAATCTGAAAGAATATGGAGGATTTGGATCATTTAGATATGTTAAGTATGAAACCACAAATAATGATGAGAAGAGACAAATTGAAGAAGCTGTCATCTGCACACTTCTAAAATTCCGGTTAGCTCCATTGGAACTAGCTAAGTCACTTCCAAATGAACTTTATTTGCATATTGATAATAGGTGGAAGTATGCAATGGACTCGAAGAAACAGATTAGAGAAATAAGTCTGGTTCATCTCTTTCCTGACATGTCAGTAGCTGAAATAAAAGAACATCTCACAACCTACAACTCAAAGTTTCTTGTCAAACATAGAGCTTTAAAACTGATGAATGGGCTATATATTGAAGTTGAAAATGAGACAAAAGCAAAGTGGCAGGCAATCTTTAAAGTCAAGGATGTCGGTGAGCAAGCTACAGTTGAAATTGTTGATGTCACCGAGCAAGATCCTAATGTTACCGAGCAAGACCCTGCTGACACCATTCAAATAGATGAAGATGTCATGGATACAGAGGCACCAGAATAGGAAATGATAGAAGGCAATGCATATGCAAAACTTGTATCTAGTGAATCAGTCTTGGAACAAGTTCAGCCTTATCCACCAGTCAAGCAACCTGTCTCAACCGAAACCCCTCATGACACTGAGCAAGGCACTGAAGGCCACAAGTCTACAATAGGAGAAGGTACTACTCAAGAATAGACATCTCAAGCACCTTCTAGCATTGAGAATGTTACAACTGAGACACCAAGTACCGAGACACTGAAGGACTCTACAGAGGCTAAAGAAACTGACCAAAGGGTTGCCTCTACTGAGCAACCTACCAAGGGTCATCAAGCCTCACAAGCCATTGTCTTAGTTCCATCAGTAAAAGGTAAAGAAAAGAAGATGAAAAAGCATATTTTTAAAGTTGATTTGTCAAAACCAATAGTGTTGCCCAATATAGATATATCAAAATTAAAGGGGCAAGAACTCATTGATTTCGGTGAACTATGCAAAGCAAAGGCCGAACAAGAGAAACAAATGGTGATTCAAAAGAAAAATAAGGTACTTCAGAAGGTGAAAGCACTCTTAATAGACATGCTACCTGAAGCTATAGTATCAACAGATGTAGCCATCCACATTCAACTGGATGAAATCCTAACAAAGATAGAGACATCTGGAGTAGAAGCATCGGAGTATTTGAGCAAGCTAAAAGACAAAGAGCTCACTGCAAAAATGATAGAAGAGGTACAAAAAGCTATAGCTATTGGCAAAGTTAAACTTGTCAAATTTATTGCTGAGTTGACTCCTCAACTCAAGCACATTCTTTATTTATTTCAGAAACTCTGCACATTTTCTTTATTCATTAAAGACATTAAGAATAAAACAGAGGCAATTGAGAAAGAGATCACCAATCTCTTAAATAAGTTGACCACAGAGCCAAATTCAGTTCAGAATTTCTATACAAGGTTACAACAGCTTATGGCTCAACAATTGGACCTAAGAAATGAAGAACACAAGATTAGGATGGACATAATGACACTTTAGACATTATTCCTTCCTCATCTTTCATCCATCCAAGAACAGATCAACCAAGCCACCTCCTTATCTACTACACAAGAGGGAAGCACTCTAGATGGCTTAATATCATTATTGGCTGATATTCAAGCATATAATTCTTTAATGGACAGTGTAAAGAATGCCCTCTCTGTCGCTCTCACCGAAGCATAGACCAAGTACAAATCCATTTTTGACCAGTTACCACCCCGAATGGTAATTAAGTTTTGATGTTTGTCAAAAAGGGGGAGTGATATGATACAATATTGGGGAGTGATACAGTATTGGGGGAGTGTAGTATTCAAAGTATCAAACAAAAGGAGTATAGTATATAGGGGGAGTATATCGAGTAGAGCAAGCAGAGTATCTAAGAGCAGCGAACCGAGAAGTAAACATGACAGTAAGCAAAGGTCACGAGCAGCACACAGAACATTGATCATCGATCATGCAAAATCAGAATTTTGTATAGTATATCGATAAGGGGAGTATATTTGGATATATTATTTCATTGACTATTGTATATATTGTCAATATAGTCAAATTTTGCAAGTATATAGATTATTGAGTTATAACTTTGAAAGTAGTTTTTGTCAAACTTCTCAACTAATGTCAAAAGGGGAGATTGCTACTACTTATCAAGTTGTCATTAGTTTTATGATAAAAGTTATTCTATATACTCTAGTCGGTTATCTCTACCGAGATATTCAGTCAGTATGCACAGTCTAGTCGGTTATTGAAGAAAGTAGTCTCAGAACATAGTTTGCACCGAGATGTCTACCGAGTATCATTTCATGTCTACCGAGCAACAAAGATGACACACCGAGTTGTTACACACCGAGTGAAACGTGTTACCAGATTCATTGAACCTGGATATTCATATGAAAACATGTTACAAGATTGAGGAACATCTAACCATTATCACATTGGAAATTGCACTTAAAGATTGTGTATGATTTTGAGGTCATCTAACCAATGAAATATTTTGCATGGTTATTCATTCAATAAAACATGTTTGTAAGATCGAAGCAATGAATGGATGACCGACATAAGAGATCTATTTATACAACATGAGTTAAGAATTAAAAGGGTGTGTGCATGAGTGTCAGAAGACTATTACAGAGACACAGAGGTCACTGAGAAGGTTTTCAGAGAATAGTTAAAGAACAGAGTAAACAAAAGGGTTTACCGAGTTACTATATGGGTTATCGAGGTATTCTATAAGCAAGGTAATCTATTCTGAGCACATAGAATCTGCTATAACATTCCAGATGTAAATTTGCAAATATTTGTAATGATTTATTGTAATATTTTGAAGTTGTAAGAGAAACCTTTAACAGGGTAAAAGACTCTAAACAAGTCTATAAATTGTAAAGCCTCTAACCAGGTGCAACATTTAGTTTAAGTGTTGTAAAATCCTTTTGCAAGGTAGATCTAACAGATCTTGTTACTCCTAACAGGGTAAGCTATCAGAAATAGCTAAACATGTAGCTCTAATCGAGCACTCTTTATTATTATAGCAGTGAAGTTGTGGGTGCCATCCCCACCGCAGTTTCTCTCTCTAACCAAGAGTTTCTGCGTAACCAAAATATATGTGTTATGGAGTGAATCATGTATGATTGTTATCTATTTGTTTTAGCTTTATATTATGTTACTGCACTATTCAGTTTATACATAACAGTAAAGTTATTGTTGAAGAAAAGTTTTGGAGTACTGATTCACCCCTCCCCTCTCAGTACATTAGCTTTCCATATTGGGCCTAACAAAAACATGTTTGTATGATTGATGTATGAACAAGATCACCATCTCAGAGATCTATATATACAGAGTAATTTGAGTATCTAAGAAGAAAGGAAGATTACTGATTTAAAAAATGAAAATCATGAGAGAAGATAAGATGTGAAGAGTGACAGAGATATTCAGAGGTCACCGAGAAGGTTTTCCAGAAAATAGTTTAAGGGAGAGCGTATACAGAAGAGGTCACCGAGTTGATTTATCAATTACCGAGGTACGTTATGAGCAAGGTAATTTTATATTGAGCCCATAGAGTCTGCTATAACATTTCAGATGTAAAGTTGTAGATATTTGTAAAGATTTTGATTGAATTATTTGAGTTGTAATAGAAACCTTTAACAGGGTAAAAGACTCTAACAAAGTCTATAATTGTAAAGCCTTTAACCAGGTACAACATTTTGTAAAAGTGTTTGTAAAATCCTTTAGCAAGGTAGATCTAAAGATCTTGATACTCCTAACAGGGTAAGCTATCATAAATAGCTAAACATGTAGCTTTAACCGAGTAACCTTTATTATTGCAGTAGTGAAGTTGTGGGTGCCATCCCCACGCAGTTTTTCACTCTAACAAAGAGTTTTTGTGTAACCAAAATATTTGAGTTATGAAGTGAAATGTGTATGAATGTTATTTCTATGATTATGTTTTAGCATTATATATTATGAGATCAGCTATACACAGTTTATGTTTATCAGTAAGATTGTTTTTATAGAAAAGTTTTGAAGTACTGATTCACCCCTCCCCTCTCAGTACATTAGCTTTCCTAGTTGGACCTAACAATCCTTCATACCGATTTATGCCTTACCGGTTAATACTTAGGCATGCCAACTCACTCCTGCATCTCACCTTATACCAGTGATATCATTTGTCAACACATGATCATACTTATGTTCTTTATGTCGGTTCAATCTTCTTCATACCGGGTTGACACATCCTACCGGTAGCGTGCAATACCGGTTGATATCAATGACAATTCAATGCCAACAAACAAAACTTCATTGAGGTATATCATTAGTATTTCAGTCATTTTCACCCATTCCCTAAAAAAGAAAGCATTTATTGCAGTCTTTCATTTATACTCAGGAGGATCGACATAATTTGCAAATACAAATAGGTTTAGCTTTTGACAATGAGAAATTTGGAGGAACGTGGCAAATTGATACTTCCTAGTCTTGAAAAATCAGCCTGAACTTCTGGGAACAGATCCAAAACATATTCTTTTACTCAAATATAGGTTGGTGGATCTGTATGACATCTGTAGCTTACTATTTTTTTCACATTACTTCAATAATCACCTATTTTTCCCTAATCTTCAACAATTCAAATCATTTCAATTTAAGGAGGAGAAATCCCCTATCAAAGGAGGCTGGAATCTGATCATAACCTCAGTCCTCTAAGGCTAGATATATTAGATTCTATCTCCCCCCAATGTTTTGGTGAATTAGGTCATTTAGTGGTTTTATTAACTTAATTTAACCCTAACCCTAATTTTCCACCAACACATTTTGGTGAATCCAACTTCTTACACCATAATTCCTTATTTATGCTCTAAGATCTGATTTGCATGCATTTTCAAATTCAAATTTACACTCTTTTTTTTTTCAATTGAATTACATAAATTTAGAGGTTAAATTCAAAAAAATCCTAATTTATAATTCTAAAATTTACATGTGGGTTGCATAATTTTTCAAGTCTATTTTTAGATCTGATCTTTATGATATGTTACATTATGATTTAGAGGAATTTATCTATCAAATACAACATTTACATTGCTTAACTAATTGGTTAATCAATCTTTTTTACAAAAAAATGCATTGTTTAATCATAATTTCCAAGTGTTGTATTCAAATTTCCCTCCTTTGTGCATGAGTTTTGTTTCTATTAGTCCTACCTATAATATTCATTTGCGAAGAAGTTGTAGAATTAAGGCTTCCCAAGGTTTAAACACTAAGGATATGGACCCTAATTGGGATAACTTATTTCATGAGAATGTTGGTGCTTCCTCCAACCCAACAAATGACATCATTTATCCCCATTCTCCTCATAATTCTCATGGTGTGGATGAATCACTAACTAGGGTTACTATTGACCAATTGGAGAAGATTGACAATGAATTGGAAAATCTTCAACAATGGATGAGTCAACAATACCTAGAAAGTGAGGCAATCCCATTGATGGAAGGATTAAAAAGAATAGTCTAAAGTGATAAAGTTGGTGTTGATTTGTTGTGTGGCCTTGCTCATATTGTTGACACTAATATCATGCCCATCAAAATTTGTGCTAAATTCCTTGGTTATTCTAAACCCACTAGTCAAGTCAATCATTCTATTCATATGCCTACATCCTTGCCTAGTGTGTCTATGTTGGCATTATGTGAACCGGTATGAGAACATAATGACATTGTATGTTGTCATTGATGTCAATATGTTGAAGAGGTGAGAACCAGCATATGTGAGAACCAGTGTAACACTGTTAATCGGCATTTGTGTCAAAGTGAAGCGGTGTGTTTGTTCAAGGTGAACCGACCTATGGTTATGGGAACCGACACATGGAAGCGTTGTATGACTACCGATTGGTACTCTCAACTTCAGGGTTTCTGGTTGAAGTGCTTCAAGTGGCTCAACCAGTGACTTTGTGTGATAAGTTAGTATGGTAACGAAGAACAGATCGTGTTGCCACATAAGCCTTGTGCGCGTGAAGGATCTTGCATGAAAGAGATTGTTCCTATCTACCTCGGGAATGTGCGAAGTATGTAAAACGGTGATAATGTGTAATGGGTTATCAACCACCATGAAATCGGTGGAAATGGATGATGGAGAATGTCTTGAGATTGGATCAAGAACTATTGCATTTAATGCAATGTGCTCAACGGTCAGGATTGAACCATTTGAATTCCTTAACGTAACAGGTTTTAGGGTTTAGGGTTTATGCTACCGACCTATCTGTTTTCCTATAAGGTTGATGTTGTGATTCTTTCTGAGGTTGTTGGCAAAATTTGTGTGTGTGTATCCAAGAGAAGGGATATGTGATTCTTGTCAGACCAAAAGGAGAGAAGTGATACCTGCAAAGTGTAAGTGCAGATGGTGAAGAGGAGCTTAAGCGGATATGCTTCGGCATTGAGTGTTGTTACTAGATCATTGTAATACTTGTTGATCTCTAACCACTTCAACAGTTGAGAAATCCCTTAACAGGGTAGCTTTAACAGGCTTGTTGTAAATCCTTTAATAGGGTGACTCAAAACCATTGAGTTCTTGAAATCCTCTAACAAGGTAACCTTTAACAGGGTTGAACCCTTAACCGGGTATTCTAGCCATCCCTTAACCGGGTGATCCCTAACAGGATCGATTCCTAACAGAACCTATTGTATCAGTTTTTAACCAGACAAGGCTCCTAATAGAGCGGACTTCTAAAGAGTTCAAAAAAAAGCTTGTGGGTATTCATCCCCACCATGGTTTTTCCCTATTGGGTTTCCACATGAAAAATATGTGTGTTATGTGTGAAGTCTTCTTCATGTGATGCTTCATTGTTTTCTATCAAGTAGTGAATCTTGTTGATCTAGTTGCTCATATGTATATATTTGATGATAGATTACCTATTCATGCATTAGGGTGAAAAGGAAATGAAGTGTTAGATTGTATGAGAAGATAAGTGTCAACCGGTTTATGCTTGTCTCAGTTATTCTGGGTTTCGCCGGTTGTACTCTGTTTGAGGACCGATATCACTGTTTGTCTGTCAATGCATAGTGTCTGTAGACAAACCAGTTCAAGAGTGTGTTTCTGTCTGTACTGATTCACCCCCCCCCCCCCGCCCTCTCAGTACCAGTTGGGTACTACTCGTTCATCATTGTGTTATCAGTCTATATTTACATCTTCTATCATGACCACTTCCACGTGCAAAATATTAATCCTACACATGTTAATCAATACTCTTACATACCTCATTCTATGAGTCTTCCATTTGCATCCCAATCATCTCCCATACTCACATATCATAAATTTACACCTCCTTATTCTCAACCTCCACCTATATACAACAATATTACTCCTGCATCACAATCCAACATGTCTTATTTCAATCCATCCACCAAAACAACCATCAATAACTTAGCCCAAACTATTCCATCCCTACAACAACAATTGGATTCCATGGCTCAATCCAAATTTAGCGTGCCCACATTTGATGTAGTGATCCCATTATCCGATGAAATTGTTTGTGATGTCCCTATTAAGCATATGTAAGTCCCTCAATTGGAGTTGTACAATGGAAAAGGTGACCCCTTGACTCATATGAAGGCATTTCAAACTTTGTGTAGTGATTTTTCTCATGACCAAAGTCTTATGGCTAAGTTGTTTACTTGAACCTTTAGAGATGAAGCTTTGCAATGGTATTGTTCTTTGTCTCATTATTCTATTATATCTTTTCAACAATTGGCTAATGCTTTCATTCAACAATTTCACAATAATATTGGTCCTAAAATTACTTTCTAATTTGATTCATTGTAAGTAAGGAGTTAAAGAAAATTTGATTGATTTCATTGGTAGATATAAACATTTGTATTCTTAAATTGCTTATCCTTTACTTGATCATGATTTTCAAAGAATTTTTATTGATAATTTACAAAAAGACATTAGGGACAAGCTTCTATTTTTTAAGTTTACCTCCTTGACACAATTGTGCAGTCCTTCATAATTATCAGCTTCAAGTGAGTCAATTTGAATCATCTCCTTCAATGGCTCTGGTTGATAAGAATGAGGGCGCTCAACAAGATTTTGTGAAGTTTAAACTAAATAAATGATATGTCAAGATAAAAACCATCAATACTCAAGTGACAACCACGACATTAGGTGTGGCCCCTTTATCCAAATACTTTAAAAAATAATTTACTCTTCTTTCTAAGTCTTTGCATAGTATAATGTCAAGGTTGATAAATGCTAATATGTTGAAACTTCCTCCCATCAATCCAATTGACACCTCTAAACCTTTTCCATCTTAACATGATCCCAAAGCCTTTTGCCAATATCACCATCAACCTGATCATGATAATAAGAAGTTTTATACTTTAAGGAGTAAAATTCAAGACTTTATTGATAACAAATATCATATATGTAGTTGGTGTCAATGACAAAGAAAACAAATCTGTAGCTCCTCCTAATCAAAATCTCCAAATCTTTACCGATCCTTTGCCTTCTCACTTTACTAATGTTGTTGAGTCTGAGTCTCTTGACTTTTATCCTGATGACTTAAGAGTTCACTGTAATAATGTTGTGAATATTGTTGACAAACCCACACCTCATAAAGACCTATACATTAGTTTTGAACCTAGTGAGACTATTGTTGCACCTAATGGCCCGTTATAAACCACCTCAAATATCAAAGACAAACTCTCACAAGGAGTTCTCATTAATCCAGTGTGTATGGTGAACGTGATCACTATATAATATATTTACATTTTACGATTCCATCAAGACACATATGATAAATCTAATGTTATGGTCAAGGTGTATAATGGTTTCTCTTTTCCTACTATTGGTTCTATTACTCTCCCTGTTGTGGTTGATACTAAGTGCTTAGATGTGACTTTTTTTATCATTCCTACATCGTATCAATTTTAAGTGAAGTTGGGACATCCTTGCCTCTCTTCCATGAAAGTGATCCCTTCTACCATTCATACATGTTTGAAACTCCCTCATAATGGCACTATCATAACAATTAATTATAACATGTATCAACCCATAGCAAAGTGTGGTAATTTTTCCCTTGATTGCTTCTTGCCTAAACAACTTGAACCTCTTAAGCCTTGAACTGATGCCCTTTTTCTATCTTATAAAAAATGGAAAAATGAGATGATCATATCCTTGAGTAAGCCTAGAGACCCTATGCCTATGGATATCCCTCCTGCTCATATTGGTCCTAGTATTCTTCCTACACCTTCTAGTCATCCCATATATGTCGCAATCTCACCTCCTACATATTACAAAGGAAAGCACTTATCATCACCTATGTCTCAACCTATTAGGACTTCTCTTGCCCCTCCTCCTTTAAAGGAAGAAAAGAATCCTATGTCCATTGACCCTCAATCTTCACAAGTCTCGGCTAAAACTAAAAGGAATTGTTGTGTGAGAGAATATCGATGAAGATGGTGTGCCAAGGCTCGTGAATTTTCTTCCCAAACCATTTCCTCCCTAAAGACACCAAATGTTGAATTGATCTCATTTTACCAACCTTCGCCTAACCCTAGGGAGAAAGTTCAACCTAAATCACCAAGATTAAAAAAGATTATTAAAAATTATGGTTCATGCTCTTCTCGCATTAGAGATCCTATTTTTATTAATCTAGATGATGAAATAGATGATGATATTATTCATGCTAACAATATTGATTCTAATGATTCTGATGATATGTATGAGCTTTTTGATGTTAATCATGATCTATCTTCACATTTTTTAAAAGTATTAACCCTAACTCCTAGTGACAAACAAAGTAACACATCATTAGAGAATGGTCCTTGTTTGGAAATTGTAGTAGCTCAATCTATCATGCTCGAAGTAGCTCCTCTCTCATCTTGTCCACCTTCCCTAAATGATGTTCAACAAGATTGGGAGGTAGATGATTTCTTGACTAGCTTTATTTGTGTCATAGATCCTCTCTTGTGTATTTTCTTGTTTGTAATGTGTTTCCCCCATTATTGTGTTTTCATGTTATTTTAGGTACTTTAGATGACCCTTGTCACTTCATTGGTCCAAGGTAATAAAGAGATTGAATTTGATGTGACATTCTTCTATTTGTATACCAATTCTTCTATATGTTGTCCCTTGTGTTGTCTACTTGGGGATGATGCAAACATTAGGATCTCTTTTGGTCTCTTCCATGTTGACTCAAAAAGACACATGTTATCTCTTTCCATTGTGTTTGTAGTCCAAATACCTTTGGGGGATGAGGTAAATTAAATATAGATATTCATGATATACAATATTTATCATAAGAGCATACTGATGCTAGAGTTAGTGGATACCTTATGTGCTTTTTATTTTTTGTGACCATTATCCTTTGATTTGTTCTTTCTTGGGGCATCTCATTGTGTTAGCGTGCTTGTCTTTTGGATGCATGATACCTAAAAGATATTGCTCCCAATAAGGCATATGCAATCGCTTTAACATGGTGGCATACACTTCACTCAATGTTACACTTTATGTACACCATGACATGCTTTCATACTCAAGTTACTTTGCAAATTGATCCATAGTAAGTAAAACTTAGTAGACTGATAGTCATGTTCTCTCTTTCTTTCCCCTTTCTTATGATGTCCCTTTTAACTTGATATTGGATTAGTAACACCCTAAAGTCCCTGGGGGATTAGTGTGTCTTGTTTCTTTGATATCTTGATGAAAATTTTCCATGCAGACCTTTCTAGTTTATAGTGAGTATGCTTAGTCTCATAATCTCGCTAAAGTGGGGGCTAACTATAAGGTCCTAAATTGTACTCACCTAAAAATGTGTCTACACTTAGTCCTCACTTTGGTGTTTCATCCTCCAAGGCTTGATAGAAATACTAGTTGTTCTCACACCCCTTATCTATGTCACATTTTCATCAATTTTCCAACTTAGCCCCCTGTTCAGTGTCCTGATTTCTAGGACCAAGGCATACCATGCCCTGAGCCCAAATAAGGACCAGGGTGTACCACGCTTTGGGCCCAAATCAAGACTAGGGTGTTGTAGCATAATAAAATTTTGACCTTGCAATTTTCAACCATGTTTGGGTCTTCACATTGGCGAAATGAATCTCTAAGCCTGATTGGAGACCTAAGACATGCTCACACTGCCTGAAGTTTGCATTTCCTTGCACCCCACAATCTCCTCTGCTGCTTCCTATCCTTTCCCTATTTGGACCCCTTCCGATCAAACTTTGCATTGGGCTTTACATTTGGAAAGTGGGAAAAGTTTCCCTATGTCGGCCTATAATGAAAAATCAGTCAATTAACCCTAATTGATGAATATATAAGACACATTCTCCCTCCTATTTTCATAAGTGATAATAAGAGAATATACGTACATGAAGTGGAAATTGCAATCTTAAGCAAAATCAAGCATTCAAGCATTCAAGCATTCCTTTCAAGCATTGAGCATTCTCATATCTCCTTTCAATACTAGGTGTTTCATTCAAGTCAAGGATTCAACCATTGAAGTGGAGATCCTTTTTGACATTCAATTCTACATATCATTCAAACAACTCTATCAACATTTCAATTGTATCCTCTCTTGAGGTGAATTATATTTCAGTCATTTACTTTCATTACTTGTAAATACTTTTCATCATTTGGTTAATTCCAAAACTGGGGTTTCACCTGAAGGAAAACCCCCAATCCCAACAATATTTCCTCTCTTTTTTTTTGTGTAGGATGCAGGTGCGTAGCTATATTTGCAGATTCAAACTCCATTCTTAGAGGTGGAAAAACCCTTTTCGGCATGCAGATTTTTTGAAGGACCGTGTGCACTTTCAACATGATCCCGACAACTTTCACCCAAATTTGCAGGAGACCTTCATCTTGGCCTTTTACTACTAATTCCAAGTGCAAAGCTTCATCCCGCATTTCTATCTCAACTTATAATCATTTCTTTGTCACTTTTACACTTAGTCTTAAATCACATAACTCAACCTATTGCATTCTAAAAGAGGGGTTACTTTTACTTTCTAAATTAATTGTCAATTCACTTAGCATTCGATCTCTTAAGATTGGATCTTGTGAATTCTCACCCCTCTTTTAAATGTAATGTGTGTGATAAGTTGAAGAGAATCTTTTGTGAAACTTTCACTCCTTTCCTCGAGGAGAAAAAATCTTTCCTCTTGACTTCTCCATCACCCTTTTTCACCACATTACATTTTGTTGAACCCGACATCTTACATGCTTGACATTTCAAATAATTGCATATCTTTCATTTACATGTTTAATTTTCTTGCAAAATTATAAAAATTAGTGGTTAATTCAATCAAAACCCTAGTTTTCAAAAATTGGAATTAAACTTGTGTCTTGTAAAAATTGCTATCTATTGTTTTAGATCTGAAAATTTCTTTGCTTGTAAAATTCAATTTCATCATTGTCTTGTTCAAATTGCAAATCAAATTTACAAAATTAAGTGGTTAATTGTCAAAACCCGAATTTTCAAAAATCAACTTGAACTTGTGCAAAAATTGAATTCACATTTAATTTTTTCATTTAGGACTATTCTTAGATTTGTCTTCTTGTTTAAACTTCAAATTTTCAATTTCCCTCCCTTTCTCAAAATTCAAAATTTTAAAATTCAGTGGTTAGGTCCTAAAACTCTAATTTTCAAAATTAATTGGATTTTGTGCAAATTTTAATCAATTTCAATCAATTTCAATTTTCTAAACATTCTTCAAGGTGGTCGTATCCATTACGTTTGACCTTTTTCAAATTTGCAATTCAACTTCTTGTCTTTTTCAAAACCCTGGTAGGGTCCTAATTTCACATTCAAACCTCAATTTTTCCTATCTAAACTTCATAAAATCAACCAATTTTTTGGGGTTAGCTCTAAAATCATCGCAACTTTCATCCCTGAAAAATTTCCAAAAAAGTTGGGAGGACCGTGTGCACTTTCAACATGGTCCCTGCCTTTTTTCCCAAAATTTTGGGAGACTGTTATGACTATATTTAATTGCTTAAATCCAGAAAATTGGTTGATTTTCTCAAATTTTGCTCTCTCTAAAATAAAAAATACTTCCCAATTTCAATATCACAACTTTCAAGAAAATTTAAAATTAAGTGGTTAATTACAATCTGCCTTGCTTTTAAAAATTCAAATTCTGACAAATTTAATTTTGAAATTAGGTGGTATTCCATTGCTCCTAATTTTAAATCTCAATTTCTTAAATTATATTGGAAATTGTGTCATTTCTCCTTTCAACAAAGCTCAAATTGTGTAATCATAAATTCCTTGAATTTTGCATTATTCAATTTTCCAAACTTTGTTCCCAAAATTCAAAATTCAAATTCCAAATTCAAATTTTCCCTCTAGTGCATGATTTTTACCACTATTAGTCCTACCTCTACTATCCCCGTTAGATGAAGCATTATAATTAAGGCTTCCCAAGGTTTAATTCCCGAGGAGATGGAGCCTAATTTGGGTGAATTTTTCAATGAGGATAATGCTAATTCATCCCATCCTAATAACATTCCTATTTACCCAATTGATTATTCCAATGACGAAGAAGAAGCTTTGACTAGAGTTTCTATAGATCAAATTTCAAAATTGGATAATCAATTTGACAACTTTCAACAATGGATGTCTCAAGAATACCCTAATAGTGAATCTCTTCCATTAATAGAAAGCCTAAAGTGCATGATTCAAAGTGATAAGAATGGAATTGATATATTGCGTGGCATCACTCATATTGTTGATTCTAATGTCACACCTATAAAGAGTTGTGCTGAAAACTTAGGTTATTCACAACCTTCTACACAAATAAAACATTCTATCCCTTTGACCACTTTGATGGCTAGTATTCCTACTTTCACTTCAAACATCATGGCTACATAAAATCAACATGCCATACCTACAACCATTATTCATGGGGGAAATCCCTCTTCTTCAATAAGCCCTTCATCCTTACCCGTGCCTTCAATAAGTATTCCCCCTGTCTCTCACCCAATCAATGTGACACAAGTGGAAAATTAATCTAATCATTCTATTCCTCCTTTTAGTGTCCCATTTCTAACTCAATCATCTCCTATGCCTACCTACCATAGTGTTACTTCACCTTATTCTTAATCAATGCCTTCTATCAACAACATCACACCGCCTTCTCAATCAAACATGTGTAACATGAATTTTGCAACTGAAGCAACCATTAATAATCTTGCTCAAACTGAGTCATCATTGTAACAACAAATCGCTTCTATGAGTCAATCCAAGTTTAGTGTGCCCATGTTTGATGTTGCGAGCCCACTTTCTCTTGATATTGTTAGAGTTGTCCCTCCTAAACATGTTGAAGTCCCTCAATTGGAACTCCATGATGGGAAAGGTGATCCTTTAACACATATCAAGACATTCCAAACTTTGTGTACTGACTTTGCTTATGATCAAAGACTGCTTGCTATATTGTTTACTATAACATTGAGAGATAAGGCTTTACAATGGTATTGCTCTTTTCCTTCCTATTCTATTACTTCTTTTCAACAATTTCAAAACAACATAGGTCCTAAGATCACTTTGAATGATTTAATGCATTGTAAATAAAAGGTGATTGATTTCATTGGTAGATACAAGCATTTGTGTTGCTTATCATTTCCTTGCACTAATAATATAGCGGAATATGAGGCATTAACAACTGGATTACGAATTGCAGTTCAATGGAAGATCCAAGAACTTCATGTTTTTGGGGATTCTCAACTTGTCATCCGTCAAGCAACTGATGATTACCAAACAAAAGATGAAAAATTAATGCCTTACAAGCAATTGGTAGATGATTTGAAACAGCACTTCACAAAGATAGATTTTGAGCAGATACCAAGAGAGCAGAATCGTGCTGCAGATGCCATGGCTACAATTGCTTCACTAATTGACCTGCCTCAAAATGAAACCTGCTATGAGTTCCTGGTAGACAACCTGTTGGTTCCTTCATATGAGATCACTCCTACTGAAAAGATATGCGTTGTTGGTCCCGAATCCCAATTATATGGTTCCATATTCACATATCTTCGCGACAATATCTTGCCTCCTGATCTATCAAACAACCAACGCCGCACTTTCATTCGTCAATCCTCTCGATATGTCATTCTAGCTGATATCCTATACTGACGAGGTCTAGATGGCACTCTTCTTAGATGTTTAGAAAGCGACGAAGCTCAGATTGCGTTACGTGAAGTGCATGAAGGGATATGTGGTCCGCATGCTAGTGGTCCTACCTTGGCCAAGAAACTCATCAGGACTGGATATTATTGGCCCAATATGGAAAAAGACTCATATTAGTTTGTCAAAAAATGTAAGCAATGTCAAATTCATGGAGACCTCATACATGCACCAGCACAAGAACTACAACCACTTGCGTCTCCTTGGCCCTTTTGTCAGTGGGGACTCGATCTCATAGGCAAGATTCACCCTCCTTCTTCCAATGGTCATAAATTCATTATCACAGCCACAGAGTATTTCACAAAGTGGATTGAGGCTGTGCCTCTTACACAAGTCACTGGGAAACAAATTGCTACCTTCATCCTTAACTATATCATTTGCCGATATGGTATTCCTAAGTCCATTATTACTGATAACGGGCGTCCCTTCAAAAATCAGGATGTTCGTGAACTCTGTGACCGCTTCCATATTTCCCATCGTTTCTCCACACCATATTACCCCCAAGGTAATGGCCAAGCTGAGGCGTCTAATAAAACAATTCTTAAAATCCTCAAAAAGACAGTCGACGACGCTGGCCGTAACTGGCATATCCAACTCAATCCTGCACTTTGGGCCTACCGCACAAGTGTCCGCACACCTACAGGAGCTACACCCTACTCACTTGTCTACGGTGTTGAAGCCATCTTGCCTATTGAGGTCGAGTTACTTTCTTTACGGGTCTCTTTGCAAAACATCATCAACGATGAAGATTACAGGGTCTCTCGCTTACAAGAACTAGAACTGTTGGATGAACGGAGACAAACTGCTTTTAATCATCTAGTCTCTCACATCTTGGTCAAACACCTAGTTCATGGTTGAAACCCGCCTTCAAAAATCTAGGAGAAAAGCTAAAGAAGCTCAAGAGTCCGCAAACATGAGTTCTTATGAGTATGACAATGATTTATTTTTCAATCCTGAGCACACTACATTGCCTGACATGGATGTTTATAGACACATTCCAAATGTGGAAAACGTAGACACTACAAACAAAAATGCTACACACAATGACAATGTGGACAACTTTTCAATACAATCAGCAGATATAGAAGAATCCATAATGAATCCTCATTTCAATAGATTGGTTGAAGAGATAATGAAGAGGGATAGACAATACTTCTTACACATGATGGCACAAAGTGGAGCTAAAATACCTCATGACTTTGACATGTCTCAACTTATGGAAAACCGACCCTCGCAACAAACTCACTCCAACATGGATCAAAGGAGACCTAATAGTGGAGGAAATAGAGGACCACATATGGTACCTGAATCACCATCAGCTTTGCTTCAAAAACCAGAAATCCCACATACACACAGTCAAACATATGATACTTACCTTCAAAGACCATTATGGAAGTCTTATGCAGATAGATATGCTCAAGCTATGGATCAACCAAAACAATTGGACACTCAATGTGTGACTAGGTTTATTATGAACGGCTAACCAATCTTGGGTAGATCAATAACAAGCCATGATGGGAATGGGTAAGTTTATTGTGGATGAATTGGTCGTAAGTTTGTGCAAAGTGAAAGGATGAAAGAAAATCCTGAAGGAGGGAGGAGCAATATCTCTACGCATGGCGCTGGTGACCCAGTTTTCACCATGGTACTTGCCCAGGGCGCCACCGAAGTGGTTTTCACCGTTGGACGAAATTATTTCTCTTTACTTTTTTCGATTTTTCAATTTTTTTTTGTTGTCACAAGGCGCCTGTTTGCCAGGTTTTCACCAAGTAACGATTTTTTTTTTTATTTTTTTTTTGTATTTTTGAATTTTTTGATTTTTTTGTATTTTTGAATTAGGATATTCCGAAGAGCTATGTGTAGAACCTGCGAAGATGCATGTTGTGGATAGGATCCTCCAAAGGTTCACCTTCTGTAGTTGAGAGCTGATATGCACCGGATCCATAGGCTGCTGTAACGATGTAAGGACCAAGCCAATTTGGTTCGAACTTGCCCTTCTTCTCTCTGTCTTGTTGATTCTTGGGGTTTTCTCTGAGAACCAAGTCACCTATCTCAAATGTGCGAGGCTTGACTTTGTGATTGTAACTGCAACTCATTCGTTGTTGGTAAGCCTTGAGATGATTAAAAGTAGTTTGTCTCTATTCATCCAACAGTTCTAGTTCTTGTAAGCGAGAGACCCTGTAATCTTCATCGTTGATGATGTTTTGCAAAGAGACCCGTAAAGAAGGTAACTCGACCTCAATAGGCAAGATGGCTTCAGCACCGTAGACAAGTGAGTAGGGTGTAGCTCCTGTAGGTGTGTGGACACTTGTGCGGTAGGCCCAAAGTAAAGGATTGAGTTGGATATGCCAGTTACGGCCAGCATCGTCGACTGTCTTTTTGAGGATTTTAAGAATTGTTTTATTAGACGCCTCAGCTTGGCCATTACCTTGGGGGTAATATGGTGTGGAGAAATGATGGGAAATATGGAAGCGGTCACAGAGTTCACGAACATCCTGATTTTTGAAGGGACGCCCGTTATCAGTAATAATGGACTTAGGAATACCATATCGGCAAATGATATAGTTAAGGATGAAGGTAGCAATTTGTTTCCCAGTGACTTGTGTAAGAGGCACAGCCTCAATCCACTTTGTGAAATACTCTGTGGCTATGATAATGAATTTATGACCATTGGAAGAAGGAGGGTGAATCTTGCCTATGAGATCGAGTCCCCACTGACAAAAGGGCCAAGGAGACGCAAGTGGTTGTAGTTCTTGTGCTGGTGCATGTATGAGGTCTCCATGAATTTGACATTGCTTACATTTCTTGACAAACTGATATGAGTCTTTTTCCATATTGGGCCAATAATATCCAGTCCTGATGAGTTTCTTGGCCAAGGTAGGACCACTAGCATGCGGACCACATATCCCTTCATGCCCTTCATGTAACGCAATCTGAGCTTCGTCGCTTTCTAAACATCTAAGAAGAGTGCCATCTAGACCTCGTCGGTATAAGATATCAGCTAGAATGACATATCGAGAGGATTGACGAATGAAAGTGCGGCGTTGGTTGTTTGATAGATCAGGAGGCAAGATATTGTCGCGAAGATATGTGAATATGGAACCATATAACTGGGATTCGGGACCAACAACGCATATCATTTCAATAGGAGTGATCTCATATGAAGGAACCAACAGGTTGTCTACCAGGAACTCATAGCAGGTTTCATTTTGAGGCAGGTCAATTAGTGAAGCAATTGTAGCCATGGCATCTGCAGCACGATTCTGCTCTCTTGGTATCTGCTCAAAATCTATCTTTGTGAAGTGCTGTTTCAAATCATCTACCAATTGCTTGTAAGGCATTAATTTTTCATCTTTTGTTTGGTAATCATCAATTGCTTGACGGATGACAAGTTGAGAATCCCCAAAAACATGAAGTTCTTGGATCTTCCATTGAACTGCAATTCGTAATCCAGTTGTTAATACCTCATATTCCGCTATATTGTTAGTGCAAGGAAATGATAAGCGGTATGATTTTGGTATAGAATTGCCTTGAGGAGTTATAAAGAGAATACCAACTCCTGCCCCATGCTGTGTGTATGAGCCATCAAAGTACAGTTGCCATGGTCTTGCCTGTGATATTGTTAAAATGGATTCATCTGGAAATTCTGAATTTAGAGGAACATCATCTATCATGGGAGCATCTGCTAATTGATCCATGATTGCTTCTCCTTTTATTGCTTTTCTGTCCACATACTTGATGTCGAATTCACTCAGGATCATTACCCACTTGGCCAGTCGCCCAGTAAGTGTAGCTTTGTTGAGAAGATATTTTAATGGATCAATTCTTGCAATCAACTTAGTCTTATGAGTGAGCATATAATGTCATAATTTCTGTGAAGCAAAGACCATAGCGAGACATGCACGCTCGATTGGTGTGTAGTTTAGCTCATATCCCACCAATGTGCGACTGATATAGTATACTTCTTTTTCCTTACCATCAGCTATTTGTTGTGCTAGGAGTGCCCCCAGTGCAGTTGGAGTAGCTGATATGTATAGTAGCAAAGGCTGATCTGGAACTGGTGGCATCAAAACTGGCGGATTCAAAAGATAATCTTTGAGCGTCTGAAAAGCTTGTTGACAGTTATCATCCCATTTGAACTTGATATTTTTATGTAGCAGGTGCTGAAAAGGATTACACTTATCTGCCAGTTGCACTATGAATCTTCGTATAGACTGGAGTCTCCCTTGTAAGGATCGAAGTTGACTGATATTTCTGGGTGGCGGCATGTCCAATATAGCCTTGACTTTTGTTGGATCGGCTTCGATTCCTCTTTTGGACACAATGAATCCTAGGAGCCTCCCAGAGGTTACTCCAAAGACACATTTCTTGGGGTTTAATCTTACCTTGTATTTTTCCAACCGATCAAAGACGACTGAAAGTATGTCCAAATGTGTATCTCTATCTATTGATTTACCCAAGAGGTCGTCAACATAATCTTCCATGGTTATGTGCATGAGATCATGAAAGATAGTGGTCATTGCTCTTTGATACGTAGCACCTGCATTTTTTAGCCCAAAGGGCATGACATTCCAACAGAAAGTTCTCCATGGACAAGTGAATGATGTTTTGTGTTAATCCTCGGGTGCAATCCTGATTTGATTATAACCAGAAAATCCATCCATTAAAGATAACATTTCGTGACCTGCTGTGAGATCAACGATCAAGTCGATATTTCGTAGTGGGAAGTCATCTTTTGGACAAGCTTTGTTGATGTCTCTGAAATCTATACATATTCTGATACTGCGATCTGGTTTACTGACAGGTACTAAATTGGAGATCCATTCAGGATAATCAATTGGGCGTATGAATCCGACATCCAATAACTTCTCCAGCTCTGCTTTGACTAGTAATGCCACTTGTGGATGCATTTTCCTTAATTTCTGTTTTACTGGCTTTGCCCTCGGTTTGACTGTCAAATGATGCATTACCAAATCTGAATCTAGTCCAGGCATATCAGCGTATGACCATGCAAAGTTGATTTGTCGTTCTTTGAAGAAACTTATGAATTTTGATCTTTCGGACTCTGTTAATGATTGAGCCAGAAATATGTTGTGTGGAACTTCTTCTGTACCAATATTCGTTTTGATAGTATCTTCTACCAACATGGATGACTTTTCCTCATATGATGCTGGGAGAATGTCGAGCCTTCCATCTTCGGGTGCCTCAGAGAGGTTTTCGCCCTCAGATACGTCCTTTCTTTTTACTTTTTTGGGATCAGATAGCGCCACAGTGTGGTTTTCACCATAAGACCCTTGATTTGTTCTTATTTTCACATTTTTGTGACTAGAAGGTCCGACACCCTCACCAAAATATGCCACGTTGTTGAGTTCTATGATGTATCCTTCCTTATGGTCCCCAGGGGGAAGATCATCTCGTATGCCAAGATAGTCAATAATAGCTTCGTCATTTTGGAATGTGTCAAATTGTGCTGGTCCTTCATAATCCCAGTCAATGAGTTGGTGGTGAACAAGGGGAAGGCCTTTAATGTTTTCGGAGTTTGCGGGGCTAAGAGTGAAGATGTGGTTATATTCGGGTATATCGAGGCAATTGTCAAGGTCATCGATGGCACTCTCCTCATCAGTTTCGATCGCAAGCGAATCCAAATTGTCGTCACTAGTAGCGCCTTCCGGGACAAGTGTCCTCATCCTATGTGATTTCGACCTAGAACCTTGAGACGAAGACTGTGCGGAATCCTTATGGGTTGTTTCTTGACCAACTCTGAACTTTTTACAAAATTGCTCTTCTTCTGTGGGTTCATCTGGCTCTCTGAATGTCTCGGTGAGCTCATAGTCACTGGAGGATTTGTCTAAACCCCATTCCCATTCGTTGGAATCTGTGGAATAGTAATCTTCTTGTTGAACTTTGGCCACTTTGATTTGTGATGCCTCTTCTGTCCTTTTAGTGTGGATCTTGGGAGTCAGAAAACCAAGTCCCTTTGAGCGTTCCCTTTTTACAGTCAATTCAGGTTGTAAGGGCTCCATAACGCCTTTTTTGCGTAACCCAAGAGGGCTTTTTCCATCATACCCGAATTTTTGTAGAATCTTGAAGCCTTTGCCATATTTCTCACAGGGTATATTGATCTGATCTTGTGTGTCATCTTCAATGTCTTTATAGAGAATTTTGTATAAATCTTCCTCTCCTAGTTCGCCCCATCTTTGAAAGGTAGTAGGATCCCATCTGAGTATCATGATGGATATTTGCTTGTTAGGATGTGGCCTTCCATATTCTTTTGGAGAGCTCATGACTTGTCGTAAATACATGGTCTGATTTAAAGTGTATTCTCCCATGCCTTTGTCTTGAAATTTGCCTTTAAGTTCACCTTGTTTTGATGTCGAAGGTTTCAATGACTCAGGGTCAATGTATGCCGAAGAAGGAACAGCTTCACGATTACTGGGAATGATGGTCTCCGTATGTGATCTCAAGTTATTGCAATATATGAACGGATTAGGATCACCGTTAACTATTACCTCGACTCCATTATGAGGAAACTTAATGCATTGATGGTATGTCGATGGGACTACCCTCATTTCATGAATCCAAGGACGTCCTAGCAATATGTTGTATGTGAGATCCAGATCTAGGACTTGACAAACCACATCCTTTGTGACTGGCCCAATTCTTAGAGGTAAGGTGACTGTGCCCTTGGATGAGCACTCTTCATCATCATATGCCTTGATGGTGATTTGATTTGTTGAATTCACAGCTTTATCAGAATATCCCAATTGTTTAATGGTGCTCAATGTACAAATGTTTAGACCAGCTCCTCCATCTATCAGGACTCGCTTTATTTGATGTTTGTGTATGAAGGCTTCAATGTGTAATGGTGCATTATGTGGCTGACATTCGGAGGCGTCATCGGCTTCTGTGAATGTAAGGGAATGTGGAATGGAAAGGTATCCCACCATGGCTTGAAACTGGTCCACGTTCAGATCAGTAGGAACAATAGTATCTCTCAAGATTTTGTCAAGAATAGCTTTATGAGCGGGGGATATACGTAGGAGCTCAAGGATGGAGATGAGCGCGGGTGTCTTCCCTAACTGTTCTACAAGGTCATACTCAGGTTTGGTTGATGAAGAAGTGGCATTTTTAGTGGAAGCACCTGGAAAAGTAATCTTACCTCGACGGGTTGTATCATGACATTCAGGGGTATGTTCGGAAGAAGATCCAACACCTCTTAGAACAATCTTGGGTCTCTGAGGAGGATTCTCAGGATTTTTGTTCTTAATAGTAATAGTAGAGATATGATTGTCCATTGAGATGTGATTGATAGTTGAATCATAGTTGTAAGGTGCTCTAGTATAGTTGGCCTGATCATCTGTGACTTTGGCTTTTCCTTTGTCATGCTTTGGGAATGGTTCCTTAAACATTTCATGTTCTTGATTGGATGAGTGTCCCTCAATCTCAATGTCACCTCTATCAATGAGATCTTGCACAATGTTCTTCAGTCAATGGCAATTACCTGTCTTATGACCCTTGCCCTTATGAAACTCACAATGCTCATCATCATTCCACCAATTTGGTTTGACCTTTGGTTCATATGGAGGAAAATATGGAACTGTGATCACTTTGTTTGCCACTAGCTTTTTGAAGACTGATTCAAGTGGTTCTCCCATTGGGGTGTACTTCCTTCGTGGTCTAGAAGTTGTTTGAGTATTCACTTGATTGTTTGTAGAACTTGATCCCGAAAAGATGAACTTGGGTCTCACTGTATTGGCATCAACAACACCATCATTGACTGTGTTCTTGTTTTTATTCCAAAATCTTGGCTTGTCTTTTCCTTTAAAGTCATCTTTGTTTTCCTTGAATATCTTAATGACTCCTTGTTCAATTAAGACCTTTTCTGTTGCTAAGCCCTTTTCAATAACATCCTTGAAGGTGGACAAACAAGCTTTTCTTAGATCATACCCAATGTCCTTGTTAACGTTTTGAGTGAACATTTCTACCATTTGTTTCTGTGGGATTTCGCAAGAGCATCTGCTAGCTAGATTTCTCCATCTTTGTAAAAATGACGCAAAAGATTCTCCCTCCTTTTGCTTAGTATTACACAAAGTAGTGACTGAGATATCTGTTTCTATATTGTAAGAGAAATGCTGAATAAATGCCTCTGCTAAGTCACCCCATGACTTAATACCAGGTGGTAATTGAGAGAACCATTCCATAGCTTGATCGCCTAAGCTTTGCGGGAACAACCTCATCAAATATGTTTCTTCTGCCACTACCTCAATGCAAGCTGTGAAAAATTGTCGTATGTGTGCCTTGGGGTCTCCTTTTCCTCTATACTCGTCAAATTTTGGCATCACAAAGTGTGCAGGAAATGGAGGCATTGGAATGCTCTTATCAAATGGATAAGGACATATGTCTCTCATAGTGTATGTTGGTTTTGGTGTACTCATGTCCTCCATTTTCTTTTGTAAATCTCTGATTTGTTGCTCCAAATTATTCTTAGGTGGCGATCAATTTCTTGTAGCATACCCCATGTTTGAGACACCAATTTGAGGAGGAGCTTGTTGCATGTATGGATGATATTGATCATAGACATGTTCGTATGGAGGAGGTCTATATTGATGTGGCATATAGGGAGCACTTGGTATAGCTTCATGTTGAGGAACCCCATATCTATTATGTGCGTGTATACCATATTCTATAGGCATGTCATGTTCTTGTGTCCAAATTTTGAGCATGCCTTTGAGTGTCCAATTGTTTTGGTTGATCCATAGCTTGAGCATATCTATCTGCATAAGACTTCCATAATGGTCTTCGAAGGTAAGTATCATATGTTTGACCGTGTGTATGTGGGATTTCTGGTTTTTGAAGCAAAGTTGATGGTGATTCAGGTACCATATGTGGTCCTCTATTTCCTCCACTATTAGGTCTCCTTTGATCCATGTTGGAGTGAGTTTTTTGTGAGGGTCAGTTTTCCATAAGTTGAGACATGTCAAAGTCATGAGGTATTTTAGCTCCACTTTGTGCCATCATGTGTAAGAAGTATTGTCTATCCCTCTTCATTATCTCTTCAACCAATCTATTGAAATGAGGATTCATTATGGATTCTTCTATATCTGTTGATTGTATTGAAAAGTTGTCCACATTGTCATTGTGTGTAGCATTTTTGTTTGTAGTGTCTGTGTTTTCCACATTTGGAATGTGTCTATAAACATCCATGTCAGGCAATGTAGTGTGCTCAGGATTGAAAAAAAGATCATTGTCATACTCATAAGAACTCATGTTTGCGGACTCTTGAGCTTCTTTAGCTTTTCTCCTAGATTTTTGAAGGCGGGTTTCAACCATGAACTAGGTGTTTGACCAAGATGTGAGAGACTAGATGAAAAATGGAAAGAGTATGGAATACCAAGAGTTGTATGGAGTGTAAATGAATCTTGAGGTGTACTTGCAATGTCCAAAGTGTAAGACCAAGTATGTAAGTAGTAGAGTAGGTGTGACTTCCAAAGAGATGATTGTTTCTCTTGATGAGGTAAGCTAACCTTGACTCTAAGTAAGACCAAATGAGACCCAAAGGTAAGAAACCTTGATGAGGGACCACTTAGCAAAGCGTAGTTGTATGTAGTGTGTTGACAAAGTATGATGAGGACAAGCAAGTGACCTTTTGACTCAAGTTTGGACAAGTATGAATGTAAAATGAGATGTGAAGCAAGGATGGACTGTATGAGACCCAAGGACAGGTTGAATGCTAGATGAAACCTAAAGAAACAACCTAGGAAGCTCAAGTATTTCGAAACTGATTTCTTTTGTTTGCTGGACTGTAAAAATTTTCAATTCTGGACACAGACGCTTCTGTATACTTCACAGACACGATTCCCAGACACAAACGTGTCTCTGTTCGACACAGACGCTGCTAAAAACACAGACGCTATTCTGCCCTTCACAGACGCACTTATATGACCCAGACGTGGTTAAAACAGACACAGACGCGTTTCTGTAAACTTCGTGCAATTTTTCCAATCTGTGAAGTTGTTTTGTTGTGACCAAATCCGACTGTTTGACTGTTTTTCGTGACAAGAGGACACAATGTTGATGAGGACTCAATGTTTGCAAGTGTTTTAGACTCCAAAAGTGTGTTGTTTGATGTAAAGTTGTTTTGCATACACTTGAAGACACAAAAGACACAATGTTTTGTTGTTTGGTCTTGAATGTTTGAATGTTTAACATAAGACAAGCACAATTCTTATGGCCGGCCAAGACAATAGTTGTTGGTCCCACATAGGGTTTTACCCCTGAGGCTACACTATTTAGACCGGATACTTAGATGCTTGACCTCACTGGCTCCACCCTCGGCACTCACTTCTCGGGTCAGCCAAGCATCAGTCCCCATGAAAACTCCCCATGGCGAACTTTGTATCTCTACTAAGAACCATATGTGTGTGGGCCACTACCAGAGGTCCGACCTCCTGCCCCAACAACTAGAAGGATTTGGGCCTCTAAAACAAAATGGTGCTAGTAAGGGCATCCGCTCGTGTGGCCATACATGCGGCACTTTCAGCTCTGTAAATACAGAAGGCTCCCAGCCGGTAGGGGTTACGCCCTACAAATGATCAAATAAATTTGATCAAACGGGTTTATGGGGAGACATAGTGTCGGTATGAACTAATCAGCACATGTTATCCATAGTTTTCACCATGAATACATTTGATTATAGTGGTTCGGATGAGGTGGGTTTTCCTCGCTACCACTTGGGTCGTTCTCTTCTCACTAGTAGTCCTAATGACCACACGGGAAGACAGGCCCTCTAAAGATAAACAAAAAGAGCCTATTGCTCAAGACACAAAAGACAATGATTCAATTTTAGTGCACCAATGGAAGTGTTTGTTAATCTATGAAAACAAGGCACACAACAAAATTTCAAAACCCTAGCCAAGGACCTGCAACAAAATTTGTTAGAAGTTTGGGTTGTTTCAAATGATCACCCCTTCCTGCAAGCACACAAGTTAGGTAAATTTTAGAAACCCAAAAGACTTTGTGAAAGAGGGGCCTTCAACAAAAATGTTTTTGCTTCCAAAACAAGCTGCACAAACTTGGTTAGCTAGATCTGCAAGGGTTAGTCCAAAAATAAACCAGATCTGAAACCCTAGGTGCGAAATCCGAAAACCGAATCAAAGAAAGTTTGAAATTCCGAAACCGTAAAAACACAGACCCTGTTATACCAGACACAGACGCGTCTTTATGACACAGACGCGGTTCTGTGATGCACAAACGCGGCCAAAACACACAGACGCCCTTCTCGGACACAGACGCGATCAGAAGTAACGCAGACGCGATTATGTAACACAAACGCCCCTATCTGAGACCTGCAAAACAAAATTTGTTGAAAACACAGACGCGATTCCCGCCTCCGCAAACGCTCCTGAAACTCAGAGACGCGATCCGAACACTTGCAGACGCGGAAATACCTAAAATGTCGTCAAAAAAATGTCCGATCTGCAACTTCAAAAACGCAAAATCTGCAACAAAAAGGTTAAATGCAAAGGGACAAGAGTCCCACCGGGCGTGCCAAAATGTGTATGGTGAAAATGGATAACAAATAGTAACAATATTGAAAGGCTAAATGAATTCAACCACCAAACCCTAGCCTAACAATCAACAAAGATCCACCATAACATATGAAGATTACCTAAGACAATGCAAATCACATGAAATCACAAAGATTATACCATCACATGTCCAATAGGGTTTTGATCTCCATTCTTCCTATCTCCATTGATCTTGCTCGATATATTTGCTCTCAGATTTTATATGCACAAGAGCTCAACAAAGAACGGAATGTGGTTGCAAGTAGGATCGTAGTGTAGCCAAGTCTTCAAGATTTTCGATTAGCATGAGTGATTAGAATGATTGATTAGGGTTTGATAATGAAGGAAGCATCTCCTTAAATAGAAGACACTATATGAAATGGAGGGATAAGATTGAGAGGTGTAAAAGGAGGTCGGCTAGGATTAGAGGGTAGGTAAAAGAAATACCAAAATAATGAAAGGGGTAGGTAGTGTATGAATTAAGAGATGAATGACATGTGTCATGTGTAGAAAAAGATAATGAACTAATTAAATAAATAAAGATTTATTTAATTAACCGAAGAAGTAGGATCATTAAATAAATAAGATATTTATTTAATTTAGGAAAAGGATAATTTAAATAAATAAATGTATTTATTTAAATGAGAAATAAGGCTAGAAGAGGATAAATGAATTAATTAAATAAATAAGGATTTATTTAATTAATAGAAGAATTAGGCTTAGATAATTAAATAAATAAAATATTTATTTAATTAGACATGACAATTTTAGGTGTCTACACATAGGTCCTAAGATCACTTTGAATGATTTAATGCATTGTAAATAAAAGGTGATTGATTTCATTGGTAGATACAAGCATTTGTGTTCTCGAATTTCTTTTCAAGTTCTTGATAATGATATTCAAAGAATTTTCATTTCTAATTTTCAAAAAGATATTAGAGAAAAAATTCTCCTTTCTGAATTCACTTCCTTTTCGCAGTTGTGCACAACACTTCACAATTATCAACTAACTATGAGTCAACTGGAGCAATCCACTCCTATGGCTCTGAGTGATAATGGTGACAGTGCTCAAAAACCTTTTGCAAAGTTCAAACCAAGCAAAGGATTCATCAAATTCAATGACAACATCAACAACAACAATGTGAATGCTACAATAGGTGTACCTCCTATTTCTAAATTTTTAAAAGAGACAGACAATTTACTCCTTTGAATGAATCTTTACATAGTATTATGTCTCAGTTGCTACAAAGAAATGTTATCAAACTTCCTCCCATAAAACCCGTTGACCCTTCTAAGGAAGCCTCACCTTACTTTGATAATAATTATTTTTCTCAATTTCATCATCAACCTGGTCATGACACTGAGAATTGTTGTGCATTAAAAAGTAAGATTCAAGATTTGATTGATAATAATACTACATATGTGGTAGGTGTGAATGATAAGGGAAACAAATCAGTAGCCCTTCCTAATCAAAATCTTAAGATTCTTACGGATCCTTTACCTTCTCATACCTCTAGTGTGATTGAGACTGAACATACCTCTTTCTCTCCTAATGTGACTACTACAATTCAAAATTTGGTGAATATGGTAGAGAAACAAAGAAAACCTAAGGATCTATGTATCACATTTGACCCTAGTGAGACCATTAGAGCACCCGATGGACCTCTAGACATAGTTGCAAAGATTCAAGAAATGCATTGTCGTGGTGTGCTTATCGATCCCTCTTGCATGGTTAATGTCATCATTGAGGAGTATCTTTTCACTTTACATTTGCATAAACCAAACTATGATGACACTAATGTGGTTATTAAGTAATTTGATGGATTCTCTTTTCCTACCATTAGTTCTATCACACTTCATATTGAGGTTTACACTAAATCTATGGATGTCAACTTTGTTATCATTCCTTCCTCTGAGCAATTCCATGTGAAGTTGGGCTATCCTTGGCTATCTTTCATCAAGGCTATTTCTTCTCCAATACATAAGTGTTTGAAATTTCCTTACAATGGAGAAATCATAACTATTAACAATTTCAACCTCTTCCATCGAGAAGCGATGCTCTCTTTTAATCTTATAAAAAGTAGAAGAAAGACATGATCCTATCCTTAATCCAACCTAGAACTCCAACACTTGACATTCCTATCATTCTTGAGGATGAAGTTCTTCCCTTGATGGATAGAACTAACCTTCCTCCTAAGGAACATTCCCAACCTATTCCAATGGATGAAACTATGCCTTCTCCTAAGAAGAATAAAAATATTCCTCCTAAGGTTAGACCTATACCTCCTCCACATGATGGACCTGGTCTCTTTCCTACACCAAACATTCCTCCTTTATATGGTGTAGTTCCACCTCCTTTCTCTTATAGAGAGAAGAGACCCACCTCTCCTCTTGTTCAACCTAATAGACCTCAACCTAAACTTTCAACTATCAGAGATGAGAATATTCTTCCTTCAACAAATATTCCTCCTTCGTCTCAATCTTTTGCTAAGACTAGACGAAATCGTTGTGCGAGAGACCACCAATGAAAGCGTCGTGCTCAAGCTCATGAAGTTGTTCCTCAAAATATACAATCTCCCAAAACACCAACAATTGACATGATTCCCTTTTCTCCTAAACAAGATGTTGAACCTACATCTCCAAATCATAGGTTGTAAAAAACATGTGATGGTTTTACTCCCATTCATGTTCATGCTTCTCTTTCTATAAATCTTGATGAAGAAAAAGATCAAAATATTATTCATGATGGCAATACAACTCCTAACGCTTTTGATAGTGACTTTGAATATGTTGATGTGGACAAACATTTATCTACAAAATTTTCAAAAGCCTTAATCCTAGCTCCTAGAAACAAACAAAGTGACTTAGCACATGAGCATAGTCCTTGTTTGGATCTTGTGATAACTCCATCTTTTGTGCTCGATGTCTCTCCTCTAGTATGTTTCCCGCCTTCTTGAAGTAATGTTCAGAAAGATCGGGAGGTAGATGATGTGCTAGATTAGCTTCATTAGCACCATAGATCCTTTACCTCTCTCTCTTTGCTTGCTCTTTTGTGACCATTCCTCTATGTGTATCCATGTTCTTCTATGTTCCCTAGTAATGTCTACTTGAGGATGATGCAAAGCATTGAGATCTCTTTTGGTCTCTTTCATATTGACTCAAAAGACACCTTCTATTCCCTTTCTTCCAACGCAGTTTCCTTTCTTTGGGGAGTGACGACTATTCTATTCTATTCTATATATATATATATATATATATATATATATATATGTTATACATGAGTTATCATACAACATACTAACCTCGAGGAAAGAGAAACTACCTCATGATTTGTGTTTGTGTTCATTATCCTTGGGCTTATTCCTCAATTGGGAGATAAATCCTTGCGATAATGTTTTCTATCTCTCTGTCTCTCTTGGGTGTATCATGTTAGACAGTTCAAATAATTGGAAGACAACTAAGAGGGGGGGTGAATCAACTATCACAGATTATAGGAACCATTAGCAATTTAAACTTTAATACTGGAACCCAAAACATTAATACCAGAATAACAGTTAGACCAATTAAGCATAAAAAATAATCACAGAATAAAAGACATCCACATAACACCAAGATGTGTAGGTGGAAAACCCAGTAAAGGGAAAAACCACGGTGGGAAGCCTACCCAAAGTTAGATAATACTTCTATAGTAAGTATGTGAATTATAATTGAGGGGCCTCCACTTGCAAGAAGTCCAACAACCTAGAGTGCATTACTCATCACAAAAGGAGCTTCACTGACTACATATAATTCCTGACTATAATAAGGAGAAGTGTTGAACTGCAAAAGATAGCATCTCCTATGCCTGAGTGCAGTTTTGGTTAAGCTCAATACCGGAGAACTAAATCCTCTTACATAAACCCAATTTGATCTCCAATGATCGACCAACTCCTCTGCCTAAATGATATTACATTATTCACACATTACATTCCTTGACCATGACCTCTAACATTAACCATGATGATCTACAATGAGATCTTATATCTATTTATACAAAACCCTCGATCATAAACAATCAGGTTAGCCACCATACAAAAAATCGATTACATAATTACAAACCATGTCGGCCTTAGACCAAGCAAATAATATCAACACATAAGACATCCTGAAATTACATCAATAGGCCTATCCACACGTTACATTAAAGTCGGTCCATAATCTAGATCAATCGGGACCACGTATAGGTCCACACGCCACAACAATGATCTCCATCTGCCAAGTCTCAAACATGATCACCAACAACATCATGAAACTCCACCAGAAGCTACACCAATACCACTTATACAATTCATCAAAGATCTCCACCAAAAGCTCAGCTAGTGAAACCCTCACTGAAACTAGAAATCAAGCTTCTAAGAAAGTAGGATATCAATTGATCTCCAGACCAAAACCAACTGACCAAATAGGATTATAAGTATCATGAACAAGTTTTTTCCATCACCATACTATATCGGATCATATCAAATCCAAGTTAACCAAAAACCACTTAACGTACCAGGACTAGAAGGGAGTCAGTAAAGCATCCAAACAACTAGTGTTGGAATCAATGACAAAACATCAATGCAACACATAATCAATTCCACCAAATGGCCAACAATCTCCCCATTTGGCATTTATGGCAACACTAGATGTGAAAAACAACTAAGTACCAAGAAATGCCAAACAAGTCTCCCTCAATGAAAGACAACCAACAATCTCCCACAAATAGCTCTGAATGTCAATATCCCCCCTTGTGAATAATATCTCTATAAAGCTCTGAATTTATATTCCTTTTTCACATCAGTATCTCTCCCCCTTTGACATCAATGCCAGAAATCTGATAGAAATATCAAAGCAAAAACATAAGCCTCTGAATTAGAAAGCTAACTACTCCCCCTGAGCAGTATCATCCCACATCAGTGCCAAAATGAATAGTATCTCTGATAATGCATGTCGGACTGATGCCAAACCGCATCAATCAAGTCTCTACTGGAGGGGCAGAAACTCCCAATTTGTCTCTCAGGTACTCAACTGATTCCTTGGACAAAGGTTTAGTAAAAATATCTGCAATATGCTCTTTAGTGTTCACATAAACCAGTCTAACTTCATTTGCTTCCACCTCCTCCTTCAGAAAGTTATACTTGATAGATATGTGATTTGTTTTAGAATGAAATACCATATTCTTTGATATATCAATAGCAACAAAGTTATCATAGTGAATAACTACCGATGCATCACAATCCACCTTTATATCCTTCAATATTTGCTTCATCCATAAAACTTGTGTACAGTTAGTAGCAACAACAACATACTCGGCTTCGGCAGTAGATAAAGAAGTACATGACTGTTTCTTGTTGATCCATGAAACCAACTTCTTTCCAAGAAAGAAAGCTCCACCGGAAGTACTTTTTTGGTCATCAACATCTCCAACCTAGTCAGCATCTGTATATGCACATAAAGTAAAGGTATCATCCTTAGGTTACCACAAGCCATATTTTGATGTACCTTGCAAGTATCTAAAAATACTTTTCACTACCATCTCATGATATTCTCTAGGACCACTCTGAAATATTGAAACAATACAAACAACATTCATAATTTCAGGCCTATCCTGAGTCAAATAAAGAAAACCTCCAATCATACATTTGTATCCTATAAGATTTATCGGTGCAAAAACATCTTTTCTTGTCAATTTCTCACTTGTAACCATAGGAGTACTTACTGGTTTAGAATCTCCCATACCAAATTTCTTCAAAAATTCCTTTGCATATTTAGTTTGATAGATAAAAATACCTTTTGTCAGTCTGAGTAATCTACAAAGCTAAGAAAAATTTCATCTCACAAGTCATAGACATCTCGAATTCTTTCTCCATATTCTTAGAAAATTCTATGCATAACTTATCTTCACCTCCAAAAATAATATCATCAACAAATACTTCAATAATCAGTACATCATCATTTGTGATCTTATAATATAAATTGTTGTCAGCACTACCCTTAGTAAAACCAAGATTCAAAAGATATTTATCCAACCTTGCCTACCAAGCTCTAGGTGCTTGTTTCAATCCATATAAAGCTTTCCTTAACCTGCAAACCATATTTGTATCATCTGATAGTGAAAAACCATCAGGTTGCTCAATATAAACTTCCTCATCAAGATCCCTAATCAAAAATGCATATTTAACATCCATCTGATAAACTTGGTAGTTTTTATAAGCAACATAGGCAAGAAATAATCTTACAGCTTCAATCCTAGCTACAGGTGAAAAAGTCTCTCCATAATCAATTCCTTCCTTCTGATAATATCCTTTACAAACCAATATAGCCTCATTCCTTATAACTTGACCATCCTCATTCAATTTATTCCTAAAAAACCCATTTAGTTCCAATAACATTTTTATTTTTAGGCCGGGGAACCAAGGTCCATGTGTTATTTTTCTCAGTCTGATCTAATTCTTCTTTCATAGCTTTCAACCAATATTCATCTTTACATGCCTCAATTATTGACACCGGTTTAACTTGTGAAATTAAACATACCTCATTAGTTGCAAGTCTTCTTCTTGTCATCACTCCATTTCTCTTATCCCCAATGATTTGATCTTCAGAATGATTCAATCTCACATACCTAGGAGTCTTCTAACTTTTTGTTCCTCTTCCCTATTCTTCAATTACTATAGATTTCTCTGATGTTTCTGGAGTAACTGGTTCAACTCTATGTTCTGGTAAAGGTGCTACCAGTTTGGATATAAGCATTTCCACTGTCGGTTCCTTCTCATAAACTCTGATTTGACTTTTGTTCAGCTCATCTACTTTGACATTAGCACTTTTCACAATTCTCTACAATCTCTTGTTATAACATCTATATGCTTTGCTTTCATTAGAATAACCAACAAATATGCCTTCATCACATATAGGATCAAATTTCTCAATAATATTATCTCTCCTAAAATATCATTTACTACAAAAAATTCTAAAATACTTAACTGTAGGTGTATTGCCAAACTGTAATTCATAAGGTGTCTTGCCGGTTTCTCCTTTGATATGTACTTTGTTGAATGTATAAACCGTTGTGCTCACTTCTTCTTTCCAGTAGAGATGAGGTAGACTAGCTTCCATCATCATTGTTGTAACGGCATCCAAGATAGTTTTGTTCTTCCTTTCCATAACTCCATTCTACTGAGGTGTCTAGGGAGCAGAAAATTGTCTTCTTATACCATGCTTGTCACAAAAGATATTAAACTCACCGAATATGAATTCTCCACCATGATCTGATCTCAAACATTTAATCTTCAATCTTGTCTCAATTTCCACTCTAGCCTTAAATATCTTAAACTTTTCAAATGCTTTAGATTTTTCTCTTAGAAAAGTAACCCACATCATTCTAGAATAATCATCAATGATTAGCATGAAATATCTATCACCTTGAAAACTTTTAATTCTAGCGGGGCCACAAAAATCAATATGAATAAGATCAATAACATCATTTGATTTATCTTGTATACTTTTAAAAGAGGTTCTGACCTATTTACCCATTTGACATTCTTTACATATCGGATTATAGGGCTTCATAATCTTAGGTATATCCCTTACTGCCTTAGTTGAACTGATCTTCACAATGCAATCAAAATTCACATGACACAGCCTTTTATGCCATAGCAAACTCTCATCAATCTGTCTAATCAAACATGTCTTCTCACCAGAGTTCAAATGAAATATATTACCTTTTGCCTATGTACCAATTGTAATCTCCAAGCCAGATCTATTGATGATTTTGCATTTCCCATCCTTGAACTGTAATTGAAATCCCTTATCGACCAATTGTCCTACACTCAAGAGATTATGCTTCAAACCTTCAACATAATAAACATTGTCAGTATTGTTCTTACCATCCAATGATATAGTTCGTTTTCCTTTGATCATGCATTCCTTGTTATCTCCAAATCTAACAAGACCACCATCAAATTCTTGTAAAGACAAAAACTTCCCTTTATCTCCACTCATATGATGTGAACAACCACTGTCAATTACCCATTCATCCTTGTCTTCAATTTTAGCAACAAGTGCCTTCTCTTTAGGTACGTTCTCTTCCAGTGTAGGATCATCTTCCTTAATAGCCAAGATCACCCATTCCTTCCCATTGTCGAATCCACTAGTAGAGTCTTCTATCGGTTCATCATCTGAATCCGTAATGACTTCCTCATCCGCTATGTAGCATGATTTGTCTTTGTTTTTCTTGTATTTATACTTGTTCTGATATCCAGGGTTAGGCTTAAATGATCTTCTAACTCTTTCTTCAAATCTTGAATTTATTTCAAGACATCTAGATGCAAAATGAACAATCTTATTACATGCAAAACAATTAAAAGGTGTTTTTCCTTCATACTTATTTCCTACCCGTCCTTTTGGTACTCTTCTAGCGAATAGTGCTTCAAGTTTCTCAAACTCATCATCTTCTCTCTTCATATCTTCTAATTCATTTTCATATAAAGTTTTCCAATCTTGCTTACCAGTTGTAGATGTAGATGCATGAAAAGAAGGTTCAGTCTTCACAGCTCCACAAGGTCCAAATTGTTCAAGCTCAAAAGCAAATAGGTTCCCAATGAAAGTATCTCTATTGACAAATGTATAAGCCATTGTTCTCAACTCATTAATAGTAGTAGCCTTCATTTTGTAAGCCGGTGGTAGGGCTCTCAAGACTTTAGAAACAATTTCATCTTCACTCAGAGTTCCACCACAACATTGAATTTCCATAACAATCTCATTTACCCTTTCCATGAATGTAGTAATCATTTCATCTTCTTCCATCTTCAGGTTTTCATATCTCACCTAGTAACCATCAAGTTTATCAATTTTCACTGTAGGGTCACCTTCATTGAGAGTCTCCAACTTATCCCATTTATCATTTCCAAATGATTTGTCAGTTAATCCAATTATTTGTTGATCAGAAAGTGCACACAAGAGGGATTCTCTTTCTCTACAATCATTCTCAAGCTCCTTGTCCAGGTTTTTCAGAGGAGGATTGCCAAATCCTAGATTATAGGGTGTGACACCATTCCGTGTGATCTCCCAAATCTCCTCACCAAGACATCTCAGACAAGTCTCCATCTGAATCTTCCATACTATGTAATTTGTTCCATCAAGCCTTAGAATATCCCTTCGAAAGATAGCTCTAGAAGAACTAGATGAACTTGAACTGTTAGTCGCCATAGGATCTTCCTCAAGTGGTTAAGCTTTCTGCAGAGAGGACCAAATCCTGATACCAATTGTTAGATAGTTCAAATAACCAGAAGACAACTGAGAGGGGGGGGGGGGGTAAATCAGTTGTCACAGATTGCAGGAACCATTAGCAACTTAAACTTTAATACTGGAACCCAAAACATTAATTTCGAAAGAGCAGTTAAACCAATTAAGCATAAACAATAATCACAGAATAAAATCCATCGACATAACACCAAGATTTGTATGTGGAAAACCCGGTAAAGGGAAAAACCACGGTGGGAAGCCTACCCACTGTCAGATAATACTTCTGCAGTAAATATGTGAATTACAATTGAGGGGCCTGCACTTACCTAGAGCGCACTGCTCATCACAAAAGGAGCCTCACTGACTACCTATAATTCCAGACTACAATCCAGAGAAGGGTTGAACTGCAAAAGATAGCATCTCCTATGCCTGAGTACAGTTTTGGTTAAGCTCAATACCGAAGGAATAAATCCTCTTACATAAACCCAATTTGATCTCCAATGATCGACCAACTCCTCTGGCTGAATGATATTACATTATTTGCACATTACATTCCTTGACCATGACCTCTAACATTAACCATGATGATCTAAAATGAGATCTTATATCTATTTATACAAAACCCTCAACCATAAACAATTAGGATGACCACCAGACAATAAACCGATTACATAATTACAAACCATGTCGGCCTTAGACCAAACAAATAATATCAACACATAAGACATCCCAAAAATACATCAATAGGTCCTATCCACACGTTACATTAAAGTCAGTCCATAACCTAGATCAACCGAGACCAAGTATAGGTCCACACGCCACAGTAATGATCTCCATCTACCAAGTCTCGAACATGATCACCAAGAGCATCCTGAAACTCCACTAGAAGATCCACCAATACCACTTATGCAATTCATCAAAGATCTCCACCAAAAGCTCAACCAGTGAAACCCTCATCGAAATGAGAAATCAATCTTCTAAGCAACTAGAATATCAACCGATCTCCAAACCAAAACCAACTAACCAAATATGAGTATAAGTATCATGAACAAGATGATTCCATCACCAGACTATACCGAAGCCTACCGGATCATGTCGGATCCAAGTTAACCAAAAAACACTTAACCTACTGGGACCAGAAGGGTTTCGGTAAAGCATCCAAATAGCTAGTGTTGGCATCAATGACAAAACATAAATGAAACACATAGTCAATTCCACCAAATGGCCAACATATCCTACCTTAAAGAAATCACTCCCGATAAGGCGTGTGTGATCACTTTAACGTGGGGGAATACAATCTGCTCATATTTTCCTTCTTGATACTCAAACTTATGTAGTGAACTTGGCTTTACTTTGTAATTTTTGGTATCCTTTCTTTTCAGGACTCATAGTGAGGGAAATCTTGCTAAATGCAGTCGTGGTCCTTCCCTCCTAATCTTCCCATTTACTTTGTCAATCGATGTCATAAGATCCTTGGTCCACTGGGGGCTTGGTGTATCTTGCCTCCTTGACATGGTGAAAGTACGTCAATCTTGTATCATTGTACTTTACTGGTAGTATTTGAATTTTCTTATTGGAGACCCGAGACATGCTCACACTGCCCGAAGTTTGCATTTCCTCACACCCTGCACTCTCCTCTACTACTTCCTATTATGAATTAGGGCAGGGCAAGGGCGTAACACCTCTATCTCCCTAGGACAGGGGTGTGGTGCCCCTTTCCTTGCCCTATTTTGGGCTCCTTCTGATCAAAATATGCATTGGGCTTTGCATTTGGAAAGCAGGAAAAGTTTTCGTATGTCGGCCTATTACGAAAAATCAGTCAATTAACCCTAATTGACAAATATATAAGACGCATTCTCCCTCCTATTTACATAAGCGACAATAAGAGAATATATGTACATGAAGTGTAAATTGAGATCCTAAGAAAAATCAAGCATTCAAGCATTCAAGCATTCCTTTCAAGCATTGAGCATTCTCAAATCTCCTTTCAAGGCTAGGTGTTGCATTCAAGTCCAGGATTCAACCATTGAAGTGGAGATCCCTTTTGACATTCAATTCTACATATCCTTCAAACAACTCTATCAACATTTTAATTGTATCCTCTCTTGAGGTGAATTCTATTTTAGTCATTTACTTTTATTACTTGCAAGTACTTTTCATCATTTGGTTAATTCCAAAACTAGGGTTTGACCTAAAGGCAAACCCCCAGTCCCAACAACATTTCCTCTCTTTTCTATGTGTAGGTTGCAGGTGTGCAGCTGTATTTGCAAATTCAGACTCCATTCTTTGAGGTGGAAAAACGTTTTTCGGCCCATAGATTTTTCGAAGGACCGTGTGCACTTTCAACATGGTCCCGACAACTTTCGCCCAAATTTGTAGGGGAGCTTCGTTTTGGCCTTTTACTGCTTATTCCAGGTGCACATCTTCATCCCACATTTCTATCTCAACTTATAATCATTTCTTTGTCACTTTTACACTTAGTCTTAAATCACATAATTCAACCTATTCCATTCTAAAAGAGGGGTTACGTTTACTTTCTGAATTCATTGTCAATTCACTAAGCATTCAATCTCTTGAGATTGGATCTAGTGAATTCTCCCCCTCTTTTAAATGTAATGTGTGTGAGAGGTTGAAGAGAATATTTTGTAAAACTTTAACTCCTTTCCTTGAGGAGAGAAAATCTTTCCCTTTGACTTCTCCATTACTCTTTTTCACCACATTACAGGAGTATATGCCTTGAGACTCTTAATTAGGCCCCAAATTGGCCCCCTCTAATAGTCATGTTTGTTTAGTGGGAAAACTAGCCTCGTGTAGGCTTGTTGGAGAAATTTAATTTGATTTTTGATAAGCAAGTATAAAATAAGGTCTCCCCTTTCATTTTAAACCTAACGAATTCCCTAATCGATCAATTTTCCAATTACACTCTAGGAAATTCAAGTGAGCAAGCAATCAGTCTTTCATCAAGCATTGGAGCAAAAGTGAAGTCAAGATTCAAAGCATTGGAGATGACATTCATGATCAATGTTTTATGAAGACAACATACATGAAACTCTAATTCCCTTATGGAGACAAACAAAACTTCATTAAGGTATATCATTAGTATTTCAGTCATTTTCAACCTTTCCCTCAAAAGGAAAGCATTTATTGCAGTCTTTCATTTACATTTATCAATTCAATTTCATGGTTAACTCCAAAACCGAGGTTTGACCTAAGGCAAACCCATATTCCAAACATATTTCCCCTTTTCTTTATGTGCAGTAATATGTATAGATTTGCGCTCAGGAGGATCGATATAATTTATAGAGACGAACAAGTTCTGTAGTCACATAAATCTATCCATTTTTATTAAATGAATATTTGCTATTTATTTGATTAAAAATCCACTAGCCATCAGTTAATTAAATTAATATTTAATTAATGCATCTTCAAACATTCTCCTATTAATTAAATAACTTATTCAATTTATTTTAATTAATTCATTAAACCAAATTCACCAATAAATTAAATGAATAAATCATATTTATTTCATTTAATCCCCTTTCCTCTTTTAAATAAATTAATTTAAACATTTATTTAAATCATAAATCCCCCCCACTTGCATTTTCCTACAAATGCAACTTGCACCCATTTATTGAAATAAATTAATTTATTTTAAATAAAAATCCTATTTTCCCTCACCCAACAAATCCACTTGCATTCCTAAACCCCCTTCTAGATTCTTCTAAACCCCTTCCCAATTAGACTAATCCATCCCCTAATTATTATCACAATCCTAAGCAACTTGAAGTCACTTCTCAAAGACTTCAATCCTGACCCTTGTTGAGATTACTCAATCTCAACCATCCATTGCTCCATTTTACCTATAAATAGAGCTCACATTCCTCATTTTCAAATCCTCAAGCATTTAGCATTCATAGTCACAATCATGAAAACTTGTATGCATTTAATCTATATAGAATCTTAGAGAGCATTTAGCATAAATCACTAATATCTTGTCATTTTGGCCTAAAATAAATCATTTTAGCATTATAGCATCTAATATTAGTTTGTTCACATTTGCATAGCATTTAGAGTAATCATCTACAATCTCGAACCTCCATAAGCATCCATAGTGCAAAAAGCTGCTGAGAGCTACACTAATTTGGAACTTGGAGAGGAGAGTAATAAAGGAGAAGGAGCTAAGAGCATTTTAGGAGGCATTTGAAGATGCCTCGTTATATTTACTTTCCTAGTTAAATATTCTTTCATGTTCTTGGTATCTCTTTTGATATGCCGGCTTAGGTTAATCTTTGGTTGAATAACATTAACTTTAACACTTGTTTCTTGTTGTTTGTGTGTGTTATACTACCACAAGTTTTCATCTAACTTGTCAGTTTTGCAGTGCATCATTTGGTGAACCTGACATGAATCCAAGCACCCAAAAACAATTTTTTTTAAAACCAACCAACATGTTTGAATGTTGAGCTTGACACACAGGTTGCGCTTTAGCGCTTTTGATTGTGTTGTGGCGCTATTGCAACTTGATATTTTAGTGCTATTGTTTTTACAATAGCACTATTGTCTCAAGTTTGGCGCTATTGAACTTTATTTAGAGCTTTTGTAGCTTAAATAGCACTTTTATGCTTGTTCTAGCGCTTTTGCATGTGCTGTCAAAAATTTTCTTTTAGCTCTTTTATCTCTGTATTAACTCATTTTTTGTTAAATAGCGCTTCTGTTTTCACACAGACTAGCGCTATTGTAACAGAACATTGTAAAAAAGACCTTGTAACCGAAAAAGTGATTTTTCTTAGGTTTGTGGAAGCCCCCCCTAGATTTGGATTTTACTAACTATTTGTTCCTTGTGCAGGTCCAAACAAACTTCTTTAAAAAGTAAAAATTTGTTTTTGGTGTTCTAAAATTGAACAAAAACAAACTTTCATTTCCTTGCAAGTTAGGATCACTTCCTTTTTGGCGTTTTAAAAATTCACAAAAATAAACTTTGTTTTCTTGCAAGTTAGGCTTAATTTTTCTTTTGGTGCTTAAAATCAACAAGGCAAATTTATTTCTTGCATCAAACTAAAAATTCACAATCAACACTTCCCTTTTGGGTGCAAATAAAAATTCACAATCAATTTGTCTTATTTTGCAAACGATTTTACTTCATGCATACGTGTTTCAAATTAAGTTGACCAGGATTTCAAAGTTCTAGTTTACTCAAACATTTTTGCATTTGATGTTAAAAAGAACACCATGATTGTTGGAGAAACATCTCCAATTAGATAGAAAATCATTGCAATGACAAGTTGAAAATAACAAGTGAATTTCGTGTTTGGCACACTTGTGCAAAAAGAGTTGGTCGAGTGGTCCTACTTCTAACACACACTATCCTCTCCCTTGGCTTTCGTGGTCCTAGGTGCAAGAGAAAAGTGTTAGTAACACTCAAATTTTTATCTTTTTAAGAGAGGCCTGCCAAGGGATCATTACTCTTGGGAATGACCTCGCGCTGTGAATCCTTCAAGCCGCTATAGAAATCAGGTGAGAGCGAAAGTTTTAGCCTTGGGTATAGTTGTTCCTACAGTGTAACTTGTCGAAAGGACAAATGGGCCCCACCACAAGTTACAAGGCTCTTAAGTGAGTCACTGCAGAATGAACTTATGTCCAAAGACATCAAAAATTACTAAACACCTATAAGTAGTAGCCCACCCATTCTATTGATTGAGGATATTTGTGATATAATTCAATGCAAGAGCATAGATGGTTTTGCTCCCAAGATACTCACCATACATATTTCCTTGAGTAGAAACATAGTTTTTTGAAAATTCACTTGTGGCTTGATGAAAGTGGTGACTCCCCCATCATAGAGATCATCTATTTGTTATCCTCATGCAAGACTTAGTATATCACATCCTTACCTACCACGATGGGATTCATAAGGTATGTAGTACCAAAGTTGAAGAAATATCAAGATGTGGGTTGAATTTATCACAACTGGCCATTTGACCTTAGGGATAAAAAGTGTTTGAAGTGTTTTCATTTTAGTCAAGACCAAGTGCAAATTGAGCCGACTTCAGGCTTTGGAAAGAAAACACCTAAAATACACTTAAAGGAAAGGGCCATAAAAAGTCCAAGGATTGGGTTGATCTAGACCCATGCTCATTTGTGCCTTTGAGGCAACATTCTTGTGTTTGTGTGCTTGCTTTGTTTTCTTGTCAAAGAAATATCATAAAATCCAAAACTCAGAACAAGTATTCATCCAACCAAACATTTTTCAAAACAACCAAAAGATCAAAAACAAAGAGAAAAGTATCAAACTATATGACCATTCTTCACATCTTGAGAAAGAAGAATCTTCATCAACACATCAACTTGAAAAGAAGACCATTGAGCTCAAAGGCTTTGATCAAAAGGAGGAAATTCTTCTATCTAAATAGACAAATCTTTGTCTCTCATAGAACTTTTCTATGTCACATGTGTCTATACCTTCAAGAGAAATCGAACGAATTTGAGACAGAGTCATTGAACCGCAGAGCTTTTATGCAATATAGAGCTTTGAGTTATCACAAAAACCAAGGAGGCAAGATCAATCCCAACTTCTTCCCAGACATTTGTATCACATACAACGTAGCTCGAGAAATGCCACCAACACCCGAAAGAGAAGAGGTAGAATTTGTTCCATTTGTGACACAAAGCTTTTATTGAAGTTAAGCATTTCATCCATTTCTCACCTTCACGTCATCACTTATTTTTCAATTCTCAAAACATTAAGAGGTTCTTGTCCTAAGTTCTCTTTTAGATATTGCTTGAATAAAACACAACAAATCACTTTTAGATTGTTTCTACATCTAGGATAAGCTCATCCTAAGAGACATATCTACGCAGGTTCAAACTAGTTTATGAGTGAATCCTCTCATTACTAGGTGGTTAAGTCTATAACACATCTCAAATTTCTCTACACATTATCACATCAAACCTTATCAAACATAAAAAGCAATTCAAGAAAGAATTTTGGTCACATCTACTGTTAAGTGCTAGAGATCCACATGCAAAACAATTCACCAAACATCAATCTTTCATTTCATCAAACTCATCATCATTTTCACCCAACTTCAACAAAAACTTATAAACAAAATGGCTCATACCCGATCACGGTCAAGGCAACGAGAAATAGAAATTGAAGAAGAAGAGGAGGAAAATATCAATGAATTTCAAGAAGCACTTGGAGGGAATGCGAATGACGAAAACCCAAGTACTCCTACTCCTGCAACAATAGAAACGGCTCAACACAACCCTCTCTTTAACAGACTTTTTGATGAAATACTGAAGAGTAATGCGGATGCTCACTTTTTAAAGCTTGCTCAAGAAGGAGCCAAACTCCCCTCTGACTTTGATCTTGCACAACTAAGACAATCATCAAAATGACAAAGTCACGATGAAGAAGAAAGAGGTAGAGATCACATCAGGTATAACATTCCTCAAGGTAACCCACCACCACCTCCTCCTCCAAATGACATAGAAATGTTGCGGCAACAAGTTGAAAATCTCACCCAACAACTTCATAGTGGTGTGAAGACTAATCAATTTTCACTCAATGACATTTGTCCCTATCCTTTTGATAGGAATCTTTATATGCCACCTTTTCCATGAGGGTTCGAAACACCCAAGTTCAAAAAGTATAGGGGAAAAGGAGATCCTCGTGATCATGTTAGAGAATTCCATTCAACTTGCCTCAAAGTGGCATACGAAGATACGTACCTCATGCGCCTTTTTCCCCAAAGCTTGGGAGGAACAACCACATCATGGTTTTCCTGACTACCAGGTGGCATTAGGACATTTGAAGAGTTAGTCCAGAAGTTCTTGGCACATTACTTCAAATAACATTGAACATGATATCACCATGGCTAATCTATGTAACACTAAACAAAAACCAGGTGAACTATTCTCAGTCTTCCCGCAACGATGGCGTCAAATGTCTAGCAGACATTCTCTTCAGTTACCTGAACAAGAACTAGTGGAAATATTTATTTCCAACTTAAACGAAGAAATGGAATTTCACCTTGACGTAAAAGACACATATTCTTTCAATGACATGATCACCAAAGGTTTGAAATGTGAGTGGGCCCTCATCAAGAAAGGACTTATCAAAATCTACAATGAACCAAAGGATGGCCCTCATCCATGCTTCAATAGTGACAAACCAAGCTTCTGGAACAAAAACAAAAATGTTGTCAATGACGGGGTTGTGGATGCAAGAACTATCAAAAGTGCACAACCTGTAGTTCGATTTGCAAGACAAAATCCCCCACCTCAGACTAACACAGTTGCTCCTCCAAATCAAGGCCGCATCACATCTCATGATGAACCCAGACCGCGTCAACAAAAACCAAAGTGAACATACACTCCCTTAGGGGAACCCATTGAAACAGTGTTACGACAGTTGGTTTCTTAAAACTTGGTAACCCTACCCAAAACATCAAACTATGAACTTCAAGTCAAACCTGCATGGTGGAGGGATACTGAACATTGTGATTTCCATCAAGGGAAAGGACATAAGACAAATAATTGTCACAGATTGAAAGATCTTATTGATCGAGGTGATATTGAAATCGAAGGACATGACCCAAAGACAACAAACAATAATCATCTCATGTTTAAAAATCCACTTCCATCACATGATCAAAGGGGTCCTTCCACTTCAAGGAGAAACACAGATACCACCAATTATACGCAAGCTACATATAATTATATAGTGAATCATCTATACGATGCCAGTGAACAAATTGTAACTATAACCATCAAAAATCCCAGTTCTACTTGCAATGTTGTTACACGTCGCAGCAAGATTACTATCAAAGCAGCTCCACAAGGCACCCCATCTATCCCAAAGCAGTATAACCTTGTGGAATAGTTAGACAAAATGCCCACATTGATATCTATCTTAGAGCTATTACACCTATCCCCATATCATAAAACTATCTTGGATCAAGCTCTCCAAGAGGCGTCAGTCCCTGCAAACCTAAATACAGATCAGTTCCAAGCCATAGTTGCAAATCTAAGGTCATCACCTTGTCTCACTTTCTCTGAAAGTGATAACGCATCCTTCCAACAACCTCATAATGCCTCACTCCATATTGAAGGGTTTATCAACCAGCATAGGATCAAGCGAGTCTTGATCGACAATGGAGCAAGCCTGAATATCTGTACTCTACAATTAGTCACAGCCTTGGGATATGTAATAGAATCAATGGACCCTCGCAAGAAGATCACAATCAAAGCTTATGATGATGCAGAGCGTTCATCCAAAGGAGCTATTGTACTACCAATCCGAGTGGGCCCTGTGGTGAAACACATCATTTGTCAAGTTCTGGACCTTCCTCTGCTATACAATTTGTTGTTAGGAAGACCTTGGATACACGCCATGCAAGCCGTTCCATCTACCTACCATCAGTGTATCAAGTTCCCACATAATGGTGTAGAGATTACAATCCTAGGCGATGCAAACCCCTTTGCATATTGTCATAATATCAGTCATCAACCAGAGATTTCCGTTCCTAACAATAGAGAAGCCATATCCTCCACATCATACATAAGTCCAGCCTCTTTTACCAGTTCAAACACCACTATACCCAAGCAAGAAAAGGTTAAAATGAAAATAACAGAGGAAGGTCCTGGGGAATACAATTTGAGCCAACTCTTTTGTGTGGGACAAATGCCTACTTCTCCTAGAACGCATGGTAAACCTCCACAGTTACTTCAAACACCATTGATCAAGCCAACATGTACTTTAATGCCTTTCATCCTTGGAAAGAGTCAAGAAGAAGAAACCAAAGATGAGGACTTAGGAGAATGGATCTATAAAGATCCCATCACCACCAATATTCCACAAGCTAAGCTTCCCATAGATCAGTATGGCAAAGGCCTTCTCATTATGCAAAGAATGGGTTATGATGGTCAAAGTGCTTTGGGACCTTGCAAACAAGGAAGACATGAACCGCTGCAATCAGAATTAAAGCCCAAGGATAATACAAGACTAGGCTTTCAAAAAGAGATCCTTCCTAAGCTTAGATTCAAAGGAAAACCCAGCCAACCTCTATATTAGCCTATTACAAAGAGGCCACCTTTGATTATAAAAGTAGCATCAAACATCATAGCAACTCTCCCACTAAGGCTAAAAATCCCAACACAACCATCTACAACGCTAATCATCCCACCAAACAAACCAACAATCCCACCGACAACAGCAATAACATCAATAACACCATTAGCAGTAGCAACTGTATCAGAACCCACAGCAGTATCGATAACATCAGCAGTTCCAGCAGAAGCAATAGAGTCAACCCTACCGATACTCCCCATATCAGATTCATTGATCCCCATCATCCTTCCTACAACGCCACTTATTTAATCTACACAGGTACATCAACCGATCACACCTGCAGTATTTAACTCAAAGGACATCTCAGTATGGTATAGTAATTGGATATTGGAAAGTAACTCAAAGACCGACTCACATGAATGGGAATTTGATTCCATCCAGCTTAATACTTCAGATGAGGAAGACACATCACTACCTCCACCATGCAAAGACATCCCTGTTTATGGAGAAGCACAGATAAAGACCTCTTGGGTTCCTGAGCTGGAAACATCTTCCACAGACCCTGCATCACATCCTACGACTGATTCTGACAGGGAGAGTACCATCAATGACCTTCACCATAATGTCTTAACCCTCACTGACACATCTAACACCCTTCACCTTATCGATGAGGTAATGCCCATTATCCATCTGAAACTCATCGAATGGAACCAACCTAATCCCGCATGTCTTGACTATTTCCAAAACAATGAGGCAATCATTGACTTTTTGGAACTATGGGATAACATACCAAGTGGGGATCACAAAGTGGATTTGCTATAGAACTTAATAGCGCAACATAGTTTGGGGTGGAGGCCAAACCTTTCAGCTACAAAAATATAACAATAAAACATGGATCTTCTAGTGAAAACCACATCGTGGCATTGTTTGATCCAGCAAAAGTAAAAAGAAAGAACGTATCCAATGGTGAAAACCTCTCTGAGGTGTCGGTGGATGAAAGGTTTGATATTCTCCCTGCTAGTACACAATGGGAACTATCAATGATTCTCAATGAGGAAACCAAAGAATACAATGTGGGGACTCCTGAAACTCTTCACCACATACATCTAGCATCTCTTCTAACTCCAGAGGAACAACCTAAATTTGTAGAGTTCTTTCAAAAGCGTCAGATCAACTTTGCATGGTCATATGCAGACATGCCTTTCTTGATCCGGATTTAGTCATGCATCACCTCACCATAGCAGAAGGAGCCAAACCTGTCAAGCAGAAGCTTCGTAAGATGCATCCTTAGATTGCAGTACTAGTCAAAGCAGAACTTAAGAAACTCCTGGATGTTGGTTTCATTAGACCAATTGATTATGCAGATTGGATATCCAATATTGTGCCTATTGATAAGCCAAATGGGGGCATCCATATTTGTATTGACTTCAGAGATCTAAATAAGGCATGTCCTAAGGATGACTTCCCCCTACCAAATATCGACATCATAGTGGACCTAACAACAAGACATGCCATTCTTTCACTCATGGATGGCTTTTTAGGATAAAATAAGATAAAAATCGCACCAAAGGATCAACATAAGACAACCTTCACATGTCCATGGGGCACATATTGTTGGAATATAATGCCTTTTGGTCTCAAGAATGCAGGAGTGACCTATCAATGAGCAATGACCACCATCTTCCATGACATGATGCATACTATAATGGAAGATTATGTTGATGACTTACTAGAAAAATCACTCACCAGAGAACGTCATCTAGACATATTAGATAAAATATTTGATAGACTAGAACAATATCATGTTCGACTCAACCCAAAGAAATGTGTCTTTGGAGTAACCTCAGGGAAACTTCTAGGATACATTGTCTCAAGTAAAGGTATTGAGGTTGATACTGCAAAGGTCAAAGCTATCATGGACATGCCACCTCCAAAGAACATCAGTCAGCTAAGGACATTACAAGGATGACTATAATCCATCCGAAGATTCATTTCACAACTGGTAGATAAGTGTCACCCCTTTACACATCTACTACACAAAAAACATTCACTTTTAGTGGGATACCACATGCCAGCAAGTATTCCAAATGCTTAAAGATTATCTCATGAATACACCATTACTGATCCCAATAGATCCAAGCAAACCTTTATTACTCTATATATCAGCAACAAATACGGCATTGGGTGTACTATTGGCACAACACAATGCAGAAGGGAAAGAGTGTGTTGTTTACTACATCTCTCGCACACTGGTTGGCTATAAACTCAATTATACACCTATTGAGTGAGCTTGCCTAGCAGTAATCTTGGCAGCCACTAAAATGAGGCACTATCTGTTGACCCATAAAGTACAGCTCATTGCAAAGATTGATCCACTAAAATACTTACTCAGTAAAGAAGCATTGACAGGCCGCTTGGCCAAATGGATGATGATTCTCAGTGAATTTGATATTGAATACGTAGATCGTAAAGATATCAAAGGACAAGTCATTGTAGATCAGTTGGTCGATGTGCCACTCATAGGCGATCATCCTCTCATTTCCAATTTTCCAGATGAAGAGATATTCGTGATCACAACAACACAACCATGGAAACTATACTTTGATGGTTCATACACTAGACATGGCTCGGAGGCAGGCATTTTGTTTATCACACCTCAAGGTGATAGCATCCCAAAGTCTTACAAGCTCACATTTCCATGACAAACAACATAGAAAAATATGAGGCCTTGATCACAAGACTCAAGCTCACCATACAATGGAAGTTACAAGAAATACAGGTATATGGCAACTCCCAACTAGTCATTCGACAAGCAACTGATGAATAACAGACTAAAGATGACAAACTCATGCCATAAAAACAAATGGTGGACAAATTAAAGGCATCATTTACTACTATCACCTTTGAGAAGATACCAAGAGATCAGAATCAAGCTGCTGACGCTATGGCTACCATTGCATCTCTCCTAGATCTTCCACAAAATTCAACACGCTACAAGTTCTTGGTAGAACAGCTTTGGATTCCTGCTTATGATATCCCTGAATCCGAGATGATATGTCACCTTGTCGGTTCTAAATCCCCATGGTACAGTGAGTTTTACACTTATCTCAGCGATCACACACTTCCTCCTAACCAATCGAATAACCAAGGTAAAACCTTCATTCACCAAACCACTCGATATACCATTATTGTTGAAACCCTATACCAATGTAGTCTTGATGGTACTCTCCTTCGATGTCTAGAACAAGATGAGATAGCAAAGGCCTTGGAAGAGGTACATGAAAGAATTTTTGGAACACATGCAAGCGGTCCATCACTAGCCAAGAAACTCCTGCGCACTGGATACTATTGGCCATCTATGGAAAAGGACTCCTACTACTTTGTCAGAAAGTGCAAGAAATGCCAAGTTCATGGAGACCTAATGCATGCACCAGCACAGGAACTGCAACCAATCACAACACCATGGCCTTTCTGTCAATGGGGCCTTGACCTTGTGGGTAAAATTCATCCATATTCATCCAACGGCCATAAATTCATTATTACTGCCACCAAATACTTTCACAAAGAGGATCGAAGTTGTTCCACTTACCCAAGTCACCGACAAGCAGATCGCCTCATTTATCCTCAATTACATCATCTGTCAGTATGGTGTACCCATGTCCATCATCACAGATAATGGTCTTCCCTTCAAAAATTAGGATGTCTGTGACCTCCATGAGAAGTTTCACATCCAACACCACTTTTCCACTCCCTATTACCCACAGGGCAATGGTCAAGCCGAAGCATCAAACAAGAACATATTGTTGAATCCTAAAGAAGACAGTCAATGATGCCGATCGTGATTGGCATGTTCAATTGAATCCAGCACTATGGGTGTATCGAACTAGCATTCAAACCCCTACAGGTGCAACTCCCTACTCACTGGTCTATGGTGCAGAAGCTATCTTACCTATTAAGGTCGAGATACCATCACTACAGGTTTCCTTACACAATCTCATAGATGATGAAGCATATAGAGTATCCTGTCTCCAAGACTTAGAGCTACTTCATGAGAAGCGACAAGCTGCATACAATCACCTCAAGGCCTATCAGCAACGCGTGAGCAGAAGCTATAATCATCGAGTTAGACCTCGTACATTTGAGGTAGGTGATCTTGTTCTTCAATAAAATCCTTGTAACCAACCGAACCGAGAACATCAGGGAAAGTTTGAATCAAATTGGTTGGGTCCATATGGTATCACTGTTGTATTTAGGTCTGGGGCATATCAGTTGGTTACTTCAGAAGGAGAACCGCTCGCAGATCCAATCAACAGCATGCACCTCAAACGGTTTTATACATAAGCTGCACAGAGCATCAGGCTCCCGTATATACTGACAAAAATACCAAAAACATCCAGATAAAGGTCTTGAGGAAACATATAAAAACATTAAAATAGTAAAGAAAAAATCATGCATCCAAATGGTGAACAACCACTCCAGTGGCACCTTGGGTAAGTACGATGGTGAAAACCTGGCAAACAGGCACCACTCGTAGAAGCTATGGCTCCATTGTCTTTCAGACTTGTGGCGATCGCATTCATTTCATTCACTCATCCATCCACCCAAACCATGGCTTGTCATTGATTTACAATCAAGAAAGTACTTCATGCGTCTGGCATCCCACTTTTTCATAGTCAAGTCTAAACTGGGGGCAATGCCCTGAACCTATTGATGGAAGTGGATTCTACATTGTTTTGTGATTCATTGAGTTCTTCATTCAAAACTATCTCACAAAATACCAAAAACATTCAAAAATATCTCACAAATCCAAAACATTCAAAAACAATCATCAAAATCCAAAAAACATTTGCAAAAACAATCAAAACAATAAAAAATATCAAAAATATTGGAAAAATATATCACAAAAATCCAAAAACATCAAAAATCAATCAAAAACATGGCACCCCCTCCTCTCCCCCCCTTGTACATATGTTTTCAAAGAAGATACCAAACAAACATTGTGACATACTCCGAAATGACCACTTCTCAATCAACCAAACAATTAACATCAACACTCAAAAACTGTCTTCAACAAGGATGTATCCTTCCTTACCAAAACAAAGACAAGATGACATTTTCTTTGACAAGAAAATTTTGTATAAGCTATCAAATACTTGGTTGATTTGTGGGTTATTTATATCAAGATTTTATAGCATTGTTTGTGTATCTTCTGCGAATTATTCTGATGAAGTTCTGGGGCATGTACTAATGGTGTCTACGTGGGAAGTTCACTAAGCTACATGATCTTATGCAAAATGCAGTCATAGATCACTACGGCTTGCTGACTACAACGTATACCTTGACCATATGAGCATGAACCATTACCAAGGATCCATATTCTTTATTCTTTATGTATGTTATTTACTTATCGATGCAATGCTCCTTCTTTGGTTCCTCCTACCTCATCCAATTTGGATAAAGGTTTTTGTCTCTTATTAAGGTATGAACTTGTCTCAGGATATGATCAACCCAAGATCAAGGAGGACAATCCAAGTCATGCATGAACAGAGATGATCCTTGTCTATTCCGCAAGCAATACTCTGGTCAACTTGACCCATTATATCAAGTTGTTTGTATTAACTTGCTATATCAAATCCATGTAAGAAATACTCTGGTCATCTTGAATCATTCTGTCAAGTTGCTTGTATTTTCTTACAACATTTTAAAGCTCAATGATGAAAATAGAGCACTACGGATTGTCATTTCATCTCATCTGTTTATATGTTGCATTCCATTGCATATCGCCCATCCATTTACTCATTCATATATGTGATTTTTGTATACAAATGTGAACAAAGTTAATGTAAGCAGTTATGTGAAAATTAAGCTGGTATTGGATACAATCGTGACCGAGTACTCTGATACATAATCAATGCATCATGCAAAGTATAAACAACCTTGCATTCATCTATCATGATCATATCATCATCATTACATTTAGTTGCATTTGCATCAGGTACATTTCATATCATTTTAGTGGTTTAAAAAGCATATAGTTCATTATCATTTATTAACATTAGTCTTCTTATATCATTTCATCATTACATAATCATGATGTTTAGATTCATTCATATAATCCAATTGTCCTTGATTGTATTAGCCATTTACTATGCATTCATTTAGTGTCAATTATCAATTATCATTTTATCATCCTTTATTATCCTTTATCATTTATCGTTGCATACATTCATTTATCTATTCATTAGTTAAAAAGTGCATTCATTCATCCATTATTAAGTGTCTTATTATACTCATTTTAGGATTCATTTAAATTGCATTCATTATCCCTTTTTAATTGCATTAAGGTGCAATTATTAACCATAAGTTGCATTATCATCACATTATCATTTTACTTAATCATATTTGGGCATTTGGAATCATAAAAATTGTTAGAGTATTCGGGTATTTACTTGATTAATTAAACATTATTTGTTTAATTATTTAAGTTCCCTTTATCTCTTTTACACTTAAGCTAACTTTAGGTGCATATAATTAATTATTTTAATTAATTATTATGTGCAAACCTAGGTTTTCCCTTTTAGGGTTTCTTGACCTATTAAAGGTTGAGTTGTTTATTTTCATTGTATGAAGAAGGATTATTATTGACAATACATTTTGGAGATTATTGAGCTCTCATCTTTTGGAGCATATTTTTCCTGTGTATTCTTTCCTTCTGTGATTTGCTTCATTGCTTCTCCTTGTAACAGTTTTTTCAACTTGCAGAGATTATTTGGGCTCCTATGGTGTTGTATTTTCTCAACTCCTATATGGTATCAGAGCACTGGATCTGCAGCTACCTTTTCTTGTTTTGAGAATTTTGCTTTGGAAGCAGATCTGGGGTTTTAGGAATTTTTTATGTACCTAGGGTTTGAGCTTTTTTTCTGAGCACTTTGGGCCTAAACGGACCTCACCATCATGCTTAGAAGGCCCGAAAACCCTATGGTCATATAAAATTCGACCTATTTTGCTTCCTGAGCCTCTGGGTAAATTTTTTTCTCAGATCCAGGTCCTACGGCCCTGGCACGCAGATTAAGAAAAAAATTCAAAAAAAAAATATTTGGCCTTTTTATGGCATGCAAGCCGGATTTTGATATTTTTGAAAAAAAAAAATTAAAAAAATATCAAAAGGCGATAGTTGTTTTTTTTTTTAAAAAAAAAAAAAAAAAAAATTCTGGAGGTTTTGCAGTGCACAGGGTACCGGGCTGACAGTCCAGCCGCCATACGGCGACCGGACCTGTCAGTCCAGCCCCCTGCCGACCTTGGCCCCTAGCCCCTCACCGGCCTCGGCTTCCGGCCCCCGTCGGCCATGCAGCTCCCATCGGCAGCCCCGCCTCCCCGGCCACCCGTGCTCCTCCCGGCTCCGCCGCCGTTATGGCCCCCGCCTACGACGGTCTCCCTGCGGCCGCCGCTTCCTGGCCCTACCACCAGCCCTCCCCTGCCTCCTCTGCCGTTGGAATCCGCCTGGCCTCGCCGCTCAGCTCCCCGGCCCGCCGCCCAACTGTAGCTCAGCCCCGGCCCGCTCTGCTCCCAGGCCACCGCTCCACCCGACCCCCTACTCTGTTGGCCTCCTTGCTGCCCGGCTGCCACTAGAGAACCACCAAGCAGCCACCAGAGCACCACTTCCTGGCCTCCTCCGCCCAAATAAGCCACCAGACCTCTTTTTTGGCATTGTTTCAGGGGGGTTCGATTTTTTGGCTCTATCTTGGGCATACGGAGTCATTTTTTCAAAAACGAATAGGCGTCGAAAAGCTAGTTCCAAGGCTGACCTCTTGGTGTTGGTAATTTTTCCTAATTTTTCTGTTTGCTTGTTTTTTTTTCCAGTCAAAGTGAGGTCTAATTTTTGCACTCCGGGAGCCATAGAATGAGCATTCGACCTCCATTTTTAGAAAACTTTATATTTTCGGAGAGCTGTGTTGTGCACTTTCCAGCCATCTAAGTTTTATTTCCAGATTCTGATCCATGCATATTTTATTCAATTTTTTTCTCTTCAGCACTCTGGTGGATATCGTGGTTGTTTCAGGTCTTGGGATCTCTTCTCTAAGTAGGGTGTCTCTATTTTGGTTCACATTTCTATTTCCAGTCTTCTTATCATTGTAGCTTGTATTTATGCAAATGCACTGAGATAAAGTGCTATCATGCATTGTTTACTTGGAATCTTGCATATCTTGTGTTTTGTTGTACATGCACTATTGATCAAGTGCCATGAGGGGGTTGATGTTTGCCTATTTTTTGCCATCTTCCTTTGTCCAGTGAGTGTTCCTTCCATGACATTCACCTCATGATGATGTGTCTTGGTACCTTTCATGTTCTTGGTTCTTCATCATGCAGTTGTTTTTAGCTATCATTTTCAATGTTCCTGTCCCTCTCCCACTTCTGCATTATGGGGAGGTTTATCCTATTGGTTCTACTGCTTCCATGGTTCAATTGATCAACTCTTCAGGCTTTAGTGTCTCATGCCATCTATATCTTCGATTTCAGTTATTTTTGCCTTGTTTGCCTCCTGATTTGAGTAGTGTCATTTGAGGGCACTCATGTAGATTACAGTCTTCTCTACCTGGTCATGTTCTAGTTCAGTGGATGTTCTTCAAATCAGCAATTATTCTTCGACAAAGTTTGCAAGTTCTTCATGCTTCAGTGATATTCTTTTTCATCTCTTTTTGGGGTAGAGTTTTGTTCCCACGTGGTTTTCTCTATTTCTCCAGTTCATAGAGATTTCATTGTATTTGGGTACCTGATCAGGCCTTGTTGTTGGGACCCATCTTTATTACTTTCAGTAGTTGTTCTAGGTTTTAGCTTCTCCCTAAGTCTAGCTTGAGGGGGGGTGTTAGAGTATTCAAGTATTTACTTGATTAATTAAACATTATTTGTTTAATTATTTAAGTTCCCTTTATCTCTTTTACACTTAAGCTAACTTTAGGTGCATATAATTAATTATTTTAATTAATTATTATGTGCAAACCTAGGTTTTCCCTTTTAGGGTTTCTTGACCTATTAAAGGTTGAGTTCTTTCTTTTCATTGTATGAAGAAGGATTATTATTGACAATACATTTTGGAGATTATTGAGCTCTCATCTTTTGGAGCATATTTTTCCTGTGTATTCTTTCCTTCTGTGATTTGCTTCATTGCTTCTCCTTGTAACAGGTTTTTCAGCTTGCAGAGATTATTTGGGCTCCTGTGGTGTTGTATTTTCTCAACTCCTATAAAAACCATTTGTTTCCAACATTAGTTCATACATTATAAACATATGCATTCATTTAGAAATCATCATTTAAAACATTTGTACTTTACATTTGTTTATCCATATTACATTCATTTTTCACCATATAGATGCATATCTATAAAAAGAATCATTCATTCAAAGCATTGCATTAACATCATTGCATATCATTATCTCATCCTTGCATTAATATAAAATACAAGATACTATCATAATCATCATTTTATTATGCATACATCATCATTATGGCATTACATACATAAAGCAATACATCAAACAAATCATGCACACATATATAAACCTGCATTCATATGTTAGTATCCAACATCATAAAACATCATAAAGCATGCATATAAACAACATATAGGAATCATCTCATAAATGCATACATATACACGTATCCATCTAAGCATAAACTCATAAACTCATCATTCTGCATAACATCCATACATATCAACATGCATATCATAACCAAATATGGGATCTCCTCATATATATCATCTCAGGTATTAGAGTACAATAAAGTCCAAAAAATCGGCTACCAAGAGCCATCCAAGACACAGTCCACAATGACAATATCAAAATACATGCAAAATACTCTCTCAGATGCCACTCTGACCAGATGTCGCACCACCATCACCACCTGCTCCCCCACTAGTCCCTGCACCATCTAATCTATCTCTTTATGGAGGCCCCATCAAACCCCCACTAGCTCCTGCACCCCCTAACCTATCTCTTCGTAGAGGACCCATCACACCCCCACTGCTCTACACCCTCTGAGACCGCTCTGATCTGGCCTGCCGCATCTGTGAATAGTTCAGTGCTTGCTGACTAGCTGGCACCACCTGCTCATATAATCCCCGCCAATACTCTATCTCAGCCTGTGCGCATCAAATCTCCCTCATCACCTCCCCAGTAGGACCCTATGCTCCTACTCCAACCTGGACTCTCTCCTGCAGCTCCGATAATCTCTCTACCACACTATCCCTCTCTCGTAGCACTACAGTCATCTCTGACTCTCGTGCAAATAGCTACACATCTCTCGCTGCCACCTCCACCTCCAGATCCTCTACCTATTACTTGGTTGTTGTTAGTCGAGTCTGCAAATGTAATAGCATATGATCACGCAGATCACCACCCCTTGTCGCTCCCTCCCCTGTATCCATAGGTGCCTCACTTGTAGCTCCCTCTCCCATGGCTCCCTCCCCTCTATCCATTGGTATCTCCCTCTCCATACCTCGGCCACCTAATCTGACTCCTCTCGACATCAACGATTCCTGTGATATCCGCAGTGGCAATCCGCCTCTCCCTCTCCGTTGGACTCAACCACCTAAGCCAACACCTCCACCATCTCCTCCTCCTCCTCCTCCACCTCCACCATCCCCCCTCCCTCGTCCACCTATAATTGGTCCTCGACCTCCTCCCCTCCTCCATCTCCATCCCCTCTCCTCCTCAAAATCAGGAATCGGCTCTGTCGGATCTAATATCCGAGGAATCGGATGAGCCGCCATATACTGTGTATACTCCTCTGATACTCCTACATCTACCACCCTTGGTCGTATGTCCCATGGTCTCGCCTGAAGCATCCAGAACTCTGCTAATGCCTGATCATAAGGAAGTACTGGCCCCCATGCATATCTCTCTTGGACCACTCTGGCGTACTCCTTTGATCCCCTCGGCAATCCCTGCTGACGTCCAAACTGTCTCATCACTCTGCCCGACACCTGTCTCTCTACATCATAGCATGTCCTCCCAATGAGGAATTGGGTCATGAATACATACGGTAACACCTCTGCATCATCCTCCCAGGGCTCGCACTCAATGTAGGGTCTCCAAATCGCTGCATCTAGATCATCCAACACCCACCGCCACCACTCTAACTTCCCCAGGTGGGGCTAACTCATCATACCGCTATACATAAACATATAGGGCTAGTCAACTGCCCAGAATCTAAGACTCGTTGGTCGCGTAACTGGTAAGTGCTCCCATGCCCATATATGCAACAGCGTCACTCCCACTACCAAGGAGCCTCTCCCATGGTACACTACCTCATGCAACTCCTGATACATGTGCACTAACATGCACGATCCCCAGGCAAATTGAGTCCCCTCTATCATCATCTGCTCTATTACCTATCCCCAACCAATGGCCAGACCATGTGATTGTCTATCCGGACATAGTAGCCCTCCCATGATCCCAGACAAAACTGCTGGTAATGGCTCGTACAAAGCTGCGATATCCTCCCAGGCTATCGAACCGTCATCAATATACACATCCTCATCGAAGAATCTCTGCACCGCTAGAGTCCCCCATGATCTATCATATGTGACCAACTCACCCCGAATGGGTATATGCAGGATGCACCACACATCCTCCAGTGTCACAGTCATCTCCCCCTATGCTAAGTGAAACATGCATGTCTCACTGTGCCAGCACTCTGCCAAGGCTGTAATCAAACCGTGATTCATCCGAATCATGGGGATATGCATCACATCATACAGTACAGTCGCTACAATGCAATCAATCACGGCCTCTGTCAACCAATCATGTAGCCCCTATGTAGTCAGATGTCCCTCACGCAACTATAAGATGCGTAGATCCTCTTGCACGCGTGCATCAATCAATCATCATCAATTGTTTTGTTTCAAACTTTCTTAAGTTTAAACCTAGACTATCAACCGATACTTTGATCAAGTATCTTCAGGTCTCAACATGTAAGCAATCATGGCACACCTAGACTTCAATAGACATTTATCCTAATGACCTAAGTCTCATCAAGGCTGCTATGGTTCAAAACAACTCTCACTTCACATCCCTATCCATCCATCATTGGCATCGGGAGATTTTTGTTCACACAAACTAGGGCATCTATTTTCCCAAACAAAAAAGCGTTATCTTGCAAACAAAATCTCTACTTTCTCGACAATAGCGCTAATCCCCTAACAAAAGTGCTCAAACTACAAAAGCGCTACAAGAACTATGCAATAGCACTGCCTCACATCAAAAGCGCTCAATTGACCCCTCAAAAGCGCTAAACACACAATAGCACTCAAACATGCCTACAATAGCGCTCATATTTTCACAAGCGCTCAAACAATAGCACCATAGCGCCATTGCGGCACAAAAGCACTAATTCATTGGACAACAGCGCCAAAACATAGTTTCAGCGCTATTGTCCTGACTCAACTTGGACTCAGCAAAAAACATGTCAAAAATACATAAAATTCAAAATTTCAAATTTGCATACCACTGGTCCATAGTCCACTGGCCGCTAGAATCGATGGAATCGCTCAAATCAGTGCTCTGCTACTGGTACCGACATCCTGACTATTGCTTGCTCCTCCAAAATGTCACTATCAGATCTCTAAATTCACTATGGTCGCGGATTCAAATGACCTTGTTTTCACCCCTTTCTTCCCATATAAACCCTTCGTCATACCCCTAACTTTCCCCAGCTCACCGCCGTGGTCCTCGTGAACTTCCTGAGCCTCCCATTTCTCCATTTTATCTCCAATTTCTTCTATTTTTCACTAGCATTGCTAACTTCTTCTCCTCTATCACCTTGCCCATTTTCATTCTTTTTCGAGAGATTGCCCGATTTTTCAAATAAATTGGCCCATTTCTCGAGGGGGCATACCACCCATTAAATCTATATTTTATGGGGCATTTCTTCACACCTATTTTTCTTTCTTTGAAACAACGCGATAAACCGCACCGTCTTAAAGAAGGGCTAATGTAGTCACATAAATCTGTCCATTTTAATTAAATGAATATTTGCTATTTATTTGATTAAAAATCCACTAGCCATCAGTTAATTAAACTAATATTTAATTAATGCATCTTCAAACATTCTCCTATTAATTAAATAAATTATTCAATTTATTTTAATTAATTCATTAAACCAAATTCATCAATCAATTAAATGAATAAATCATATTTATTTCATTTAATCATATTTCCTCTTTTAAATAAATTAAATTAAACATTTATTTAAATCATAAATCCCCCCCACTTGCATTTTCCTACAAATGCAACTTGCACCCATTTATTGAAATAAATTAATTTATTTTAAATAAAAATCCTAGTTTCCCTCACCCAACAAATCCACTTGCATTCATAAACCCCCTTCTAGATTCTTCTAAACCCCTTCCTAATTAGCCTAATCCATCCCCTAATTATTATCACAATCCTAAGCAACTTGAAGTCACTTCTCAAATACTTCAAAGTCTTTGAAAAACATTAAATGTTTTGTGTGTTCAACAATTTAACCTCCAAAGTCTTCCAAAACCACTAATGGCTCTTACATGACCATTTATGGCTCTTACATAACCATTTATGGTTATTTCAACTTGCACTCATGTGTCTCCTCAAGCATTTATTACTTTGACCATGGTTATCCCTTTTGCCTTTGCACAAGAGTTTATCCATTGGATTAAAGCCTTATTCTTTGAATAAAGAATTTATTCATTCAACCCAACCTTGACCTTGACCCCCAAGTTAACCTTCAGGTCATGTCAAGCATTAAATGCTTATTCCCTCTCCTCTCAACCTATCTCATATTGACACTTGTCATCCTGGGATTGGGTTGAAAGCCCTTACATGGATTGAATTTCATTCAATCCTGACCCTTGTTGAGATTACTCAATCTCAACCATCCATTGCTCCATTTTACCTATAAATAGAGCTCACATTCCTCATTTTCAAATCCTCAAGCATTTAGCATTCATAGTCACAATCATGAAAACTTGTATGCATTTAATCTATAGAGAATCTTAGAGAGCATTTAGCATAAATCACTAATATCTTGTCATTTTAGCCTAAAATAAATCATTTTAGCATTATAGCATCTAATATTAGTTTTTTCACATTTGCATAGCATTTAGAGTAATCATCTACAATCTCGAACCTCCATAAGCATCCATAGTACAAAAAGCTGCTGAGAGCTACACTAATTTGGAACTTGGAGAGGAGAGCAACAAAGGAGAAGGAGCTAAGAGCATGTTAGGAGGCATTTGGAGATGTCTCGTTATATTTACTTTCCTAGTTAAATATTATTTCATGTTCTTGGTGTCTCTTTTGATATGTCTGTTTAGGTTAATCTTTAGTTGAATGACACTAACTTTAACACTTGTTTCTTGTTGTTTGTGTGTGTTATACTACCACAGGTTTTCATCTAACTTGTCAGTTTTGCAGTGCATCAGGTTCAACTTTTGACGATGAGAAATTTGGAGGACCGTGGCAAATTGATACTACTTGATCCAAAAAAATCATCTCAAACTTCTAGGAATAAATCTGAAACATATTCTTTTGCTTAGATCCAATTTAGTGGCTCTGTATGATATATGTAACATACTATTTCTATCAGATTGCTTCAATGATCACCTAATTTGCCCTAATCTTCAACAATTCAAGTCAATTCAACTTAAGGAGTAGAAAGCCCCTATCAAAGCAGGCTACAATCTGATCAGAATCTCAGTCCTCTAAGGCTAGATCTATTAGATTCCATCTCCCCCCAATGTATTAGCGAATTAGTTCATTTAGTGGTTTTATTATCTTAAATTAACGCTAACGCTAATTTTATACCAATACACTTGCATTTGAACTTCTAGGCGAGGTCAACTCACTTGATCCTACAAGCGTACAACAATCTTGGTAGTTTTCAATATTAGATTCATTTACCTTCTAAAAATATTTAGAAATTGTAGACTCACCTTGATTACCTAATCCCATTATGGAGTTACACCATTGCACAGTTGTTGCTACATTGGTAAACTTAGTACCACCTTCATACTTCAACTCTTCTCTAGCTAGGGCTTTGTTTACACATGCTCCTGCACCATCAGGCTCTCCCTTTCCACATCCAAACTTGGTGAAATTATAAAAAAATCGAACACCACTCATCACATGCATCCTACTCAACCAATAGAACATCCTTGCATTCTTGAATTGTGGCATGCAGTTATCTAACCATATTATGTGTTGATTTTATTCTATATTTCTTTCCATTAAATAATCATATAAATTTTGAAACAAGCCTTGCACATACTCTGTGGAATGGGTACCATCACCACTGATGTAGAAGTGATTCTCTCTTAATATCCTTTTGTCTTCCTTTGTGCTATCATGTGCATGTATGAATGCTATGTGTACAGAAATAGTAATGTGTATAGAGTGGTAATACTAAAATTGTACTTTATTTTATATTTGTAGTACATAATCTTTAGCAAAATCTACAATAGAAACAATTGTATCAAGAACAAATGTATCCTTACATAACTTGCATTGCTCATGCAACCATAGAGCTCTATGTCTATGCATTGTGTAGTCATAAACTAGTTTATCTTGACAAATCCTCATAAATTTAGGTACACATATATCTATATTTACTAACTCACACCTTTTCAACTCTTTTCCATTTTTAATCTCATATGTTACCGATTTGTATTCTCCAAAAGTAACTATTTTTTTTTTCAAATTTCATGTGTTCTCTCTAAATGTTCACGTTTTTTAAAATGTTGCAAACCACATGTAACACATGATCCATCCAAACACAACTTCTTATAATAAAAGAAAAAATCATCCCCTTTGCATAATACACTTGAAATAAAAAAAAATGTTGATTTGTGAGGGACTTCTATACCACATTTCTGCAAAACATCATTAGTATGCAAAATCGTACATATATGATGATAAATATGATAGTGCATGGAAAGCTATATATGCATCCTACAACAACATGTAGTTGGTGCATGATTTATCTTAACATAAAAATATTTGTCCATTTCAAAAAACCTTTGAGTAATTCTTACTTGAGTATAACTTTGAACAAACTTTTCATAAAATTTTATTTTAGTCATAACCATAAAGTGTTTAGGATGTGGTTCACGATTTCAAGATCCTAGTCTTCCTCTAACAACATGTCTTTTATTGGGTAAAATTATTGTGTTATCTTGTCAAAGATGTCAATTTATGATCTTAATGCATCAACAACAACCTTGTCTTTGCATGCCAGTCTACCCAAGAATTCCCATACAGAATCATTATTAGGATCCTCAATTTATCACGTTTCTCAATGAAATTTCGTAATGTTCTTCTACCTATCTTTAGTGATCTACTTGTCTTGCTAATCAAACGAGATTTTTTTGTTTCCTTGCTCACTATAATAGATATAAGAACATGTCAAGTAATGTTGCTATCTTTAGTGTGTAAGGTTGAACCTAATGATTGATACTCACTAATTAGATTTCTTACAATATTTCTTTCACCATTGGTATTAGATTATCCTATTCCAAGGATATTCATATATTCTCTAAAATTGAGATTTTTATTCAATTCAACAAATAATTGGCACCTTTTAGTTTCACTTAGGCTCTCAAAATAGTTTTTCCATATTCTATTGGTCATTCTTCTAGAAGTGCAATTGGGAATTTTGTAAAGCATTAGTCTTAAAATGTTTTCATCTATGTCAATTAGATACTTTGGTCTTTTATGAATAATTATAGGAGGTGTTATGATTGGTAAGTATTCTTTGTTTTCATTTGGTATATTTGATTGGTCATTCCTTGTCTCAATAATTGTGATGATTGGCACTTGTTCTTGGTTTTAATTTGATAAATTTGATCCATCATTTATATACTTAATAGGTGTTTCGGTATTTAATTCTACATTAAAATCATTTGGTATAGATGATATACTTTCTCCTCTAGCATTTCTTGTGTTGCGTATTATCTCATGCACTCCCTTTGGTTTTTGTTTTTCTCCCTCAAGTTGTTTGTGTGGTCTTCACTTATTCTTTCTCATTGTTAATATCATTTGTTCATAAATAAATAAAATTGTGAATATATGTTAATAAATAGTATATTTAAACAAAAATATATTACTTAAACATATATGAAATTATTTAAACAAATATGAAATTATGATATTGCTATAAGGATTCAAATGTGTATTTTTTGAGTCAAACTCATTGACCCATGTTTCATGAGTAGTGGTTTCACAAGAACCTATCTCTCATGAGATGAATGATCCTTTTATCACTCATTGCATCTAGGTGATGCTCATAGAGGCGAAGCATTGGGCCTTCCTAGGAGATCACCCATCCCAATACTACTCCAAATCAAGCGCACTTAATCACAAAGTTTCTTCCAAAGTTAAAACCACTTAGCTTGCAACCCCATTTGAAAAACATTCACCAAGTGTTGTACTTTATGAGCCATTCATTATAGAGCCCCTTTAGCTAATCAATTGATAAATAGGAGATATTTTCCATAGCAAGTCAAATAATGGCATTTCTATCAAGATTCAACTATGTAGTTTTTCAGGCAAACTCATTGACCCATGTTTCATGAGTAGTGGTTCATAAGAACCCATCTCTCATGATAAAAAATGGTCCACTTAGGATTCATTTCATCTAGGCAATGGTCACAAAGATGAAGCATTGGGCCTTCCCGGGAGGTCACCCATCCCAGTACTACTCCAACTCAAGTGCGCTTAACCATAGAGTTTCCTCCAAAGTTAAACCCACTTAGCTTGCAACCCCATTTCTAAAACCTTTAGCAAGTGTTGTGTCTTATGAAATTACTTTAACATATATGAAATTACTTTAACAAATTACTCTTTGTTGACATCTACATGAAAAAATACTTAAACAAGTTAATAAACTATCAATAAAATATGAAATAGTCATCAAATTTGACAATAAAAAATGTTAAACTAACAAAATACAATCTATTGTCAAATTCCACTGTGTTTTAATCATTTTAACTCAAATAAAATAAAATTGTCTCTTACACTGTAAAAAAAAAAGTTGCACAAAAAATGTTCTCAATTGCAATAGGACCTTCAACACAATTGTCATGTGATTTTGTGACTGTTGACAATCTGTTTAAAATTAACAAAATATGTGCATGTTGCTTCCATAACACATATGTGTTATTGGTCCCTAAATTCAACTATTTGCCTTTGGCCTTCACTTCGAAAAGTCTTTAGAGACAAAAACGTGTACATGTTATGTATCCATAACACATACATGCTTTTGGTCCCTAAAATTGCCATTGTCCATACCTTAATGATGTCTATAATGAGAAAATCATGTGCACGTCATGTTTCCATATCATGTACGTGCTTTTGGTTCCAGGTAATCCCACAATATTGGGTTACACTTTTTGGCCAAACTTGACAATTTCACACTAAATCTTTACTTTCTAATGCTTATAGCAACTAAACCATTAAGAATTTGAAGATGACGTAAACTACTGATTTATGAGATTTTTGTGTAGATTCTAAATTATTATTATTTAATTAGAAATAAATTGTGGATATTTTACATAACTTTTAGTAACTTAATTTTTACAATAATCAACATTTTTCAAAAGTGATGTTTATAATGTCATGCATAACATTTTTTATAGAAAGAATAAAATTATAATTTTTATTAAAATATATACTTGTCACACCAATATCTAGTGTATGGATATTTTTTCATAATCTTTTGTTGCATATATTTTTTTTAGTTAATTTTTTAATTTAGAGTAATTATAATTTGGACAGAGGTGTATGACATCATGCATAACTCTTTTTGTATGCATTTGAATTAACTTCTTCTTTTTGTGTTGAATTGAGGATATCGATACCTAAAGAAAAGATATTTATTACAATTTTTTTCTCTATTTCTTACTTTTACACATGTTTGAAACAATGACCTTAATGTTTGATGAGAAACCTACATTCATAAGAAATAAAAAATAAATATATTAATGAAATTAAGTATATTGAAAATTATACTTTTTTGGAAAGCTTATAATAAGGACTACATACTTACAAAATAAAACTTCTAAATGAATTTATTTTACCCCCCACCCCCAAAAGCTAATGTAAAGACAACATTTTGATAGGTGTGAAGGAGACTCCATTGTAGGTATGATTTAAGAGTAGAGAGGTTATGTCAAATGGAGTTTGATCTAAGAGACTTTTATCTAACCCTCTTCAATAAATTCCTTCAAATGGGACCTCTCAAGGCTTAAATAAGTATATTTTCTAAAAAATATATGATTTCAATAAAAAATAGGATGTACCAAAAAGTGTAACCCAGTATTGTGGGATCACCCTCCCTAAACATAGGTGTCTGCACTTTGGCCTTGTGTCCCTCAACCCCACACACTAAAACCAAGAAAATATACCAGCAACTCTAAGCCCTAAACCCTGCATGAGGGCTATTGATATCTAGAGAGAGGTAGGGAGGGAGGTAGATAGGGGAGAGACCTATATAGGGAGAGAGAGGTAAGATAGATAAACGGTGATAGAGAGAGGTGGGTAATAAGATAGGGATGGAAAGGTAGAGAGGTAGAAAGGGAGGGAGGGAGAGACCTAGAGAGGGGGAGAGTGTGTGGTAGAGAGAGACCTTTAGAGGGGATGATGAATGAGATAGAGAGAGAGGCATAAACCCCTACCTCTATACCCTCAACCCTAAACCCTTTCCCTCAAACCTAGGCCCTAGAGGTTATATAGAAACCCTCAACCCTATGCATTCAACCTTGTACACTATACCCCAAATTCTTAACCCTATACTCTATACCTTTATCCCTAAATCCTATAGAGAGGTCATAGACCCAAAAGTGTATAGGCTAAAACCTCAACCTTATACATTCAAGCCTAAACCCAAAACCCAATACCCTCAACACTTTATTCTCCATCTCTTCAAAAAGGAAAATGGGAAATCAAATCAAGAATGTAGTTATTACATGTGGAAGCAAATATCTCTAGTGAAATCGAACAATTGGGTAGAGAACAAAAGAGACATTAACAGTTGGTGATAACACTTTCTATTTCTCATAAATATTGAGTTATCACAGGAAACAGAGTATGTCCTAGTATTTATGCATTTCTTCCCATGGAAATAGTCATTAAACTAACCTTCATAATTCATAAAAAAAAATTGTAGGTGTCCTCAAGGGAAACATTCTTTGGGAAAACAAGTGGCATTAAGGGATACTTGATTGCATTCCCTCAACATTTTCTGAATCTTTACTCACTCTTGTGTGTTAGGATTCCCAAAGATACTGAGAGGGGGGGGTGAATTAGTATCTAACCAGTTTAAGCTTTTTCTTAACTTAAAACATGTAAAGCATATCAGCATTGTGTACCGGTAAACAAAAAGTAATACAATAAATAGAGATATCATCAACCACATGAAAACCACACCATAACACAATAGTTTAACGAGGAAACCCAGTGTGGGAAAAACCTCAGTGGGATTTGTGACCCACAATATTCACTTACTGGCCAACAAGAGACTATTACTGCTACAATAGGGGCCTGCACATGCAGGAAGGCCAAGTGCCTAGAGCTCACTGCTCAATTACAAAATGGGAAGTCTCACTGACTTACAAAATGGATTATGCAAATCCAATGTCTTGTACTGCTTCAAAATAGCATCTACTATGCCAGATCCAGTACCAATTTTAGCTCTGCTTCATACATAAACCCTTAACCTATAATTCGCATAAATAGGTCTGCCTTATTTCGCCTATCACTTTCTTAAAAAATGTTCTATAATGATCTCGTACATATATGAGAAATTTTACAACTTGCCAAGTCGGCTTACAATTATTTTTTAAAAAATTACAAAATATATAATAAACAGAATTCCTATCGGCCTGGGTGTCGGTATACTTCCTTTCACTGTCGGTGTTCTATGTGCCGGTGTAGAGTCTATCGTTGTTGGTGCTGGTAAATTGTCTTGTCGGTGTCATAGGATTGTAAGGTTGCCATCAATGACAAAACCTTCAATCACCTACAATATCTCATTGGAGTGTGTATTTGCCAACAATCTCCCCCTTTGGCATTGATGGCAACACTCATGAGAAAAATCCAAAAAGTGTCGTAAAAAAGAATCTGCCAGAATTGTCTTGCCAAAAATTGTGTACCAAAAAATATGAACTCCCCCTGAGCCGACGATCCATTTGCTGATTATTTTTCTCATTTTCACTACTCCCCCTTTGGTATCAATGACAAAGGTTGTCAAAGTGTCAATTGAGTGTGGTTTCCTGCTTCATCCTTGTAACGAGTTGGTTACAATTTGAAAAAGGTCTGCCAATACTAGATTCAAGCTCTGAGTGAACCATTCACTATCCTTTAATGCGGCCTCTGTCCTCTGAATTGTACCGGTGAGGTGTTGCATTTGTTGTTCCGGTGTTTTCTATCCTTGAATTAAAACCTCAGATATTTCTTTTCTTAAGGAGGTGAGGTAGTCCAATTTTGGACTGTCTCCATTTTAGATCTTTTGCCTTTCCTTTTATTCTTTCCTTTTCTCTTTCCAACTTCAAAAGTTCCTCCTCAAAACCTGTTATTTTTTGCTCAAAAACTAATAATGGTTCGGATGAATTAATGAAATTATCAGCTAGTTGATTTATTTCTTCCTGTACCTTGTTGATCTTCTTGTCTATATCTACTATCAAGAAGTTTGTTTTGCATGTATCTCTATACAAATTTTTAAATTCTTTTAGTGTATTACATAGTGTCAATAAAAGAGTGTCAAATTGTCTCATGCACTTCTTTATTTCCTCTTCAAAGAATTTGTGTTTTTCCTTCTCTAGTCTCTCTTGGAATGCTTCCTTATTTATTTGTTCAACTGTCACAATGTTGTCAATAATATACTTAGACAACGTGTCAAGCTGATTCAAAGAATCTTTATTATCCACATTACATTTGGGTGCTATCATTTTTAAAATTGGAATTGTGTCATCAATTGCTTTGTATGCTTGTGAACTACACCCTGTTATTTTCTTGATAGAATCCAAAAGAACTTTTGTCACATTTGTTGGTTTGATTTCTGTAATGGAGGAACCAACAATCTGTATTCCGCCGGTGGGAGCAATTTCTTTGCTTTTGGTGACCTCTGGTAGGTTAGTTTGTGTTTGCATTTCAAGGTTTGGATTTCTCAGTTGTTGCAAATGGTATTGTCTCTACATGAACCTGTTGTTGTAAGGGAGCCTGTTGCTGTAAGGGAGCCTGTTGCTCTACCTGTTTCTCAGTGTTGTCACTTGTCAGTTTACCTTTTGTGCTATCTATTGTCGGTGGCTCATTTGCCACATCTGTTTTCCTTGTTGAATCCTTATCTACCACAATATTGACTTTCTGAGTGTCAATGTTCATTGTATATAACACCTCAGAATTAGGATTTGTGTCCTCATGTGGTATGTCCATACTCTCACTAGCCGATTGATTGTCAGTGGTAACTACCAGTGGAGTATCTAGAGGTGGTGGGGATAAATTGTCTATTAATTTAATGTTGGGTGGTCCACCAACCTTTCTTTTTACCTTATCCTTTTGATATACCTTGATGGGTTTAGGGATTCAATATTCTTCCCGCTTTTCTTTCTCTACAAGGAATATGTCCCATGCATTAGTTGTTTCTTATGTTACCTCATTTACTCTCCCTGCCATTAGTGCTACATGTCAGTGAGCAGCTGAAGATATTGACCGGTTAGCCTCTGAGATCAATTTATCTACCTCATCAAGTGAGTTTGTACAACAAGTAATTTTTCAATTTTTATTTTCTTATCAAGTTCAATAATACCTACTCTCCTAGCTTCAAGTCTATTGTAGAGATCTGTCGGTATTTCATCAACAACTTGCATAAAAAATTTCTTTAAAATATCTAAGTGCAATATTACACTGTTCTCTACTTTATCTTTGTCATCATCTGATAATGTGTTATACATTTTGTTGATATTTTTCAATTTACCATCCTCAGTAATTTCATCTAGTAATTTATCAATAGGAGCTATATACTTCTTCTTAGGAGTCACCTTTTTCTTCTTCGGAGTTAATTTCTTTGCTGGGGGCCTTACTGCCTATTGTTTTTGTCTTGTTCTTCTTGGAGAAGGTGAGGATATTGGTGAAGATTTCCTTTTTCTCATAACTCTTTTGAATGTAGCTGGTATGTCACTTTCTAAAGAAGTTCCAACCGATGAAAGGTGAATTTCCAGTTGAAGTGCTTCTAACTCATCTTCAGTACTACCGGTTTGTTTAAGTACATCTTCCTTAATAGCTTTTGCTTGCCTGGATCCTTTTCTAACTGTTGCTTCAACCTTTTTTAACATTTTTCTTGGATTGAATTTGTTGTTCAATAGTCTCAGCACTGCTAAATACCTCTTCTTTGGGTTCCTTGGGTGCTTCTAGGAGGGTTTTTTCATATGTTTCTATTATTTGGTCATCAGTTTCATACCCCATTGCAGTAACCTAGATGGTTCTTGGGATAACTGCCTCCATCCAAATTTCATCCTTCTTTATAACAAAACAAATTTCATCCTTATACTTGTTCACAATTGCTTTTGACAATCTGACTTTGGTCTTCATCTAGGCCTTCAGTGCCTGAAAATACTCATTTATGTTCTTTTCTCTGTTCTCTCCCATGTTGTTTATTAAATCGAACAACTGTTTGCCTACCGGTATATCAAAACCAAGATTTTTGTTACTGATACTAGGTACTTGTTTAGTTATGTGTAGCATTAGATAGACGAGTAGGTTTCCAAATCTGAATGTCCCCTTTTTGTCTTTCTTTATCTTTCCCAAAATGTCAATTAGTTCATCTTTAAGCCATTTGCACACATCTATTTTTGCATTATCATTAACCATGTCATAGGCACTTTTTATGCATAGGCTAGAGACTGAGTTTAACCTATTTGCATGTGTGGTTTTGTATTCTAAGATCATATTGATGAATCTAACGTTGATATCTGTTACATCATTTACCCTTAAAGATCTCTTATTAGATGTTGCACCAGTTAGGTTAATCACTAGGTCATTTGAGACCTTCTTTGTTTTATCAAGTCTGTTACCGGTGGAAGGTAACCCTGTCACAGCCTTTACTGCTTCTTTTGTGATTTTGTGAACTAAGTCCAACTAGAAGAATGCACCATGTACCCTGCTTAGTACTATCCTTATAACATCTTTGGGAAAATTCGGGATACTGAGAATTTCAGTGAATCCTAGGGTTTCAACTATCTTGTGTTCAGGTTTGATATTTCTGGATTCATCACAAATTACAGATTTATACATATTTTTAATTTCTTCATCACCTAATTCCTCTATATGACAATGTATATACATTCTAGGGTCTTCAGCAAAAACTACTCCCTTAGAGATTTGGGAAAATGCACCAATATTATCATCTTTTTTGGCAATTTCAGGAACTAATTGGAAAACGAGTCTAGGGCGTTTAATAATTTTGATAATAGTAGGATTTTCAATGAATTCAGGAACAAATGAAGAAGCCATGGTTATACGTACCTTTATCTGCCTTAAGGAATGATTTCTTGATGAATTGCTTCACTTCTTTGCTTGGAATGCCTTCGCTCGGAATTTTCGCGCTCTTGAAGATTTGAATGCTCGGTGAAATGAAAATGGAGCCAAAACACTTGTTTTATAATGTTAATTTCACCAACCACCACATTTAATGCTTGCCGGTTAAGTAATGACTTAACTTTATCTGCCAGTATAGAAGTAATTTCAACTTCTCACCATCAACCGAGGGAATAATAACATGTTTCACATTTGATTGCCAAACCCTCAAAGGAATTTTCTTCAATTAGATGAGGAGTCTCCTGTCGGTGGAGTGTTACTCTGTTCTGCCGGTGGAGTGTTAGTCCTATCAATATTTATATCTGACTTTCTGATCCATTGTTTTGAGAATTCTTGATTTACCTCTTCAACCTTTTCTTTACCTTTCAAACTAGCACCATTATTACTTGTCGGTGATGCCTTACTTCTACAGAATTTTGCAATATGTCCAATCTTATTGCATGCATAACAGGTTACATTGTTTTTCTGAATAGCTTTCCCATATCCTATGTCAGTTTGTGTTCTACACTGATTAGATAAGTGTCCAAATCTTCCACAAACATAACATCTTACATTCATAATGCAATTTTCTGAGTTATGACCAATTTTGTTGCATTTGGAGCATTGACCGGTGGGTGTATTAGTGCTCTGATAATTTCTAGATCTACACTGATTTTCTCTATGACCATACTTGTTATAGTTAAAGCATTTGCCATTAAATTTATAAGCAGTAGGTTGTCTTACCTGTTTGCCTTGATCCTGTGTGTTTGCAGTATCGAAGCTTTCACCAGCTTCAAAGCCAAGGCCACAAGTGTCACCATTAGGTTTCTGATTCTTCAACAAGTCACCAAGTTCTTCTGAGCTTTTCTTGAATTTTTCTTTGTGCTGATTTGCAGTATCTAGTTCTCTTTCCAAGATTTCTTTATGTCTCATAAGTTCATTTGAGTCATTTTGTGTATGCATCAGATCTGTCTTCAACATATCATTTTCATAGCTAAGTCTTGTGTTCTCATTTGCAGCATCACTTAGTCTTCTAGTCAGATCTTCTTCACTCTTCTTCCTATCTTCAATTTCCTTACAAAATCTCATAGTCATATCCTGCATCTCATTCTTTGTTGTCATGTTTTCTTGTTTCAGCTTGTTTATCAGATCACCAAGAGTTTCCTTTTCATCATTCTCATTTTGCATCTTTTCACAAAGTTATCTTCTCTTGTTTCTTGCAATGGTTGAAGTGCTTGAATAATATCCTGTGCAGCCTTTAGATCATCTTCAAGTTTGATATTTTTCAACTTTTCTATATCATAGTTTGAGAGAGCTACTTCTAATTGCTTCATCAAGTTTTCCATCTCTACCGGTGTCAAGATCTTCCTCAAGTTGTTAGGCTTCTGAAAATAGAGGACCAAGCTCTAATACCAATTGTTAGGATTCCCAAAGATACTGAGAGGGGGGGTGAATCAGTATTTAACCGGTTTAATCTTTTTCTTAACTTAAAACATGTAAAGCATATCAGCACTGTATACCGGTAAACAAAAAGTAATTCAATAAACAGAGATATCATCAACCACATGAAAAGCACACCATAACACAATAGTTTAATGAGGAAACCTGGTGTGGAAAAAACCTCGGTGGGATTTGTGACCCATAATATTCACTTACTGGCCATAAGAGAATATTACTGCTACAATAGGGGCCTGCACATGCAGGAAGGCCAAGTGCCTAGATCTCACTGCTCAATTACAAAATGGATTATGCAAATCCAATGTCTTGTAGTGCTTCAAAATAGCATCTACTATGCCATATCTAATACCGGTTTTAGCTCTGCTTCATACATAAACCCTTAACCTATAATTCGCATAAATAGGTCTACCTTATTTCGCCTATCACTTTCTTACAAAATGTTCTATAATGATCTCATACATATATGAGTCATTTTACAACTTGCCAAGTCGGCTTACAATGATTTTACAAATAATTACAAAATATATAATAAACAAAATTCTTGTCGGCCTGGGTGTCGGTATACTTCCTTTCACTGTCGGTGTTCTACGTGCTGGTGTAGAGTTTGTCATTGTTGGTGCCGGTAAATTGTCTTGTCGGTGTCATAGGATTGCAAGGTTTCCATCAATGAAAAAACCTTCAATCACCTACAATATCTCATTGGAGTGTGAATTTGCCAACATTGTGAAGAGTGTGAGAGGGGCTCCTCCATGGAAAACACAACATAGATGGTCATGAATATTTTCTACTCCTATAAGCAGTCAAGATTGTAAGAATGACTAGATCGATATGCTAAGAACATTGAACTTTCTATTTCAAGTTTTAGTAAGCACCTTTTGAAAGAAGTTAAGGTGTTTAGAAGTGAGGAATTCATATTCTATGAGACTAATTTTAATTTTTTTCATCTATTAATGGTTATATGGATTCAATAATGGATGCTCACTTTATGTAAGGAATTATTTGTAGTTAGTGATTTGAGATCCATAGTAAGTAGTTGCAAAGCCAAACTTCTTCCTGCATCCAAAGGCAAGTGGTGCAATCTAAAAGGATGCAATCCATAGGTTACATAGTGGATTATTGCACTATCACCTACTTACATTAAAGTAAATGCCAATGAACTAAGAGGGGAAAGGAAAGATGAATTTCAATTGTTAATGAGAAATTGGCTTGGAGTAGTAGATATTCACAAGCTAAAACCTCTTAAATCTTTGTTTCCTGATGTTTCCTCTCCCATAAAAAAAGATCAAGTTGTTTTTCTTTTAGAGTGGATTCACTATTCGATCATGTCCTGCAATGAGTCCCTACCCTAAAGATTCCAAAGTAGTATCATGGAAGGAAAATGGTTAAGAGCCCATTGAGGATTTGAGTCTCCAAATAAATATCTTTTTTTTGTACAAACCCGAATGGTCTTCAATCACCTACAATATCTCATTGGAGTGTGAATTTGCCAACATTGTGAAGAGTGTGAGAGGGGCTCCTCCATGGAAAACACAACATAGATGGTCATGAATATTTTCTACTCCTATAAGCAGTCAAGATTGTAAGAATGACTAGATCGATATGCTAAGAACATTGAACTTTCTATTTCAAGTTTTAGTAAGCACCTTTTGAAAGAAGTTAAGGTGTTTAGAAGTGAGGAATTCATATTTATAAGAGTAGAATAACATAAGTAAATATTTTATTTAGAAAAAAAAATCATGTGGAATATCTATGTGAAAAATCTTTTTTCTTTTCAAACTTATTTACCCTCAAAATGTCCATATATTGTACAAAGTATTTTGAGAAATCTCTTTCTTTGTGAAAGCACTATCTCAAATATATAGTTATTTTAAATATATTGTATAAACTATTTTTTCTGAGAAATCTCTCTTTGTAAAAACATTATCTCAAATATATATATTTCAAATATGAAATCTCTTTTCTCAATGAAACATTTATTTCAAATATGGAATCTCAATCTCTTTCTCTATGGAAACATCATCATCATCATCATCATCATATATATATATATATAAAAACTTTATTCCAGTATATATTTATCACTATGAAATCACACGAAGATTTATACAATCTCTGTGATCATACATATTTACATGTGGTTATATATATATATAATTCAAGCGGTTTAGTTGTGCAGGGTGTCTGTCTTTCCGTATGGTGGGAGTGGAGGGCCCACGACCCCCACTCTCCCCCTCTTTTTTTTCTTTTTCATTTTTAAATAAATAAAAAGACTTGGCCATTTTAATTGTATATAATTTTGTTTCAAATTTAAAATATATTTATATAAAATTTGATTTGTATCGATTAGATTATGACTAACATTTTTATAATATAAAATTTAATTTGTATTGATTTGTTAGCGTAAAAATTTGATTATAAATTATGTTGATTAATTTTATTAATATTAATTAGATTATAAAATTGTTAATATTATTTGTATTCTTTTCAACATTAAACTTAAATTAATAAAAGGAATAATTTGGGAGATTTATTCTTTCAAATGATTGGAGCAATTTTTAGGAGTAATTAATTAGTGTTAACGATCTCTTCAATGTTGATAAATTAAGGGAATTTAATTTGTAGATTGACTTGTAACTAAATTTATAGTTTAGACTCATCTAAATAGATTTAGATTTGTTGGGTTATTTAGTTGGTATTTTTATTTTATTATAAACTGTTAATTTATATTGTTGTGATCGACAAATTAAGTTAATTTATTGATCAAAATTGTCTAACAACTTAAAGGACCTCTTTTTCAAGTAATCATGTTTAGGTTTGAAGGCCCCTTAATAACAACTCCCTAATTAATTAAAATTATCCTCATTTAAGAAAATGAACTTTGTTAATCTTCAACGTAAGTTACATTATTATCATATCATGTGAAGCACATATTCATTATTTTCATGCAAGCTACACAATTATTGTTACGCAAATTACTCATTCATTGTTATCATACTTACTATTATCATGTAAACTATATAATTGTTGTTATCATGCAAGTTATAATTAAAAAGCTAGATATAATGGTCCTTCTCAGTTTGAAAATTAATCATTTGATAATAATAGGATGGTGTTTCTGAGTAATTTCTTTCATTTTATAGAACCAGTTTGTTTTCAATTGTTTGAATCTTTGCAAATAATGATCTCAAATTCAAGATGCATAGAATAATGTCTATTTAAGCGTTCAATAGTATAATGGTTTCATTTCATAGTTATTTCAAGCATAGTGTTATCTAAAGCTTTCATAATAACTTAGTTAGATAACTAAACAAGAGGAATTGGAAACAAAACCTTAGCAGCGTTCAGTATCTATGGTGCCTCTGGGACACGCTTACGAGTAATGTTGTCATGTTGAACTACTGCACTTAATACCTAACAAAGCTACAACAACGATGTTTGCGACATCATCCCTATAAATCATCGGAGAGTAATAAGGGTCGCATGGAAGTTAAAATCCAAGGGGCAGGTAATCCCCCTTGGATAAATAATCTAAAAAGATAAAGTATAAAATGAATTTACATCTACTCAGTTAAACCTTAGAAAAGCCCATTAGGGTTGGTTGAGTGTGACGTTTTTTGGAATTTTATTTTATTTTCATGATTTTCTACGATTGATAATGGGTCAAGGGTGATGCTTATAATAGGAAATAGGACCTATTTGTTTTAGGCCACAAGCAATAGGCCACCTTGAGCCCTTTTCTTACAACTACCATTGTGGGTAGCAACCGTAGAGAAACTGTCTGGGACATTGACCCTAGAAAGGGTTGTGTACCCACCAAAACAATTTACATTAAATAATAGTTAGAAACCAGAACTACATACTTTACGCCTTGATCTTGTGTCGAAATGGGTATGTAGGCAGTCTAGGGATGGATTTGCCCCTAGTACTCAGGCATTCGGGGATGGGGTCTACGATTTTGGTTAAGGCGAGTAGATGGTTTTCAAAGTCTCTTGGTCTCTCAATCAAAGGGTATAGAATTACTAATTGGAAGATTAAAACAATTTCAACGCATACTCGGAAGGAATCTCGTATGGATTCGCTTGACTTCCTGAGGCTTTAGGCCAAATTTTGAGGCGGAACTCAAGCTTATACTATGTTATTTACTCTTAAGGACAGTGACCTCGATGCACTCCTAGTAGAGGAGTGTAGTCTTTAGAGAGTGACTCGAGACTTGGATGGTCCCAATGAATCTAAGTCTCTAGCCAGAGCACTTTCTATCCTGAATTTGATAGATGCCTACCCAGTTTGGGTAGATGCCTATCCCGAATTGGATAGATGAGATAGCTTGTCTCATATGGACAGATGCCTAACCTGTATGGTTAGATGTCTATCCCGGTTGGATGGATTCCTATCCTATTTGGATAGATGTAGCTGATTATGCGATTAAATCAATCACAATTAAGAATAAATGATTTTTTCTTTAAAAAGAAATCAAAAAAATTGGGTTAAGTAGAGTGGGTTATTACATAATCAATGGAGAGGCATGAAGGGAGATAGGTAGAGAGATAGTAAAGTAGATAGATAGAGATAGAGAGAGAGAGAGAGAGAGAGAGAGAGAGAGAGAGAGAAGGGAAGAAGAGGTATGTAGAAAAAGGGAGATATAGGTAGGGAGAGAAGGAGAGAGGGAGAGAGGAGATAGATGTAAGTAGAGAGAAAAATAAATATAGAGGGGGGAGGGAGAAAGGAAGAGAGATAGGAAAGGATGGAGAGAGAGATAAGTAGAGAGGGACGGGAAGAGAGATGATGGAGAGAGGGAGGGGTACATAAATAAAGGAAGAGAGAGAGAGAGAGAGAGAGAGAGAGAGAGAGAGAGAGAGAGAGAGAGAGAGAGAGAGAGAGAGAGAGAGAGAGATGAGGTAAGGAGAGAGGGAGTGAGAGGTATATAGAGAGAGTGAGGGAGGGAGATGAATATAGAGAGATGGAGAAGGGAGATAGATAGAGATTAGTATGGAGAGGGAAGGAGGGAGGGAGGGGGAGTTAAGGAGAGAGAGTGAGGTGAGATAGATAGTGATGCCCTCCTAAATGGCACAAGGTTAGTCTAATGATAAACAACACCAAAAAGACACAAAACTGTTAGTGTTAGTCAATCAAAAACTAATCTAAAAAGGCATACCAAAAGAGACACTAAAAGCATGCTAATATATCTAATAAACAAAACAAAGATTATGAGGCATCTCCAACTGCCTCTTAGCATGGCCTTAGCTTTTTCTCCCTTGTTCCTCTCCTCTCCAAGTTCCAAAATAGTGTAGCTCTCAGCAACTTTTTGCACTATGGATGCTTATGGAGGATTGAGATTGTAGTATAGCTCTAAATGTGGAATAAAAAGCTAATACTAATCTATTGATGCTAAAATGATATATTTTTACCAAAATGATAAGATGTTAGATTGCTTATGCTAAAATGCTCTCTAAAAATGTCTATAGCCTAAATGCATACAAGTTTTCAGGATCTGGATTATGAAGAAATAGGCTCTATTTATAGGAAAAATGGAGCAATGGATGGTTGAGATTGAGCAATTTCAACAAGGGTCAGGATTGAATGAATTCAAATCCATGTGAGGGCTTTCAACCCAATCCCAGGATGACAAGTGTCAATGTGAGATAGGTTGAGAGGAGAGGGAATAAGCATTAAATGCCTGATATGACCTTGGGATTTAGAGTCAAGGTTGGTTGAATGAATAAAATCTTTATTCAAAGAATAAAGCTTTTATCCAATGGATAAACTCTTGTGCAAATGTGAAATGGATAAATATGGTCAAAAACAATAAATGTTTGGGGGGACAAGTTTGAAATGACCATAAATGGTTATGTAAGAGCCATAAATGGTCTTGGAAGACTTTGGGGGTTAATTTGTTGAACACACAAAGCATTAAATGTTTTTCAAAGACTTTGGAGTCTTTGAGAAGTGACTCCATTTTGCTTAGGAATGTGACAATAATTAGGGGATGGATTGGGCTAATTAGGAAGGGGTTAGAAGAATCTAGAAGGGGATTAGATTTTGCAAGTGGATTTGGTGGGTGAGGGAAAATAGGATTTTATTTAAAATAAAAATTCATTTATTTCAATAAATGTGTGCAAGTTGTATTTGTAGGAGAATGCAAGTGGGGTGGGGATAATAAATTAAATAAATGTTTTATTTAATTTATTTAAAAGAGGAAAAGGGGATTTAATTAAATAAATAGATTTTATTTATTTAATTTGAATGGAATTTGATTTAATGAATTAATTAAAATAAATTGAATAATTTATTTAATTAATAGAAGAATGTTTGGGGATGAATTAATTAAATATTAATTTAATTAACTGATGGCTAGTAGATTTTTAATCAAATAAATAGCGAATATTTATTTAATTAAGCTGGACAGATTTGTGTGACTACATTTGCCCCTCTTTGAGACGGTGCGGTTTATCGCGTCGTTTCAAAGAAAGAAAAACTGGTGTGAAGAAATGCCCCATAAAATGTTAATTTAATGGGTGGTATGCCCCCTCGGGAGATGGGCCGAAAAATTTCAAAAAATCAGGCGATCTCTCGAAAAAGAACGAAAATTGGCAGGGTGGTAGAAGAGAAGAAGTTAGCAAGACGGGTGAAAAATAGAAGAAAACGGGAGAAACATGGAGAAATGGGGGGCTCGGGAAGTTCACGGGGACCACGGCGATGAGCAGGGGGGAAGTTACGGTGACCGCGAAGGATATAAATGGGGTGAAAAGGGTGAAAACAGGATCATTTATGACCGCGACCAGTTGAAAACGAGAGCTCTGATAGTGACATTTGGAGGAGCGAGCAACAGCTACGATGCCGATTCCGATCACCGAGCACAGATTTGAGCGAGTCCGACGGTTCCAGCGCCCAGAGGACTACGGACCAGCGGTACGCAAATTCAAAAACTTAACTTTTGTGCATTTTTGATAGGTTTTCAGCTGAGTCCAAGTCAAGTCGGAGCAAGAGCGCTGGAACTCTGGTTTTTGCGCTTTTGCTCCATAAACTAGCGCTATTGTGCCGCAATGGCGCTATTGTGCTCTTGTTTGAGCGCTTTTGTGTTTAATTAACGCTACTGTATGCAAGTTTTAGCGCTATTGACTAAGTAGCGCTATTGTGGGGTTAATTGAGCGCTATTGATGTTAAAGAGTGCTATTGTATAGCTGGTTTAGCGCGTTTGTAGTTGTAGCACTTTTGTATAGCTCTTTGAGCGCTTTTGCTAGTGTAGTAGCGCTATTGTATAAAACTAGCGCTTTTGTCGGTAAAATAGCGCTTTTGCCTTAGGATAAAGAGATGCCCCAGTTTGAAGGAAGAAAATCTCCTGATGCCAATGATTGATGGATGGCGAGGTGAAGTGGGAGTTGTTTTGAACCATAGCAGCCCGATGAGACTTAGGTCATTTGTTAGGATAAATGCCTGGTGAAGTCTAGGTGACCATGATTGCTTACCTGTTGAGACCCGAAGATACTTGATCAAAGTATCTGATGATAGTCTAGGTTTAAACTTAAGAAAGTTTTGAAAACAAAACAACTGATGATGATTGATGAATGTCGATGTGCAGGAGGATCTGCGCGTGTTGCAGTTACGCAAGCGTCATCCTGCGACACAGGGGTTGCGGGATCGATTGACTCAGACTGAGATAGATTGCATTGTTGCGACCGGTTTGTACGAGGTGATGCACATACCCGTGATTCGTATGAATCACGGTTTGATTACAGCATTGGCAGAGCGGTGGCACAGTGAGATGTGCACCTTTCATTTGGCACAGGGAGAGATGACTGTGACCTTAGAGGACGTGTGGCGCATCCTTTGGATTCCAATTCGAGGGGAGCTAGTCACATATGACAGATCCTGGGGGACGCTTTCATGTCAGAGGATTTTTGATGATGATGTATATATTAACGATGGCTCGATCGCATGGGAGGATATAGCGGCACTATATGAGCCCCTTCCAGCAGTGTTGTCAGGGATTGTGGGAGGACTTCTGTGTCCAGACAGGCGGTCACATGGATTGGCAGTGGGATGGGGACAGGTGGTAGAGATGATGATGACCGAGGGGACCCGATTTGCATGGGGGTCGTGCGTGCTGGCGCACATGTATCAGGAGCTCCACGAGGTAGTGTACCGAGAGAGGGGTTCTCTAGCAGTGGGCATGACGCTGCTACATGTTTGGGCATGGGAGCACCTACCAGTGACTCGACCAGTGAGTCTCAGATTCTGAGTTGTGGACCAGCCATACATGTTTATGTATAGTGGCATGATGAGTCAGCCCCACTTGGGGAAGTTAGAGTGGTGGCGGCGGGCATTGGATGACTTAGATGTAGTGATATGGCGGCCATACTTGGAGTGTGAGCCATGGGAGGATGACGTAGAGGCACTGCCTTATGTGTTCATGACCCGATTCCTCATTGGGAGGACTGCATATGATGTGGAGAGATAGGTGTCGGGACGAGTGATGAGGCAGTTTGGACGGCAGCAGGGACTGCCGAGCAGATCAGGGGAGTATGCACGGGTGATTCGGGAGAGGTATGCATGGGGTCCGGTGCTACCTTATGATCAGGCATTGGCAGAGTTTCGGACACTGCAGGTGAGGCCATGGGACCTACGACCGAGGGTCGTTGATACAGGGGTGACAGATGAGTACACACAGTATCGAGCGGCGCACCCGATCCGACGTATATCGGACCCAGCTGAGCCGATCCCAAATTTTGAGGATGAGAGGGGATAGAGAGGGAGGAGAGCAGGAGGTCGAGGACCTAGGGCAGGAGGAGGAGATGGAGGGGGCGGACGAGGAGGAGGAGGAGATGGAGGGGACAGAGGAGGAGATGGAGGAGGTGGTGGGTTGGGGATGCAGAGGCAGCGGAGATGGAGAGGTGGACTACCTCTTCAGATATCACAGGGACCATTGGTACAGAGGAGAGTTCAGCTGAGTGGGAGGGGGATGGAGAGAGAGATCCCGATGGATAGAGGAGAGGGGATTATTGGAGAGGGTGGTGTAGGGGAGGGACCTACTAGAGAGGGTGATATAGGTGAGGCAGCGATGGACACCGGGGAGGGAGCTACTGGAGATCTGCGGGATCATATGATAGTTCATTTGCAGACCCGGATAGAGAGTTTAGAGGAGGAGGTAGCAGCTAGGGATGTGCAGCTATTTGCACGTGAGTCAAAGCTGACGGTGGTGCTGCGGGAGAGAGATACTGCAGTGGAGAGATTGGCCGAGCTGCAGGAGAGGGTTCGGATTGGAGTAGGAGCACAGGGTCCTACAGGGGAGGTGATGAGGGAGATGCGGCGAGCGCAAGCAGAGATAGAATACTGGTGGAGCTTATATGAGCAGGTTGTACCAGTTAGCCAGTGAGCTCTTAGCTATTTGCAGATGCGGCAGGCTAGATCAGAGCTATCGCAGAGGGCACAGAGTAGTGGGGGTGTGATGGGTCCTCTACGGCAGGAAAGATCAGGGGATGCAGGAGGGAGTGGGGGTTCGATGAGGCCTCCACGGAGAGATGGATCAGGTGGTGCAGGAGAGAGTGGGGGTTCGATGAGGCCTCCATGGAGAGATGGATCAGGTGGTGCAGGCACCAGTGGGAGAGCAGGTGGCACTGGTGGTGGTGGTACAGCATCTGGCCAGAGTGGCATTTGAGAGAGCATTTTTGCATACATGTATTGTATCTTTGTTTATTTATGGATTGTATCTTGGATGGCTCTTGGTAGCCGATTTTGTAGACTTCATTGTACTCTGATATATGAGATGATATATACGAGATCCCATATTTTGATGATGTGCCTTTGATTATGTTATGGATGTTTATGCATGATGATGATGTATTGCTTAGATGGATATGTGTACATGTATGCATTTGATGAGATGCTTCCTATATGCATGTTTTTATGATGATGTATGATGTTGGATACTAACATATGAATGCGGGTTTATATATGTATGATTTGGTTTTTGATTTTTTTTTGATGCAATGCTTTTATGTATGTAATGCCATGATGATGATATATGTTTATGATGACTTATATGAACAGGATTTTGGTGTTTCCTATTTTGATATAATGATGAGATTCTTTATGTGATGATGGAAAATGCGATGGTTGAATGAATGATGTTTATGTATGGATATGCATCTAGATGTTTTGTTAATGCAATATGGATAAAAAATGTTATGAACCAATGTTTATATGATAATGTGTAAAATGAATGAAATATGGATAAACAAAATGTAAAGTACAAATGTTTATATGATAATGTGTTAAATGAATGCATATGGAAAATGGATATATGAAATGGTATGAACCAATGATTTGTAAACAAATGGACTTATGAATCTAAATGCTTACATATGAGAGTGTGATGATACTATAACTAATATTTTTAATAACTGCACCTTAATGCAATTAAAAAGAGGATAATGAATGCGATGTGAAATGAATCCTAAAATGAGCATAATAAAATACTTTAATAACTGGATGAATGAATGCATTGTTTTAATTAAAAATGAATGTGATGCAATGATAAATGATAAATGATAAATGATAATGAAATGATGATGGATAATTGACCCTAAATGAATGCCTAGTAAATGATTTAAAACAATCAAAGACAATTTGATCCTATGAATGAATCTAATTATTTATGATTAATGCAATGATGCAAATATTTTGATGAAAACGAAATGTCAAGAAAACGAACTATAGTTAAAAATGACATGAATGTTTAATGCAAGATATAACTAAATGTTTAATGCAAGATGCAACTAAATATTTAATGCAAGATGTAACTAAATATTTAATGCAAGATGCAACTAAATGTGAGGATGATATGATCATGAGGAATGCAAGGTTTGTAAGACTTTGCATGATGCATTGATGATGTATCAGAGTACTCGATCGTGATTGTATCCAAGACTAGCTTTGTTGGTCATTTTCGCATGTAAATCCTACATATGAATGAATGAATGGATGGGTGATATGCAATGGAATGCAAGATATAAACAGATGAGGCGAAATGATGATCCATAGTGCTCTATTTTCATCATTGAGCTTTAAAATGTTGGAAGATAATACAAGCATCTTGACACAATGATTCAAGATGACCTGAGTATTTCTTTCATGGATTTTAATATAGCAAGTTAATACAAACAACTTGATATAAGGGTCAAGTCGACCAGAGTATTGCTTGCGGAACAAACAAGGATTATCTCTGTTCATGCATGACTTGGATCGTCCTCCTTGATCTTAGGCTGATCAGATCCTGAGACAAGTGCATACCATACTAAGAAAATAAAACCTTTATCCTAATTGGATGAGGAGGAACCAAAGAAGGAGCATTTGTACCTGTAAACAAATAGTATATACATAAAGAATAAAAGAATATGGATCCTTGGTAATGGTTCATGTCCATATGGTCGAGGTATACGTTGTAGTCAGCAAGCCGTAGTGATCTATGACTGTATGTTGCATAAGATCACGTAGCTTAGTGAACTTCCCACGTAGACACCATTAGGACATGCCCTAGAACTTCATCGGAAATAATGCACAAACGATACAAAACAATGCTACAAGATCCTGATACAGATAAACGAACGATTGTACTCACAAATCAACCAAGCATTTGATAGCTTAACATAATTTTCTTGTCAAAGAAAATGTCATCTTGTCTTTGTTTTGGTAAGGAAGGATGCATCCTTGTTTTAAAGACAGTTTGGATTGTTGATGTTGATTATTTTGGTCGAGTGATAAGTGGTCATTTGTGTGAGTATTTTGTCAATGTTTGTTTTGTATCTGATCGGATGAATATGTACAAGGTGTTGCCATGTTTTTGTTTTGATTTTTGATGGTTTTTCGATGTTTTTTGGATTTTGTGAAACAATTTTGAATGTTTTTGGATTTTGCGAGACATTTTTGAATGTTTTTGGTATTTTTGATGATTGCCTGAATGAAGAGTGTAATGACACATAAGACAATGTAGAATCCACTTCCATCAATAGGTTAAGGGTATTGCCCCCAGTTTTTAGACCTGACTATGAAAAAGTGGGATGCTAGACGCATGGAGTACTTTCATAATTGCAGAGGAATAACAAGCCATGGTTGATGGATGGATGGATGTATGTATGAAGTAAATGTGATCGCAACAAGTTTGAAAAGACAATGGAGCCATAGCCCTTACGAGTGGCGCCTGTTTGCCAGGTTTTCACCATCGCACTTACCCTAGGTGCCACCGGAGTGGTTGTTCACCGTTTAGATGGATGATTTTTCTTTACTTTTTTGAATGTTTTTGTATTTCTTCAGGACATTTTTCTGAATGTTTGTGGTATTTTCTGGTATGCAGGGGAGCCTGATGCTCTGTTCAGCTTAGGTATAAAACCGTTTGAGGTGCATGCTGTTGATTGGATCTGCAAGCGGTTCTCCTTCTGATGTAGCCAACTGATATGCCCCAGACCCGAATACAGCAGTGACAACATATGGGCCGAGCCAGTTTGATTCAAACTTGCCCTGATGTTCTCTATTTGGTTGGTTACGAGGATTCTCTCGTAGAACAAGACCACCTACCTCAAATGTACGAGATCTAACTCGGTGATTGTAGCTTCTGCTCATGCGCTGCTGATAGGCTTTGAGGTGATTATATGCAGCTTGTCGTTTCTCATCAAGTAACTCTAAGTCCTGAAGACGGGATACTTTGTAGGCTTCATCATCGATGAGATTGTGCAAGGAAACCCGTAATGATGGTATCTCGACCTCAATAGGCAAGATAGCTTCTACATAGACCAGTGAATAAGGAGTTGCACCTGTAGGGGTTCGAATGCCAGTTCGATATGCCCATAGTGCTAGATTTAATTAAACATGCCAATCACGGCCGGCATCATTGACTATCTTCTTTAGGATCCTCAATATGTTTTTATTGGATGCTTCGGCCTAACCATAGCCTTGTGGGTAATAGGGGGTGGAAAAGCGATGTTGGATATGAAATTTCTCACAAAGCTCACGGACATCTTGATTTTTGAAAGGAAGACCGTTATCTGTGATGATGGACATGGGTACACCATACCAGCAGATGATGTAATTGAGGATGAATGAGGCGATCTGCTTGCTGGTGACTTGGGTAAGTGGAACAGCTTCGATCCACTTGGTGAAATATTCGGTGGCGGTAATAATGAATTTATGGCCATTGGATGAAGATGGATGAATCTTACCCACAAGGTCAAGACCCCATTGACAGAAAGGCCATGGTGTTGTGATTGGTTGTAGTTCCTGTGCTGGTGCATGTATCAGGTCACCGTGAACTTGACATTTCTTGCATTTTCTGACAAAGTAGTAGGAATCCTTTTCCATAGATGGCCAATAGTATCCAGCTCGCTCAATAGGTGTGTAATTGAGTTCATAGCCAACCAGTGTGCGAGAGATGTAGTATACAGCACACTCTTTGCCTTTTGCATTATGTTGTGCCAGTAGTACACCCAATGCTGTACTTGTCGCTGAGATATAAAGTAACAACGGTCTACTTGTATCTGGTGGCATCAACAATGGTGGATTCATGAGATAATCTTTAAGCGCCTGAAATGCTTGCTGGCATCGGGCATCCCACTGAAAGCGGATGTTTTTGTGTCGCAAATGTGTGAATGGGTGACACTTATCAGCCAATTGTACAATGAATCTTTGGATGGATTGAAGCCGTCCTTGTAATGTCCTTAGCTGACTGATATTCTTTGGTGGTGGCATGTCCATTATTGCCTTAACCTTTGCTGGATCGACCTCAATGCCTTTGCTTGAGACAATGTATCCTAGAAGCTTCCCGGAGGTCACTCCAAAGACACATTTCTTTGGGTTGAGTCGAACATGGTATTGTTCCAGTCTATCAAAGATTTTATCTAAGATGTGGAGATGCCCATCTCTAGTGAGTGATTTTGCTAGTAAGTCGTCCACATAATCTTCCATCATAGTATGCATCATGTCATGGAAGATGGTGGTCATTGCTCTTTGATAGGTTGCTCTTGCATTCTTGAGACCGAAAGGCATTACATTCCAGCAGTATGTGCCCCATGGACATGTGAAGGTTGTCTTATGTTGATCTTCTGGTGCGATCTTTATCTGGTTGTATCCTGAAAAGCCATCCATGAGTGAAAGCATGGCATGTCCTACTGTCAGATCCACTATGATGTCGATATTTGGTAGGGGGAAGTCATCCTTAGGACATGCCTTATTCAAATCTCTGAAGTCAGTACAAATGCGGATGCCCCCTTTTGGTTTTCCAACAGGCACAATGTTGGAGATCCATTATGCATAATCAATTGGTCTAATGAAACCAACATCCAGGAGTTTCTTGAGTTCTGTTTTGACTAGCACTGCAATCTGGGGATGCATCTTATGAAGCTTATGCTTGATAGGTTTAGCTCCTTCTGCGATGGTGAGGTGATGCATGACTAAATCAGGATCAAGCCCAGGCATGTCTGCATATGACCATACAAAGTTGATCTGACGCTGCTGGAAGAACTCTATAAATTTAGGTTGTTCCTCTGGAGTGAGAAGAGATGCCAGATGTATAATATGAGGATTTTCAGGAGTCCCCACATTGTATTCATTGGTTTCCTCGATAAGAATCGTTGATCATTCCTGTTGTGTACCAGAAGGGAGAATGTCAAACCCTTCATCCTCAAGCGCCTCAGAGAGGTTTTCACTGTTGGATATGCTCTTTCTTTTTACTTTTGTCGAATCAAACAGCGCCACAGTGTGGTTTTCACTGAAAGATCCATGTTTTATTGTTATGTTTTTGCAGCTGAAGGGTTTGGCATCCGCCCCGAAGTATGTCGCGCTATTAAGTGCAATGGCGAATCCAGCTTTGTGATCCCCGCTTGGTAGATTATCCCATAATTCCAAAAAGTCAATGATAGCCTCATCATTTTGGAAGAGGTCAAGACATGGGGGATTTGATTGGTTCCATTTGATGAGTTCAGGGTGGATAATGGGCATTACATCATCGATCAGGTTAAGTTCGTTAGAGGTATCAGTGAGGGTTAAGATAGTGTGGTTAAGGTTGTTGATGGTACTCTCCCTGTCAGAATCAGGCGTAGGATGAGACGTAGGGTCTGTGGAAGATGTTTCCAGCTCAGGAACCCAAGTGGTCTTTATCTATGCTTCTCCGTAAACAAGGATGTCTTTGTGTGGCGGAGGTGGTGATGTGTCTTCCTCATCTGAAGTGTTAAGCTGTACAGAATCAAATTCCCACTCATGTGAGTCGGTCTCTGAATCACTTTCCAGCATCCAATTACTATACCATACTGGAATGTCGCTGGAGTTGAATACTACAGGCGTGATTGGTTTATGTACCTTTGTAGTGATCGGTGCTGCAGGAATTTTGATGGGGATTAAAGGATTTGTTACTGGAAGTATCGGCAGTGTTGACTTAGTGGCTTTTGTTGGAACGGCTGGTGCCATAGATGTTGTTGTGGGTTCGGATACAGTTGTTGTTGCGAATGGTTTTATTGATGTGATGGCTGCTGCGGATGGGATTACTGATTCAATTGGTGGGATGTTTGGCATTGGTGATGGTTGCAGTGGAGTTGTGAGCCTCGATGGGGCAGTGGGGATAGTGCTTGATGGTGCTTTGATTATGAAAGGTGTCCTGTTTGCAGTAGGTGGGCAAAATGGTTTGCTGGGTTTGCCTTTGAATCTGAGTTTAGGAAGGATCTCTTTTTCAAAGCCTATGCCTGTATTACCTTTGGGCTTGAATTCTGGTAGCAGAGGTTCGTGTCGTCCTTGTTTGCAGTATCCCAAAGCACTCTGACCATCATATCCCATTCTTTGCATAATGAGGAGGCCTTTGCCATACTGTTCCGTAGGAAGTGTAACTTGCGGTTTATCAGTGGTGATGGGATCTTTATAGATCCATTCCGCTAGGTCCTCATCTTGTGTCTCTTCCTCTTGACTCTTTCCAAGGACGAAAGGCGTCAAGGCACATGCAGGCGTGATTAGTGGTTGCTGGAGTAACTGCTGTGGTTTACCATGTGTTCGAGGAGAAGTGGGCATTTGTCCCACACAAAAGAGCTGACTCAAGTTGTATTCTCTAGGACCTTCCTCTGCTACTTTCATTTTAAGCTTTTCTTGCTTGGGTATAGGGGTGTTCGAACTGGCAAGAGAGGCTGGATTTACATATGATGTGGAGGAAATGGCTTCCCTATTATTAGGAACAGTAATCTCTGGTTGATGGTTGATATTATGACAGTAGGCAAAGGGGTTTGCATCACCCAGGATTGTGATCTCTATACCGTTATGTGGGAACTTGATACATTGATGGTAGGTAGATGGAATGGCTTGCATGGCATGTATCCAAGGTCTCCCTAATAATAGATTGTATGGCAGAGGAAGGTCCAGAACCTGACAAATGATGTTCTTTACCACAGGGCCCACGCGGATTGGTAGTACCACAGCTCCTTTGGATGAATGCTCCACATCGTCATAGGCTTTGATTGTGATCTTCTGATGAGGATCCACTGATTCTACCGCATATCCCAATGTTGTGACCAACTGTAGTGTGCAAATATTTAGGCCTGCTCCATTATCGATCAAGACTCGCTTGATCCTATGCTGGTTAATAAATCCTTCAATGTGGAGTGAGGCGTTATGTGGTTGTTGGAAGGAAGAGTTGTCACTTTCGGAAAAAGTGAGACAAGGTGAGGACTTTAGACTTCCAACCATGGCTTGAAATTGGTCTGTATTCAGATTTGCAAGGACTGACGCTTCTTGGAGGGCTTGATCCAAGATAGTTTTATGAGATGGTGATAGGCGCAAAAGTTCTAAAATGGATATAAGCGCAGGGGTTTTGTCTAATTGTTCCACAAGATTGTACTGCTTTGGAACGGAGGTGGTGCCTTGTGGAGCTGCCTTGATGGTAATTTTGCCGCGACGCATAACAACATTGCAATTTGAGTTGGGATTTTTGAAGGTTATGGTTGCAACTTGTTCATTGGCATCATACAGATGATTGACAGTGTAATTATACGCAACTTGCGTATAATTAGTGGTATCAGGACCTTGCCTAGAAGTGGAAGGACCCCTTTGATCTTGTGATGGAAGTGGATTTTTGAACATCAGATGATCATTATTGGTTGTTTTTGGGTCATGTCCTTCAATTTCAATTTCTCCTCGGTCAATAAGATCCTGAATGAGATCTTTCAATCGGTGACAATTACATGTCTTGTACCCTCTCCCTTGATGGAACTCACAGTGTTCAGTATCTCTCCACCATGTCGGTTTGACTTGAGGCTCATAGTTTGATAGTTTAGGTAGAGTGACCAAATTTTGAGAAATGAGTTGTTGCAACACTGTTTCAATGGGTTCCCCTAAGGGAGTGTATGTGCATTTCTGTTTTTGCTGACGAGGTCTTGGTTCATCATGAGATGTGATGCGACCTTGATTAGGAGGAACATTTGTGTTATTCTAAGGTGGAGGATCTTGTCCTGCAAACCGAACCACAGGTTGTGCATTTTGGACAGTCCTGGCATCCACAACTCCATCATTGACAATATTCTTGTTTTTATTCCAGAAGTTTGGTTTATCGTTGTTGAAGCGTGGGCGAGGACCATCTTTTGGTTCGTTAAATATTTTGATGAGTCCTTTCTTGATGAGTGCCCGCTCACATTTTAAACCCTTGGTGATCATATCATTAAAAGAGTCTGTGTCTTTGACATCCAGGTAAAATTCCATTTCTTCGTTTAAGTTGGAAATGAAAATTTCCACTAGTTCTCGTTCAGGTAACTGAAGAGAACATCTGCTAGACATTTGGCGCCATCGTTGTAGGAATACTGAGAATAGTTCACCTCGTTTTTGTTTGGTGTTGCATAGATCAGCCATGGTGATGTCGCGTTCAATGTTATGAGAGTAATGAGATAGGAACTTCTGGATGAGTTCCTCAAATGTTCTAATGCCACCTGGTAGTCGGGAAAACCATGATGTGGTTGTTCCTCCCAAACTTTGGGGAAAAAAGCGCATTAGGTATTTGTCTTCATATGCCACTTCAAGACAAGCGGAATGAAATTCTCTGACATGATCACGAGGATCTCCCTTTCCTCTATATTTTTTGAATTTTGGTGTTTTGAACCCGCGCAGAAAGGGTGGCATATAAAGATTCCTATCAAAAGGATAGGGACAGATGTCATTGAGTGAAAATTGGTTAATCTTGACACCACTATGAAGTTGTTGGGCGAGATTCTCCACTTGTTGCCGCAACATCTCCATTTCATTTGGAGGAGGAGGTGGTGGGTTACCTCAAGGGATGTTATATCTGATGGGATCTCTACCCCTTTCCTCCTCATGGCGACTTTGTCTTTCTGATGCTTGTCTTAATTGGGCAAGATCAAAGTCTGAGGGGAGTTTGGCTCCTTCTTGAGCGAGTTTTAAGAAGTGAGCATGCGCATTACTCCTGAGTATTTCGTCAAACAATCTGTTAAAGAGAGGGTTATGCTGAGCCCTTTCTATTGTTGCAGGAGTAGGAGTACTTGGGTTTTCGTCATTTGCATTTCCTCCAAGTGCTTCTTGGAATTCATTGAGATTTTCCTCTTCTTCTTCTTCTATTTCTATTTCTCGTTGCCATGACTGTGATCGGGTTTGGGCCATTTTGTTTATGAGTCTTTGTTGAAATTGCATGAAAATGATGATGAGTTTGTGTTGAAATGAGAGATTGATGGTTGGTGAATTATGTGGTATGTAGATCTCTAGCACTTTTAAGGTAGGTGTAACCGAAATTCCTTCTTCGAATTTGCTTGCTTGTTTTGATAAGATTTGATGTGATAAGGTGTAGAGAAATCTGAGATGTGTTACAGATTGAACTACCTAGTAATGAGAGGATTCACTCATGAACTAGTTTTAACCTACGTAGATGTGTCTCTTAGGATGAGCTTATCCTAGATGTAGAAACAATCTAAAAAGTGATGTGATGTGTTTGATTTCAAGCAATATCTAAAAGAGAACTTGGGACAAGAACCTCTTAATGGTTTGAGAGTTGGGACGGATTGATGATGAAGTGATGATGTATGAGTGAGATAATGGATGAAAATGTTTCCAACTTCAATAAAAACTTTGTGTTACAAATGGGACAAACTCTATCTCTTCCCTTTCAGGTGTTGGTGGTATTTCTCGAGCTGTGTTGTATGTGATGCAGACTTTTGGGAAGAAGTTGGGATTAATCTTTCCTCCTTGATTTTTGTGATAACTCAGAGCCCTATATTGCATAAAAGCTCTACGATTCAATGATTCTGAATCAAACTCGTTTGTTTTACCTTGAAGGTATAGACGCATGCGATGTAGAAAGACTCTATGTGAGACAAAGATTTGTCTATTTAGATAGAAGAACTTTCTTCTTTTGATCAAAGCCTTTGAGCTTAATGGTCTTCTTTTCAAGTTGATATTCTGATGACACTTCTTCTTTCGCAAGATGTGAAGAATGGTCATAAAATTTGACTCTTTGTTGTTTGCACTTTGTTTTTGATGTTTTTGGTTGTTTTGACAGATGTTTGGTTGGATGAATACTTTGTTTTTGGGAAGTGATTTTCTGATTTTTCTTTGACAAGAAAACAAAGCAAGCACACAAACACAAGAATGTTGCCGAAAAGGCACAAATGAGTATGGGTCTAGATCAACCCAATCCTTGGACTTCTATATGACCCTTCCTTTAGATGTATTTTAAGGTGTATTTCCAAAGCCTGAAGTCGGCTCAATGTGCACTTGGTCTTTAAAATGAACACACTTCAAACACTTTTTATCCCTAAGGTCAAATGGCCAGTTGTGATAAATTTAGCCCACATCTTGATATTTCTTCGACTTTGGTACTACATACCTTATGAATCCCACCGTGGCAGGTAAGGATGTGATATACTAAGTCTTACGCGAGCATAACAAATAGATGATCCCTATGATGGGGGAGTCACCACTTTTATCAAGCCACAAGTGACTTTTCAAAAAGCTATGTTTCTACTCAAGGAAATATGTATGGTGAGTATCTTGGGAGCAAAACCATCTATGCTCTTGCACTAAATTATATCGCAAATATCCTCAATCAATAGAACAGGTGGGCTACTACTTAAAGGCGTTTAGTCATATTCGATGTTTTTGGACATAAGTTCATTCTGCAGTGACTCACTTAAGAGCCTTGTAACTGGTGGTGGGGCCCATTTGTCCTTTCGGCCAGTTACACTGTAGGAACAGCTATACCCAAGGCTACAGCTTTCGCTCTCACCTGATTTCTATAGCGGCTCGAAGGATTTACCGCTCGAGGTCGTTCCCAAGAGTATCGATCCCTTGGCAGGCCTCTCTTAAAAAGATACAATTTTGAGTGTTACTAACACTTTTCTCTTGCACCTAGGACCACGAGAGCCAAGGGAGAGGATAGTGTGTGTTAGAGGTAGGACCACTCGACTGACCTTTGTGCACAAGCATGCCAAACACCAAATTCACTTGTTCTTTTTAATCCATCATTGCAATGTGATTTAACTATTTGGAGATGTTGCTCCAACAGTCATGGTGTTCTTTTTAACTTCAAAAACAATGTGTTTTGTAATCTAGAATTTGGAAATCCTGGTCAACTTAATGAAAAACACGTTTGCATGAAATAAAATTGCTTGCAAAAATCAAAACAAGTGGATTGTGTATTTTATTTGCACCAAAATTTGAAGTGTGGTTTGTAAATTTTTTAGTTTGATGCAAGAAAAGAAACTTTGTGTGTTGATTTTAAGCACCAAAATAAAGATGAATCCTAACTAGAAAATAATGGAAATTTGTTTTTGTTCAAGTTTTAAAAGCACCAAAATGAAAATTTTATGATTTTTAGGGGTTAGTTTTAACCTGCAAAAACCACAATTTGTTAGTAAAATTTATGTCCAAGGGGGGGGGCTTCCACAAGCCTAAGATATTCAATTTTTCGGTTACAAGGCGACTTGGACAACACTCTGTCGCAATAGCGCTAGTCTGTGTTTTGACAGAAGCGCTATTTTACACAGTAGCGCTAGTCTGCGTTTAAACAGAAGTGCTAATTTAGACAGTAGCGCTGAAAGAACAGAAGAGACAAAAAGGCAAAAGCGCTAGAAGTGTTCCAATAGCGCCAGAATAATCACAGAAGTGCTAAAACAATTCCAAAAGCGTCGAAACTTTTACAATAGCGCTATTGTAAAAACAATAGCGCTAAAAGAAAAATTGTCGGTAGCGCTAGAACGTGTTCAATAGCGCCGAAGCGCGACCTGTGTGGCACTTTCAACAAGCAAATATGTTAGTTTTTTAAAAAAAGGATTTGTTTTTTGGTGGTTCGATTCACGTCGGGTTCACCAAATGATGCCCTCCTAAATGGCACAAGGTTAGTCTAATGATAAACAACACCAAAAAGACACAAAACTGTTAGTGTTAGTCAATCAAAAACTAATCTAAAAAGGCATACCAAAAGAGACACTAAAAGCATGCTAATATATCTAATAAACAAAACAAAGATTATGAGGCATCTCCAACTGCCTCTTAGCATGGCCTTAGTTTTTTCTCCCTTGTTCCTCTCCTCTCCAAGTTCCAAAATAGTGTAGCTCTCAGCAGCTTTTTGCACTATGGATGCTTATGGAGGATTGAGATTGTAGTATAGCTCTAAATGTGGAATGAAAAGCTAATACTAATCTATTGATGCTAAAATGATATATTTTTACCAAAATGATAAGATGTTAGATTGCTTATGCTAAAATGCTCTCTAAAAATGTCTATAGCCTAAATGCATACAAGTTTTCAGGATCTGGATTATGAAGAAATGGGCTCTATTTATACGAAAAATGGAGCAATGGATGGTTGAGATTGAGCAATCTCAACAAGGGTCAGGATTGAATGAATTCAAATCCATGTGAGGGCTTTCAACCCAATCCCAGGATGACAAGTGTCAATGTGAGATAGGTTGAGAGGAGAGGGAATAAGCATTAAATGCCTGATATGACCTTGGGATTTAGAGTCAAGGTTGGTTGAATGAATAAAATCTTTATTCAAAGAATAAAGCTTTTATCCAATGGATAAACTCTTGTGCAAATGTGAAATGGATAAATATGGTCAAAAACAATAAATGTTTGGGGGGACAAGTTTGAAATGACCATAAATGGTTATGTAAGAGCCATAAATGGTCTTGGAAGACTTTGGGGGTTAATTTGTTGAACACACAAAGCATTAAATGTTTTTCAAAGACTTTGGAGTCTTTGAGAAGTGACTCCATTTTTCTTAGGAATGTGACAATAATTAGGGGATGGATTAGGCTAATTAGGAAGGGGTTAGAAGAATCTAGAAGGGGATTAGATTTTGCAAGTGGATTTGGTGGGTGAGGGAAAATAGGATTTTATTTAAAATAAAAATTCATTTATTTCAATAAATGTGTGCAAGTTGTATTTGTAGGAGAATGCAAGTAGGGTGGGGATAATAAATTGAATAAATATTTTATTTAATTTATTTAAAAGAGGAAAAGGGGATTTAATTAAATAAATAGATTTTATTTATTTAATTTGAATGGAATTTGATTTAATGAATTAATTAAAATAAATTGAATAATTTATTTAATTAATAGAAGAATGTTTGGGGATGAATTAATTAAATATTAATTTAATTAACTGATGGCTAGTAGATTTTTAATCAAATAAATAGCGAATATTTATTTAATTAAGCTGGACAGATTTGTGTGACTACAGATAGTAGTGTTAGCGATTTTTCTTGCTACCTTCATTCCTAAGGAGACACACAATACCAGACTATGTGATTGGTAGCCTAGAACATGAAATCAACACTATCAACATACAAGACAAGAAAACGTAACTAAACAAGGCTACACAAGCCTTCTGCACTTTGAGCTCCACTAAACTCGAGAAGATAATCCTATTGCGGGTCTAAAAATGATCATATCCTGGCAAACTTAATAGAAGACCTATTTAAAGTCGATGGTTCTCACATGTGTAATGATGGGTACTTCATATTTTACTTAACTACATGCATAATCTCATTTATCATGCCACTTGCTGAGAACAAAACTACTTCTACTCCTACTCCTACAAACATAAAGAAAATGGTATTTAATAATGAGTGACCCTAAAACAATTTAAGAAAAGAATACTAGTGATTATCTATTAGAGAACAGAGTCTATCCATAGATAAATCATGAAAGAACTCTAATATATCACCTCATATCAGTTCTTCATAAACATTTCATGCCTTGCATACAATGCTTGATTGAAATTAGCACATATCACATCAAATGCAACTACATACATGTTGCGGTATCCTTGAAACAAATTTAACTCCTTCTAAAAGAGACTTATTATCAAGAACACACATTCTCCTTTGGAGAAGAAAAATCAATGTGTCAGTAACACAGAAATTCATAAAACATATACACAGAAAATAGGAGCAACTTGAAAGTGAATTCTTTTCATTGATTCAAAAAATTGGATACAATATAGTTACAATTCATATTCTTCCTGCAACAAATAGTTCTTATATTAACTTTCAAAATCACACCTGATACAATCTACTTCTCAAAAAATTTAGGATCCGTTCCTATCGGCCCTGATTTCCCTTCTATAGCACAAGGGAGAAAAAAATGCTTCGGGTCGATAAGATAATGTCAAAAATTGATTGCGTATGCTAGAATATGCCCTAAGACATATTTTACAAGTACATTACAAAATCCTTCTAGAAGGCATGAGAGAAAGTGGTTGGAGTAATAACTTCTTGGGATTAGTGCAATAGGCCTGGAAGGAGTGGTGTTGATGTGTCTTATGTTAGCCCCTAGTTATTTTTGAAAAAAATACCTGCCCCTTTTTAAAATGGTCATCCTTATCGGTCCCCGCTTATCAGTCAAACCCTATCGATTGAATCTTAGTGTATCGAAACTTTGCTTTGAGATCGCCAAGTTCTGTTTTCACCCAATGTCATGATCCCTAGGGAAAAGGTCGATGCTTATCAAGCGGCAACCAGAAAACTTCATAGGATCAATTTCTAGATTCTTTCTGATGCCCTATACTCACTCAAAGGCCGATATCGGGGTGTCGGAAGCTTTTCATCTCTCTTCTAGTTGCCTCCAAACCATCCAACAACCATGCAACGTACAGTTCCCAAGGAATGAATCAAAGGGATATTTACTAGTACCATCATTTATGACAGGTTAAATAGTTGAGGACACGTAAAAGTGGCAGCGTGAGCTATAATTTTTGATATTATCACTTTTTTGTAGGAAAGCTAAATGCACCACCTTTAGAAATTGTTCAAGTAACATATTCCATCATGAGTTTTGTTTTCCTAGATGGTTCTTCCTCATGATGGTCAGCTGCCATTTGATAATCTAGACCTAAATTGGCTAGCCAGTAAAAAGGGGAATATTATCCTAAGATTACGGTCTCTGGCATGGAAAAATCAAACTGACTTCGCTAAATATAGAAGGGTTATCACTCTATTAGAAAAGATTGCAAAGCAAGCCAAAAATCACGAAAAATGTTTGGAAAAAGAAATTATTGCAAGAAGGGATCTTGATAATTAGTTTCTCAAACATGGTGTTTAAGGGAAAAGGACCTATGATACAATCAGATATTGAGCATATGCAGGATGATATCCTCTTCAACCTCACTGATCTATCTCAAGAACTCATACTAGATGAAGATGAATTTACAGTGGTTCTCTGGGTACTTATCGAAGAGGAGATGAAAGCGGAGATGATTGACAATCAAATTGTAGGTCAGAACCTAAAGCTTGATGAGGAAGAAGTATGAAGTTGGTGGTTGTTTATAATGTAGGGATTAGTGCTAATGATAGGGTTTTCTAACAATTTTGTTTTCTTTAAATTAAGTTTTAAAACGATCATTTTCAAGACCGTTACTCTAGAAAGAACCGTTTCTTGAAAATCGAAAAAGGGTTTTTAGGTATAAATAGATAGAAGATAGGAAAAAAGAGGAGAGGAAATTTTGGAATACAAACTTGGTGTTGTTTTCTAAAAATAAATACGATGTGTTTTTGTTTGGGTTTACGGAAATATTTATCTCATAGATCATACTTTGTTCTACTTTGGATAAATCTGCATTTTTCTTATGCGAATGTTTTCTATTCAGTTCCTACATTCTGAAACATTAAATGTTTGTTTTTCCTCTACTGTTCACTGTGGTATGATATTTATCTTTGAATGGTATTATGCAACATGAACTAAGTTGGTGTTTAACTGGGCAAAATCTTTGTCATTTATACTTTTTCTGTTCCGTTTTCTAGAATCTTGAGATAGAAATTATTTCCTTTTCTACTTTTTGTTCAAAAGCACACCCCTAAAAAACCTAAATTCATATCATACGAGGGAGTTGTTCCTCTCAAATTAAGAGGAAAGTTGTCGAGATAGTTGCAACTTATCTAACTTTTGATTAATAGTTTGTTCTCTTGTGTGGGCATAGAGTCATATTGTTATATTTTTGAAGGGAACAAAATCTATTAACCAACAAATTTTTGGCGACTTTGCTGAGGAGGATAGAAAAAGTGGAAAATGCCTTTCCTTAGACCTTTAATAGTGTCTCCCTCAAAGGAAGGTTGGCGACTCTATTTGTTTGAAAGGACCCCAGAAAAAAGATTTGAGGCTAGACCCAACCCAAAAATCAATTCAAAAAAGGATCTATATCAACAATTAAAGAAATAATTGCTAAAGATGATCAAAAACTTCAATCCCTTTGGAATGCTTTCAAAGAAAGTATTTATGAAGCTGAGAGAAAAAATTTGAACCCATCCGAAGATCACAAATCTGCTCTATTGTTGAAGAATGTACATAACAGATATTATCAACTCAAGAATGTCAACCAAGGAGCTTGTCAGTCACATGTTGCAGTAGAAAGAGTACAAGAGAAATCTGAAAGTCAAGGGTTGATATCTTATAATTTTTCCATTCTCAAAAAATGGAACATGCCAACATCAGTGGAGTGAATGACCCCTTGGAATCAAGATCAACAACAAGAAAGAAGTCTCCATCATGTTTTAGATAAGAAACCTGAATCTTTTGTAACATGCATGCAAACCAGATCGAGCGAATCATTTGAAAAAGAGATTTAGCCTGATAAACACAAGACTTCCTTTATCCCAAATTGGTTTTTAAAGGATCAAACAATTGACTTTCGATGTGGCATTGTGGGCAAAGATGGTTGTATTACTAAAGTTGATGCAAACATATTTGCTCGTAAGTCTAGAGATATTAAACAAGGTACGAATCCATCCTTGCTAGAATAATATATGAACGTTCAAAAAAGGGAACCTTTAGAAAAATAAGTTGATGAATGTATGAACAAACCATACTCTCAACCCAATTCCTTTTTTCATGAAGATTTTGTTTGTACTAAAGAAGAAGAAACGGTTCCTGTCAAATTTGACCTCATGCTTTTAGAATACAACATTCAAGGATCACAATTAGCAACATGCACAAAAAATGTTCCCGATGATAGGTTACAGGAAAAACACTTGATTTTTGATGTTCTTCTTGAAATACCTAAGGATAAGAATATTTGGGGAAAACCTAATGCTTTATATTTACCAACTAAATTTTGTGAAGATTCAAGAGTTAGAGACAATCCTCTCTTTGAGTTATGTGATTCTGAATCAACAAATGATAAAGATGACCTAGAGGGGTGTGTTTGGGGAAGCAACTATATAAGTAATGACATAATTATGCACAAACAAAAAAGGAAATGCCAGATCTTTCTCGTTGATTGTTTGTTTAAGAATGAATTTTTTGATGCCGATTGAGATGAAGGTATGGAGTTGGTACTCTAAAGTGATAAACTGGTTGTATTGATTATTAAGGGACATGAGAGTGTTCTTCAGTAAGTAATAATCCTATGATAGACCATGTTGATCATTTTCAAGGGGAGACTGATTTGAACCAAGGCATACAACTAGTGTTTTTTCAAGTGGATGGTCCTTAGTCATCTGAAGTGGATTGTGAAGGCATGGCTAGTTATGTCCAAGAGGTGTATCATGAAGAATGGTTGTATGGGCATGAATTCATATACAAGAAACTTTTGCATTCCATTAATCTAAAATTTGGATCTATTGCCAGGTGGCAGTTATTTTTAATCACATCATATGGCCACAATCCTTTGTTCCACACAGGTACCTACTTCTCCCAGCCTATCAATGGATTTGCATGATTTATTAGGAGTTGTCTTAAGGAAAAAGGGGCATCCTACCTCTGTACATGTTTTGTAAATAAATTTTTGATGTGTTGTACCCCTTAGTCAATTTTGGCTTCCTGGTTTTTGTTGCGCCCATTTTTAGTTTTGCTCCATTTCTCCTCCTCTTCCCTCACTATCTCTCTCCAACTATGTCACCCAATGGACAAGGCACTAGTTTTTATTTAGAGTTATGGATCCTCTTTGTCTCTCGATCCTCATCCCCAATCAGAGCCAGTTGTTATTGGATCTTTTCTTTGAGATCGCCAAGTTTTGTTTTCGCCCGATGTCATGATCCCTAGGGAAAAGGTCAATGTTTATTGAGCGACAACTAGAAAACTTCACAGGATTGATTTCTAGTTTCTTCCTGATGCCTGATACTCACTCAAAGGCCAATATCAAAGCGTCAGAAGCTTTTCGTCTCCCTTCTAGTCACCTCAAAACTAGTCAACAACCATGTGACGCACAGTTCTCAAGGAATGAATCAAAGGGATACTTTCTACTACCATCATTTATAATAGATTAAACGGTTGAGGACATGTAAAAGTGACAGTTTGGGCTGTAATTTTTTATATTATCGCCTTTTTGCAAGAAAACTAAATGCACCACCTTTAGAAACTATTCAAGTAATGTATGTCATCATGAGCTTTCTTTTCTTTGATGGTTCTTCCTCATGATGGTCAGCTGCCATTTGATAATCTAGACCTGAATTGGCCAGCCACTGAATAGGGGAATATTATCCTAGGATTACAGTCTCTATTTTGGAAAAAGCAAACTAACTTTGCCAAATATAGAAGGGTTATCACTCTATTGGAAAATATTGTAGGGCAAGCTAGAAATCACGAACAACATTTGTAAGTAGAAATTTTTGTAATAACTATAAGGGATCCTGATAATTAGTTTCTCAAACATGGTGCTTAAGGGAAAAGGACCTATTATACAGCTAGATATTGAGCATATGCAGGATGATATCCTCTTCGACCTCACTGATCTAGCTTGAGAACTCATACTAGATGAAGATGAATTTTCAGCAGTTTTGTAGGTACTTATCAAAGAGGAGATGATGGCAGAGATGATTGACAATCAAATTGCAGGTTGAAACCTAGAGCCTGATGAGGAAGAAGTATGAAGTTGGTGGTTATTTATAATACAGGGATTAGTGCTAATGATAGGGTTTTATGATAATTTTGTTTTATTTAAATTAAGTTTAAAAATGGTCATTTTCAAGACTGTTACTCTAGAAAGAACCGTTTCTTGAAAACAGAAAAAGGGTTTTTAGGTATAAATAGATAAAAGATAGGAAAAAAGGGGAGAGGAATTTTTCGAATATAAACTTGGTGATTTTATAAAAACAAATATGATGTCTTTTTGTTTTGGATTATGGAACAGTTTATCTCATAGATCAAACTTTGTGCTACTTTGGATAAATCTGCATTTTTCTTATGTGTATGTTTTTTGTTCAGTTCCCGCATTCTAAAACATTAAATGTATGTTTTTTTCTCTACTATTCACTATGGTATGATATTTATCTTTGAATGGTATTATGAAACATGAACTAATTTGGTGTTTAACTGGGCAAATGCTTTGTCATTTGTACATTTTCTTTTCCATTTTTTGGAATCTTAAGATAGGAATTCTTGCCTTTCTTGCTTTCTAGTCAAAAGAACACCCCTGAAAAACCTAAATTCATATCATACAAGGGAGTTGTACCTCTAAAATTTAGAGGAAAGTTGCATAGATAGTTGCAACTTAGCCAATTGTTGATTGATAGTTTGTTCTCTTGTGTGGGCATAGATTCATATTGTTATATTTTTGAAGGGAACAAAATCTGTTAACCAACATCTTCATTATGCATCTCCTATCACTATTAAAATTTAAAAAAATGGCGCTAAAGGCAATGTGGACTTGGGTTGGTGTGTGTTGCATGTGTGACCAAAATGCACCTACAAAAAGGATAAGACAGACAAAAATGGTAGAGACAACAACTATTCTTCTTCTAGCTGATCTTCTTCAATTGAGCAGTATTGTTTGTGCCAATCATCAACCTACCTAGTGGATGGCCATTCATAAGCCCTCAATTCCCCTAATTTATTTATATCCTCAACAGTCTTACTATCTAACACACCTTTAGCCTCTGCTGCAAACTTTTGATAGAAAATCAATTTCCAAAATTTTGTCAATAATTAAATAATAAATATCCTTTTGAGCGGGGTCCCCCCATATTAATTGGTCTAGTACTACTACCTCTGCTTCATTGAAATCATCTTTCCATCTTTCTAGACCAATAAATTGCCCCTCCTCATTCAAAATTGTGGGAATGTCCCACTTTTGTAGACCCTTAAAGGTAGTCATTCTCTCCCTTAGCATTGATTCTCTATTTTCAACATGGGGAAGTTCTTTAATCACAAGGTTATAATTTCCTTATGCTATCCTTATGACTTGAGGATTTGTAGGCGGGTTCTTTGTGGCTAAGAATATTTCTTTTAGAGTGATGCCTTTGGGATTCCATGTGGCCTTCAATGAATGAAAGAATTTGAATTGGTCCTGCAATTATTGATGGACCATGGAGACATGTGAATATGAGGCATGGAGCTCATCCAGTTTATTTATCATCTTCCTGGTCATCTGCAGGATTGTACTTTTCCTGATTGGCATATATTTGTCTTGTTCCTCTTCTTTCATTTGGAGAATCCTCATGTCTCTATTCTTAATAATTATGGCCAATGCCTTATTTTGAAATGTCGGCATTTTAAAGTCATGAAATAAAGAATGGGGGACCCCTTCCAATTTTCCTAACCCCACTTCCTCTTGCTTTTGTGGTTGTTGTTTTGTGATTATTGCTGTAGTTGCATCTCTTTTTTCTATTTCCTTCTTTAATTGTGCATTTTCAATGTATAACTGATTAAAACTAGCAAATAGGGTAGCGTGTTTCCTTTTCAATACCTCATTCTTTCTTTCCTCCTCTTCTACACAACCTTAGAAAAATATGAGGCATGGAATGTCAATGTGGTAGCCTCAAGAGTTGTGGTGTCTCTGAGTGTTCTAACAATGGCATCACCCACTTTCTTCTCTACCCCGTTATAACAAAATTGGCATTTCAGTGTTGGGGGCCTTTACCCATTGTGAAAAATTGTTAATGCTTGGTTTGAATCCTGAGCCATGTTTCCTGAACTCTTAGGAATAAATGAGATTTTCTTGCCTCATTACCTGATCTAGAATGAATATCTTTTGTATGTCCCACCTTGGGATAATTATCATACCACTGGCCTCTATCATTTTTCTGGCCTCCTTGGGGGTACAATCTATGTTGTCCTTATTAAAATTTGTCGGCTCTTCCTTTGACATAACCTTTATTTTTCTCCACAACCAAAAAGCCTTGAATTTTGGTGTCTTGATGAAATTGTCATCAGACAGAAATTATGTTGTAGCAAGAATTCTTTCATCTTTGGCCTCCTCCTCAGGGATGAAGCTAAGGACAATTGTCCTATCTCCATCCATTGTTTCATCGGCAATATCAATATCTTTAAAAAATTTGTAGGAGGAGAGAGTGGAGGGACATTTGCATCCTCTTCATCATCATCAACAATATCTATGAAATCTGACAAACTTGCCTTCCCCTTTTCAACTTTTCTGATGGCTTCAACTGTTGTTGACTTTCTTGTGGTATTTTCTAAGAGGGGGAAGCTTGAGAAAACTCTCCTGTCAAAATTGTCTTCCCCTCCCTATCTATCGACGTAGCCCTTGGGGGCTCATAAGTAGGCCTCTCTTCTTCAACTCCACTTGGTAGCTGCTCTGCATGTGCATCATTCAAAATGGCCTAAAAAATTCTTAATTTACACAACATCCTTGCAAAATTATTTTTGATGTTGGAGCAAAATACCTAGATGTTAGGTTCCCTCTACCTTCTTTCTCATTCCATTCTCTTCAGAATATACCACTTTTTCCTTCTTTGGATGGCATCACTAGGATGACAATTTCTTATTAGATCTTCATATTCATCACGTTCATGGTAGATGCCTTTTACTTTCATTTTATGTGTTCTAAGCTTGCTTATGTATCCCTCTGGGTCATACTCTTGAGATTTTCCAACTTTGAAGTGATATGTATCTACCAAGAAGTCCTGCACCTTCTCTAGTGTCTCACTCCCAATAGAAAAATCATCATATACAGTAAGCCGAGGGAGGTGTGCCCCCTTTTTCTCTATCTAAACCCACTTCTTCTCCATCCACATAATTTGCCACATGAATTACATAAAAGACAACCTTAGAGAAATAGTACGTGGTAAGATATGAGGTGGCTGAGGGCATCCAAATACCCTAATGATGGAGCAATCATAATACAAGAAAAAATCTCCAAAATTGTGGGTTAATGAACCCTTTGAGAATTGTACATTTTTTGGTTTGACATCTCTAATCCTTAATACCTTTATAATATCCTTGGGTAGCCTTGCAGTTTGGAACCGGCAATATCCTAGCATCTTCATCCCAAAATGATCAAAAAATGCAGAATAATTAGACCACCTAGACCCCGTATCCCATATTTGGGTCCACCTTTGAACCGACCATTCGCTACCTCCGACATATTTATCTTCAAAGTTGCATCCCAATCAGTCATGTTTTGGAAGAGAATTAGGTGGCACAATAGGTAATAATACTTGAAATCTAATGGGGCTTTCTCATCTTTTGCACTAATCAGCCCTTCATGCAACTTATCTTGAATATACATTGAAAAATCATACAATTCATTGAACTGAGGATGTTGGATTTTCATTGACATAATCATAAAGTCTATGGGCATCTTAGACCTTCCACAATCCATCCCCAAAACCTGGCAGAGAACATAGTATATTTTTACAAAATAATTTTCAAATGTTACCAAGTCAAAGGGCTCCTTTTCAATATTCAAAATATAATACTTGCCCATCTGGTACATTCTTTTTCTATAATGGGGGATCTCCTCACTTCTAAAAAAAACCTTATTGATCCCATATTTTGTCCTCAACCTCTTCAAGTCAATTGCCTTGAGGGCACTTTTGTTTAGACCCAAACATTGAACAATGGCATCCCTAGCCACATCAACCAAAATGTGCCCAGTTTTTGTTCTAACTATCATTCTCTTGGGATGATATTGTTTCCCTAACTTCCTGATAAGAAGTGGCTCCACAAAAACATTGGAGACAACAAGCTTGGAAAGGTCCAAATTCCAGCAATTTGAAACAAGTGTGGGCTTATCGATGTTGCCATAGAAGTTTTAGAAGATGTCCCACCCCCTCTCAATAGTGATGGCATCTCTACACCATGAGCTTTTATCTTAAAAAACATTTTTCAAAGTCTCCTGCATTGTTGACCCTGCAAGAAGCTCTAACAGGTCCTGATGCAAGTCCCTTGCATCTCTCCTCTTCTTTTTCTTCATTTCTTCCAATTTTTCTCAACTTCCTCCACCAATTCTTCAGCAATTTTGGTTGGAACCAATGCAGTGCGGCATTTTACAGATGGAACATCCTAAGTAGGTGGATGGTTTTCTATGACATGAGGGTTGTTTGCAACTAGAGGGGTTTAAGTTGAGGGTGTGGTTGTGGATTTATTGGGTTGGAGGACTCCTCTTGAGCGAGTAGGATTAATTATGCCCTTGGAGGGTTTGGCTCAATAGCTGGCTCATTTAAAATTGGTGGGGAAGGGTGAATTACTAAAATCGGTGTGGTGTGGGTGATTTTCAGGGTGGTGACCTTCTTCTTCTTGGATTTCAAGGCCTCTCCTTTCTCAAGAGTCTTCTCAGAGGTTGGGATAGTAGTTTCCTTCCTTTTAGGTGTCATTTCTACATTCTAGGGCTCTTAATTATGCTTTTATTCAAAATACAAACCCTACACAACCCCCTAAATATTCAACAATAATTGCAGAGATACAGGATTTACAATTACTTGGTTTCTGAAGGCTCTTAGGGCACAATTTAAGCTATGGAAATCACTTTGAATAGTGTGGGATTGCAATTCACTCGTTCTCTTGAAAGCAAGGTGTGCAAATGACCCATAGAAATTAATTTTATTCTTCACAGGAGGGCTGGAATGAATTCACCATTAATTCCTTCATGTAAGCCTCATGAGTTGGTAGCTTCAAAATTTGAAGTCCACCGTTGATCTGAAATCAGATGATTGTGATCATGCTTGACCTTCTTTGACTACTCACATGGTACCTTTTAATTTTATTTCCACCACCCTTTGATATAGTTCTGACTTCAATATTTTATGCCTTTCTCCATGTTAATTTTCCCTGTGGGATAGTGAGGAGTTATTTCTCTTTTATCTTCTCTTCATCCCACTAACCCACGGGGTCATCCTTCTTTTATTTTCCTAGTTGTGGAGTATCGGGGATTACTCCCTCATTTGTTATTTTCCTTTATCTCGCTAGCCCGCAGGATCATTAACCTCTTCATGTTTGGCTTGCGGGACAATGGGGACAAGGCTTTCCTCTAACACTTTCTGCTATTCGACCAGCCCTCATCATGCCTATTATGACATTTTGACCCCCACGGATTGAACTAACTTTTGCTTTTAAGATCATCTCGCCAGCCCATGGGATGATTTCTTATTTGCTTTCATCCCTGCAGGGTGGTGGGGTGACCCTATCCTTCCTCTGTGTTGGCCTCATCCCACTACCCCACGGTGACATCTTTACCTTTAACTTAACCTCATGGGGTGGCAGGACAACCACTTTACCCTTGCAATATATGATATCCCTATAGCCTGCAGAATATCTTTTGCCTTTGAATAACCATTGTAGGGCTATGGGGAAACCCATTTCCCTGCATAATACATACATCTCGCTACCCCGCGAGACATAACTGCTTGATAAAGGAGTCGTGTGGGGTGAAATTTCCCTCTTGCTAATATGTGCCCCACAACGCTACTTTAAGTTCTAGATAGACCTTGCGGGGTGAACATAAGACCCTTACTTAAGTGAAATATTTAGCACATGGTCTATAAGTTGAGGGTAGAGGGGGTCATGAACAATGTGAGCACTAGGAAAGTGGGAACTAAGGACTTAGGCAAAAATAATAAAACTTGCCCCTCGTAATTAAAAGGTAACCTACCCAAGATTAAAGACCTACGACACGAGGCCGATCATAGAATGACTAAAAACCCTCCTGATCATAACTTAAAGGATTTCAACCTGCCATTGTCGGTCAACAACAAAATAGAAGAGGTATGGATCATTTCTAAGTGCAGACACAAAGGATTAAAACCCTATCAAAAATTTCAAGAAACCCTAACCCTAGGGGAAACAAGAGACAAAAAAGGGCAAAATTTGACACTCCTAACAAGTAGTATGGAGGGAAGGAGGAAGAAAGTGAGGGGAGATAAAATTAGAGATGGATGGAAGGATAGGTAGGTAGAGAGAGGAAGAGGGGAGTTAAAGAGATTGAGAGGGGAGATATATGGATATATATATAGAAAGGAGATAAAGAGAGAAGGGGAGAGGGAAGATAGAGAGTAGAAATGGATGGATAGGTAGAGAATCAAAGAGAGGAAAGGAGGGAGGTAGGTATAAAGAAAGAGGGTTGGAGGGAGATGTATGTAGAGAAACAAATGTAGGTAGGGAAGGAGGGAGAGGTATGTATAGAGAGAGGGAGAGGATAGATAGATATAAGTAGAGATAGAAGGTGGGAGGAGGGAAGGAGAGTTATATAGAGAAATAATAGGGACATGGTGAGGGGAGGTGTGTGTATATATATATATATATATATATATAGAGAGAGAGAGAGAGAGAGAGAATTAGAAAGATAGGTCTAGATCTTGATTGAGATGGAGAGAGGGGAGAGAGGGAGAGTGAGAGAGGTAGAGAGAGGGGAGTGAGGGGAGTGAGGGAGAGTGATAGGGAGAGAGAGGGAGAGATAAAGCTCATGGGAGAGAGAGAGAGAGACAGAGAGAGAGAGAGAGAGAGAGAGAGAGAGAGAGAGAAGTGGAGAGGGGTAATGGAAGGGAGAGAGGAAGAGGTATGCAGAGAAAGAGGTAGGGAGGGAGTGAGGGATTTTGAAATCAGGGATCACTGAAATGGGGGGGTGATTCAGTGATCTACCAGTTAATGAGTTTTTTGACTTATCTTTAAACCACCAGAAGCATAAACATGAAACTGAAATGCAAAAACACAAAATAACCAACCACAAAATCATAACACCGGGATTTTTTATGTGGAAACCCAAATGGGAAAAACCACGGTGGGATTGGAACCGACAATATTATTCTACTATGGCTAGTAGAAAAACAATATTACAATATGGGGAATGCACAGGCATTCAGGCATATTGCCTAGAGCTCACTGCTTAAATACAATAAGGGCTACAACCTCAGAAGCCTCACTGCCTTACTGATCAATTAAAATGATGAAATACAATGGAAGAACTCCAAAATAGTATCTAGTAAATTCCTGGATGAGTTCCAGTTAAGTGCCAAATCTCTGACCGTATTTTCTCTGCAACTCTGCTATGTTTCCTATCTCAATCAGCTATCAGATCAAGAATGTGCATGTGAAACTACGCTACAAAGAATTCTTGATCACTACTCACTCACATATCAATCATACCACACACCAAAATATCTTTTGCACCGGTCTTATATATCTACAGACACAAAATAGATCATTCACCAAATTGGCCTGCTAATGTAACATGTAGTCATATGTCAGCTTGAGCAAATCACCAAAGATAAATGAGGATCACCAAATTGATGATAAAATTATGTCTCTATGTTGGCCCAATCATTCCATACATGATTCATGACACCGCAATCACCGGAAAGCTTCTAGACCAAAACTGCTCTACTCAACCTGAAATACTAATTAATTGGCTATCGGATCACATTTGCTTCCAGATATCAAGATCTATCATTACCAGATAGGAATCTCATGAAGAGTTGCCATCAATGAAAACCTAAACCATTAATCAAGCATCAGCAACCACCGAATGAGTGTCAATTTCCAACAAGGGGAGGTATCTAGGGAGAAGGAGAGAGGAGATAAATATAAGTAAAGAGATGGAGAGAGAGAGAGAGAGGGGAGGGGGGGAGGGGGAGAGGGAGAGGGATGTGAGATAGAGAGGAGAGAATGTGAGTGGGGGAGGTAGAGAAGAGAGGGGAGATAGAGAGTAGAGTGAAGGATGAGAGAGATTGGTTTAGAGCTTGGGGAGAGAGAAGAGAGTGAGATAGAGAGAAGGGGAGATAGCGGGAGAGGGAAAGTGATAGGTCTAGAGATCGAGGGAGACAAAGAGAATAAAATAGACACAGAGAGAATGATGATAGGAGATTGGTGATTATGACTCCTAGAAATATGAAACTATTCTCAAATATCCTACCAATATATACATAATAAAAAACTTAAAGTATAATAAAGGTAAAAGACATATTTTAAATGTCAAGTTTGTACTTAAATGTTATATTATATGTATATATCTTGAACTTGGGACTGAGGTTTAGTGTTGAGGGGAAGAGTGTCTTTTATATAGCTTTATGTGACCAAAACATGTCCGTGTTATTCTTAATAAGAAAAGGTATGTTTTTTTCTTTAAACCATAATATGTACGTGTTTTTTGTATCATAAAATCACGTATGTTTTTTAAACATGTACATGTTTTGTCTTGTACTTAGGCTTGGGAGATTCATTTCTCTCATTTTGACGTTTTTTTTTCTTCCATTCTTGTTTCTCAACTTTCTCGTCATCAAGTTTACACATTATATATTGGGTCTTAGTAAAATTACCACCATAATTTTGCACTTCTTCTGAGATTTCTAACCAAAGAGTTTTTTCAAATTTGAACTACATTAACATATTTATTTTTAATTTCTTTCACTAATGTTTTTATAGGACATATGTATTGCATTTTTTTAGTAACTTTATCCAAATTTGAAAAAATTATATATTATTGTTCTACACTTCATTCTTTACACGCTTACAAAAAAATGCATTTGTAATTATTTTGGTGCAAGTTATGTGACCTACATGCTTAGTGGTCTGATTTTCAGGATGTGTCCACTTCGAAAAATCATAAAAAAAAAATACTTAACAACAAATACACGTCTAGTATTCACTCTTAACTATATTTCGAGCAATCAAAATACTAAATGTAACTATAAAAAATTGACTCACACACCAAACACTACGTTATATTTTGCTAAAAAAAACTAGAACAGTTTTATGTGTGGGAAACATTTGACCCTCTTCATCTTATCCATTTTTGAAAATCTTTAGTAATTTAGAAACTAGATTCAAAATATTACAATTTTTGTTCCTTATGTATCTTAAAATTGTGAGTGCATGAGTCCCAAAATACTCCTCCAAGTTCATCTTTAGATTATTTCACAAAAAAAAAAAGTGGTCACTTAAGACCCACTTTTTCAGACCTATCTTGGTGCACTTACTCATAAACTTTAAATGTTATGTGGGATTCCTATAAATTCTCATATTTTTTATGGCAGCTACAACATAATCATCGCAGGGTATAAGAGAAGGCTATATTGGGTATGAATTTATGACTCGAGGTTTGAAATATAATTTTAATTTTTTATTTCATCCAATATAGGCATTAGATTTTAGAGCCCAAGTAAAATTTCATTTTTCATTTGGAGGGTTATGAGTTCATTTCTAAAACTTCTTGTATGAGCTTTGGCTTTACAATTCCTTCTTGTACAAAAAACCAATGAAGGTTGTAAACTATGGATGGAACCCCTTTGGTTTCTTGGAGGAAATTTCACTCAATAATTACATTGGAAGATAAGGATTGAAGATTCTTTTCAATATTTTGTGTCATGTATGTGTTGCGGGTTATAAGTGAAGTGTCTGAGAGGAGTAGCAATATTTTTGGTACTATTATTTATAATTCTCTCTTTTATTATGGAGCAGCTTATTTATATTAATTTTTTATTTCTAGATCAATTTTAGATGTCTATGTATTCATCTTTAGTTGGGTAAAGTTGTAATGAGTTTTATGCAATTCTCTAGGTGATATTTTGTAAGTGTGATTATCATCATTTTTTTTGTTGATGTTACTATTATAATTTTACTTGTGTTACAATACATTTTATGTTAAAAATAATTTTATATCAATTTGAGAATACCTTGATATTTTTGTGTGAAGTTTTTGTAAATCGGGTATCTATACATTATGAAAAAAATAAGTTGTGTGGGTATTTCAAAATTATTTACAAAAGTGATTTCATGGGGGTTTGGTTGGCAATTGACACTCATCCGATGGATTATAGTGCATGGATAATGGATTAGGGTTGTCATTGATGGCAGATCTCCTTGGAAATTCTATTTGGTAGTTATGGTTTTTGGTAATCGGTACAGGAAGTGGTCTGGTAATCTATCACTGGTATTTTGGGATATGCAGAGAACTTTTGGTCTGGAATCTTTGCAGTGATTGCGGTGGTGAGATTCATGCATGGGATGATAGGGCCAACATGTATAAATCATTGAGACTCTATTTGGTTGATCTGCATATGTTTTGGTGATCCAGTCTAAACCGACACCCGGTTACACGTTACATTGCATATTATGGTTGGCCGACTTGATGAATATTTTATTTTCAATTGCAAATATATATATGACTGTTGTAGAAGATCATTTTGATGTGTGGTATGAGCAAGTAGTGATTGAGAAACCTATTTGGTACAGTTTCATGTGCGCATTCTTTATCTGGTAGCTGACTGAGAAGCAGAACAAAGCAAAGTTGTAGAGGTGTTACAGTTAGACTTTTTGCACTTAACTAGAACTCATCAAAGCATTGTCTGGTGCTATTTTGGAGTTCAATCATTGTATTTCTCATTGTAAATTATTTGTAAGTCAGTGAGACTTCCATATTGTAATATGAGCGATGAACTCTAGACAGTGAGCTCGAATGCATGTGCATTCCCACTTTGTAATATTTATGTACTCTTGATCACAGTATATGAATATTGTGGGTTCCAATCCCACCGTGGTTTTTCCCTTTCTGGGTTTCCACGTAAAAATCTTGGTGTTATGATTTTGTGGTTGATTATCTTGTTTTTTTCTGTATTTTACTTTTTGGCATTTGCTTTCGGTGGTCTAAGAATAAGTTTGAAAGTTTATTTGCCGGTAGAACACTGATTCACCCCCCCCCCCTCCTCTCTGTGTTCCTTGATTCCAACAAGTTTGATTTACATTATTGTTTCTCACATTTGATGTATGTTGTTGTAACTTAAGGAAATCAAAAAATATTTTATATGGGATTTTGCATTGCTATCAGAGCAAGATCTTTCCAGCCTACAAGTTAAATTTATTTGCATTGATGTTTCAAAGAGAAAGAGAACTTAGATATTGGATGAGAGAGAAAAATAAATTAGCATCTCAAACCTTTGGTGTTATAAGATAAATTATAGGGGAGAAAGAATATTAATTGATGAAGAAAGGGGAAAAAAATCTCCAATGAAATGTCATTAGGTTAAACTAGAGAAGATATATTGACAAATTTAATGATACAAATAACATACACTTTAAATGAGGTGAAGAATTTTTATATTAATAAATATTTATGAGGTGAAGGAAGTATCTAAAAATGGTAAGTCTACAAGGAGTTATTTTCCAAAACCATCAAAGCCTACATTTTTTAGAAGAAAGAACAAGCTTTAGAAGATCGCTCAAGAGAGGGACTTGAAAAAATGCAGAGGAATGTAGTAACAAATTTGAAATATTTAAGACGACCATTCCATTCTATAATGAGAAGAAACAAAAAGATAAATTCAAAATAGCCAACAAAATGATGGGAATATTGCATTGCAATATAAACTTACAAAATTGAATGCTTGTGCATTTGATGGTAGTGTCAAGATTTTAGCAAGAGCATACATACAAAAGTCAAGCCCCCCAAAAAAATACAATCAAATCTATAATGGAAGAAGATGCTATTCACTTTTCCACTTTACATTTGGAGGGAATTTCTTTTGATTGATGGCATCATGGATTGATTATATTGGGCCATGACCATGTACAAACATTCAATGAATTTAGTCAAAGAATCCTAGACCATTTTCAAAGGAAGGATGAAGATGATTATTTTAGATAGCTAGAAAGAATCAAACAACATAGTTTAGTGGAAGCATATGTGGATAAATTTTACCATGTTGCAGTTATGGTGCCTCATGTTTCTAAGAAGAGAATTACATTCCTCTTTATGGAGGGTTTGGTTAAACCTCTCAAGGGTTTTATGAATGCTTTTTCACCTACATATTTGCAAAAAATCCATTAGTGCTTTAATCTTTGAGCCATTTGTGTGGAAAAATAATTTATCTCATTAAACCAAAGTATCCATGTTTTGACATCTAAATAGAGGGTTTGAAAAGAAGGAACTTCATGCACCATTTCAAAACAATACTACACATATAATTACAACAACAACAAAAATAGATGAATAAAAAAATAATGATATTAGGAGAAATAAACTATGGTTTTCTTCTCGAAAACCATGGATTTGTGGCCAAAGGTGTCTTAGATAAGGACAAACCCATTATATTGAGGTGGCATCTAATTAATATTTGGATTCAAAGAGTGAACTTGAGGTTTTTGTTGATTTGAATAAGACCTTAGTTCGCTCAATTAAGATAAACAAGGAAAGGAGACAAATAATAATGGCATATTTGTAGCACTTTTAGGAGCTCCAAGATATCATTATTTTAGATTATGTGAAGTGTTATTTAGACAATGGATGACTATGTTGATAAATAGTGGGGCTTCCCATAATTTTAATTATGAAGGCTTGGTAATGAAGAGACGATTGAAGATAGAAGTTATAGTTGATGGATTCATTATGCCTTGTACCACTATGATTAGGCAACTCAATATAAGGTTTGGATATTATAAGATATGTGATGAATTTATATTGTTTGGATTGGAGGAAATGATTTGGTTCAGGGCACATAATGGTTTCATTATTTAGGATAATTCGCATAGAACAATCAAACTATGTAATTGAGGTTTAAATCAGATGGGAAAGATGTGGTACTTAGAGGAATTTCTAATGGAACTCCATGAGTGATAACAAAAAAAATGAATGAAGAGTATTTTTCAAAGAGGCCAAGTTGCATGAGTAGAAAGATACATGATAATATCCGTTCATCCATGTATATCAACATATTATAACCTATTATAAACACTCCATACTGTCATTGTAGAGAGTACAAATAGGAGATTGAGAAGACCATAAAGGAAATTCTTAATATGGGTTACATAAGAATTATCTCCAATATATTTAGGTCTTTAGTTGGTCTTGTTAAAAATAAGGATGGTGATATGCAAGTGCACATTGATTATAGGGATTTGAATAAGAGGACCACAAATAATAGATATTATATTACTAGAGTGAATGAGTTAATACATGAGTTTCATGAAAATATTTACTTTTCAAAATTGATTTGAGATGAGGATATCATAATATTAGTATGAGAGATGATGTGAAAAATACAACTTTAAGGTGTCATTATAGACTCTTTGAGTTTTTGGTCATGCAATTTGGATTTACAAACGCTTGGGCCACCTTTCAGCCATTCATGAACCATAGATTTAGCAAGCTGTTAAGAAAATATGTATTATGTTTATTTGATGATATTTTGGTTTATAGTAAACCATGGGAAGATTATTTAAGACATTTGGATATAGTTATGGGCATTTTGGAACAATGATTTCTATTTCAAAAGATGTATAGATTTGAGTTTGGATTAATAGCTCATTTTTACACTTGGGGCATTTTATTAGTACAAAAAGTGTAGATATGGATAAACAAAATATTTAAGAAATTTTAGATTGGCCTCCTTCTACTAATCTAATACAACTGAAAGGATTCTTTGGATTATGTTGTTATTACAATATATTTGTGAAAGGATTTTCTCAATTGGATACATCTTTGATATATTTGACAAAGAAAGGATCTGTTTCAACATATGGTCTGAAAATTCTAAAAGAACTTTTAATAGTTTAAGGAGGTAATGAGCTCATGCCATGTACTTTCTATTCTTGATTTTTCTTTACTTTTTATTGTTGAATATGATGTGTCTAGAGAAGGTCCTATCTCTAAAAGGTCATCCAATTATAAATAAATTTAATTTAGAGAAAAATTATTTCATTTATGATAACTAAATGCTTTCAATCATGTATGCATTGGAGATGTTTAGATAATATTCAGTTTGTGGAATATTTATTGTGAATATTAATCATAATAGTCTTAAAAACAATTGTAACAATAAAACCTGAATGACCACCAACAAAAATGGGTAAGCAAGTTTCAAGAATATAATTTTGATATAGATTATATGAAAGGAAAAAAGAAATGTTGTGGCTGATGCACTTTCTAGGATGCTTGAATTATGTTCACCTTTCTTTGTTTATGTTGATTGGAAAGTCTCCATTATTGTTGAGTATGCTAAGAATAAATTTGCTACCGATATTCTTAATGAGGTGATGAAACATGATAGGCATATAGTTGTGAAGGGGTTGATCTTCTATAGAAATAGAATCTTTTTGGTGCTTCTGTAATCAAGGAGAAGAATTTGAAACCATTTCATAATACACCACTAGTTGGAAACCAAGAGTACTACAAGAATTACAAGAAGTTTTTTGAGAGATTTACATGCAAAGAGTTGAAAGAGAATGTGCACACACATATTAGAGAATTCATGATTTTCCTAAAGAACAAAGAGTAGTAGATTTTTCTAGTATGACTAATTCATCCATTATTAATTCTTCAGCAAATATGATAGAACATATTCATGGACTTCGTCATAGGTATTCCTAAATTTTAAGGTAGAGATTGCATTTAGGTTGTGGTTAATAAGTTGGCCAAATATTCACAATTAATTGCTATCCCTTCAAATTTTAAGGAACCTCAAGTAGCAAATATATTTTTCAGAGGGGAATTTACATTATATGGGCTGTCTAAGAACATTTTTTAGTGATAGGGACATCAAGTTTCTTAGTTTTTTTGGTAAGAACTTTTCTTTTTGACATATACAAAACTTACTGTAGGAGTTAAGTGGTGATTCCTCAACACCCCAACATTAGTTGCTAGACCAAAGTATCTTCCACAACAGAGGAAATGGAAAAAATGGCATGCTTCATCAATTCAACATTGATTGATTAAATATAAAATATACAATGAGATGCCTTTCTTATAAAGACAAGGTTGAGGGATAGTATTAGACAAGATTATGGCATGACTCTTAATCCTATGTTATGAGACAACTACCTCAAACAAATATTAAATGACCCGGGAAACTAGAATTAAATATAATTCATTAAAACCTTAAGATATGATAAGATCTAATCTAGAAAATTAAGAATTATAGAAGGACACCTATGACCTAAGTAAACTTAATTCATGCGAATAAAACCCCTACTAGGAAGTAGCTAAGTACAACACCTTTACTAGGTACAAAACCTTATTCACACCAACACCCTCCCCGCCGCTCCCTTTTAGTGCAACTTAGGGAGTAGATTATTAAGAAAATGATACAAGATCAGTATGGCTATTGGCTACTATTCCATGTTAGGTACTTGTTGACGGGTGTTTTGACACACCAACAGTCAGGTAGTTTATGCAAACACTCACCACCTCTCCTGAAAAGTAACGAGTTTGGAAAAACCCACTACTCCAAGGTCTCTGTAGTCGGGTCTTGATGGTGATGGATAGCCCAATGGTTGATATGGTTATACCTGTAAAGGGGCCTGCTGGTTAGAACTAAATCTCACTGGTTATGGATAATTGCACTTCCTCTTTTTTTGTAGTTTATGATTTAAGATTCTCTAGGGAAATAAAATGTGAAGCGTAAAGAGAAACAAGAAAATAACAATAAAGATCAATATAATGGCAACTTAATGAGCTACTCAATCAGTTCCCTGCAATCAAAGCAATTATCAAATATTATCCAAGTTAGCATACAACAACGGACCTCCAGAAAACCTGCAAAACCATCAATTTCACAAATCTACGGAAATAAAATCATCAACAATATGGCCTATCACAGTATTTCTCATACACCACTGACGTGCGCAAAATGATTCATAGAATGATAGAAAAAAAGATTAAACCACGTTGCTAACTCAAAACAATAGACGTTACCAAATTACACAGAACAATTTGGTAGAATATAAACGTAGATCGGGCAATCTACAAGCTGCTTTTCATATTAATCTCCATAAATGTATAACAAAAATAACTCAAACTTCTTAACAATCTGCAAAACACTCTAAAATCTCTAGGTAGGCCACAAATCATCAATTTGGAACCCTTACAAATGAATTCAACTTCTCAATTTATAGAAATTTTCCACCCTACTATCTAGGAAATAACCCTATTCTAAATTAAGAACTCATCCTAGGAGTCGCAATTAGCTTGCAAGTTTCTACCTTGATACTCCACTTAACTACAAAATGGGGATTGCATGAGCACTACGAAGACCCTGCTTGGTGAGCCACGTTTTCGTAATCATGCAAAATTTCTCTCAAAATTGGAACTTGAGTAGGAGCAGCAGTTTTTAAAATACAAGAAAAAGCTTTGCTATCTTTAGAAATTGTATGCTTATCTTTTTATTTCTTGGTAAAAGCCTTATAATTTTCAATTATACATGCAACTGCCTAGACTGGAGAATTAGATACATGCTTAATTCTAAATTTATATTTCTTCAAAACCTCATCCACATGTGCTCCTTGTTCCTCTAAATCCTTCACCGTATCTGCCACCTCTTGACATTGAGTAATCATCTATGTGTATCTATCCATAAGGGCGACATCGAACAAGGTAGTAGGTCCTAGGTGTTGTGCCTCATATGTAGCCCACTAATTCAAAACTTGTTGCTGGTCCATTATTCCCCTATCAGCTATTCTGAGGCCAAAAGGTCCCAGTATGTTTGTCACAAAATTCTCATATGACAAAATTTCCCTGAGGAGAGGGTCCCGAATGTCAGTCATATCCTTGATATACTGTTGATACGTCTCTATCTTCAGCTCCAAAATGTATACATAGGACTGTAAGTTTTCATAGCTATCTCCTCCTAAGAGATCCTCTTTTACTACCACCTCTTCTCCTAGCCATAGTATCCTTTTCAAAACTTAGAGCTATTTATTAAAGGTGCTCTCATTCTGCTCCCATTATATGGAGCAGGTTGCCAAAGCTCCACCTGTTTGTATCGCCTTACGGTATATTTCTACTGTATTCTACAAGAACAACCTAATCTTGGTTGCATTTACCTGGGTCCAAGATTTGGCGGCAGTAGCCACTCGTCTCACCTCTACTAGTGCCTTTACTTCTCCCTCTGGTAGTGATGAGGTTGAAGGCACGTCATCAGTTCTACAAGAGTCCAGAGGCTTACTCATTTCAACCAGGAACTGTTTATATTGCCCAAGTTGCACCTTAAGCTCCATATTTGAGGTATGTTCTTTTTCAACACGCCCTCTGACAACACTTGTAGCTAGCTCCAAGGTATCTAGCTCTCCCCACTTGGTTTGCTTACCCAAATTTACCTGTGATATTTGATACTTGGGAGAAACCTGTCCTTCAACTTCATGTGGTAATGCCACATCTGCAACCACCTCACCAGGATTTTTTTTTGACAAATGAAGGATGGTTTTTAGTTTTGTAACCTTTAGAGGTTCCTCAGTGATTACTTGTTGTAAAGTGACCTCTGGGAGTTCTTCTTTTCTCTTTTTATTCCTGAAGGTAAACTCCAGCCATTGTGATATATCTTCAACTTTATCACCTTGATGTGGTACAATATCCATAGTTATGACATGAACCTCTGCCTGCTCCTCTGCTTCATCTCTTACTTCGGCTCCCATTTTCCCACAATCTTGGGGTGAGGAACTCTGGCGGGCTAGATTAGCTTGGAGAGCTTGTTGTTTGTGTAATTCTCCTAGTTTTCCACTGACCTCTTCATTCAATGCCATTTCTTCATCACCTGGCTCTGTCTCTGCTTGCTTGGCTGCTATATCCTTAAGAAGAACTTCTTGATCTTGGGGAGTTAGGATCAACCTTTCATTCAATATGTCTTCTGCCTCACCCCCTTCACCTTCTAGCGACCATTGTTGCTCAAGATCCTCTTCTTCTTGATCGGAGTCAGACTCGACATTTCTAACTTTCACCCCTTCAATGGTGGATGTGTAGCCTTGCACTTCGGGCTACCCTGCAAATATATTGACTAATGGTGGTGTAGGAGCAGTGGTGCCTAGAGCACTTGTTGTACCTGTTGAAGGTGGTTGAGCGGGTATCTCCTCAGTAGATTCTACATTCTCTTCTTGTTCCTTGGTACCCTCTCCTTCAATGTAGCCTATAGCCGTCCTTGGTGGGAGAACTTTGGCGAGTGGCACCGCGCGTAGCCCATTGGTCACCCCTAGGTCTGCAGCCTTCTTCAATAGTTCAGACTCACTCATCTTTTCTTGGAGTTTCTTCAATAAGTCCTCAGTGCTTTCTTGAGGCTTGTCTTCCTCACCTGGGTTGGTGGAGGTATTCTACCTTGAGGTTGACCTTGTCTTTCGAGCGTACTCCTTATGGCCTCTTGACTGAGGTACCCCTGAGGTGGATTCCTTTTATTTTATTTTTGATATGTTGGGCCTTACCCTCTAGCTTAACCATTGTTTAGTCCTATTGATGACCAGCTAGGAGACCTTCTCCATATTTGTATCTTCAGTTGCAGACCACTTTACTGGGGAGAGGGACCTCTTATCTATACCTAATTCTTTATAGACTGGATCAAGTAACTCTCCATCATCCCTCAGGTCTTTAGGGAGGTTAGTTTTAATACCAAAATCTCTTACCTGTGGGACAGATAACCTATTATAGTTCTTTTCCCTCACCTCAAAACTATCTTGTAAGTTGGCCCAAAAGTCTTCCAGGCTGGGCCTATGCCCCTCATATGCCTTAGGAATAGCTTGTTTGAGTTTCCCATAGGGATCATAAAATTCCCTATTATGATCATATTCTTTCAAGTTTAAATCTTGAAGCTCTTGTTCCACCAGTTTTGCCACTTGTATCTTGGAATAGGCAAAGTATTTAATAGACACTGAGAAATCAATTCCTATTTTATGTTTCAATGACAGCAATGACTAAAGGCCTACAAGTTGCCTTACATATTCTATCATTATCACCCTATCGTTGCAATAACGAGGCAGCAACATTGGGTTCCCTGTGAATCCACTAACCCTGATGTAAGTGGAGCATGGGTTTTGGATGAACCAACATGCCCACTCTCGGATTATAGCCATAGCTTCTGGGCTAATCCGATATCCTGCATCCCCTATCAATTTGATGATTATTGGGAAAACAAAGGCATCATTAACTCTCTTGAAATGCAGCTTAGCATTGGCTAGAGTGAGTTGGGAATAATACTACCATATCTTCTTCTATCCTTCCTTCTCTCCCAATTGTCCTTCCACCTGTAGGCCCGAGAATTTTCCAGCTCTGGTAGCTACCCAGATGACATATGATGTGAAGAAGAATTTATGTGTATGTTGCACCTCTTTCATCTGCTTACAGATATTATCGAAGAAGATCTGTGGCCAATCAAAGTATTGTTTCCCTATTATGATAGTGCTCATGAACTGGAACATCTAGGGATGGAAGTGCTTGCATTCTGACTTGCCAAAGGCCCTGCTGAGCATAATGATCAAGTCCTTTTGGGGTTCTTTCAAATCCTCTCTTAGGATCTTTGTTGCCTTAATCCCTGTCTTTCTTTCTTCTTCTAGCCAATTGGCATTCATGTGCCTCTTATTGGCTGATATTTTGTCATTCCATGCCTTTAAGGCCTCTTCTTCGGTTAGCAGAAACACGTATTCCCTGGTGGGGATACCAAAGACGAACCCAAGCATATATGGGGATAAGTCTATAACTATTTTTCCCTGTGCGTCTGTGCACTTTCTAATCTCTGGATTGAAAAATGGGGCAATGGCAATTATTAATTCTGGTGTCTACAATGATTGGAGGAATACAGTGGCCTCTACTAGGCTGAATCTCTTGATTCTTCGGTGGAGAGCCTCTAGGCTAGGTTTATTCAATTGAGTTTTGATATCTTCTATTTCTATGTGGCTGATTTCAGTCTTTGCAACCCATCTGATTTGATCCTCATGCTTTGAGACATGAACCTGTCCCTGGTAATGGTACTTCATAGTGGCTAGAAGTCTGTCAATTTCTTTGCCTCTTTTTTTGGTAGATGAGTCCATCTAACCACTCGAACGTGCAAGCAAAACAAAAATCTTCAGTCTCCAAAATTAGGCATAAACTTTAATTGGCTTCGAGATTTCGAGGTCACGAGGTCCTGGGTTAGGTATAAGGGGAGAAGGCTCAGAACTCTGGGGTTCTGAGGTTCCGAGGTTAGGTCTACACAAAAACCTCCCAGAACTCTGGGGCTCCGAGCTCATGGAATATGGGGATCTGGGGTTCCAGGGTGTGGAAATGGAAACTACACGGAACTCCGAGGATCCAGGGTTCTAGGGTGTGGAAATGGAAAGGCACCCGGAACTCCGGGGATCTGTGGTTCCGGGGTGTGGAAATGGAAACTACCCGGAACTCTGGGGATCCGGGGTTTTGGGGTGTGGAAATGGAAAGGCACCCGAAACTCTGGGAATCCGGGGTTCCAGGGTGTGGAAATGGAAACTACCCAGAACTCTGGTGATCCGGGGTTCCAGGGTGTGGAAATGGAAAGGCACCCAGAACTCCGGGGATCCAGGGTTCCGGGCTCAAAACTAGGGCATGCAAAAACAACGACAACAAAAAAAACATGAGAACAAAAGAAAAAACAAATGAAAAAGGAAAGGGAAGGAAAATCTAACCCAAAAGAACATGACGAGGGGGAGAAAATTCACCAACCTGGGAATCGAAATGCTCGAAAACGCCAAGGAAAGCTTGGAGGTCCAAAAGTTCACAACTTGCAGCTAGGGAGGAGGAGCTCTGAATGCACATAATGAATTTTAAAAGTCCATGATCTCTATTTATAGTTCCCCGAACCCGTCCGTACGAGAGCGTTTAACACAACCCCGAGACTCCGGGGTCCCGAGCTTCCGAGCTCGACAAAAGAAAAAGAACACCCCACCCCGGAACTCCGGGGATCCAGGGTTCCGAAGCAGGCAATGAAGACGACCTTGGGACTTCGGGACTCCAGGGTTCCAAGGTCAACAACAAAAGACCTCGGGACTTTGGGGCTCTGGAGTTCTGAGGTAACCAACAAAGACCTCGGGAGTCCGGGACTCTGGAGTTCCGAGGTAAAAACCAAAAAAGACCTCCGGACTTCGGGACTCCAGAGTTTCGAGGTAAAAAGAAAAAAAAAGGGGGGCCCACATTTTGACTCAAGGAGACTAATGGGGAAATAGATATGCTAGGCATAACATATGGTGACTGTCAGGAAAAAATGACTATAGGCAATTTAGAATTTCAGAATCTCTGGTTAACCCAACACTTAAGGCTATTATCATTCAAAAGGACGTATAAGAGTAAAAGATGAGTGAAGTGATGAACAAACAACCAAAACGAGAAATAGGCATGATTAACTCTTAAGTGCATGTGTATGATTTGTTACTCCATCACTTCAATAATGTAGATAGTCAGAGAAAACTAGGCGCAAGCTACATAGGTGAAGTCATTAACCGTGTTTCATGCAAGGTTATCCTGGGCATAGCTCTGCTGCGAGTCAGGCATCTATAGCCCCGACAAAGATACCTCTGGCTTCCATCAAACAGTGCTCCACTGCCAGTCAGGCGTCCATAGCCCCGGTGGAGGTTACTTGAAACACCCATTTGAGTTGCTTAAGAGGATTGTTTCTCCCTTCTTTTTTTCTCTCTCTTTCTCTTTTTTTCTTAAACATTATAAGATATAGAGAATGACTTCTTTCTTCGGTAACCTTTTAAGCAACTTTCAAACATTGAAGTTCGATAACTGGGTTGGGAGTCACGATGGATAACATGAAATGCCTTGACTTCGGATTTTTCACTTGACAACCAGTTTATCTATTATCTCACAAAACCTTTCAGAAGTATCTTAATATGACGTTAGTGCTGAGTTTATCAAGCTATCCTTTTCCAAATTGAAAGTCAAAACTTGCATCATATTTAAATGATTATATACCACTTTGAACGAGTATAGACAAAGGTTTCAAACTTAACCAACTGACAATGGAATCATAAATAGAAGAGAGTCGAAGTCTCTTAGAATTTGGAAAGGTGTTATACAAAGGCTACCTACTTCCTTTTAGAATCTTTAAGAACAAAACATGTATACCCCGACTCAACAAACAAAAGAACAAACAAGCAAAGAAAACAAAACAAAAGGGAAAACACACAACAAGGCCCAAAAAACACGAAGCACAACAAAAAAGAAAACAACTAACTACTATATACAACACGTTAAGCTTTATTGAGGATTTAATCGAAGTAGTGCTTGAGGAACTGACCATTGACGGGCAATGGTACCAGTTCTCTAGTCAATGAGCTCAACCTAAAAGTGTTCTTGCCTAGAATTTCAGCTATTTGGTAAGGACCTAGCCACAACCTTTCAAACTTGTGATGATCACCTTTCTTTTCCTTGGCCTTGTCCCATAATAGGACTAGGTCAGAGATCTGAAAATCTTTCACCTTGGCCCTTTTATCAAACCATCGCTTAACAACGACTTGATGCTTGGAAAGTGTTGTAGCGTATTAATCCTTTTTTCATCGAGTCTTAATAAGTTTAAGAGGTGAACCTCTACCTGATCCTCAATGTCAAGTTATTTCATTAATTGGAGAACCGGTATTTGCAAGTTAATTGGGAAAACAGGGGTTTGGCCATAGACAAGGTAGTATGGAGAATTTCCCAAGGCGGCTTTTACTCTGGTTTGATCAGCCCATAAGGCATATCTCAATTGATTATGCCAATCCCTAGGGTTTTTCTCAAGTAACTTCTTGATGACATCTAGGATGTTCTTGTTCGTGCATTTAGCTACCCCATTACCTTGCGGGTAATAGTTGGATGAAAATTTTAATATCACTTTATATTGGTATGACCATTGCATCAACTGTACAGAAGTAAAAGCAGGACCATTATCACATACTAGAGCGAATGGCATACCAAACCTGGTGACGATATGCTCTTCAATAAATTTCAGGACTACCTCAGCAGTAGCATTTCAGCATGCAATGGCTTCTGTCCACCGGGTACAATAATATGTTGCTTTAAGAATAAACTTATGTCCTGCAGAAGAGTTAGGGTTAATAAAACCCACGAAATCCAATGCCCATTAAGCAAAAGGTCTTACCTTGAACACTAGTTGGAGAGGCATAGCGGGATTTCTTTCTCTGGAGGCTGCAGTTTGGCACGTATGGCAATGTCGAACATGCTCATGAGTATCCTTAAATATGCTAGGCCAATAATATCCAACCTTCAAGATTTGATGTGCAGTGGCATCTGCTGACCCATGACCAGTACCATATTTCTTGTGAAATTCCTCAATCATATTATGGGCTTCTTGATGATCAAGGCACCAAAGGTAGATACCCTCATAATTTTTTATATAGAGTGTCGAATCCTTGATCATATAATTAGCACTCTTGAGCCTTAATGCTCGCCTTTGCGTGGTTGTCAATCCCTCAGGACACTTATTATTCAACAATACAAATACCAAATCTGTGTACCAAGGGTCTTGAGTGAATGACTTCAATGTATATTGTTGGCACTGGATTTGAGGGATGTCGGTCGCCATGGCCTGAGACAATCCTTGACCTCGGACCAACTTCATTGGATGCATCTCTAAGTCAAATTCTTACAATATTGCCATCCATTTCCCTCGTTGTTCTCCCAGTTCATACTGCATGAGTAGTGACTTCATTGCTTGGTCAGGAACGATCACATAAATTTTACTCCTTAGGACGTAATGTCTAAACTTCTTGACTGCTCTTACTAATGCAAAGGCTTGTTTTTCAAGAGCAGAATATCTAACCTCAGCACTTTTGAAAGGAGAGCTCATAAATGCAATAGGCTTCTCGTCTCCTCCTTGCCTCTGCATCAAAATAGCTGCTCCTGAGTGTAGCGAAGCAAAAGAATATATGTAAAATGACAGTGTGTAATTAGGGCTAGTTAGTACAGGAGCTTCAGCAATGGATTTCTTGATCTAGGCGAAAGCCTCTTTTTCTTCGGTTGTCCATTTGACCTTAGCATCCTTCTTCATCATTTCATTCAAGGGCTTGACTATTTCTACAAACCCAGTAATGAACTTTCTAACAAAATTGATCTTCCTAAAGAAAGATCTCATCTCCTTTTTACTGTCGGGCATTTGTAATTTTAATAAAGCTTCTACCCGATCTAGGTCTATAGATATCCCCTTCTCAGAGATTACGTGGCCAAGTATCTTTCCTTCAGCCACTCCAAACACACATTTCTTGGGGTTAATGGAAATCCTATATCTTCGACATCTCTCCAATACCTTTATGAGGTGGTCTGGGTGGTCTTCTCTAACCTTGGAAAATATCGTCAAATCGTCCATATAAATAATAATGCATTTTCCAATCAGTTCTTTGAAGGTTGTATCCATCGCTCACTGGAAGTTTGCCCCAGCATTAATCAATCCGAATGGCATTCTTTTATACTCATACGTTCCCCACTTCATTGTAAATGTCGTCTTCATACGATCTTCATAATTTACTAATACCTAGTTATATCCTGAATAACCATCTAGAAACGACATCATTTGCGAACCATTCACTATTTGTAGTACTTCATCCAAAGAAGGGAGCGGGTAATTATCTTTCTTGGAGGCTTTGTTGAGATTGTGAAAGTCCACACAAAGTCATATTTCTCCATTCTTTTTCCGCACTGGTACCAAATTAGCAACCCAAGTAGAATGTTGTACCGGAAAAATTATCTTAGCGGAAAGTAACTTTTTCACTTCCTTGAAGATCAAGGGTTCTATTAGTGCATTGACCGGACGTTGCTTTTGTCGGAATGGCTTTATGTTAGGTTTTAGGGGAATTACATGGGTGATAATCATTGTATCAAATGTATTTAAATCTTCATACCCCCATGATATTACATCAATGAACTCTTTCAAGTTCTGTATTAGTTTTTCTCTTTCATTTTAAGTGCAAATCTTCCCAATATAGACAATTCTCTCTTGCCCTTTCGGACCAATATTATGGGGCTCGTATTTTCTAAAATCTGAATCTGTTGTTAATCTCTCTTTTACTCTAGGGTCTGAATCAAAGAGTCTCTCCAGGGTGACCATCCCTTTAGGAATAACATTAGTCGGTAAATCTAAAATATCCACATCACCTTCGTTGTTAAGATCATCTGATTTGTCTTCCTCATCGATAATTTGATCTTCAAAAGCCTCTGAATTGGTGAGAAAGGCTAAGATGTGGGCATCATCCTGGAAGACTTGGAAATGTTTGATATTGTCAGGTACAGTAGGTGCAGAGATTAATTCCACCAAGAACTTCTTTAAAGGGGATTGGCTTACTGATTCTAGTGTACTGGCAGCTACGGCCAATGCGTCAAGTATTTCATTTACTTTCCTAGGTACCAGTTGAATATCGAAAGCATCAAAATCTTCAATCAGATCCCACACTCTATTATGATATGTTGCTAACCTTTTGTCATGACACGCATATTGGCTTCGCACTTGTTTAACCACTAACTCAGAATCTCCTTGCACCTTCAAGCACTTTGCCCCTTTCTTATGAGCGAAAAGTAATCCTCTAATTAAGGCTTCGTACTCCGTCATGTTATTAGTACAAGGGAATTGAAGTCGGTAAGAAGCTAAAGGGTTTTCCCTTTTGGGTTGGTTAACTCTACGCCTACTCCACTGCCTTGCTTGGATTTTGACCCATCAAACTTTAAAAACCATATTTCATCTTTTGGTCTCTTCATATTCTTCACCTTTGGGTCAATGATGAGGTTAGCGCTCGGAGAGGATTGATGCTTCTCAAGCTCGAGACCTTGTGACAATTGAGGTTGTTCAATTTCTGGTTGTATAAACACTTCAGTAGTATTCAGAACAACTTGTTCTGATTGAGGTTGAAGTTTGGATTGTGTTTCTTCCTTCTTAGGCTCTAGAGGAATATCTTCCTCTTCATTTTTAACAATCTCGACCGCAAGAATCTCCTGGTTGTATTATTTAGGTAAGGTAGTCTTGTATATAGGGTCAACTATCTGGGGCTCTAATTTTTCACAATTTAAACCTTGAACTTCCTCCATATTGGTGGTATGATAATCTTCTTTGTATGGAACCGGACTCATCAACTTCATAATCTCATTCTGACATGGGATACATGAAACTTCTGAGTGCTCCTCATGGTGTATCCGACACCACTTCGGACGTAGCAACTCTTGTATCTTCATAGTGTTTCCCAATAAGCACATTCCTTGTTGTACTATTGTAGCAAACTCTTTGACCCGCCTTCTATATGTGGTCTTGACAGCTTGAAATATTTGAAGAGGGGCTAGTGCAGAGAAAGTAAGAATCTCATTGACCCTATAAACTCTTGGGCTTACTTCAACAAACACCACTTCGTTGAGAGCACCATAATCCGTGACTAATTTCTTCAATTTAGGCTCACTATCAATTCAGATTTGGTTGCTCACCCCCTTCCATGGAAGCCATAAGTACGTAAAACAAGTTGAGAAATATCCTCCCAATGTCTTGGACCAATCCCTACTAAGGAGCATCCCATATACTTCTGGAATATCCACCACTTGAATATCAATATAGCAAGATATTCGAGGATCATCGCCTAACTGGATGTATACATCTTTCAATTCTCCAATGACGTTAACCTCTGTTTTGTCTAATTGCACTACCTTACTATTTGCACGTATTGGTTGAAGTCCGAGTTGCTGGCATATAGAGTAGGGCATTATGTTTCCTGAAGCTCCTGAGTCTACCAAACAGTTATGTAAATTATTCCCACATATCTTCAAACTCAGTAAAAATGGCGGATTTTCTATTGCATCAATACTGACGTTAGCGTTGACTTCATTAAAGTCTGCCATATTAACCTCATTGCCCTGAGATTGTAGCATTTCCAACTTTCTAAGGAGAGCCCTCTTCTGTTCGGGGAAATATCTCAATACTTCCATTAAGGACATAGTAGTGGCAGTCCTTTCCATCTCCTTAGTAACATCGAATGATCCTTTCAGAACATAATCTTACCCCTGAGCTTGTCTAGGGTGTGTTCCTTGGAAAGCTTGAGGAGGACGAGGATTATTGCTTGCATTACCGTCTGAAGGTACAAACCCGCCTGTCAGGGGAGGTGGCTCTATTAATGGAGCCTTGCCTTGATTCCTAATATTGTAATTGTTCCTGGTCTGAAAGGCCTGAGCATCGTATATGCATGGTTCACCGTCATCTTCGGCCTGAAATTCTTTACAAAGGAAAGTATCAACCAGCATGGCAGTATTAACTTTATCAGGTTCATCATTGGAATAATCTTTGGGCTGAGAGTTAGCTTGAGCAATTCTTATGATTTTCTTGAGCTGAGCACAATTAACCTCAGAATGGGCAGCTGTGTCATGCAACCTGCACCAATTTGTTAGCAAATTCATATCAGCAAGGTTAACACTTTGTGTGTGGTTTGGGTTATCCCGTGCATCCGAGTGATCATGGTTCACTCCACTGTTATTTGGACCCGTATTCCACTGCCTATTATAAGGTTTGTTATTGTACCTTTGATTCTGGTTCTGGTTATTGTAGTTCCACTGATTATTATATGGTTGGGATTGATTATACCCTCCTGGAGGATTCATCTTTAGTTGGGTCAAGTCTGAAGTAACTTGTGCGATCATTTTCTTCAAGGCCTCTACTTCAGCAGATATATGGGATCCTTGATTCTCAGGTGTCGTAGTTGGAAGTTGGTTCACTGAATTCATATTGTCAAATTCTTGATTTCTGACTTGCGGTTGACCAACATATTGTGTTTGAGTGGGGGTGGTATTGGTACCATTTTGCCAAGTCAACGCTTGAGCAGCGAACTACTGATTTGCCTGAGGTTGGGGTGCATAGATTGGCATGGGGTTCATCATTGGGGCACCTATAGGTAAAGACGAGGGTACACCGGGGAGTTGATTGTAATTTCCTTGATTCACCCCTGTGGGTAAATTATATCGGATCCCTCCCAGGGTTTGATTCATGCTAATTGCTAATGTGAAGACTTTTGCCAAGGTATCGCTTTGATCTTGAGGAATACTCTTTTTAATAAACATAGCAGTCCAAGGGTCAATAGCTCTTAGATATGAGTCGATGGCTATGTTAGGTGCTATCTAGTAAGGGGCTTGCGGCGTCTTGAATGCCCTTTGGAAGCTAGTATTAAGAGTCATTAATGGCTCATTTGGCAATTTCTTAAGAGAAGCAAATTGATGGTATAGTGTCTCGGGGTCTACGTACACTCGAAATTGATCAATGAAGCCCTTCTCCAAGAGGTCCCAACCTGTGATGGAGTTTGCAAGTAAGGTTAAGTACCAATTGTATTCATTGTCCCCAAGTGAATATGGGAAGAATCTACATACTACATCTTGGTGTTCAATATGATTACGAACAACTGCATCTTTGAATGCTTCAATATGTTCATCAACGTTCAACCCCCTAAATAGTAAAATTTGCTGCAAAATTTGTTCGGGTTTCTAGGTAGGTCATGTATACCCCTTGGTATGGTTCCTAGTGGTGTGGTGTCTTGGTTGAAGTAGGCCATCGAAGGTAGTGACTGTGGATGTTGAGTCACAAAAGGTGCAGCGATAGGCTGAGGACTAGGGATCAGTTGATCTCTTGCGTTGGGTATGGATGACTCTACTGGTGAGGATGTTGAGGGTTGTTTCTTAGCTTTGTTCTTATTCCTCCTAGTGGTAGGCCCTAATTCAACTAAGTCAAATGGTGAAGAACCACTCCTAAGGACACGGTGGAATCTCTCGGGAGAGAAAGATGATATACGATCCAGCTTAGTACCTCAATTTTCTGGTTGAGGAGGTGGTTGCGAATTTTCTCGTGGGTTCACCTAAGGATTGAGTTGTCTTTGTGCCTCAGCTTTTATATGTATAGCCTTTTGTCTCTCGTTGTCTAAGACTTGTCGTACTTGTAACCAATGGTTGTAATTTCTAGCATTGTCCCAAGCAAAGTCATATAGTTGAGTAAGAATATCGTCTTGCTCGTTGTTGAGGTTAGGTTGGGTAAAGGGCATCAATCCATTTCCTAGACGTACCATATGTAGTTCACCTACGAGGGGATTAGTCTTGGCCCTCCTTCTAGCGCCAGATTCTATTGACGAGTGTTTTGACACACTCAGCAATAGTCAGATAGTTTATGCAAACACTCACCACCTCTCCTGAAAAGTAACGAGTTTGGAAAAACCCACTACTCCAAGGTCTCTGTAGTCGGGTCTCGACGGTGATGGATATCCCAATGGTTGATATGGTTATACCTGTAAAGGGGCCTGCTGGTTAGAACTAAATCTTGTTGGTTACGGATAATTGCACTTCCTCTTTTTTTGTAGTTTATGATTTAAGATTCTCTAGGGAAATAAAATGCAAAGCGTAAAGGGAAACAAGAAAATAACAATAAAGATCAATATAATGGAAACTTAATGAGCTACTCAATCAGTTCCTTGCAATCCAAGCAATTATCAAATATTATCCAAGTTAGCATTCAATAACAGACCTCCAGAAAACCTGCAAAACCATCAATTTCACAAATCTATGGAAATAAAATCATCAACATTATGGCCTATCACAGTATTTCTCATACACCACTGATGTGTGCAATATGATTCATAGAATGATAGACAAAAAGATTAAACCATGTTGCTAACTCAAAACAATAGACGTTACTAGATTACACAGAACAATTTGGTAGAATATAAACGTAGATCGGGCAATCTACAAGCTGCTTTTCATATTAATCTCCATAAATGTATAACAAAAATAACTCAAACTTCTTAACAATCTGCAAAATACTCTAAAATCTCTAGGTAGGCCACAAATCATCAATTTGGGACCCTTACAAATGAATTCAAATTCTCAATTTATAGAAGTTTTCCACCCTACTATCTAGGAAATAACCCTACTCTAAATTAAGAACTGATCCTAGGAGTCGCAGTTAACTTGCAAGTTTCTACCTTGATACTCCACTTAACTACAAAATGGGGATTGCATGAGCACTACGAAGACCCTACTTGGTGATCCACGTTTTCGTAATCATGCAAAATTTCTCTCAAAATTGGTACTTGTGTAGGAGCAGCAGTTTTTAAAATACAAGAAAAAGCTTTGCTATCTTTAGCAATTGTATGCTTATCTTTTTATTTCTTGGTAAAAGCCTTATAATTTTCAATTATACATCCAACTGCATGGGCTGGAGGATTAGCTACATGCTTAATTCTAAATTTATATTTCTTCAAAACCTCATCCGCATGTACTACTTGTTCCTCTAACTCCTTCACTGTATCCACCACCTCTTGACACTGAGTAATCAACTGTGTGTATCTATCCATAAGGGTGACATCGAACAAGGCAGTAGGTCCTAGGTGTTGTGCCTCATATGCATCCCACTGATTCAAAATTTGTTGCTGGTCCATTATTTCCGTATCATCTATTCTGAGGCCAAAAGGTCCCAGTATGTTCGTCACAAAATTCTCATATGACAAAATTTCCCTGAGGAGAGGGTCCCGAATGTTAGTCATATCCTTGATACACTGTTGATACATCTCTATCTACAGCTCCAAAATGTATACATAGGATTGTAAGTTTTCATAGCTATCTCCTCCTAAGAGATCCTCTTTTACTACCACCTCTTCTCCTAGCCATAGTATCCTTTTCAAAACTTAGAGCTATTTATTAAAGGTGCTCTTGTTCCACTCCCATTATGTGGAGCAGGTTGCCAAAGCTCCACCTGCCTGTACCGCCTTATGGTATATTTCTACTGTATTATGCAAGAACAACCTAATCTTGGCTGCATTTACTTGGGTCCAAGATTTAGCGACAGCAGCCACTCGTCTCACCTCTACTAGTGCCTTTACTTCTCCCTTTGGCAGTGATGAGGTTGAAGGCACGTCATCAGTTCTACAAGAGTCCAGAGGCTTACTCATTTCAATCAGGAGCTAATTATATTGCCCAAGTTGCGCCTTAAGCTCCATATTTGAGGTATGTTCTTTTTCAACACGCCCTCTGACAACACTTATGTCTAGCTCCAAGGTATCTAGCTCTCCCCACTTGGTTTGCTTACCCAAATTTACCTTGGATATTTGATACTTGGGAGAAACCTGTCCTTCAACTTTATGTGGTACTGCCACGTCTGCAACCACCTCACTGGAATCTGTTTTTGACAAATTATGGATGGTTTTCAGTTTTCTAACCTTTGGAGGTTCCTCGGTGATTACTTGTTGTAGAGTGACCTCTGGGAGTTCTGCTTTTCTCTTTTTCTTCCCGAAGGTAAACTCCAGCCATTGTAGTATATCTTCATCTTTATCACCTTGATCTGATACAATATTTGTAGTTATGACATGAACCTCTGCCTGCTTCTCTGCTTCATCTCTTACTTTGGTTACCGTTTGCCCAGGATCTGTGAGGAAATCTGGCAGGCTAGATTAGCTTGGAGAGCTTGTTGTTTGTGTAATTCTCCTAGCTTGCCACTAACCTCTTCATTCAATGCCATTTCTTCATCACCTGGCTCCATCTCTGCTTGCCCAGTTTCTATATCCTTAATAAGGTCTTCTTGATCTTGGGGAGTTAGGATCAACCTTTCATTCAATATGTCTTCTGCATCACCCCCTTTGCTTTCTAGCGGTCGTTGTTGCTCAAGATCCCCTTCTTCTTGATCGGAGTCAGACTCCACATTTCTAACTTTCACCCCTTCAGTGGTGGATGTGAAGCCTTGGACTCTGGGCTGGATTGCAAATATATTAACTAATGGTGGTGTAGGAGCAGTGGTGCCTGGAGCACTTGTTGTACCTGTTGAAGGTGGTTGAGCGGGTATCTCCTCAGTAGATTCTACATTCTCTTCTTGTTCCTTGGTACCCTCTCCTTTAGTGTGGCCTATAGCCATCCTTGGTGGGAGAACTTTGGTGAGTGGCACCGCACCTAGCCCATCGATCACCCCTAGGTCTGGAGCCTTCTTCAACAATTTAGACTCCCTCATCTTTTCTTGGAGTTTCTTCAATAAGTCCTCAATGCTTTCTTGAGGCTTTTATTCCTCACCTGGGTCGGTGGAGGTATTCTGCCTTGAAGCTGACCTTGTCTTTCGAGCGTACTCCTTATGGCCTCTTGACTGAGGTACCCTTGAGGTGGATTCCTTTTGTTTTGTTTTTGATATGTTGGGCCTTACCCTTTGGCTTAACCATTGTTTAGTCCTATTGATGACTGCCTGGGAGACCTTCTCCATATTTGTATCTTCAGTTGCAGACCACTTTACTGAGGAGAGGGGCCTCTTATCTATACCTGATTCTCTATAGACTGGATTAAGTAACTCTCCATCATCCCTCAGGTCTTTAGGGAGGTTAGTCTCAATACCAAAATCTCTTACCTGTGGGAAAGATAACCTATTATAGTTCTTTTCCTTGACCTAAAAACTATCTTGTAAGTTGGCCCAAAAGTCTTCCAGGTTGGGACTGTGCCCCTCATATGCCTTAGGGATAGCTTGTTTGAGTTTCCCGTAGGGATCATAAAATTCCCTAGCATGATCATATTCTTTCAAGCTTAAATATTGAAGCTCTTGTTCCGCCAGTTTTGCTACTTGTATCTTGGAACAGGCAAAGTATCCAATAGACACTGAGAAATTAATTCTTGTTTTATGTTTCGATGACAGCAATGACTGAAGGCCTACAAGTTGCCTTACATATTCTAGCAAAATCACCCTATCGTTGCAATAACGAGGCAACAGCATTGGGTTCCCTATGAATCCACTAACCCTGATGTAAGTGGAGCATGGGTTTTGGATGAACCAACATGCCTACTCTCGGATGATAGCCATAGCCTCTGGGCTAATCCGATATCCTGCATCCCCTATCAATTTGATGATTATTGGGAAAACAAAGGCATCATTAACTCTCTTGAAATGCAACTTAGCATTGTCTAGAGTGAGTTGGGAATAATACTCCCATATCTTCTTCTTTCCTTCCTTCTCTCCCAATTGTTCTTCCACATGTAGGCCTGGGAATTTTCCAGCTCTGGCAGCTACCCAGATGACATATGATGTGAAGAAGAATTTTTGTGTATGTTGCACCTCTTTCATCTGCTTACAGATATTATCGGAGAGGATTTGTGGCCAATCAAAGTATTGTTTCCCTATTAAGATAGTGCTCATGAATTGGAACATCGAGGGATGGAAATGCTTGCAGTCCAGCTCGCCAAAGGCCCTGCTGAGCATAATGATCAGGTCCTTTTGGGGTTCTTTGAAATCCGCTCTTAGGATCTTTGTTGCCTTAAGCCCTGTCTTTCTTTCTTCTTCTAGCCAATTGGCATTCATGTGCCTCTTATTGGCTGATATGTTGTCATTCCATGCCTTTAAGGCCTCTTCTTCGGTTAGTAGAAACACTTCTTCCCTGGTGGGGATACCAAAGACAAACCCAAGCATATATGGGGATAAGTCTATAACTATTTTTCCCTGTGCGTCTGTGCACTTTCTAGTCTCTGGATTGAAAAATGGGGCAATGGCCATTATTAATTCTTGTGCCTGCAACGATTGTGGGAATACAGTGGCCTCTACTAGGGAGGATCTCTTGATTCTTTGGTGGAGGGCCTCTAGGCTAGGTTTATTCAATTGAGTTCTGATATCTTCTATTTCTATGTGGCCGATTTCAGTGTCTATAACCCATCTGATTTGATCCTCAAGCTTTGAGACGTGAACCTGTCCCTAGTAATGGTACTTCATAGTGGCTGGAAGTCTATCAATTTCTTTGCCTCTTTTGTTGGCGGATGAGTCCATCTAACCACTCGAACCTGCAAGAAAAACACAAATCTTTAGTCTCCAAAATTAGGCATAAACTTTAATTGGCTTCGGGACTTCGGGGTCCCGGGTTAGGCACAAGGGGAGAAGGCTCGGAACTCCGGGGTTCTGGGGTTCCGAGGTTAGGTCTACATAAAAATCTCCTGGAACTCCAGGGTTCCGGGTTGTGGAAATGGAAACTACCCGGAAATCCGGGGATCCGGGGTTCCGAGGTGTGGAAATGGAAAGGCACCCGAAACTCCGAGGATCCGGGGTTTCGAGAAGTTGGAATGGAAAGGCACCCGGAATTCCGAGGTTCTGGGGTGTGGAAATGGAAACTACCCAGAACTCCGAGGATCCGAGGTTCCGCGGTGTGGAAATGGAAAGGCACCCGGAACTCTGGGGATCTAGGATTCTGAGGTGTGGAAATGGAAACTATCCGGAACTCTTGGGATCCGGGGTTCCGGGGTGTGGAAATGGAAAGGCACCCAGAACCCCGAATTCGGGGTTCCGGGGTGTAGAAATCGAAACTACCCGGAACTCCAGGGATCCGGGGTTCCGGGGTGTGGAAATCGAAACTACCCGAAACTCCAGGGATCCGAGGTTCCGGGGTGTGGAAATGGAAAGGCACCCGGAACTCTGGGCATCCAGGATTCCGGGCTCAAAACTAGGACACACAACAACAAGGACAATAAAAAAAAATGCTAGAACAAAAGAAAAAACAAACGAAAAGGAAAGGGAAGGAAAATCTAACCCAAAAGAACACGACGAGGGGGAGAAAATTCACCAACCTGGTGAATCAAAATGCCTGAAAATGCCAAGGAAAGCTCGGAGGTCTAGAAGTTCGCGACTTGGAGCTAGGGAGGAGGAGCTCTGAATGCACAAAATGAATTTTAAAAGTCCGTGATCTCTATTTATAGCTCCCTGAACCCGTCCGTACAAAAGCGTTTAACACAACCCCGGGACTCCGAGGTCCTGGGCTTTCGAGCTCGACAAAAGAAAAAGAACACCCCACCCAGGAAATCCGAGGATCCGGGGTTCCAAAGCAGGCAGCGAAGACGACCTCGGGACTCCGGGGTTCCGAGGCCAACAACAAAAGACCTCGAGACTCTGGGGCTCCGGAGTTCTGAGGTAACCAACAAAGACCTCGGGACTCAGGGACTCCAAAGTTCCGAGGTAAAAACCAAAAAAGACCTCGGGACTCCGGGACTCCAAAGTTCCGAGGTAAAAATAAAAAAAAGGGGGGCCCACATTTTGACTCAAGGAGACTAATGGGGAAATAGATATGCTAGGCATAACAATAAGAACATTTTTTAGTGATAGGGACATCAAGTTTCTCAGTTTTTTTGGTAAGAACTTTTCTTTTTGACATATACAAAACTTACTATAGGAGTTATATGGTGATTCCTCAACACCCCAGCATTAGTTGCTAGACCAAAGAATCTTCCACAAGAGAGGAAATGGAAAAAATGGCATGCTTCATCAATTCAACATTGATTGATTAAATATAAAATATACGATGAGATGCCTTGCTTATAAAGACAAGGTTGAGGGATAGGATTAGACAAGATTATGACATGACTCTTAATCCTATGTTATGAGACAACTACCTCAAACAAATATTAAATGACCCGGGAAACTAGAATTAAATATAATTCATTAAAACCTTAAGATATGATAAGATCTAATCTAGAAAATTAAGAATTCTAGAAGGACACCTATGACCTAAGTAAACTTAATTCATGTGAATAAATCCCCTACTAGGAAGTAGCTAAGTACAACACCTTTACTAGGTACAAAACCTTATTCACACCAACACCCTCCCCCCCCGCTCCCTTTTAGTGCAACTTAGGGAGTAGATTATTAAGAAAATGATACAAGATCAGTATGGGTTTTGGCTACTATTCCATGTTAGGTACTCATGTATAATGAAAATATATCACAATTGGAGAAAGGAGAAAACCCAGTGGGACAAAAATCCTCTACAAAAGAGAGGAAATATACAAACAAGGATGGTATATGAAGGACTCAATGATAATCCCCAAGGACTACATCCATCATTATAATATAATTAATGAATCCCCATAATATGGAAAGAGAGAGACTATATAGCCCGCCCCCCCCCCCCCCCCCCCCACATGATGTATAATATCCTACAGGAAAAGTGAGTGTCTAAAGATTAAACATAGTCCAATGTTTACGTTGGGTGAATATTTTGTAAACTGACTAATCACAAAATGGTTATATCAGCCACAGTATAATGAGATTAAATCTCTCCTCTCAAAAAGGGGAGGCTTCCTTCTTATTGCTACTAATAGCAACTAGTACTTAACTAAGCTTATGTAAGCTAAAACTATTCATGGGGTGTTGCATTCATCTTATTCTTCTTCTTTTTTCGGAATATATATTTTTCCTTTACAACAAATCCCAATTATAATCTTGTGATAATTACAACATGTAATCAACCAAACAAAACCAGTTGGAGCAATAATAGTTGATATATAATTTACTAAAACAAAATAATAACTATAATTATACTGGAGCAAGTTTAGGTAACCAAGTAAAAGCACAAATCTGTGTCACACTTTTATAAAGGAAGTGACCAACACAACTAAAATTGTTTAACTTTGACCGCATAAAAGTGACATTTCTAAATTGAATTTAAAAATGATGTAAACTGATGAAATGTAGAAATGTTAATGAAATTTATGTCTATTATTTTTAAAATTTAAAAAAAAATTGATATTTTTTTCATATATTCAAAGATAGATTTTTTATTGCTGAAAAATGCTAAAAATCAGGGGTTCTAATCGGCGTCACCAAAAATAATGAAAACAAACTTATTTTTTCCTGATTTTAATTTTCCAAATAGATGACACATATATGTAGTGCTAGAAAAAAAATTAAATTAAATTTTGATGTATATTTTTCTTGAAATAAAATTTTTAAGTCCAACATAGTTGAATTTGGTAGTTTTCATTCGATGTCACCTTTTGTCTTGTAAATTTATAATTATCAAAGAACAAATTATACCCTTTTGGATAATATTCTCTCATCTAGTAAAAAATATATTTTGTAAAAAAAATTAAAAAAAAAAATTTCAAATCAACCTTTTTTTAACTTTAAAAACCTACTTGCAATGTTTAAAAAATAAAATATATTAAAATTAATAAAAACATTAAAAAAATTATATATCCAAATTCCCGACTTCAAGCTCTATATAAAAGGAAATTTTTCAATTTTTGTAAAAAAAAATCTGCCTAAAAAAAAAACAGCAGAAGTGGAAAGTTTTGAAAATGCAAAGGAAATAGTGATTCGATTGCCACATCACATGACACATAGACAAATTCAGCCAAACTAGGTTTGATCAAACTTATTGCTTTGAAAATGGGTTTGGTAAAACTTATTGTGCCATTTAGGCGCCACACGGCCGCCACATAGGTTCGGTCGAACTAATTCAATTGGCCTCAAGTGCGACACAACAATGTGCTTTAGCCCAACAAAAAAGTCCAGGAAATCACAGTCTTTTGTTCCATCTTATGTAGATTGAAGGAATAAAGGTATAGTATATGAGCAGCCCAAAGTCTCGAACATATGCCACAATCCAATCAACCAAATGTAGATAATAATGTGCAGCTCAAAGTCTCCAAATTATTTCAAGTTCATAAACATAACACAAATTCCAAATATAATAATGCAACTTAAAGACTACAAAATCGGATTTAGAGTACCTCTTAATAAAATGATTCCACACCACACCATGACTTAATCACGTTAAAGAGAATATAATAGGAAAGACGTAAGAACAATCCCACCAAACAACAATAAAGAGGTCATTTTAACCTACAAACCAAATGTTCTTTTTTTTACCTCAAAACCTTTATTTTGTTGCATGTATAAAATTTTACTTCCAAATCTCCATAAAAAATGCAGTCTTAACAACCATTTGCTCAATTTCAAATCCATAAATAGTAGGTATGGATAAATAAAATATAATAGAAGATTATTTAGCAACAAGGGAGAAACTTTTACCAAAATCAACTCCCTCTCTCTAGGAGTAGCCCTTGGCTACCAATTTAGCCTTGTAATTTTCTTATGAATCATCTACTCCAAATTTCTATTTGTAGACCCACTTACATCCAATGGTCTTCCTTTCTTTGATAAAATTAACAAGATCCCAAGATCCTACATGGCTACTTGTCATGAAGACTCACTATATCATCTACAATAATGAATTCCTTGTAGAATCTAGGCTCATTGTCAATACTCAATAAAATATATACATGGTGCAAAAACAATTTGGTGAGCTATATTTATCAATTGAATTGTGTTGTTTTATGGCTTTTCTCAAGGGTGGAGTAAGGGATTCTTCCTCGTGTTCCTCTACATGTTCAACTTCTTATGCAATCATAGAGTCTTCAAAAATTTCACTTGAACCCTCTTATTTTTCTCCATCATTATCTTCTTCCTAATTTGCATCTTCTTCTAAATCCAAATGCACTTTTTCATTAATTTTTATTCTAGCTATATAGGATTATAAATAGCTCTAAGTTTTCTAAAAATCATATCACTACTTATTTGGAACCATGATGATAAAAGGGATGGAAGAGAACTATGATATGAGTCATAACCAACACCACCATAATAACCTTAATCTTCAGCCAAAACTCAAACACAACAACATAAAGTGTTTCCATGGATCATCTAATCACTTTTTAAAACTTAAGGCTGGGAGGAAGGACGATGCTCCATTTGAATCATGGGTTGGTTTCATATCATATGTACAAATGTAGTTCTATATTTTAGAAATGTGTGTATTAGTCATGATTGGATTACTTAAATTATATACTTGAAATTACCATGAAATTTGGTTCTTTCCCCAACCTTGAAATAAGATGTGGACATCCATCATTTCTTTGACGTAAAAAGATCTCAAATCAACATTTTCAACTTTAACTACTTGAATAACATATATACAAAAATATAAAGGCATACACAAGGCAAGCGACTAGCTAACAAAATACCTTGAATAAATATTCATACATTCATACTTCCTAATTTCATAATATGATTAATATATGTTTTCTAATAACTTAAATTTGTTGCATCCCAATAATGACATTCTAAGTAGTATGATCTTGCAGTTTTTCTCTCTCAAACCCCCTTTCAGTTGTAGGATTGAATCATTTGCAATTGCATAGTACCTTTGGAAAGCGATATTATAGGAAGAGTATACTCAACTCTAGGAATGATATTGAAGATATTTCTAATGTAGGCATTGGAATCTACTCCTCTCATGGCAATCAATTAACAAAACTACATGTTGTACAGATAAATTTCTTTGGTATGTTACCTTGTCTATGTGTAACCCGCCTTCAATTGTTGTCAAACTCTTTCCTCATAAGAAATTGACCCCAAAAGGGCCACGTGTTTTCCTCCATCCTCTCTACTTTAACTATGTCCATAACCTATTTTGAAGCTCTTATTTTGATACAATCAAGGAAGATGCTAACAAAGGTTGTGGAGTCTAGATTTTAATACCTACCAATTGCATTTGCATAAAAGTTTTTAAAGACTTTTTTTTTCCTACTTGAATCAAGGATCCTCTTCATCCTTTTTATAGGCACAATTACATGGGGAGAGGGGTAATGTCATTCCTCCATTTAATAAATAGACCTCCCTTTTCATCTTTATGAAAGAAAAATAATTTATTTTAATTATTTTCTACATAAAACAAGGGATGTGACAATCTTGCTCATGCAACGTCTAATGTGGAAGTGGACTACTATGTGGGACATGTAGCACACCACTAGTCTTTTGTTGTATTTCCACATATGAAGACAAATCTTTATTTGTAGGTACAAAAGGTCTATAGATAGATCTCCATCTAATTTACACAACAAAAGCTCATTTTTAAATGAGGGTTAGATCTACAAACAAATATATCATCTTTATAGGCACATATTTTAGCTAGAATTACAAACAATACCAATTTTCATGTCACATTTACATAACAAAAGCTCAATTTGCACATGAGATTAGATCTACACACACATTGATCATTTCTATGCACAAAATTAAACTCAGATAATACAAACAATTCTAAGTTTCATAGAACCAAATAATCTTATTTTCATCATCTCAAATCTAACATCAATTTTTTATTTTTTTGGTATCTCAAAGGAGGTGTTTGCAACTATGAGGGCGAGACTAGTCCTCCTCTGGGGCCGCACGTTAAGCCGCAAGGGACCCACCCCAGGTGCAACAAGTTTAGTCGGAACCTGAACTTGCGTCAATCGACCATGTCTTTCAACCGCTTGACCAACCAGTCCACACCCTATAATCAAATCTAACATCAAATTTTAGATATCAATCATTTGTCACATTATTCTACATCTCCAAATTTTTAACTATTTCCAAATCTAATCAAGTACATATTTCAAATATCTAACATAATTTATTTCCTTGTTTTCAAACATAAAATTTTACCTTATTTTTAACACCATCACGAGCAGCCTGAATTGGAAAGAAAAAAGAAATGTTGATAATCTTTGTTGCCATAAGTGTTTGTGCTGTGTAGTCCTGATCAGACAGAGAAGACAGCGAACAAAAACAAATAAATAATGGAGAAAAGATGTCAGTAGCATCTTCACAGGTGAAGAAGACAAAGGAGTTTGAAATGGATGAAATGGAACAGTTGTATTCTTTTATATTAGACAGAATGCTATTCTTTTCTTACTCACACGACAAAGATCTTAATCAGAGGATAAATGACAAATTGTTAGACAGCGCATGATATGTCACCAGTCAACACTGGCAGGTTTGTCCATGACTGTCAGATTCAATTATTGAAAGACTTTTGCATAAAAAATACAAACAAATTCAATCTATTGACTTGCAAATCTAAATCTCTCGTGAAATGCCACTACAACATATTGACTTCTTAAATTTTCATCATCTTTCACATGGTGAAGTTTCAGTCATTCTTCTCTCCGTTCATATTGATATAGTTTGTTTATTAAGATAAGTACTTTTGATTGGAGTTACGAGTCGGAAATGGGTTTCAAAAAGATCCAAAAAAAAATTTGCAACAAAAACATCAACATAAATCAAAGAGCAGCAAAGGAATAGGCATAAAATAACTCTGATTAATAAACATCAAAACCACAGAACAAGGACCCCAAACAAACAATTCTTGAACCCAATTTTAAGTTATTTCACATGATTAAGTTTTCAAATTTCATTTCATTGGATCGGGAATATTTGGTGTTCGGTGTAAACACAAAGATTATTGCATTACATGGGATGAGTTGATTTGTCTTGAATGTATTCAATATGATGTTTCAGTCATCCCTCTCTACATTCGCATTGATATAGTTTTTATTAAGGTAAGTACTTTTGATTGGAGCTATGAACCAGAAATGGGTTTTAAAAGGACCCCAAAACCTTGTACAACAAGAACCTCAATATAGATCAAAGATCAACAAAGAAAACACCCCAAAAAAAACCAAGAAATATAAACATCAAAACTACTAAACAAGGACGCCAAACAAACAATCAATGTAGTGTATTGGTACAATTGATTAGAGTGTCTTTGGACTATTTATGTTGGTTTCAAAAGTTAAACTGTATTACATGAGATTAGTTGTCTTGTCTTGAATGTATTCAATACGATGTTTATGTCATCTCTCTTTGTGTTCATATTGATATAGTCGATTAAGATGTCTTTGGATTGTTTATGTGGATTCCAGCAATGTAGTTATTATTGTAGTATATTGTAAATTTTTCCCCTTTCCAATATCTTCTTTGATCTTTGCTCATTCTTTTATAATCAACTTTGTGTAATACCAACAAAAAAAATTCTCTTATATAACTATTGTAGTAATCCAAAAAAAATTAAACTAGGTTTTATGTATGTAATTAGTAATATTTTTTATTTTAATGTTGAGTTATAATGTGATAAAAATTTAAGAATTGAAAATTATAAATATTTACTTGATTTTGATGATTGATTGGTAGTTGTCCATTATATAAAGTTAGTAGTATATGTCACTATAAATGTTTAATTGATTTTGACAACATGTTTGCAATATGTCATTAATCAATATTGACATTTATTTATGATTGGTGTAACATGACTACAAAATATATTACAAATTCATTTACAAGACTAATACATAAAAGTACAAAGAAAATAAATCTTGAATCAATCTATTGACATGGAAATTTCTCATAAAATGCCACTAGAACATATTGTCTTATTAAACCTACTTTTAAAATATATGATTTATATATGAACCAAACAATTTAAAAAATTATAAATAACAAAATAAATTATATTAGATTTTGTGAATGTAATAAACAAAATACAATTTGATTATTTGATATATTGTAGAATTTAGAAAATTACAAATGAAGAGTGAAAATTTAATTCAGATAATTAATAGGTAAATGTCTCTTATTTTTTATTATGATCTTGGAATTGTAGTTTAGTATGTTACATATTGAATTCATTGAAAGTAAAACAATAAAGTTTGAATTGGGTTGTTTCAAGAATTTGGTTACAATTGAATTTGCACTTTTGGATTTGAGTCTTTTTGTTTAGATTTGAATTTTCTTAGTAGAAAAGAACTTATGGCTTGTGGATCTTTTTTTCATTGTAAGTATAGATTTTTCTAGGTGTATAAAATTGCAATAACAAATGGATGATTTGTGAATTATCTTCTCTTTTTCGATAGACCATTGTGATCTAATTTAATGTCCTCAATTATCAAGAAATGCAAATTATGATGCAAGTTGATGATGCAATGAATAAACTGAAATAAATTAAATGTGCAAAAATGAATTATGGTTCATAATTTTCTACAACTCAACACACAAATTGACATTTCATATTCAAATTGACAAATTACTATTAATTAGGAAAGAGTCAATTTAGATTAAATAGTTTTAAGTTTAAATTTAAAAATTTCTCAATTATTTTCACATCATAAATTTGACTCTAATCTATAAATAAATAATTTGAACATCAAACCGCATCTTAAAAAATACACAAATAAAATGAATACTAATTATAATAAAATAATCATGATCATTGAAAACAAACTAGTCAAAAATTAACCCATAATGAATGTGGACTTTTTACCTTTCCAATATTATATTTAAAAAATCTTTCAAAAAGTCTAATTATTCATATTATGCCTGCCAAGAGTAAGAAATTCCATGTGCTATCTATTTGCTTGTGAAAAGTCACCTAATTCTTTGATTTATTCTTGATGTGAAAACTAGTTATATTTGATTTTGACTTAATACCTACAAACAAAATCTTTCAAAGAGTCTAATTAGTCATACTATGCCTCACCAAGGGTAAGAAGTTCCATGTGCTTCTATTTGCTTATAAAAAATCACCTAGCTCTAATTTATTATTGATGCAAAAAACTAGTTATATTTTTTTTTACTTAATAATCTACAAACAAGATACCCATCCATAGCACTTAAAGTGCAATAGAAAATTTTAGAATTATAAGGATTTTGAATGTGGGTGAATTAATTATGTATATTTTATTTTATTTTTAGAAAAAGGTGGCAGTGCTACTTAATATGTTTTATTTATTTATATATTTCTTCTACAAAAGTTGATTCAAAGAACTCCCAGATAAAAGAACCAGTAAGAAAAACTCCAATCCTTGCTCTACAATACATAGAAAGGTTGTGAAACGTAAATCTCTAGTATGCCAAAAAATACAATATATCTTATAGTGTCCAGAATACCGAGTACCACAAATCATCCCCAAGTATCGAATGCTTTCTGGAATATGTTGAACAAGGTGAAGTCTGAACCAAAACATCACGAGAGCTATACACATTTACATAGCAGTCCACAGTCTGTCTCACTTATGCATTTATTCAACTTGCAATCAAACACGCTTCTTAGATGCTCAAATCGACATCCATTCACATCATACAGATACAGCAGAACCACAAGACCTTGCACTTATAATACCTCACATATTGTTTTCTAAATTAAGTTTATTATTCATTTGTATTTAATTTTATAAATCATATTTTATTTTATTTTTCAATTATATAATTAAGTCTTTGTATATCTTTATATCATAGTTTGCATATTTGGACAAAGAGAGTACTCGACAAGTCCAGAAATTTAGACTCCACTAGAGCTCGGCAAATATCAACAAAAACTTGGCAACTTAAAGAATACTAAAAATTAAAATCTTTTTAAAAAACATATATTTTTTGCAAAATTCAATTACGTGTATTAAATTAAAATTTGACATCTCAAAAGAGAAAATACATAATTTTATAGCCAAAAAAAAAGTGAAATATACAGTTTAACCTGTATTTTACCCATGTTGATGTTTTTATCCATTATTTTTCTTCTCTTTATAAAAACTCACGAATTAAATTTATCAAAACTCGTATAAATAATTCATAAATGCATTGTTTGTCATATCAATCATATAAACTACAAGACAATTATGCTCATATTGAAAGGCTCTAATTCAAGTTCAATGTACTCAAAATCTATCCACAAAGAATTCTAAGACTACATAAATATTATTTTTTTAATATTGATGAATCAATTTGTACAAATCAACTTTATTCTTCCGCATTATTCCCTAAATTAAATACCCATATCAATTTACATCTAATTCTCTGGAATGACAATTAAACTAAGCTCCAACTCCATAACTGAATCAAAATAAATCAATATTATATACATTTGTGTCTAAATATAAAACTCTCAAATTTGAATGTGTGAAACCAGGCTAGCAATTTACATAACGACACTCGTGAAGTTGACGAAATATTAAAAGGCAGCAAGGACACCCAAAACACCATGGACGGTGCAGATTCATTCCAGAGAGCTAGGAAAGCCTGTACACTATCCAGTACAATGTTTTTCTAAAGTCCTTTGTATGAATGAGTGATGATTATGCCACCGCATAGAGCTTTGTCTTATGTTAAATTCCTGAAAAAGAACAAAATGTGGGCCACAAATCTTAATCACAAAGGTGGAATACCTGTGAACTTTATGAATGAAGCCAAAGAGGATCATGTGACCATGTCCCTATCATGTGACCACCCCCATGTGGGACATCAACCACTTTCCCATGCTCCAACTAACACTAAATTTAGGAGGGTTTCTCTAGAGTTAGTTGGGCAAATTAGTCACAAGATTTTCCTACTTCTATTACTTCTTTAAATAGATACATGATATTCTGTTTTAGTATAGTGATAGTACTTTGTTTGATTTGATTTGATTGCATAATGTCAATAGAAAGGACAAACAATGGGTGTTGGAGAGTGACATTTGTGGAAAACCATGAAAGATTTAACATTTGTCTAGTTAGATTCTCCACCTCCATGATATTCTTGACATGTTTTGTTTAGTGGGCCATGTATGAGTCCCTCATAGAGTCACATGATGGGGGAAGGAGATTCAAAGGTTAGTACAAATTATGCTAGGTCGGTTCACAAATTATTACTAGGAGAAAGTATAGAAAAATAATGAAAAGACATGTTTTCTTGTTTTTTTATAAAAAGTTTGTAATCTTAAGACTAATTAGTATGATCTTTCATTTAAAACATTGAATAATTGTTGAATGGTTTTTCAAGAGTCTATTTAGAATCAACAAACTATTTGTTATACTTTTGGGGAGTTAGTTGTGCTAATGAATCAACAAACTATCTGTTATACTTTTTGGGAGTTAGTTGTGCTAATGATCATTACCAAACCACTCCAAACTTCAAAGTTCCTCTGAAAAAATAATTTCGGATGTCTAATTAATGCAATGATCGGAAAGAAAATCAACCACCTAATTCACTTATTTGTATACATATTTGATGGTAAATGCATCTATCAAGTAAAGGTATAATTGAATCCAGTCAATCTATTGGAGACTTTCCTACTAACTACCTTCCTAGAAGTAATAGCCCAAACCACAATTTGTGAATCGTCTTCAATGTCTAATAATGATTTTTTTTTCTTGATGCAAGTTTTTAGGCATTCCAAGAGGGCAACAAATTTTGCTTCATTTTTGGTTCTATCACGTAACTTAATTGACTTTACCCAACAAATAACTCCCTAGCCATTCCTGAAAATACACTTAGCTCCAAAAACATCAAGATTGCCTATTGAAGCCCTATCAAATTTTATTTTTAATCTACCTAAGTATTCACTTTGCCTTGGCATCTATCCGAGGGCAAGTACTGCTAATAAAGGTAGAAGCCTTCAATAATGCCCAAGCTTTGAATAATCTTGTATTCACTTCGCCTTGACATCCATCCTAGGACAAGTAGTGCAAATAAAGGTAGAAGCCTTCAATAATGTCCAAGCTTTGAATAATTCTCATTAGTTTCTCTTGTAATATAATTATTAATCTTATTAAAAACTATGAATATATTTTCACTAAAATCTTGTGTATAATCTTATTTATCTTATTATTTTATGTAAATATTGTCAATAATTATTTTGTAATTTATTTTAAATATTAATTAGTTAAAATAAAGTAAAGTCGAATTTTTATTAAAAAATATAGTTAACTAAAATAATGACCACGTTTATTCAATTGATTATTTTGTAGAAGAATTTTTTATAAATTAATCAGGTTTAAATTGTGAAATTTAGTAATTGTGATAAAAAGAAATATTTCATTATTATGAAAGAAAATTGTTTTGAGATTACATTTGCTTTTTAATATAAAAACACCAAAAAATAAATATATTAATATCTATAAATAAAATTATTAAAAAATTAAATATCAATATATAATATTACGACAATTTTCAAAGTAAAAAAAAAATTATAAATTTAATAAATAGTAGCTATTTTTATAAATAAAATATAAATATACATAAATATAAAATTGGGAAAAATAGTTTAAAATAATTCTTTAGTATGTTTATGCATGTTTCTCAACTATATGTTTGTCTAAGGTGTCTAGCACTTTAAATATGTTTTGAAATTTATTGTTAATGTACTTAAGAAATTGATATAGATATTAAATTAAGTACATCTATTTATAAGACATTCAGAGATATTAGTCTAATATCTCTTAATATCCTTTATATAGATGTACTTGTGATATGTGTGCTAGATAAACAATAATAAAAGCCTATGATTTTAGAAGTAAGGCTAGAACAATAGATTCATGGTTAAATATATATAATTCAAATAAATCAAATATGACACTTAGCTCAAAATTGATGTTTGGGAAAAGTGATCCTAGACTAACAATGCATTAATCTAGGTCATTCCTTCTCCCATACAACTTTAGAGATGTGTGAATGGGCTTGGTTATTGTCCTCAAGAAAGAGCCAACCTATCCTAGATCCAAATCCTCAATTTATTGTATGTGATAGGGATTGGTTGAATGTGTTCAATGAACTAGGCTAAGGATGACTAAATTGAGAAAGTTTAACTAAATGCAAAAAATATGAAATAGAAGTACACAAATAGAAATCAGATCTAGACATGAGATGCAAAGGAGAACCTAGTGTTGAAGGTTGAAGCTAACTAGGTAGGACTCTAATGGTGGATGTCGGTGTCCTGAAGCTATGCATATGGGAGTTGTGGGTGAGAACAATCTGAACAAGGGCCTAGGCACCTGTCACCAAAAATTTGGGGCAAAAATAGGAGGACAAAAATATTAGGCGCCATATGTCTAAGGTTTTGTGTAGTTTAAAGTCCAAAAGAATGATAAATTTGTATTCTAATATATCTGTCTATGTCATTATCATGATCTGAATCTATCAAATCTCTGTGTACACATGAAAGAGGGGAGAAGGTTTTCTTGTATAAGGGCTTGCCTCAGTCAAACCCCATGTTGATGTTCCTACCTCCATAATAGCGACGATGACGATGAAGATGACGATGACGATGAAGATGACGATGACGATGACGATGATAGGAATGTATACTCTAGGAGAGCAGAAACAAAATAATGATGTGTTAAAATAATAATTTGATACCTTAGATGTGAAGCCCACAATCTTATTAGCTTGAATGATGTAATTGTGTAGAGAGATAGCTCTTAGCTTATTTTATTTCAAGATCATTAGATCTCTCTTACTAGTGAGAAAAGTAGTTTCCTTTATATGCAACTAGCACCTTTCACAAATAATTACCTATAAAAGATTAATAACAAGATCGTGTTTGCCAAGGGCCTAAAGCCAATAATTGAGCCCTAAAAGTTGGGGCCAAATTGTTGGGACACTAGAACTAGGTGCTAGAATCTACCTTGTTTGGTAGTTCAAAGAGCTAGGCACTAGGCGATTCAACCTATGTTGCTAATTGAGGCCCAAAATAAGAACATTTACTCATGAATTGACACATACACCAGAATGGGTGTAAAACATAGTGTGAAATTATAAGCAAAAATAATGTAAAGAGTTAAGTCATAATCAAGGTCTATAGCAAATCCAACGTAAAGGTCTTAACTAAAGCCTAGTAAGAAGTTATAATAAGAGACAAAATACAGGCTCATCATCCCCCCAACTTAATTTCATGCTTGTCACAAAGAAAGCATGAGCAATTGATTCCTTATCAAAACCCAACTCTCTAATGAAATTGTTTGTCATGCCTAGATGTTGTGTTACTGGGTTCTAGTAGAACCCATTTGCTCTGCAATCTATCACCATTAGGAATCTTCAACTTTATCATTGTCTTTTTTTTCCCCTCTCCAATCAGGTACCAGCCATAGAATTAACAATGGTTGGAAAAGAAGAGGCATCTAGGTGAGATCCCGACTTTTGGCCTGCTACATATATTTCCTGTTGAACCCAAGGTACGACTGAGGGGGGGTGAACCAATCCAAAACAAAATTTAAATGTAGCATGTATAAACAATTAAAATTCAACACACATCGGCCAACACATGAACACCAAGATTTATACATGGAAAACCCAAACAAGTAAAAAACACGGTGAGCACTTGCCCACAACAATATATCCACTATGAATAGAAATGATTACAAATGGGAGCTCATTCCTCCGCACTTGCACACCAAGGCTGACTACTCATGGGGAAAGATATGAGAGGACTTGCCAAACCTGAAGCTAATTGCACTCAAGGCAAGATACAAAAAAATAATCTGAAAAGAAGGATCTCCCGATCATGAAGTTATCCTTGAACACACACAACTTTAATCCCATCTGCCAACACTCTGTCTCAACTCTCTACCATAGTCTCAACATAACTTGCATATCATTCTATAATGGTGGCAAAATGGTGAATGATGAATCAAGAAGGAAAACTACCCTTTCCCTCAAAGAGAGATGAGAGTTTCACTATCAATTACCATTCAAGCACTTTTCCCCATTACATTAGGAAGGGGAGATGATAATTCACTACATTCAATCTCTCCACACAAAGATGGTAGATTGAATTCTCAATGGATTGGGAATGCTAAGTTTATCCCCTCTTCCTTGTTTGAAATGGAAAGGAAATTGATTGAATTATGTAGTGCAAAAGTGACAAAGAACTTATTATAACTTGAAATCGGGATATGGGATGAAGTTGTGCACCTGGATCTCAAAGTAAAATGTCGAGACGAAGTCGCCCTGTGAATTTGAAGGAAAGTTTCCTGGACTGTGGTGGGAACATACATGGTCCTTCGAAAAATTCATGAAATGAAAAGGATTTTTCCGCCTCTGCAAATGGAGCCCGAATCCGAAAGTACAGTTGCACACCTACAACCTACACACAGAAAAGAGAGGAAAATGGGTTGAGATTGGGGGTTTGCCTTTACGTCAAACCCCAGTTTTGGAATTAGCCGAGTAATGAAAGAAAGTTCTTGCAAGTAGATGTAAATGAAAGACTGAATTGTAAATCACCTCAAGGGAGGTTGTAGTAGCAATGTTGATAGAAATGCTTGCGTGGAATTGAATGTTGAAATCAAACTCCTCTTCAATGGTTGAATCCTTGACTTGAATGCAACACCTAGCCTTGAAGGGAGACTTGAGAATGCTCAATGCTGGAAATGAATGCTTGAATGCTCTTGAATGCTTGATCGTGTGTGCATACTCCAATCTTATCCAACTTCAACTTATACAAATGAGAGGACTAATGCCCCCTTAAATACATGTTTGGTGGATTTGAATTTCGTCACGGTCCGACATCAAGGGAGTTTCCCACCCGAGGCACAACCCACAATACATGCTCTAAGAAGGGTCCTACCCCAAAATAGGGTAGGGACAGGGGTGCCACGCCTCTATCCAAGGGGGAATAGTGGGGCCACGCCCCTGTCCTACCCCTTTTTCTAGGGCAGACTGTGGTTGGGGTGATGTAGAGACCAAGGAAGAAGTTGTATATGCAAGCCGAGCAATCTTCGGTCTCCAATCAGGCTAGAGGATTCGAATTCGCATGCGTGAGGACCCTAATACAGTTAAAATCACTAGGGTCACAATTTTATGACACTAAATTTAGCCCCCACTTTAGCGGGAGTATAAGTGTACACCAATACTGTCGGTAAAGTACAAGGAAATAAGATTGAAAGACTTTTACCACATCAAGGAGGCAAGATGCGCCAAGCCCCCAATGGACTTAGGATCTTACGACTTCGATTGACAAAGTAAAAGGGAAGATCAAGAAGGGGAGAACCATGACTGCAAGTAGCAAAGCTCCCTTCACTATGAGTCATGAAAGCAAGGATACAAAAGATTACAAAGCAAAACAAAGTTCACTAAGTAATTCTAAGTATCACAAGAAGGAAAGTATGAGAAGAGTGTATGTCCCCATGTTAAAGAGATCGCATGCGCCTTATCAGGAGCAATTGATTTAAGGTAGGATACACCCAAGAGAGAGAAGGAAGGAGCACGTTATCGCAAGGATTTAGCCCCCAATCGATGAATAAATCGAAGGATAATGAACACAAAACACGAGGTAGTGTTGCTTTCCTTGGGGTCAATATGTTGTATGATAACTCATGTATATCATCTATGTATATGCATATAATAATCTTCATTCCCCAAAGAAGGACACTACCTTAGAAGAAAGGGAAGAGAGGATGTCTTTTGAGTCAACATGAAAGAGACCAAGAAAAGATCTCAATGCTTTGCATTGTCCCCATGTAGACATTAGACATTAAGGGAACAATAGTAGAACAAGGATACACATAGAAGAATGGTCACAAAAGAGAAAGAAAGGAGAGACAGAAAGATCTACAGCGCTAATATTGCTAGTCTAGCAAGACATCCTCCTCCTGATCTTGTTGATCATTATTTTGGAAAGGCGGGCAACACGCCAGAGGAGTGTTATCAAGCACAGTAGATGGAGCTATCACAAGATCCAAACAAGGAATATGCTCATATTGTAAGTCACTTTGTTTGATTATAGGAGCTAGGATTAAGGTTCGTGAAAACTCATCTGATAAATGCTTGTCCACGTCAACGTACTCATACTCACTATCCGAAGCATTAGAAGTTGTATTGCCACTATGAATAACATTTTCACCCATTTATTCATCAAAGTTTAGAGAAAGAGGAGCAAGAACACGAATAGAAGTAAAACCATCACATGTTGTATGCAACTTATGATTTGGAGATGTAGGTTGAACATCTTGCTTAGGAGAAAAGGGAATCATATCAACTGTTGGATTCTGAGGAGATTGAGTATTTTAAGGGATAGCTTCATGAGCTCGAACATGGCATCTTCGTCAGAGTTCTCTCGCACAACGATTTCGTCGAGTCTTAGTGAAAGGCTAAGAAGGAGGAGGAACACTTGAAAAAGTAGTAATGTTTCTCTCCTTGATAGTTGAAGGTTTAGGTTGAGGTCTTTTTGGTTGAATAATAGGAGAAGCAGGCCTCTTCTCTCGATAAGAGGAAGGAGGTGGAACTGCGCTATAGAAAGGAGGAATATTAGGTGTAGGAAGGAGACAAGGTCCATCATGAGGAGGAGGTATAGGTCTAACCTTAGGAATAATATTGTTGTTCTCCTTAAGAGAAGGTAAAGTCATATCCATAGGAGTAGGTCAACAATTTTCCTTAAGAGGGAGATTAGTTCTATGCGAGAGAGGAAGAACCTCATCTTGAAGAAGTGTTGGTGATCTAGGTTGAATTAAAGATAAGATCATATTGTTCTACCATTTTTTATAAGATTGAAAAAGAGCATCGCTCCTTGATGGAAGAGATTGAAATTGTTTAGGCCAAAAGAGATCAATAGGAACACCGGGGCTTCTTTCAGATGGATGAAATAAGCTATGGTTCACGGTTATGATTTCTCCATTGTGAGGAAATTTAAGACACTTGTGTATTGGACAAGAATATCCTTCATGGAAGATAGCTAAGGATAGACCAACTTCATACAGAAATTCTCAGAAGAAGGTATGATAACAAAGTCAACATCCATGAACTTAGCATGAACTTCAACAGGAAGAGTGATAGAACCAATGGTAGGACAAGAGAATCCATCAAATAAATTCACAACCACATTAGAAGCATAATAAAGTGGTTTATGCAATCATAAAGTGAAAAGATACTCTTCAGTTATGACAATAACCATGCAAGAGGGATCAATCAGGGTACCACGGCAAGGGATATCCTTAACCTTCGCAACTATGTATAAAGGACCATGGGGTGCTCTAATGGTCTCACTAGGTTTAAATGTAATACAAGGATCCATAGGTGAATCCTGTGTTTCTACCATGTTAACCAAGTTTGGAGCCATAGAGGTGAATTCTTCAAAAGTGAGAGGATTAGGCACAATCTCAATAACATTAGAGGTATGAGATGGCAAGGGATCAATAAAAATAAGATTTTGATTAGGAGGAGCAATTGATTTATTCCCTTTATCATTCACACCTACCACAAATATAGTATTATTATCAATCAAGTCTTGAACCTTATTTTTCAATGCAAAACATTTCTCAATATCATGACCAAGTTGACGATGAAATTGCCAAAAGGAATTGTTATCAAAATAAGGAGATGCAAGCTTGGAAGGATCAATTTGTTTTATAGGAGGAAGTTTGATAACATTTATGTGCAACAACTGATACATAATACTATGTAAAGATTCATTTAAAGGAGTAAACTATCTTTCTATTTGAAAAAAATTAGAAATAGAAGGCACGCCTGTTGTAGCATTCACATGGTTGTTTTTGATTGGATCATTGAACTTGATGAAGCTTTTTGTTGGTTTGAACTTCACAAACAGTTGTTGAACACTCTCCCCCTTATCACTTGGATCCATAGGAGTGGATTGCTCCATTTGACTCACACCCAGTTGATAATTGTGGAGTGTTGCGCACAACTGCGGAAAGGAAGTAAACTCAAACAAAAGAAGCTTTTTCCTGATATTTTTTTGTAAATTAGAAATGAAAATTCTTTGAATATCATTATCAGGTACATGAAAAGAAATTTGAGCATACAAATGCTTATATCTACCAATGAAATCGGACACTTTTTCTTTAACACCTTGTTTACAATGTATTAAATCAGTCAAAGTGATTTTAGGACCAATGTTGTTTTGAAATTGTTGGATGAAATAATTTGCTAATTGTTGAAAACAAGTGATAGAATAAGAAGGCAGAGAGCAATACAATTGTAAGGCCTTATCTCTTCATGTTCTTGTAAACAATTTCGCAAGTAATCTTTGATCATAAGCAAAATCAATACACAAGGTTTGGAATGTTTTGACATGCGTAAGAGGATCACCTTTTCCATTATAGAGTTCTAATTGAGGGATCTCCACATGTTTAGGTGGCACGGCTTTAACAATATCAAGAGAAAGTGGGCTTGCAATATCAAAGGTGGGCACACTAAACTTGGATTGACTCATAGAAGCAAATTGTTGTTGTAAGGAAGACATGGTTTGAGAAAGATTGTTAATTGTCGCTTCAATAGAAGAATTGATGTTAGACATAGGTGATTGAGCAGGTGGTGTGATGTTGTTGAAAGAAGGCATGGACTGAGAATAAGGTGGTGGGGCATTATGATAAGTAGGCATTGGTGATGATTGGGTAGGAAAAGGGACACTTAAAGGAGGAATAAAGTTGCTAAAGGAATTTTACCCTTGTGTCACACTGATTGGCTGAGGAATAGTAGGAATACTCATGGAAGACATAGGTAAAGATGGAGGATTAAATGAAGAAGAGGGATTTCCCCCATGACCTATGGTTGTAGGGATGACATTTGAATTGAAGTAGCCATGATGTTATATGTGAAAGTAGGAATACTAGTCATAGGATTAGTCAAAGGAATAGACGAATTGAATTGTGTTGAAGGTTGTGAATAACTTAGGGTTTCGGCACAACTCTTGATAGGCATGACATTAGAATCAACAATATGTGCAATTCCACGCAATATATCAATTCCATTCCTATTACTTTGAAGCATCCACTTAAGACCTTCAATTAATGGAAGAGCTTCACTATTAGGGTACTCTTGGGACATCCATTGTTGAAATTTGTCAAATTGATTGTCCAATGAAGAAAGTTGATCTAAAGAAACCCTAGTTAAAGTTTATTCTTCATCATGGGATCCATCAACAGGAACATGATTAGGATGGGAATAATTAGCATGATCCTCATTAAAGAAGTCACCCAAATTAGGCTCCATCTCCTCGGTAATTAAACCTTGGGAAGCCTTAATTCTAATGCTTCGTCTAATGGGGATAGGATAGGTAGGACTAATAGTGGTAAAACTCATGCACTAGAGGGAAACTTTGAATTTTGAATTGTGGAACAAAGCTTACAAAATTGAGTAATGCAAATGTAAGGAAATAATGATTACACAATTTGAACTTTGTTGGAGGAAGGGAATGACACAATTTCCAAAAATAAAAGGAAATTGGACTTTTCAAATTAAGGCCAAGGGAATACCACTTAATTTTAAAAGTAGAATTTTTAAAATCAGGGCAAACAATAATTAACCTCTTAATTTTAAAAAAATTCTTGAAAGTTGAAATGTTGAATTTTGAAGGTATTTCCGATTCTAGATGGTTGAAAAATCGATAAAATCAACCAATCTTCCAGATTTAGGCTATTAAATACAGTCATAACAGCCTCTCGAAATTTCAGGAAAAAAGCCAAGGACCGTGGCGAGAACGCACATGGTCTGACCAACTTTTTTCAAAATTTTCAGGGATGGATATTACGATGATTTTAAAGCTAACCCCAAAAAATTGGCAAATTTTGCGATCTCTAGATGGGTGAAATGAAGGCGAAAATGTGAAAATGGGACCCTATTAGGGTTTTGAAGAAAAAGAGGAATTGAAATGCAATTTTGAAAAGGAACAAACCTAATGGATAGGGACACCTTGGAAAATGTTTAAAAATCTAAATGTAAATAAAATTGATTTGGAATTCACACAAAATCTGATTAACTTTTAAAATTAGGGTTTTATGACCTAACCATTTAATTTTGAAATTAGAATTTTGGGGAAAAAAGGGGGAAATTAAAATTTTGAATTGTAGGATTGAAGACAAATCTGAGAACAATCAGAAATCTGAAAATTAAATGGAAATCTAATTTTTGCACAAGTTCAAGATGTTTTTTGAAAATTGGGGTTTTAACAAGTAACCTCTTAATTTTGTAATTTTTAATTGCAAATTGAACAAGACAATGAGGAAAATGAATTTGACAATCAAAACAATTTTCAGATCTAAGATAACCACAAGCAATTTTTACAAATCACAAGTTCAATTTTAATTTTAAAAAGTAAGGTTTTTAATGATTTAACCACTAAGTTTGCAGAAAGTTGAAACTTGTAAATGAAAAATATGCAATTGTGTTCAAAGGAAAGCATGCAAGATGTCGGGTTCACCAAAATGTAATGGTGGGAAAATGGTGAATAATAAATCAAGAAGGAAAACTACCCTTTCCCTCAAAGAGAGATGAAAGTTTCACTATCAATCACTATTCAAGCGTTTTTCACCATTACATTAGGAAGGGGAGATGATAATTCACTAGGTTCAATCTCTCCACACAAATATGGTAGATTGAATTCTCAATGAATTGGGAATGCTAAGTTGATCCCCTCTTCCTTGTTTGAAATGGAAAGGAAATTGATTGAATTATGTAGTACAAAAGTGACAAAGAACTGATTATAACTTGAGATCGGGATATGGGATGAAGTTGTGCACCTAGATCTGGCAGTAAAATGTCAAGAAAAAGTTGCCCTGCGAATTTGAAGAAAAGTTGCTCGTACTATGGTGGGAATGTACACGACCCTCTGAAAAATTCGCAAAACGAAAAGGGTTTTTCGCCTACAAATGGAGCTCAAATCCAAAAGCACAGCTGAGCACCTGGAACCTACACACAGAAAAGAGAGAAAAATGGGTTGAGATTGGGTGTTTGCCTTTAGGTCAAACCCCAGTTTTGGAATTAGCCAAGTAATGAAAGAAAGTACTTGCAAGTAGATGTAAATGAAAGACTGAATTGTAAATCACCTCAAGGGAGGTTGTAGTAGCAATGTTGATAGAAATGCTTGCGTGGAATTGAATGTTGAAATCAATCTCCTCTTCAATGGTTGAATCCTTGACTTGAATGCAGCACCTAGCCTTGAAGGGATACTTGAGAATGCTCAATGCTGGAAAAGAATGCTTGAATGCTCTTGAGAGCTTGATCGCTTGTGCATACTCTAATATTATCCAACTTCAACTTATGCAAATGAGAGGATGAATGCCCCCTTAAATATATGTTTAGTGGATTTGAATTTTGTAATGGGCCGACATCAAGGGAGTTTCCCGCCCGAGGCACAACCCACAATGCATGCTCTAGGAAGGGTCATGCCCCAAAATAGGGCAGGGACATGGGCACCATGCCCTTGTCCAAGGGGGGACAGTGGTGCCACACCCCTATCCTACCCCTTTTTCCAAGGCAGAATGTGATTGGGGTGATACAGAGGCCAAGGAAGTAGTTGTTTCTGCAAGCCGAGCAATCTCCAGTCTCCGATCAGGCTAAAGGATTCGAATTTGCATGTGTGAGGACGCTAATGCAGCCAAAAATTGTTAGGGTCACAATTTTATGACACTACACATTTGAGCACAACTCTTTTTTGCTCTTCACTAAACCTCTGATCTTCTCTATTCACCACATCTACTCTTACTCACATCCCATGTTCATACACTTAACTCAATCACACTCATTCTTATATACAAGATATATCATAAAAGCTTAAACCAAGTTAGCCTAATTCAAAATATACTTTCTGAATCAAAAATACACATGTTGATCCACTCTAGGAGAAAGAGAGGACCAAAACACATCTTCCAAAGACTAATTCATCAATCTGTAATCACCGAAACATAACTAACAGCATATCCACACACTACGCAACCATATAAGCAAATACTGATCAAAACATATTCTCTAATGCAAACAAATCAAATCCAGATCTCCACAAGCTATAGTGAGATCCTAATGCAGGAGTATCCCCAGTCTATGAGAAATCTTGCATCAACCAAAAATATTTCCTTTCAGTTTAGTTCTTGTTCAGTTCAGTGTGCAGCTTTTTATGTTCCTACTGGTAGGAGTCGGTAGTTGCTTGCTTTTCATTGCAGATCTTGTTTTGGGTTTCCAAGTTGGTTCATGTGCTTAGTTCCATATTTTTAGTCCATTTAGAATCTTTTTCGGCTAGTTATCGCTCCTGGTTGACTATTTCTGGGTTTCGGGACAATTCTTGTGCTTATCGGCTAACTTTCCTTCATTATCCGAGTGGTTCTTGGTGTGTGGATCTATTTGGGGTCTTGTCTAATGTTCTTGGGCATGTGGATGACCTTCTTACTGATTCAATCTTCTTGGTTGCTATTTTTCAGAAAGATTTATTTCATTCTCAGGGCCGACCTAGTTGCACATTTCATCTTCCTGCATTGGTAAATGTAATCTTTTGAGGTCGACCCGGATATGTTCTGGAGGGTATATATATGGAACTATTTGTAGGATAGAGGGGGTAGAAATTAGAATAAGGATTGAGATTGGTAATTAGTGATCCAATTGATTCTGAGAGTCTCGGTTGGATTGTATCTAGCTAATAGTCTGCATGTAACCGGTTAACTACCGGATGTTCTAAGATGATTGTATAATGATAACCAGTTGGTTATCAGAAGTTCTAAGGCAATAATATGGTTTGTTTGTGTAATCTTGCTATGTTTTCTTATTGCTTTCATTGTGTTACTCTTGCTGCTTAAATCGGTTAATTCTCTTTGAGGGTTTTACCGGTTATGGTTGCATCAAATCCATAACATATCAACCATGCTTCCACAAATCATATCTGGACCCAAGGATAGGTCAAACATAGAATCTCATAACCAGCAATGATCAATGCCACAACACCCGGAGAACATAAGGATGTTTCTGGACCACAAAACCATCATAACCATGATACCAAAACTGTATCCAATGAAGATAACAATAATAATCAACACCGACAATAGATTCTAGACCCAAGCACTTTCAAAACAACCAATAGATCAACAACATCAATAACACAGCAAGATAACTCTACACCATAGACATTCTAGACCAATTTGGAACAACAAGCTTGACATCAATGACAACCACAACAACATATCAACACATACTTCCAACATTTCCTTATCCTTCTTATGGTTGCATGGTAGTTATACAGAGAGTGTGGCTCATTTTTCTCTAACTCATCAATGATCTCCTACCATCTTTGTGCTAGAAACCACAACAAATTTATGCCCATTATGTGTGCCAATACATCAAAAATAGCATAGTTATCTCATCTAACTATCAACACTTAATGTCAGACAACAAACATATTCATCAGTAAAACCCAATTATTAAGAATGGCATCAAGAATTATGTGACTCGGGAGTAGATGATCAAAAAATGTTGAATAAATCCCTAGGAATTACTAGAGAGAAAGGTAAGTCATAGTATATCTACATGAGATGAAAACTTAATAACTTCTCCCTGAGGAAAAGTGTATACACCCTTGTTGGAGCTCTGTAGTTAATAATGTGTGGAACCAAAGTTACTATAGTGTCTACCTTACCTTTCAATCTTGTAATTTTCTCATCTTTTCCTTGTACTCTTCCTCAAGCCCTCTATAAGAGTGCAATGTAAGTTACATATGTACTGCAATTCCTTGCTCCATACACCCAAGATCATGTCCATTATATCCAAATTTAGAAAGCATTTTAAAACTAATATTGTAATGTTTTTATAACTCTAATGGAGGTGATGGATTGCATTAACTATTCCAACTAGAATGAAATGTATAATTATGTTTTGAAGAATAAATATAATTGCTTTGTGAAGGACGATCGATCTCTTTGTAAGAATGCAGATCTTTGTTGTTTGTTGAAATGTCAAAGTAAGAAGATTCAACCTTATTATCAACCAATGCTTCATCTCTGAAAGGCAGAACATTGAGGTGATTAGAAGGTAAAGTATCATTGAGAAAAACATGGATGACATCATCCTCTTGCACCAAAATATCGTTACAAGGTGGAGAAATTTTAGGAGAGGGACAAAGCTCTTAATTCACCAATTTTTCATCTTTATAAAGGATATAATTGAATGGATTGAAAGTGAAAATCATGAAGGAAAAATTCAATGACGTGATCCTTTGATGCTAAACTTTCTTCATGGGTAGGGCAAATTTTGGGAGAGGAATAAGTGTCCCCTTTATAATTGCTAGAAGAAGCACCAAAAGTACAACTAGAAACATTCACTAATGACTTAAGATAAGAACAACATGAAGAGAACATCTTTACAAATTTCATTATCTAATGTAGCCAATTAAAACACAATCAATACAATTAATGAAAGCATACAAAATAACACAAGTATGTTCAATTTTTCTTCAATATTCTTCTTTTGCAAACTCCAACCATTCTACCATTACAATGAAAAAAAGGCCTATTTTAACAACAAACTAAAAATTTCCTTTTGATGTAGGAGCATCCCCAGTCGATGAGCAATCTTGCATCAACCAAAAAAATATATGTTGTTAGTTTTGTTCCTGTTCAATTCTGTGTTGCATTTTTTGTTTTTCTTCCAACATTCTTCGGTAGTTGTTCATTTTCCATTACGGATAATATTTTTGGCCTCCACACTTGTTCCTATTCCTTGTTCTATATTTTTAGTTCATTTGGATCCTTTTTAGACAAGTTGTCGCTTCTAGATTGTCTATTTCTTAGTTTCTGGAATAGTTTGAGTTTAGTGGCTAGTTGGAGATTTCTTCTCTTGCAGAGCATTCTCTTGGTTTGTGGATCTAATTGGCACCACACACAATGTTCCTGAGTCCTTATTCGACCTTCCTTTGTGGTTCGCACTTCATTTGGGTCATTGGAAAAGGAGATCTTCACACTCTGGGTCCAACCTATTTTACACGTTTCATTTTCTTGTCTTGGAGAATGTAATCTTTTGTGGCCAACCCGGATATGTTTCGAATGCTATATATATTGTTGTATTTGATTATTTGGGAGATAGCAGGGAGATATGATGATATCGACTCATGATCTGTAATTAGAATACCTCTTGGAGGTCTGGATGGGTTATAATATAGAATATATCTGTAACTAGGCCTATAAGCCTACATGTTTGCCTGCATGTAGTCGGCTAACTTTATGTTGAATCTATGATATTGTGAATGTCCGATCTAGCATTTTCTCTATTTTGTGTTGGTGCTTTTGTGACATTATTCTTGTTGCGTGATCTATATTTTTCTCCTTGAGGACCCTCCAGATCATGGTTGTATCAAATGGTATTAGAGAGGGTTGCGAACCTTGAGGCATTCCTTTGGGTGAACAAATCGCCGATTTGAGGCATGTTGCAAATGTTTTCAATAGATCATTGACTATGAGGTAATTGGAACTTTGTAGTTAGACCGCTGAGCTGAGGCAGTTGCACTAGATCAAAGGAGGAGATGTCGCTGAGAAGGATGAACCCTAGAAGGGTAGAGCAGATGATGGAGGATTTCAGGAATGAGGTGAGGAATGAGCTCTGAAATGCATTGGCTGGTTTGTGGAGGAATCTGAAATCAAAGGATGAGTATGAAGAAGCAAGGGAAGAGCTAGAGGTCGAAGAGGTTGAAGGAACGATATATGAGGGAGAAGATAGATTTCTTATAGCACTGGCACAAGTAAGTAAAATTCATAAAGTTGAGGTTTCTAACTTTTTAGGTACATTGAATCTAAAAGACTTGATAGATTGGATTGGAGAATTTGAGGACTACTTTGAGTTTGAAGACATTAAAGATCCATAGAGGGTTATGTTAGCACAAACTAAGTTGAAAGAGCATTTTGCTTTATGGTGGAAAGAGTTGAAGAGGGATAGAATGGAGAATGGTGAGATGAAAAATTACCCAGTGGAGGCAGCTGGTTGCAAGATTGAAGGCTAAATTCATTCCGGGAGACTATGAGTTGGAATTGTTCAAGAAGTTGCAGAACTTGAAGCAGAAGGACATGACTGCAAAAGAGTATACTAAGGAATTCTACAAGGTGATGATTAGATTTGGACATCGAAAGATGGATAGGGATAAGGTGGCTAGATACATAAATGGACTTTGATTTAACGTCCAGGATGAGATGAGTATGTTGAATATTTCTACAATTGAGGAGGCTTACCAATATGCTCTAAAGGCATAAGATAAAGTGAAAAGAAGACAGCAGAATAACCCTAGGGGAAGAGAGAGATATGCAGTGAATAGAGGACAGATGAGTGGTAGTATGGAGAAGCAGACTACTAAAGAATAATCAAAATCTAAATGAAGTAAATATTTGGATCAAAAGACACAAAGAAAAGGAAATAGTAGTAGCAACAAGGAATTCTTGGCTAAATGTTTCAAGTGTGGAGAAACTGGACATAGATTTTATGAGTGTTATCAAGGAACTAGTAAGAAAGGAACGGTAAGGAATTTCATGACACATGAGGACCAGTAAAATGGGGCTACAGATGTGAGTGTGTTAGATCTGGAGCAAGGAGAATCCCTTATGTTTAGAAGAGTCTTGCAAAGCAGAGAGGAGATCGAACCTACACAAAGGAAGAATCTTTTTCGGAATGTATATAAATCAGGAGGTAAGTGTTGGATAGTGGAAGTATTGATAATTTGGTATCTGAGGAGATGGTAGAGAAGCTTGGTTTGAAGAGGCTTGAGCACCCTTGTCCTTATAAGGTGAGTTGGTTGAAAGATGATCACACGGAAGAGGTGAGAGAGAAGTGATAGGTTAATTTTAATATCGGATCTTATAAACATGAAGTCTTGTGTGATGTTGTGTCTATGAGTGCTTGTCATGTTTTGTTGGGTAGACCTTGGCAGTTTGATAGAAGAGCTATCTATGATTGCAGAAGAAACCTAATCACTATTGAGAAGAATGGGCAGAATTTTACTTCGGCTTCTTTGAAGGAGAAGGAGAAGGAAGTGAAGAACTTGAGTCTTCTGAAGGGTTGTTGTGCTGAGAAGTAGGATGCAAAGGATGGCATGGATTTGGAGAAGGACCTTGTGGATGGGTCTGATAGCAAGGTGGTACTAGATGGCAGTAAAGTTAGAGTTAGGGTGGCAGATAAGAAGACCTCTTGTGGAAGAAATAAATCAGATTTGTAAAAGAAGGAAAGTGGTGGTAAGAGACAGTCTGTAGCTATGAAGCAAGGAAAGAGAGGAGAAGAGAAGAAGAAGTTGGTGAATCTAGTCAAGGTACAAGAAGAGGTATGAAGAAAGAAATTTGCAGACAAAGAGGACATTTGGATCATAATTAAGCATGGGATCTATATCCCAAATCCTTTTCGATGTTCATGAGCTTCCTCTCATGGAACATATTTTTCTACCTGGGGTGTTTGATGCAGGAGCATCCTTGGTCGATGAGAAATCTTGCATCAAACAAAAAAAAATTGTTTTCAATTGTGTTCCTATTCAATTCTGTGTTACTTCTGGCATTCTCTGGTAGATGTTCATTTTTCGTTGCGAGTAGGATTTTTGGCCTCCAAACTTGTTCTCGTTCCTTGTTCTAGATTTTCATTTCATTTGGATCCTTTTCTCACAAGTTGTTTCTTCTAGATTGCCTGTTTCTTAGTTCCCGAAACAATTTGAGCATAGCAGTTGGTTGGAGATTTCCTCTCTTGTGGAGCGTTCTCTTGGCTTGCGGATCTAATTGGTACCACACATGATGTTACCAGGTCCTTGGTCGACATTCCTTTGTGGTTCACACTTCATTTGGGTCCTTGGTGGAGGAGATCTTCACACTTTGGGTCCGACCTATTTTACACATTTCATTTTCCTATCTTGGGGAATGTAATATTTTGTGGTCGACCCAGATGTGGTCTGGATGCTATATATATTGTTGAATTTGATTATTTGGGGGATAGCAGGGAGATATGATGATATCAACTCATGATCTGTAATTAGAATACCTCTTGGAGGTCTAGATGGGTTGTAATCCGAAATGTATCTGTAACTAGGCCTGTAAGCCTACATGTTTGCCTGCATGTTGCTAGCTAGTTTTATGATGAATCTATGATATTGTGGATGTCAAATATAGCATTTTCTCTATTCTATGTTGGTGCTTCCCTGGTGTTACTCTTGCTGCATGATCTGGATTGTTCTCCTTGAGGACCCTTTGGATCATGGTTGCATCACCTTTTTGGGCAGATTTTTACAAAATCTGAAATTTGCCATTTATGGAAATTTTCAAATCTATCCCAAAAATCACAAAATCTTCTAGAAACCTAAAAAACATAATTTTGGCACAAATTTCCAACTTTCTAACCTCATAAAGATTACAAGTTCAAAAATAACTAAAATCCAACTTTTTAAAAACCTGAAAAAATAGAAAAGCTCTTTTTCAAGCCTCGGATAAAGGAATCTGAACCCTGAAAATTTGATCGATCTGAAGTCCAATTGAACTAGGTTTTGTCGACAATCCAAACAAATTCTCATGATACACCTCTACATCAAATTTCAGCCCAATCGAACAACTAAGTCAAAAGTTATGACCCTGTGAAGTCTCTGCATCATTATCTAATAAATTTACCAGCAATTCAGATATAAGCAATGAAATCGAGAAAATATTCAAGTGTATGATATGTTGGGTTCACCAATATGATGTGTGGGAAAAATGATTCTAGAATAACAATACATTAACCTAGGTCAAACCTAAACTTGTACAACATTAGAGGGGTGTGAATAGGCCTGGCTACCATCCTCAAGGAAAATCCATGTTGTCGTGTATCCACACCCTTTGATCATTGTATGTAATAGGGATTTGTTGAGAGTGTGCAATGTTGATAGAAAAAACTTGGCTAGAGTTTAAGGTTTAATAACTCTTAATTATCTTATTACCATGAATTTTCCTTTTATTTTATTATGTTTTACATATAATTTATTTAGGTATTTAACAGATTTTTTAAGACTATTTAAGGGGTATATAATGGATATATGGATCTATAAATTATCCAAATAAAATTTGTGGTGCCCCATAACCCTCTATATCCTGCCAATATTCTCCCCAAGCCTAAAATATTGTATTATCCTTAAGACAAATTGGTAAAGTCGCTAGTATCCTTTATGCTTACCTTTGTTTCCATGGTTTTTCCTTGGTAGAAACCCTCTTTTTTTTTGTGAAATGTTTATATTGTAGTCTTTCCCTTATTCTTTACTTCTTTTTAGTAGCACCCACCTTGGTGGGATTTATCTCCACTCAAACATTTAAATTTTTCTTGAATACTATCATTTTTGGCATATGAATATGTAGACTTGTACAAGATATTGAACATATTTGTAATCTCTACCCAATTCCATGTAACAATCCATCCATAATTTTTTCATATACATTTTAACTTAGATTCCTTCTTCCACTTTTCATTCCAACTCATTTTTTTTAAATGACTCTTTAATCCACAAATATTACAAGGATGAATATCCCAACACATTTATTTTCTATGTTATTTCCTATGACAATGAGAACATTGAATTTCTTGAATAGATTTGTTAGAAATTTTAGTACTTATAACATCATCTTCTTTTACATTTCTAGTACCTTAATTATTTAGCCTCACACTTGCTTCAATGGGCTTGTAAAATTTTCTTACGTATCATGTATTCTTTGAATTTTCTTTAGATCAACACTCTTTGGAGAACATCATTTTTCATTATCATCACAACTATCAATACTTGTGGATTTAAAATCATCATTATCCTCAACCTTATACTTTTTATACAAAGAATCTTTAGCTATATCACATTTATTAATTGATTCATCAAATTACTAATACAAATCATTTGTATCACATGAGGTATTGCATGGTGTAGGCTTATCTTCAATATTAGGCACCAATTTTCCTTTTGACATGTTGTAAGTAATTGATCCAATTGATTATTTTCTTCATTAAATTTTAATACATCATCCTTCTCTAAACATTTTTCCTCTCCATCATGTTCATTTTCTTTTCTACACCTTCTTGACATAGTTTGTCATAAGTTGTCATGACTAGGTGTATCATAATGTCTATCATAATTATGTCATAAAATTTTCATTACATAACACATGGCACCTAGATATCAATAATCCAATATCCTTTAAGTGGGACGCCTACTTGCTCATGTGAGAATAAAAACTTCATGTCACCTTCCCAGTAGAATAATAAGTCAACAAGCCAACTCCCACAAGATGATGAAATAGCATGTGCAAACAAAATTATATAGTAGGCTAATAATATTAAATTAAATATTAAATATATAAATCTAATTAAAAATGTTAGGACTTGCAAAGGTTGAGACACCTTAATCCCAACAGTATTTAGAGATGGAATGTCTTTTAGGATATGTGATTTCAAATTTTATTTAAAAAAAATCCACTGTATTATTAGATTATCCAAAATTTATACAAAACTTTTAAAGGAATTCAATATGACTGAGAAAAAAAAAATTGACATAAATTTATTTGTTTATTTCTAAATAAATTTTGGTATGGATTAGTATAGAACTAGCATATGGATCGTAGTGTATAGGTCAAGGAAAAGGGTGAAGAAATCAATATATTTTAGGTGAGGCATTGAGATATGCTACTACATCAAAATGCTAAAATATAACATGTTACAAAAATGTGTTATGGAAGGGCAGGAATGAGCGGAGCGAGAGATTCTATACGTAACATGCCCCCCCAACATGCCTAGTCTTCCTCCCCAACTACTACAACCTCTGCCGAGGAGAGCTTCCCACCTAGACCACATCCCTCATAACACATGAAAAGGGGTGGGAAAATCAAATTTTTAATTTGAAGTTCATTTATTTGTATTATCGAATCAATTCAAAATAATGTAGAAATGAGTTTGGATGGTGAAATGGTAAATCTTAAGGAATGAATTGAATGTATTGAGGTAAGTGAAAAAAGGTGCAATAAATGAGAGATGGATGGTAAATATGTGAGAATAAGTGTAAGTGGGTGGTGATAGGATTAAAGTATCATCTACCTTGTAAATCACATGGCATGGTTCCAACATCCTTGGAAATTGTCCTAAAACACTTAGGGTGTATAGGTAAAATAATTCGTAATATTTATTATTCTTTGTAATACATTCATAAGGGGTGATGATTTCCACTAATAGGTTGATTTGTGTCTATTTGTTGCTATCTTTGTGTCTTTTTGTTGATATCTTATGGTGATGATATTCTTTATTTATTGATGGTATAAGTTCACATAAGGTAGGCTTAATAAGAATGATATGTAGGTTGATTTGTAGCATCACTATAAAGAAGGATTTAAACATGTTTCTTCCATAGGAAGGCGACTTAATTTCTAGATTTGCATATAAGTTTTAGAGATTAAATTTCACAACCTTTGGTATTATAACCTATATATTTATCAATAGGCTGAAATAAGGATAAACAAGGACTAGGACATACTAAGTTTAACACAAGAGTATGGCAATTATCAAGTATAATTATACTAATTAAATTCCACCAAAACAAACATTATTCTTAACATTATGGATTTAATAAACTTCGTGTCAAAAAGAAAAAGTTATAGAAAGTTTAATTACTTTTTATTAATATTAAATATTTAAGAAACTTGATTTGTTTCTAGAAATTAATTAATTTAATTTTGAGAGAAAAATTTATTATAATTTTATGTAATTAAAAATATTTTAAATAAAAATATAAAAAGAGTCTAGATATATAATAAAAAAATATTATTATGAATGACTAATTTAAAAATCATATTATTGTAAAAAAATCATAAGTATTTTATTCATATGAAACAATAAGGTGAATTAAACATTTTATAAAAGAAAACATTAGAAATATTTACGAAAGGTCAAAATAAATATTTAAAATTCATTTATTTAGAAATGACACACCCATATTACAAGCTAATTATAAAAAATTTAAAAATTTCACATTTTTTTTTAATTAAATTATATTTTTTCAATCCTAATATATTTAATGAATCTCCCACATTCATGGGGTTAGGAAGGTTGATCTTTCCTCTAACTCAAGAGCAAAAGTGAAGTGGACAACCTCAAAAGTAGGATTAATGAAGGTCAATTTTGATGGAGCTTCCAAAGACAACCCTAGGATTTGTGGCATTGGATGTGTGGTCAAAGACCATGTCGAAAAAGTGATAAAGAAAATATACAAGAAGTTGAGTGTAGGAACAAATAACAAGGCAAAATTCTAATTTACCCTCCTTGGACTAACTTGCGAACAAAAGTGGTGATGATCGAGAGGATGGAAGCAATATTGACGATAGATAATGGGCAAATTAAACCCCCAAATTTTTAGTAATAGAATAGGATAGTAAAGCTATCATTTTTACATAAATCTAGAGGAGAGAGATGACAAAATTTTATGGTGAAAGGACAAAAGTATTACTTGTATTGAAAGATAAAAGTGTGTGAAATGATGGGCATTAGTTGTGGGGAGATTATTTCTAAGCCCTGGAGACAGTCATAGGAGTATTTTAGAAATGACGATTTAGATAATATGGACACACCATTAATACTAACCTGCTAGTGAAAATAGATGGCTTTTTTGTAGGAGATCTCAGAGAAGAGATTTAATTGCATGTTTATAACGAGTGATGGACTCATTATATAGGTAGTGAGGGAGTATAGGGAGAGGAATTTTTTAAGTCTAACCAAAGATATAGGGTAAATAAAAATATGTATTTAATGTTTTTGGTATATGTATTGGACATGGGAAAATCAAAGGAGATGGAAGAAATGTTGTGTAGGAGGGTGGTTTGGAGTAGATTCTTGGGAAAATTGGATGGCATATTGGAGAATGTAGTGGTGGGTGTTTTTGGATTAAGGTGTCTCAACCTTTGTAAAATTTAACATTGATTTTTCTATATTTATTTATTTATTCAATTTATTAGTTTCTTGCAAATGTCTAGTCATCTAGTGGAACCAACAGGCTTGGTGGCATCCTACTTGGTGATGATTGTATGACACATGTGATGCACTTGTGAAGGTAGGCATCCCACTTTGAGGATATTGACAAGTGTCTGCCTATGACATATTAGACAATTGGCAAGAGATATAGGTTCTACATGGAGAACATGGGTGCCCAAATTGGGTTATGACAAGTTGTAAGAGAATCAACTAATAATAGTCAATTATAATGGATTCTCTTACAACTATAAGTGTTGAAAGTTACGACAGTTGTAAGATGAATAAAAGCATACGCCATACCTCCAAATAGTAATTTTTGGGTGCTTAACTTAGGAGGTTTGAATGGGGAGTCATTTAGAGACATACATGTGTTATTTGCATGCTTTTTGGTGATTGAAAAATAGGGCCAAATGCTTTGCATGATCCCATCTTGTAACTCCATCTAGAAGCTTCTGCTTGAGTTGTATTTCTTTATCAAAGGTGGACTTGGAGAGTATAATTCTTGTTGTTTGCAGGTGAAGTTTTATGCTATTAGAATTAATCTAGATTGTGGATTGTTAATCACAGACTCAAGTTAAAGAAGCTAAGTGTTGATATTGTATTGTAAGAATTTGTAACTAGAATACAAAGTAATGTGCTTTTGGATTGTGTGGTTTTTCACCCCATGATATACCTTGTGTTCATTGTGTTAATATTTATGCATGTTCATTATCTCCTTGTGAATGTGTTTCTATTTTTGTAATAGTTAATATTTTTAAAGAAAATTTGCACTATCTTCCCCACCAAATTAGTGTTAGGAAGCATTTTCTACACCTTAGCTTCCTTTCATTTGGTATCAATACCTTGCCAGTTTTGGTTCCATTGCTAGGTAGTGGGATTTCTTGTATTAACCTTAGTTTGAGTGGGAGATTTTGGATAGTATTTTTAAAATCTCATTGAAGGAAGAAGATGGCATGCACATCCATAAAAGTTGATATGGAGAAGTTTAATGGTAGAAACTTCAAACTTTGGAAGTTGAAAATGGAGGATATGCTCATGGATCGAGATATATGGGCAACAATATCTAGAACAAAACCTCAAAACATAGTGCAGGATGTTTGGGATACAATGGATCGAAAAGCTAAGGGCATCATAAGGCTTTGTTTAGTAGACTCTATTTTGTTGAATTTCTATGAATAGAAGATTGTGAAAGATCTATGGAAGAACGTTGGAGACATTTATCAGGCTAAATCCCTAGTAAACAATATTCTCTAAAGACGGAAGATGGGGGATCCATTGATAATCATCTCAATGGATTCAATATAACTGTTACTCACTTGGGTTATGTTGGTGAGAAGATCAAGGAGGAGGATCCTTGCATGATTTTATTGTGTTCTTTTCCTGACTCATGGGACCACCTTGTTATTCTACTGGGAGTAAAACCACCAAGTTCAAGATGGATGAGGTGCTAGCATCATTACTTTCTAAAGAGATGTAGAGTAAAAATTTTGAGTCATCTAAGGAAGCTCTTGCATTTTGTGGTAGATCAAAACTGAAAGGCACGAAGGACAAGAAAGATGACAAAGGCAAATCCAAATCTTATGGGAGATCTAAGTCTCCTAGACAGTTCAAGGTAAAGAGTTGGAAATATGGCAAAACCAGTCATTTCTGTAAAGAATGTAAGGAGGAGAAAAATAAGAAGAGACACTCCAATTAAAATATAGACAAATCCTCCCAAGATGATGATGAATCATTTGGTGCAGCCTTGGTAGCATGCATCTGAAGATGTGTGGTTAATAGATTTTGGTGCATCTTTTCACATAACCTCACATTGGTGGTGGTTTTCAAAGTATGAAGAATATGATAGTGGGGAGGTGTATCTTGATGATAACTCTCATTAGAAAGTTGTTGGTTGTGGAAGAGTCAATATTAGATTCCTTGATGGTAGAGTGAAGGGGATCAATGGTGTAATGCAGATCCCTAGTTTGATAAGGAATCTACTCTCTATAAGTAAGTTGAGTGATGTGGGTATGTGGGTGGTTTTCTTGCAAGGTGGATGTAAGATGACTAGAGGTTTTATGATTCTTTTCAAGGGTGTTCAAATAGGCGCCTTGTATAAGCTAGATACATGCATTATGCAGTGCAATAGTGCTTTTGTGGAGTCCAAGAAGAGGGCTCTAGATGAAGTTCATCCTCACTGTCAAATTGATTTGTGAAGAGGACTTTAGCTTCTACATTTTATGTTCATGCTTTCTTGGTACCTAAGGGTGTCAATTGTTTGGTGATGAAACTCCTAGCAGAGAATACAATGTTATGGCACCAAATACTTGGTCATATTGGTTAGAAGGGTCTCAAAACCCTGAAAAATAAATGCCTCATAGAGGGACTTGATGATTGTAATCTTGAGTTTGATTTCTATGAACATTTATGGTGACCAAAATCATTTTCAATTTTACTCTAGTTCTCACAAATCTTTTGGGTTGTTGGACTTGATGTTTTTGGTCCTACTAATATTCCATCGATTTTAAAATTAGTGTATTTCGTATCATTTATTGATGACTATAGTAGAAGGACATTTGTTTATTTTCTCAAAAGTAAATCTGAAATCTCTAGTTGGTTTAAGGAGTTTAAGGCTCTTGTTGAGAATCATACTAGTAGAAGGATTAAGTGTTTGAGGATTGATAATGGTGATGAGTTTTGCTCCACAGACTTTGATAGGTTTTGTAAGGACCGTGGGATTGAGAGGCATAAGACAACTCCATACACCCCTCAACATAATGGAGATGTTGAGAGGATGAACATAACGTTGATGAAGAGAGATAGGAATATGCTTAGTGGTGTTGGTCTCAAACAAAAATTTTGGGCTGGAATTGTAGGCACTGCCTACTATCTAGTAAACAAATTTCCTACATCAACACTTGTTGATAAGATACTTATAGAGGTGTGGTCTGGAGAGATTCCCTCAATGATACATCTCAAATTATTTGATTGTGAATCTTATGCTCATGTTTCGAGTGAAAAGAGATCTAAGTTGGCGAACAAGGTAGTGAAGTGTATCTTTATCGGCTATGGTGTCAATGTAAAAGGGTACAAGCTTTGGGATCCAGTGAAAGAGAAGGTTCTCTATAATAGAAGTATTATTTTTAGAGAGATGAAACCTAACACTATTGAGCTATAGCAAACGAAAAAGGAGAAACAAAATAGGGAGGTAGTTCAGATTCCTTTTACCCCTGAGAAAGAACTATGAGCTCCTAGTGGACCTAATGATGAGGAGAGCTCTAACGGCTTTGAAAGTTCAAAAGAAGATGAAGAACCTCAACCTCATACTTTGAGGAGGTCTACTCATGATAGGAAGCAACCTAATAGATATGGGTATTCACCAGAAATTTTTGGTCATTCATTGTTAGATTCCAGTTGTATTTTTGCTTTGATTGCTAACACTAATGAGCCAAGGACTGCTAGAGAGGCTATGGGTATGAGTGATGCAAATTGCTATATGGAATCCATGAATGATGAGATGGCATCTTTGAAGAAGAATAATACTTAGGATCTGGTACCTTTTCCTGAAGGAAATAAGCTTGTCGAATGCAAATGGGTGTTCAAGAAAAAGTTGGGTCTCCATGGCAATGTTGAGAAGAATAAAGCACGATTAGTCATGAAGGGTACTCCCAGATTAAGGGAATAGATTATGGTGAGATTTTCTCTCACGTTGCAATGTTGATATCCATTTGATTCTTTTTATCACTTACTACAATTCATGATTCGGAAGTAAATGGATGTGAAGACAACATTCCTTCATGGCAGTTTGGAGGAAGAGATTTATATGTCACAACCAGAGTATTTCCTAGGGAAAGGTAAAGACAATATGGTTTGCAAGTTGAAAAGTCTTTGTATTATTTGGAACAATCTCCTACGATGTGGTACCAAAAGTTTGATACCTATGTGTTGAGTTCGGGATTTCAAATGTTTAAATCTAATCATTGTGTTTACTTCAAAATTGATGATGGTTGTGTTCTCATTATTGCATTATATGTGGATGATATGTTATTGTTTGGGAATGGATATTTAATTTTTGACTTGAAGTCTCAGTTGTCATCATAGTTTGAGATGAAAGATTTAGGTGCAACTAGGTGCATCATGGAGATGGAGCTCAAAAGAGATAGATCTAACATAAAGCTTTGGTTAAACCATCTAGTAAGTGTGTAAATCCAGTGTTGGAGAGATTCAACATGATAGCTTCTAGATCCATAATAGTTCCTATTGCATTGGGAACAAAGTTATCTATGGAGGATTGTCCAATATCTCCTTATGAGGTGGAGGACATGGACAATGTACCATATGTGAGTGTTGTTGGCAGCCTTATGTATCATATGGTTTATACTAGACATGATATTGCCCAAGCAATGGGAGTACTGAGTCAATATATGGCTAATCTTGACGAGTGCATTGAAATGAAATTAAGAGAGTGCTCAGATGTTTGAGAGGTACTTTTGAGTATTCTTTGTCCTAACATGGTTATCCTACTGGACCTCGGTATTCTATAACTATTTGTGGATATGTGGATTCAGATTGAGCAGGTGACATTGACAGTAGAAGATCTACCAGAGCTTATATCTTTACTATGAATGGTGGTGCTATTAGTTGGATGAGTAAGTGGTAAGTTGTAGTCACTTTGTCCATGACATAAGCAAAGTATATGGCAGCTACTCATGCTTGTAAGGAAGCCATTTAGCTTAGACAGTTGTGTTCAGATACTGGGTTTGATGTAGGATTTATTACTATTTGTTGTGATAGTTAGAGTGCAATTTTCTTAGCAAATAATCTGACTTTCCATGCCAAAACAAAGCACATTAATGTTTAGTTTCATTTTGTTTGAGATATGGTAGAGGATGGGAAGGTAAAATTAGAGAAGGTTGACACTACATTGAAAAAACCAATGAGCACAGAGAATTTCAAATGGTGTTCGAGTTTTATGGGCCTCTCGGCCCTCTATAGTTGATCTATAGGCTATTTGAAATATCTTTGACAAGTGGGAGAATGTTGGTATTAATGTGTCTCAGCCTTTGCAAATCCTTACATTGATTTTGATAGTTATTTATTATTTCAATTTATTAATTGCCTACAAATGTCTAGTCATCTAGTGGGACCCACAAGCTTGGTGACATTCTACTTGGTGTTGATTGTATGACACATATGTTGCACTTGTGGAGGTAGGCATCCCACTTTGAGAATATTGACAAGTGTTAGCCTATGACAAATTCTATGGCATATTGGACAAGTGGCAGGAGATAACTTTTGCATGGAGAAGGTGGGTGAATAAGCTGGGTTATGATGAGTTACATAAGAGAATCAACTATTAATAGTCAATTATGGCATATTCTCTTACAACTATAAGTAGTGTAAGTTATGACAACTGTAAGATGCATAAGACCATATGTCATACCTCCAAATAGTAAATTTTGAGTGCCCAACTTAGGAGGTTTGAATGGGGAGTCATTTGGAGACATACATGTGTCACTCGCATACTTTTTCGTGACCAAAAAATAGGGCCAAATGCTTTGCACAACCCATCTTGTAACTTCATCTAGTAGCTTCTTCTTGAGTTGTATTTTTTCTATAAAAGGTAGCCTTTTAAAGTATTAGTCATGTTGTTGTTCGTAGGTGAAGTGTTATGCTGTCAAAATTAATCTAGATTATGGGTTGTTAGTTGTAGACTCTTGTTGAAAAAGCTAAGTGGTGATATTGTATTGTAAGAAGTTGTTTACTAGAATACAAAGTATTGTACTTTTGGAGTGTGGGGTTTTTCACCCAAAATGGTTTTCCCCATGATATATCTTGTGTTCATTGTCTTTATGTTTATAGAATGTGTTCATTATCTTCGTGTGAATGTGTTTCTATATCTATAATAGTTAAGATTTGTAAAGAAAATTTGCACTATCTCCCCTACTAGATTAGTGTTAGGAAGCGTCTTACGCACCTTAACTTCCTTTCAGGGAGGAGGTGTCCCTCTACCAAGAGATTTCTATATTATTCGGGTGATGGGTCATGAGGTTGAAAATTTTCCTCTAATTTTATCCTCATCTCCTAATATTCTCCCTAGGTGTAGGAATGTTGTGGGAAAAAGCTTATTGTTTTTTAAGAGAATGTTGGATTTGGTATCGATGGATGGTCTTGGGTGGCTACAAAATTATATCAAAGAGGAGAGACTGGTGTAGTTTGGGGGCGGGCTGGTGAAGTGGTGGATGTTGCAATATTGGTGGAGGTGAGCGAGGATAAGGTCGCAAGCTCAGATGATGCAACCAAGGAGAGGCTGGAGGAAGAAAATCGTAGCTTATGTAGCCCAAGCTACCCCAAGAAATGTGGAGATGGTGCTATAGCTTGTTTGAGTAAAGGTTCATACAACAGTGCAACATATGTATCATACAATCATCAAAAATAGTAGTTCGATTAAACAGGTATCCTATCTTTGTTAATGCTTGGTATGGTGTAAAGACTTTTTTATATTTTAATATAGGGTGCAACCCCTTAACTGATATTTACCCATATATATATATATATATATATATATATATATATATATATATATATATATATATATATATATATATATATATATATATATATATATATATATATATATATAATGAATCTATTTGAAATGAAAATATGACATATGAACTATAAAAAAATCTATTGAAATTTAATTTGTTTAAATATAATAAATTAAATTGAGAGCAAATTTTACTATATTTTTATGTAATTAAGGAAACAAATAAATATATAAAATGATTCTAAATATATTGATGAGAAATAATTTAATACATTATTAATTTAAAATATTTTTATATTATTATGAATAAGTAACAAATATTTCATTCATATAAAATAATAATGTGAATTAGACATTTTAAAAACAAATACACTAAAAATCATTTATGAAAGACAAAAATATTTAATTATTCACTTATTTAAAATAAACAAATCTATATTAAAAACTAAACATAAAAAATTTAAAAAATAATTTAAAAATTTAAAGATACTTTTTTAAAATTATATTATATTTTTCAGATCTAATATATTTGATCAATCTATTTGAAATGAAAAGAAAATCCACAAATATTTTTAAAAATGTTAAAAATTCTACAAAATATTTCTTCAAAATCAAATTATATTTTTCAAATTAATATATTTGACCAATCTATGAAAATAATTCCTCCCAAACTCGTGTCATATCTTTTTGGCCAGAGCAATAAAAAAATTTTAAAAAATAGTTAGTTATTCAAATTAAACTATTCAAATTTTAATTATTCAATTAAAACATGAATAATGAATATTTTAATTTTCATATTTTGATTATTCAAATTAATAATTTTAAGTTTAGAGGTACCTAATTCTTGATTAAGACCAATGGTGGAAGCCTGAGATTTTTTTTTAAAAAGATAAAAGGGCTGGGTACAAATCTGTTACAGATGGAGTGGGCCCACCTAAAATGGAATTATCTCACAATATCAAATAAAAAAACTTTTTGGATTGAAGTTTGTCTTCAGCTTTCTTTTTAGATAATCTCTACTATTTTCTTTACTGGTTCTTGGTGCAGCTTCTACCTCCAGGATTGTATATATTGCAACCTTCATTTGGCTGCCAGTGATATAATTATAATATTCATATTATATATTGTTTTTTGAATTTTTACTACACCCAATGGACTGGTAGGATGATAGTTTATATTGTTAGCTTGGTTTACTAGTTCACTCAATCCCACTCTCAGGGAAGAACTTATTTTCAGACTGGAAGCTCAAACATGTGACAAGCAGTGAGAAGAGAAAAAATCATCAGTAGTAGTGCTATCATGGCATTTTCAAGTTCTCTTTTCTGTAGGCTGCTATTAATGCTCTTTGTTTTTATCCTTGGTTTGATCAGTGGCAGTAGCCTTGTGCTGAATGATGATGTGTTAGGGCTGATAGTATTCAAGGCTGGATTGCAGGACCCCAACAAGGCATTGGATTCATGGAATGAAGATGATGACAGCCCTTGCAGCTGGAAGTATGTGAATTGTGATCATAGGAATGGCAGAGTCACACAAGTTGTCCTTGAAGGTTTGGGCTTATCAGGAAGGATTGGGAGAGGCCTAGAAAGAGTAGAGAATTTGCATACACTCTCTGTTGCTTATAACAACTTTTCAGAATCCATAAGTCCTGACATTGCACAAATTGGAGGTCTGAAGAACTTGAATTTGAGCCATAATAAGTTGTCAGGTAGGATTCCTGATGGGTTTGGCAATATGGAACGTTTTAGGTCTCTGGATTTCTCAAACAATGCATTGTCTGGACCCATTCCTGACCAGCTCTTTGGTGGGTCTCTCAAAAGTATATCTCTCTCAGGTAATATGCTGTCTGGTCCTATTCCTCAGAGCTTGCTTGCGTGCTTGTACTTGAGAAACTTGAATCTTTCTGCAAATAATCTGTCTGGTTCTTTACCAGCATCCTTCTGGGCATTAAGGAATCTGAGGGTATTGGATTTGTCAAACAACAATTTTGTTGGTGTTGTCCCCGTGGGTATTAAGGGATTGTATAATCTGAGAGAACTTTACTTGCAAAATAATCAATTTTCAGGGCCTGTGCCCTATGACATTGGTTGGTGTCGACAGCTGATAGCCTTGGACTCAAGCCATAATTTGCTTTCAGGCACTCTACCTGAATCCCTGCAAGCTTTGAATTCATTGGTATTTCTGAAACTACAAAAGAATAAGTTGGAAGGAAGTATTCCTTCTTGGATTGGGAATCTGACTAGCATTCAGCACATAGATTTGTCGCATAACAAATTCAATGGCAAACTTGCAACTTCTGTTGGTAGGTTGAGATCTCTAGTATTCCTCAATATGTCCAACAATGCACTTTCTGGAGCCATTCCCAGATCAGTCTTGCAATGCAGTAACCTGTATGTTTTAGATTTAAGTAACAACCTTTTGTCAGGACTCATTCCACAGGAGCTGTTTCAGTTGGGCTTAAAGCATGTAGATTTGTCTTCGAACAATCTCACTGGAACTATACCTCTTGGTTCAACCAATTTGTACGATGTTCTGGAGGAGTTAGATTTGTCAAATAACCAGTTGAGAGGAGAGATACCATTTCAGATCAGTTTATCCTTCAATTTGAAGTACTTGAAGTTATCAGCAAATTTTCTGGAGGCAATGATTCCTCCAGAGTTTGGTGATTTCAGATTTATAAAAGTACTGGATCTGAGCTACAATAAGCTCTATGGGATGATTCCAGGGAATTTATTTGACTCGGGCAGCCTCTCCGTCCTGAAATTAGATGATAATATGCTTACTGGGCGAATTCCTGCAGAAATTGGAAACTGTGCTTCTATGTATTTCCTGTAAGTTGTACATTTTCTTTCTTAAGCACACTTTCTTTTTAAACCTTTCTTTATGGAGTGGATGTCTTAGTTGAAGAATGCTAACTGACCAAGTATTTGTATATGATGTCATAAGCATGCTGGAAATTGGAATTCATTGTTATGTTCCCAACACATAATAACTTGGTGTTATGTATTGTGTGTACCCATAGTAGAGTATAATGTATCCAAACAATGTTTTGTCATTATGAAGTGACTGAAATGTGGAGCATCTTCCCTCTATCCATTCTTTATGTGTCTTATGCACATTGCAGATCCTTGTGGCTTTCTTGGCTTTCTAAGTGTTTTAGCTTATGAAATGCTGAACATAGGCTTCATTGTTAACACTGCAGGAGCCTGGCACGCAATCAGCTGAATGGACCTATACCAGCAGAACTAACCAAACTACAGCATCTTGCAATCTTGAACTTATCTAACAATAAACTGACAGGGATGTTACCTACAGAACTAGAGGATCTTCCAAATTTACTTGCAGTGAACGTATCTTTCAACAGACTGGAAGGTAGAATCCCAATGAAAGGTGTGTTTCAATATTTGGATATGACATCATTTGAGGGCAATGCAGACTTATGTGGAGCCAATTTGAATAGAACCTGCCAAATGGCTATGGATAAGCCTCTAGCTCTTGATCCAAATGCAAGAGGTAGGAATGTGGGGGGCTTTCCTGCTGTAGTTGAAAGCAAACACAGGAAACTTGTGCTGAGTGTTTCAGCAATCATTGCAATATCGGCAGCTGCAGTCATTGCATGTGGAGTTATTGCTGTGACAATTTTGAATCTCAGGTCTCGAAATCAGCTCGATTCAACGTTGGTCAACCTCCCCATTGAAGCATTTTCCAGATCTTCAAGCAGTGAAATGCCATCAGGTAAGCTAGTGATGTTTTCTCCCAGTGCAGATCTATGGACCGAGGATTGGATAAATAATGCTCACTGTTTACTGAACAAAGACTGTGAAATTGGAAAAGGAGGCTTTGGAACTGTATACAAGGCAGTACTAGGGGATGGAAGGGTAGTTGCAATTAAGAAGCTGATGATCTCAAACTTGGTGAAATCCCAAGATGATTTTGAAAAGGAGGTCCATCTCCTGGGGAAGATGAAACATCCAAATCTAGTTGGTCTAAAAGGTTACTATTGGACACCACAGCTACAACTCCTATTCTATGATTATGTTCCAAATGGAAGCTTGTACAGTAAATTACATGAGAAGTCCCACCCAAGTGCCTCTCTGAATTGGCAAACTCGTTTCAAAATAGCATTGGGTGTTGCTAGAGGACTTTCCCACCTTCACCAAGCTTGCAGACCCCCACTCATACATTACAATATAAAGTCCAGCAATGTACTACTGGACGGGGACTGCAACCCAAGAATTTCAGATTATGGTCTTGCCAAGCTCCTACCAATGCTTGACAAGCACATCCTGAGCAGCCAATTTCAGAAAGCCCTGGGATATGTTGCCCCTGAATTTGCTTGTCAAAGCCTAAGGATAAATGAAAAATGTGATGTATATGGGTTTGGTGTGCTGGTTTTGGAACTGGTTACTGGTAGGAGGCCAGTGGAATATATGGAAGATGATGTTTTGATCCTGTGTGACCATGTAAGGACTTTACTTGAAGAAGGGAATCCCTTGAGTTGTATTGATCCAACCTTGAATGATTTTCCAGAGGAAGAAGTAATTCCGTTGATCAAGCTGGGATTGATTTGTACATCACAGGTACCTTCTAGCAGACCATCCATGGCAGAGGTGGTACAAATACTTGATGTTATAAAGGCGCCATTAGAAAGCAGAGAAAGGCTCTAAAAGCTGAATCAGTTTTTGGTAAGTTTTCTTCAACATTTAGCTCCTATTTTGGCTCAAGCATTGGCACAAATGCAAAAATAATGTCCACCTTTCACCAATAAGTACCATTGTCGGCAATCAAAAATGTCATGGAGCTTCCAATCCTGAGGCAATGAAGCTTCCAATCCTGCCAAGATATCATTGTCGAATTCTTTGGTGACCAATATCTCTAACTCTTTGCAAAGGTTGATAATTCTCCCGTTACTATGAAGTGTATTTCATAGTACTTTTCTGCATTTGTTCAATTCTTAACAATGCTTGAACAGTCTTGAATTTGGTGTTCTGCTGTAAATTCTTTGTAAAAGACTCACAATGTAGTTGTGGGTCGATGCTGTTTGTAAGAACTGTACTCATTTGGTTTTGCACTGTTAATTTATATTTTCAGCTCTTCTGTGTGTTAAATGCTTTCATATTTTAAAAAAACAAGATTGTTAGTAACAGCAATTTAAAATAGTAGACATGTAGTATTTCCTCTCCAACTTTGGTGAAGACTAATACAGTATTAGTCACCTTTGTGTGCTTTCAATTACTTAATGTTTTTAGCTTTATTCCTTATTCTCTCCAGTTTCTTTATTATTATTCAATTTAAGATTCATGCTTTCAAGATTGGTTTTAAGAATAGTCCTTATAAAAATCACTTACAAAGCTGCATGCTCCAGAAATGATCCAGATTTGGCTTTGGCAGTACATTGTTTCAAGCAGGAAATAAGACTCTTTTGCACTCCCAATATGTTCCTATCTAAAATGACTTAACATCTTAACACGTCCTTTCAAGCTACAGCATGTTCCTGTCTTTAAGTACTAGATTCTGCTAATATTTATTACCTACTACCCTCTGTAATTAGTATGTTCACCGTCTTATAGATTCGGCTCATCCAGTCAATCTTTTTGGTTTTGCTTTTAGTTAATGGTCCTTTTTTCAAAGTTATTTTATTAAAGGGTGAGTACAATTGATGGGGTGATTGTATATTTTTTGATTATGCTAGTTCAAATTTAAGAATATAAGCAATGAAGCTAAGATCATGTCTTAAACTATTTTTGTAAAATGAGTATCTCTCAATCTTTAATTTCGGCTTTCAAACTATCTACAACAAAAACAAACTCTTGAATAATATAAAATCCTCCATCAAAAAATATTTTAAATATTTTTCTCGTTATTTTTTCTTGGGTTACTTTTTGAATCCCATTCACCTCCATTAGTCATCTATACACATTGTTTCTTCTTGGGGTACTTTTGAATCCCACTCACTTCCAATAGTCATCTATATGCATAACAGTAATCAGCCCATAGATTTTGTTGATAAGATGACAGTCCTAAAAAATTTATGGCCAAATAAAGAATTGACTATACATGTATTTCTCCTGATACATTTCCTTATACATGTATTTCTGACAATTTATATGCATAGCTGCTTCTGCCAAACAGACCAGTATACCAGGTACGACCATGGAAAACTTTTTTTTAAACCCGTTAAAATTTCAGATGGCTCTGACAGGTAGTACTTTAAGAGTTTAATAGCTGACACGCTTTCAGCGCTGCTCTTCTTTCAAATGTGGATGTTTTTTTCATACAAAATTCCCAGTTACGTACAGACAAAGTGTCGGCAAAGAGATAAGATATAAACCGCCACAGACTTCCTCTCTCTGGTGAACGTTTCTCCCAAGAAAAAAAACACATCGTCGTGGTTTGTGTAGCATGTTTAGTATGTATTGAGATTTACTGTAGCTGCTCCCCACTTCGTTGATTGATGTTATCACCATAAATTGCTGATCCTTTGCCTGCAATCAGCTCAAGGAATGCAGAGTAGTTTGCATGATTACTGCTACGAATCATAGTAGTTTGAAGACTAGATTTATTTCAGACTAATACAGCAATTTCATTCTGGCAATAAATTTTACATATAAGACAAATCCCAATGTTAACAATTGAAATTCATCGGATCCCAATACTGGCATAGGTAGCCTCTGAGGAAAGTTTCCTAGGCTTTTGCTGAAGATTTCCTACAAAAACCAACTGGGTATGTAGAATCTCAAATACATTGTTAAGTTGCTGTCATTTTCTAATGTTTATCAACTTTTGTGAGATTAAGATTGTAATATATTGTCTACTTATCCTAAACAAGGATCTTCCTCAAATTTTTCTAAAGTAATTCTTCATTTGAACTAATCATCATATACATATAATCATATGATGATTTCTAGGAATTTTAATCATATGATGATTTCTAGGAATTTCAAGCATGCATAGGTTGTCATGAGTTATCTACTATTTATTTGACAATGATTTTATCTATTATATAAAATGTTTCCAACTTTATCTTTCATAGGACCACACATCTACAAGATCCACTTCACATGAATGGCTACTTACATGACATCTCACTTCTATTTATAGAATCTCAACTTAAGGATATTAAGGACATTATTGAGGATATTTATCTTCTCTTTAATGATAGCTCTTATAGAGTTGCATCTTCTTATTTTAATGTTATAAAGGTGCATTCATACCCCCATATTCTTTCTTCATAATTGCATGTTTCTATTATTGCACATTTTATAGTTCCTTAATAATATTCTTTATACTTTAGAACCGTTTATTTTGACACCTTCTACAAGAGTACCAAATTCTTTAGATCTCTTACTAGGATTGGGCATATATTTGCATCAATCAATACATTGTACTTCATTTTTATTGTTAATATTCATCATAGTTTAACATCAACTTAGGGTAAGTGCACAAAGATGGAGAACCAAAAGGGGTCTTAAGTGCTCACTTTTTTCTAAACTTAATAAAGTATGATCATGGATGAGAAATTGAAGATAGTTACTCTCAAAATTTGAAGATGCAACAAAAAAAAGAGTTGTAATGCTCTGAACCTACTGTATAAACTATTGTCTTTTTTAAATGGTGGAGATTGAGGGGTTCAAAAAGTGGGCACACGCAAAGTGGTCATGTTTTTATCAAAAAACATAACATTTGGTGCGCCCCCCTAATATGTTAACTTTTTTAGTGTAGTATCATAAATTGTAACCCCTTACAATTCACACTCTTCTTTGGGCCCTTACTTTAGTGTGCCCTTTTTCCCATATCATTTCAATCTTATATGAGGTTTTATCCTATTTTAAGTTTCAATGCACTTTCTACCATACTTAAATGTCCTCAATCCTTAATGTAAATTCCACATTTAATATTAGGGCCCTATTATCTTGCTTCCCTAAAAATCAAGGCCTATTTCGTTGGGACATTGTTCAAAAGTATGAAGTGTCTAATGTTTTTTGGTCAAAATTTCAAGAGAGTAAAGTGTTGTCTTTAACATTACCAAATATAGTCTCGATATTGGGATATAACTGTTGTAAGTCGGCCAAAGTGCAAACATACCTTGAAACCCCTATACATGACATTTCATTATCTTATCTCGCCTCATATCCACAATTTTCATTTTCAATAGAAGATTTGAGTATAAGGAGCATCAAGTTACCAGAAGGTATCTTCAATTATGCTTTCATGATGGATTTTGTTGTGATTTCTCATGTTATTGCATCAACACTTGGAGAACTTATCTAAAGAGAATTGCATCGTCAATTAAAGGTATATTTATTTCAATTCAAATTTGGCCTATGTCTTGCAAGGGTAAGCTCTCTTTCTAATCATCATTGATGTAATGGAGGTAAAATCCGACTTGGGGTTTGACTTAGGCAAGCTTGTATACAACCCAACAATATTTTTTCTCTCTTTTGTGTGTAAGACTTGGATTTGATAGAGAAGGATTGCAGATTTAGAAAGCATAGACTAAGACAAAGAGATTTAGACTTTAAGGAGCAGAAAACCCTAGACATTGTTAAAAAGTCTAAAGTGTGACACTTTTTCAATGAAATTTTAGGGAGATAATTTGTGTGTCATCCTGATCCAAAATTTATTCATAACATTTGCATCAAAGACCTTCGAGACTAATATGCATAGCCACATAGTCCAACACTTTTAGGCTTAAATTGCAGACACGAGTTCCTTTATGATCCCTATTTCTATATTTGTTCTCAAAGTTTGCATATTTGTTATGTAGCTTACTATTTATGTTGATTATTGCCAAATTCACATTTTTAGACGTAGTTCTTGTATTTTCTCATTGAATCATATAAAAGCACAAAAGAGAACAATCATTCATAGTGCCCATCTCTCCCAAGGGTTTGAAGTTGGGCCTATTGGTTGTTCTCCAATGTAATTGTTGGGATTGGGTTTGATTCCTAGTTTGCATATTTGGACTAGTGAACCCCATTTTCTTACATTACATTTAGTATCACAAAAATCACTTTGGTGTGAAATTAGTTGGCACTATGTAGTTTAAGCCTCTTTTTTTGCTAATTTTTTAATGAATATATGATTTTTTACTAATTTTTGAAGTGGACACGTCCTCAAAAACAAAAAAAAATGAGTGTGCTCCCTCCTAAAAATTTTGAAAACTAATTAAAAAACTATTTTTTCAATACACGTAAAATAGAGTCTAGTTTCTAAAATATAATTTGTTCCAAAATTTGATGAATGAGTAAAAAACTATACCAAAAATACCACATTATTTTTTGATAAAAAATGGATACACTGACAAAATAAAATAAAGATTAAACTCTTAACATACTCAAAATATGAAAAAATGCATGCATAGTGTAGCGTCATAAATTTTCACTGGTACAATTTGCACCTCATATTTGTGCTCCTACTAAAGCATGTTATATTCGCATCCCCTCTCTAGGTCAAATTTGTGCTTATTACCCAACTTTGATGTCATGTACAAACTGTTGTGGGTCCCACAAAGGGGTACCCACCTCCCTGGCACCCTATTTTGGTCCCCTTTGCAGTGGGACCAAGACATGGTACGTCCTGGTCTGGGCCATGGTGCCCTAAAACACCATGGTCCCCCTCAAAGAGGCCCCAATTTGAAATGGGGTAGGTGTTATGTCTCCACACAAAGATTTGACCCCCAAGGCTATGCATGACCATTGGAGGTCATCCTAATCGGTAATTTACCTAAAAACCCCTATATAAAGAATCCTATCAATTTATTTTCATATCCACACCCTACCAAAAGTATTTGTGCATCCATGAAGCATTCATTAGCAAGCATTTCCAGAGATCTTCAAGGCTACATATTCATCATCAAGCATTGTGGAGCAAAGTCATGTCAATTTTCATGAAAGCATGTGTGTGTGATTAGGGTTTTGTCATGTTTGTGTCTTTATCATGCCATTACATACAACATTTGTGATTACATTCAAAGAGCATTGCATCATCAGCAACAGTTGCAGATCAAAGGTATATTTCTTTAAATAATTACTTCATTATTTGCATTATTTCATTCAAGGTTGATTCCAAACTGGTGTTTGACTTAGGCAAACCCCTATTCCTAATAATTTTCCCTTTCTTTTTGTGTGCAATAATAGGTACAAAGTTGTAATCGAGAGTATCAACATAATTTGTAGAGACAATCAGGTTCAACTTTTGGAGCCAGAGAATTCGGAGGACTGGCAAATTGATACTACCTGGTCCCAAAAAATCAGCTCAAACTTCTAGGAACACATCTGAAACATATTGTTTTACCCAGTTCCAGGTTGGTGGCTTCATGCGACATTTGTAGCTCACTATTTCTACTAGATTGCTCCAATAATCACCTATTTTGTCCTAATTTACAAACATGCAATATTCAACTTATAAAGAGGATTAATTAACTACACATCCCATTGAACCCAATTAGAATCTCATTCTCTTTCCTACAAGGATTAAGCCTAGATATATTGGGTTCAATCCTCTTTCAATGTAATTGGGTTAATTAGCCTAGTTAGTGGTTTTATTATCTAAAACCCTAATTCCTAATTTTTCATCTGATATAGTTAGATAGCTAAGAGAAAGCTCAACATTATCATAGTTTTTTAACTTTGCATTGAAACATGTGTAAACTTTATGGAGAGAACGATCAATGGTTTTTCAACCCTTTGGGTTGAACACCCAAGGAAAATCCATTGGAAATTCCCAATGCAAACAATAACACGCTCACATTATTGTAAAGGAAAATCATCTCTCCATTAAGACTCATTCTCTTGATCAAAATATATACATGAAATATAACATTTAAATATAAGTCACATTTCAATATGTCTATTTTCTTCCTTATACTTTAGATTATATTTCATGTATGTATTAGTAAGATAGTTAAGAATGGTTTCAAATCTTTGGGAATTATAATAAAGATTCTAGATTTTATAAGATTTAATATTTATTCAAACAATCAAATTTCAGTAATTAGAAAGCTCCTATTATCTTTCTCTCATTCTCTTCATATCTCTCTCTTTATTTTCCCCAAGCTTTAGGCCTATCTCTCTCCCTATCACTCTTCTTCTATCCCCTCTCTACCTCTATCTATCTTACTCTCTCCTCTCTCCCCTGAGATCTATACCTATCTCTCTACCTCTCTCACCCTTCAGTCTCTCTCTTTCTCTCTATATATATACCTCCCCCTCGCTTCCTCCCTACCTCTATTTCTTTGCATACCCCACTCTCCCTCCCTGCCTACTTTATTTATCTACGTGCATATCTCTCCCGCCATCTCTCTCTCTCTCTCTCTCTCTCTCTCTCTCTCTCTCTCTCTCTCTCTCTCTCTCTCTCTCTCTCTCTCTCTCTCTCTCTCTCTCTCTCTCTCTCTCTCTCTCTCTCTCCCTCTTCCCTATCATTCTCTCTTTATCTCCCGCTCTCTTTATCTATTAATCTATCTCCACTCTCACTCTCTCTTACCTCCCCTCTTGCTCACTTTCTATCTACCTACCTCTTCCTCCCACCGTCTCTATTTTATCTCCCCTCACTCTATATTATATTCCCTCCATACTACTCTCTGTCACTCACAACTTACCTTTATCCCCCCCGCTCTCTCTCTCTCTCTCTCTCTCTCTCTCTCTCTCTCTCTCTCTCTCTCTCTCTCTCTCTCTCTCTCTCTCTCTCTCTCTCTCTCTCTCTCTCTCTCTCTCAACATACCTCTACCTCCCTCCCTCTTCCATATTTATTTGTCTCTTCTTTCCCTCTCCCTATCTCACCTCTCTCTATCCACTCTATGTTTATCTCTATCTCCCCTCTACCTCTCTCCCTCTACATACCTCTCCCTCACCCCCCCCCCCCCGCATTCCTTCCCTACCTCTCCCTCCTTGCCTTATTTTCTACTTCTCTCTTTTATTCTCTACTTACCTCTATCTCCCCTATCCCTCTCTCTATAACCCTTTCTCTCTCCCTCCCTTCGCTCCTCTCTACTTCTATCTCGATTAGAAAGAGAGGTGAGATAGATAAAGAAATAGATTAGGGAGAGAGTCGGGGCTTGAGGTAGGTAGACAAAGAGGAAGAGGGGGAGGGAGAGAGAGTAGGGAGGGAGGGAGAGGTATGTAGAAAGGGAGAGGGGAGATAGCGATAAGTAGAGAGAGAAGGAGATACTGAAAGGGGGGAAGGAGGAAGGAAGGGAGAGGTAGGTAGAGAGAGGTAGGGAGGGGGAGAGAGGTAAGTAAATAGATATGTAGAAAAAGATAGGGGTAAGAAGCAAGAGAGGGGAGAGAGGTAAGATAGAGAGAAGTGGTGAGGGAAGGAGG